>NC_085136.1:28315744-28937222 GCF_035046485.1 Aedes albopictus
AGCTTATTTTTAAGCTGAATTGCGTTCCTTTCAGCGACACAAGTGAACTTTTTGTGAACTAAAGTTCGGTTAATTACTTAAAAAGTGAGCTGAATAGAATGCTATTCATCTTCCTTCGAATAGCTGATTAAGCCCAAACATGCTATTTTATCCGAACTTTTGGTTGCTTGGGTGGCTGCTTCAAGAAATATCTGCACCGGTTCGGACACGCAGGGTCGCCGTTCTGCCCTGAGTGCGGAGATGTCGAGGAATCGCCGGAACACGTTGTCTTCGAGTGTCCACGTTTCACTGTGGAACGCAGCGAGATGACAGCAATCTGCGGTGCTGGTATAAGGGCCGACAACATTGTGACTAGAATGTGCCGTGACGAAGCCTGCTGGAACGCGGTGAATGCTGCGGTGATAAAGATAATGTCGTTTCTCCAGCGGAAATGGCGAGAGCAGCAAATGAATGATCGTAGAGACAATCCGGGGCAAGCGTAGTAGTTCCGTCCGCGTGTGGTAGATCCGCCGTCGGGGACTACCGGTGCCGTGAGCGATTAAGGTGTGGAGCTTACTGGCTCTCGGTCGGTATTCGGGAGAACTTCCTACGTCGGGGAACTCTCTGTCGGAGTAGGATAGATCCACTGCCGGGGAGTATCCGAGTAGTGCGCGTGAAGTCATTGTGCTCAATGGCACACGGGCGGTAACGGGAGAACGTCTTTCGTCGGGGACTTCTCTGTCGGAGTAATACAGATCCACCGCCGGGGACTGTCAGAGTAGAGCGATCGGGAAGAAGCACCGGAGCATGGTCGTCAGGGCGCCTGTGAACCGGAAGCCGTCTCCAACCGGAATCGCAGGACCGACCTTGGCATCTGCCCGGGAAGTCGGTTGCGGGAGAAGTTTCAGTGTCGGGAAACTCTTCGTCGGGTAGGATATATCCTCCGTCGGGGACTATCCGAGTCGTGCGCGGAAACCTCGAGTGCTGATTGGCACTCGGGCAGCACCGGGAGGGCAACGTTCTCGGAGCAAATTAGTAGCAGCCGATGAACTCAGCATGGCTTTAGAATAACAAATTTGATGAAAGTGGTACTAACATAGAGTTTACCGCTCAATGGCGGCACATTAAGCAAATAACAAGCTAACCGGAGCCGAAAGGCTAAGAACGATTAGAATAACAAATTTGAAAAATAGCATGTATGTCGCTTAGTGGCGATACTGGAATATTAACAGCAACTAACGAAGCGGTGCGCATAGCATGAAGAAGACTAGGATAACAAATTGGTGATGGTGCACAAGGCACATAACGCCTCCCCTCCGAAGAAATACTGCATGGTGGTACCGGAGGGGAATTTAAGGTGGAGGTAAACTAGGAGAGTGTTTTTAGTGGGTAGGCGCACATTCGAATCCCACACAGCGTCTTTAGAAGATTTTTGGACTCCTAGAATAAAAAAAAAAAAAAAAAAACAGACAGACAGACAGACAGACAGACAGACAGACAGACAGACAGACAGACAGACAGACAGACAGACAGACAGACAGACAGACAGACAGACAGACAGACAGACAGACAGACAGACAGACAGACAGACAGACAGACAGACAGACAGACAGACAGACAGACAGACAGACAGACAGACAGACAGACAGACAGACAGACAGACAGACAGACAGACAGACAGACAGACAGACAGACAGACAGACAGACAGACAGACAGACAGACAGACAGACAGACAGACAGACAGACAGACAGACAGACAGACAGACAGACAGACAGACAGACAGACAGACAGACAGACAGACAAAACAGACAGACTACTAAATGGCAACGCGACGCTGGAGCCGTAGCTCGGAGAGGTTAAACCGCCCTACAGCTCAAGCTCGAAACCTGCAAAGGAGACGCGGTCCAAGAAGCGTCCGACAGAAACGGGCGTTAAGCCAAAGAGGAAGAAGGGAACGGCCAGCGTGAGTAACCAGGCTGTTGAGTCGGTTGCGAAAGCGTGCAAGTGTCAGGAAAACCAAGCCCCAAGAGACCCAACCCTAAGAGGAACGGTGGCCAACCGGATCAAGGAAAAGACAACCCTTGGACTACGGTCGGAAAGAAGAAGGTTGCCTACGAAAAGGCCCGGCAGGCACGCAGATCACTACGATCAAACTCCATGTAGGGGAGGTGACCGACGCGACTGCAGTCGGCAAGATCAGGATAGGCTGGTCAGTGTGCCCTCTCAGCATATACGAGCCGCCAGTGGTGTGTGTTTCAAGTGCTTCGAGCAAGGACACAGGTCGTGGGCGTGTAAAGGCCTCGACAGGGACAAACTCTGCAGGAAGTGCGGAGTGGAAGTCCACATCATTGACGTGACCTTCTGGAGCCCAGGTCCAAACCCTAGCTCGGGCTGGAGGGTCGATGTTGGTTGAACGCACAGTGACCATCTGGCGATTCGATTCAGGGTGGAACACGGAGAAAGACGGCCACAGCCGAAGGTCATCGACCGTTATCGGGGATGACTGACCTCGTGCTTCGATAAGAAGCGATTTCATATGGAGGGTAACACCGACAATCTATCCAGCGATGATCTAGTCAGAACCCTTAACCGTGCATGTGACGCCGCAATGCCAAGGCGATGCCTACCCTGAAATGGACGCAAATTGGTATACTGGTGGTATCCAGAAATCGCAGAACTCCACGCATCCTGCCCAAGAGCTAGAAAGAGGATGCAAAGAGCTCGCACCGATGAGGGTAGAATGGAACAAAGTGAGGTCTACAGGGCGGCTAAACTGGAACTGAACAAAGAAATTAAGGTACGTAAGCGGGCGTTCTTCGAAAATCTCTGCCAGGCAGCCAACAGAACCCCTTGGGACGATGCCTTCAGAGTAGTCATGATCAAAACGAAGGACGCGTGAGGGTGCAGAACGCTCCACTGAGATGCTGCAAAAGATCGTGGAAATGTTGTTCCCGCGCCACGATACAAGACTATGGGTCTCCGTCCTCTATAGCCAAACCGGCCAAAACGAGGTCGCCCCGGTGACGAATGACGAGCTCATTGCAATAGCAAAGTCGCTTAAGTTGAACAAGACTCCAGGTCCGGACGGTATCCCAACAGGAGCCATCAAGACGGCCATCAAAGCTAGCCCTGACATATTCTGAATGGCTAGGCAGTGTGCCTAGACAGAGGTGAATTTCCGGAGAGGTGGAAAAGGCAAAGATTGGTTCTACTGCCCAAACTCGGGAAGCCACCTAGCGACCCGTCGGCATACAGATCTATCTGCCTTCTCGACACCGCCCGGGAAACTGTTGGAACGAATCATTTTGTCGAGGCTGATGGTCTATACCGAGAAACCCGATGTTTGTGGCGTCTCGGATAACCAGTTCGGCTTCCGGAAGGGTCGATCGACGGAGCACACTATAGGCCAAAATAGCGCTTCAAAAGAAGCGAACGAAACTCTGCTATTGCGCGGTCGTCACACTAGACGTAAAGAATGCTTCCAACAGCGTCAGCCATCGAGTGTGCCATACCACAGCTAGGAGTCCCGGTTAGCCTATGCCGGATACTGGAGAGCCACTTCCAGAGTAGGGTGCTAAACTATATCACCGAGGAAGGCGATAGGAGCTACAAGAGCATCGCGGGGATACCTCAGGGCTCCATGCTGGATCCAGTACCATGGAACGCAGCGTTCCACCAGACCTAAAGCTGGTCGGCATTGCGGACTGGAGGTGGTCGAGACAGTTGACACTCGCGCACGACAAAACGGAGGTGGTGGTTGCAAACAACCGCAAGTCTGAACAGTAGGCAGTGACTGGTTACCACAGGTACCCCTTCCAATCCAGGAGCATGAATCCAACGTGTAGTCTACAGTACTAGCCAGGACCCAAGCCTCCAGTTGAGAGAGGACAACTTAAGACGGTAGCTGTTAACAGCTAGACTGTTGGTTCAATTGGTTCGCTTACCAATAGAGAGTATTCAAATACAGTCCCCCCTTCTCGAAGTCAAGCCTAACGGGCGTATCGCGTAGGTAAGGAAAAGAGTGAATGAGTTTTTAGTGGGTCGATGCCCACATAACCGAGAAACCACCTGTTGGGTATCTGATCAGCAGATTTTCTCATTCTATACAAAAAAAAAACCCCGAGTTTAGCGTCGCTCCTCATCGTCTTGAAGACTTGCGAGTACTTAGACTCTTCAGTCTTCATGACGAGCGCGTCACCTTTCTGGGACAGATCCTCCTACGTTCCTTAGGCCTGATGTGCCTGCGCTCCTGCATTTCCTGCGGTTTCTTCTTCTACTGCTCAACTATAGCCCGAGGGGCGTCCTCCCCTTGACTCGTCCCAACTTGTGACTGGTGAGCACCATTCAGTGCTCGTAATTCCCTGTTCCTTTCGATCCGGGACAAGCCGGCCTTTTCAGGCCCACCCCTCGTATTTCCGGAACACCTGGCTGGGGTTGGTCGTCATCAACCACGCTCCGTCCACTACCTCATTCGACAAACTAGCCGGGGAGCAGATCGGGCTGCCAACGCTGGCACTTCGTGCGCAGCTCTCTACAACCTACGGTACCTACGGTGTAATTTCATTAGAATATAGTGGAAACAATTGACCTACTATTAGCTGAGAGGCATATCCCCACCTGAATTCTCAATAGAAATTTACGGCCCGATGTCGATTGCAAGTTTTCAAACTAAAACTCGCTGAAACACGTGTGACCACGCGATATTGATATAGGCACGAGTCGTTGGTACCGGCTATAGATAGTAGAGTAAACATAGATCCGCGGACACCGCTGACTAAAATGTTTCAAGCGTGTAAGTAATAATTTTCAAGAGTGCGACGGTTGAATATGACGTCATGCGTTCCATTGATGCTGTTCAAATCGTGACGTCATGCTCGTTTGGATACAGATTTTGACAGTTCGTTTGGATACAACGGATTCATCAACACGGATCTATGTTTACTCTACTATCTATAGTACCGGCCTACTGTGGCACATCTCAAACATTTTCTCATTCCCGCCGTGGTACCGTGAGGTCTACTTTTCGTGTCACGTCTTCGCCACTAAGCAGCCACACTTTCTGTATTTTCTTAACCAACACGCCAACAATCCAACAACAACAACTGTTTGCTTTCATCTCTCCGGGCACGTGACATGGGATGCACGGCAGAAACGACAGACAGACAGACCAACTTTCTGTTGATGCACCCTATAAAGCGGGTAAATAACGCTGAACTTTTGCATTCTTGTCCTAGCGGTTGGTTGTAGTTGTCGTCTTCGTCGTAGCCTGCTGGGATCTCATGATGGTCTGCTGCTCCTGCTGGATGGACACGGATACGATGACACGACCAAACAAATAGGCGGTCTTGGAAGTGTGTCGTCCACCAAACGCCGCCGCCAGGTGAGCTGTTGCACTATAGCCGCAGTAAATGTATCGGGCGGGAAGGTGCAAACCGTTTGCCAGATGAAACCGACGACATGCTGCATATATTACACCACTTTCCTCGGTTTTTCTCCTCCTCGAATTTCGTGCTGTTCTAGGAAACCGTACAAACCAGCTTGCAAGAGACGAACGACGACGAGCGAGAAGAGCAAGAACGCTCTTATTGCACATTTTATTAGCCTGAATGTATTCTGTTTAGCTTTAGTTTTCGAGCGAAAGTTGATCGAACCGGAAACGGAATTTTTCCACGTGTCACGTAGATATGTATGGTGTGCATCCCACAATATGTACCTACGGCTATGAGCCGAAAATGCCGCCAAAGTGTATGGATTATTGCATTCGCCTGCTACGCTATGCTTTTTCGGGAGTTACATTCTGAGAAGCATGGCTTGCTACTATCCCAAACTCAATAGAGCTCGAGCCGGAATGGCGTGGGAAGAACATGTGACAATCTTCTAATTGATTGGATTTTATTTATTGACCGTGGCGCGGCTAATTTTGGGCTGGCCATTGGCCATTATTGGCATTACGACGGCGAGTGAATTGGAGTGTGTTTTGATTGGGTTTATGATGTTTAACAGGATCAATGCTGCTGTCGGGGCCTGTAGCTTTGAGGTACAGTTTCGCTTAGTAAAGCGGATCGTCATGGGTGAAATTCCCAACCCCTTCAAAAAACACTTCGTCCAGCCACAAAAAGACGCCGCACGGAGGACAGTGCATTGGGAGGGCACATCCATCCTCCGTCAGCATTGGATGGTGACTGAGACAACTGACCCTCTTCGACGGCAACAAGCCTGATATACGATTCACGGCAAACGAACCCGCGGCCCACACAATGGACTGGATGGAAATGTATTGGAACCACACGCTGCTGTAGCACAACAGTAGCGACAAGTACGGCATGAGATCTCTCTCCTACCTACTGCGAGGACGGTAGATATAGAGACACAAGCAATTGTCAATAGAACTAAAAATAGACTCTGTATCAAAGTGTAGGAGCTTAGGAAAGATATAGATAAACTATGGTAATCGGCACAGTAGAGGCCTAGGTGCACAGGGTGCCTACAAAATAAATAAATGGATAAAAAAAAAAAGGATCAATGCTGCTCAAGTGAATATTGGTAGCTTAATTGTGTTGTTGGACCAAGGAGGTTTTCATTACTGATTGAGGCGTTAAATAATTCCAAAGCTTTTGTCTTTCTTGTACATTTTGTACTTATATATGTTCATTCAGAAAACGAATTTTTGAAAGAAGGCTCGGAGGTCAATCAATTGGATAATTTGAGATGATAGTAAACCATGATTTCTGTGTGCTATCTTTAGCTTCATATGCAGCAATGTAGCCTACTGGGATTCTAAAGCAGTGTTGCAGTGATGGAGCGTCTGATTTGAATGCGGTCTTTGGTGAAATTAGAGCTGATACAGTGATAGACATTCGTTTAGCCGAGACCAAAAAAATTTCAAAAAAGTGTCAGGAAACTCACACAAAAGATTTTATGATAAAACTTTTTTATCATAGTGATAGTATATCTAGTACTGTTTTGTAAAAACGTGATACATCACACTTACATATACACTGAAACAAAAGCGAGGGTAAAAACCCTTCAAATGTCATTTATTGCCTAGACATTCGTTTAGCCGAGGTAAATAAAAAATTGGTTTTCAATAGATTTTTTGCAATTTCGTGAGTATATTTCGAGGATGTATCCCAAGGCATTTAGTTTATGACGTGTTAGCAAGATAATTAACCTTAAAAGTTTATTTATTTGTGAAATTTAGAGAAATATTATAAAAAACGTCCCGATAAGGAGAAGCGATGATAAACAAGTTTATTTAAGGTGAAGGTTGCTTGAAATCATAACAATCAGACTATTTTCCCTCGAATCGTCCACCCAACCACCCACGCAAACCAAACAAACCGGATGGTGAACAGTGCAATAAAAGTTGGTCTAAGAAAAGGAACAAAATAATTTCAATTTCAAATAAAGCAGTTCATTATTGTTACTTTTGAATTTTGGCATACTCATTATTGATCTTGTTAGATAATCGACACAATTTGTTCTCAAATAAATTGTCACATCTTTATATAATTTCCTTTTTGTCCACTATTTTCAACGTTTATCACACCATGCGTCGGTTTATTTACGTTTTATTTGACAGAACTCTCCTCTCTTCTCTCGCACTTTTTCTCTCTGATTACAACCAACTACCCTTACACGGGGTGACATTAGTCAATGTAATCACAATTCATTAGCAGTAAAAATTATTTTGCTATATCAGGCCAAACATGTCTAAAGGTCCAATCTGCAGAAGAGAGGCTCTCTTTGGTTTCGCTCACTTTCGTTAATATCTCAACTGTTTATTTGTATTATGATTGTCTCCTTGCATTGAACGATGGTCAAAACAATCGTCTTTTGATTTGTACTGCAAAAATAGTTGAAAAGTGTACCATTATATTGCAATAATTGAAAGAGAAAGTGAACAAAGAGAGCCTCTCAAATGCAGATAGGACCTATTGAAATGTTTGGCCTGATATATTTACATCACGATTTCATGCATTTTAAACAAAACATTTCACTTATTAACAATGATTGGCAGATAATCTGTCCTTATTTTGTGATGAATGAGGGCTGCTGTTTGACCATTTTCACGCACCGCTGAACAACAACACTCAGTTCAACGGTACGATTTCCAGTTCCAGCGAGCCGCGTTCGGTACTACTTTGCCTTTTCGACCAAACAGTGTAAATCCAGTAGTTTTTCTGCGAAACAAAGTTAATTAGGTGATAGCAGGAGCGGTTTCCTGCATACGATCAAGTTTTTATAGTGCTGAGGAACTCGGAAGTGCATAAAAATATGATCCAAAAAAGAAAATGTGTCGTGCCCGTCGATGAAAAAAGTGATGTGAGAGCTACAATTTTGCACGAATTTGTTGATAAGCTGCAGTTACTTCGAAGGATTACATTCTATCGCACTTCAAATTTAGTATCCTACCATAAGTAGTAATCTTAGTGTGATTTGAACAGGTAAGACATCATAATTTGAGATATTTTTCCACCACCCTCCGCTCTCGGCGGGTACTATGGTGTGGGGAGAGAGCGGTAAGGCAGAGTGTGACGGCCATACTGGCTGCCATTTTTGAACTTCTGCAACTATGTCCTTAAGAGAAATGATTTTAGTAAACACTCAAACGTAAGCTAGATTAGCAGTTTTAAAAACATGGCACAGCATTATTGTTAGAAATTTTCAAATTATTGCATAAAATGTCATGAAAAAATTAAGTATATTGATTTTTGGTTGGTTAAACCTTAAAATGGGATTGATTAAAGCTAAAACAAATAGTTCTGCGCTGAAATAAGGACGTGCCCTAATGCCTGTGGAGTATACCTGTTTGATACTAGCATTACTCAATGAGTTAGAAGATTGCTAAGTGAAAGAACTGCAAGAAGTGTCAGAATTTTTGTACCCTGTTTATTTAAAAGCAGATGTTCATACAAAAATGCAAGATATGGTCAAACAATTGGCTTATTTCATTCAATCTGAAGAAATATATTGTAAATGAGTCTTAGTTTTGAACCACATTCATTTTTAACATAATTTATTTGAAAAGAACGTCTAAATTATGAAACAAGTAGTTCATGCTAGAAATTTGAATACTTTCGGTGCCATTTCTCGAAATGTGAGCCTTCCAATGTATGTTATTTCAGCCAGAATACAGTCTAGAAGATATTGGGAGCTATTAGAAGACGTAATAGTAGTAAACGCTGTGATTCATGCAAGTGAAACCATCATATTTCATGAAAACAATACTTAAATACATTATTTTTGATGGCTTGCGTTATTATTTTTCTGTTAAAAACATTGTTTTTCATAAATTTTCAACCTGCACTCGTCATGATTTTGTTGGATATTTTTCAAAGTTTGTAATTTTTTATTATTTAATTCCAAAAATTGTACAATTCGGCTAAACGAATGTCTAGGCAAAAAATGACATTTTAATGGTTTTTACCCTCGTTTTTGTTTCAGTGTATATGTAAGTGGGATGTATCACATTTTTATAAAACAGTACTAGATATCACTACGATAAAAAAGTTTTTCATAAAATCTTTTGTACTAGTTTCCTGACACTTTTTTGAATTTTTTTTGGCCTCGGCTAAACGAATGTCTATCACTGTAGCCTAGAAGTACCACCCGGGTAGACGAGAATATCTAAATCATATCTCAAATCGAACACTTTTTGCTGTCATAGCTCGAAGTGATTTTGATAAGTTATTCAAAAATCTAATGAATATCGCACGAATTGCTCAAATTGATATGTTATCAGTTTTTGTTCTTGTCGAAATAGCTTAAAATTTCTACATAAGAACAAGTTTAGCTCTTCTGCACGAAATGGAACACATACACCCATAGAGATGGCTCAATGTTAGTGAAATGCCATGTGCCCCTTTCTGAGCTGTGGAAATGAAGAGCCGCATGTTCTTATTCCCATGTTATTTACAACAGCGAGCCACAGTTGAGTGGTAAGCATCGCCGCCTGTGAATCCTAAGGTCGTAGGTTCGATACTGGATGCTAACATTTTTTTTTATTTTTTTTTCTAGAAAAAAGTGACAAATGTTGTCTGTTATTGTTTTTATCTTGTAATATCTTAACGAGCTATTATTGAGTAGTTCACCATATTAGATTTTGCTATTATTTCTGTCCTTTTCCCTATTATATCAATCAAACCAATATCAGTTTTTGCTCTTCAGTAATTCAATAAATCATAACTGAATATGCAACTCATCAGATTTTTCCACCTACTCGGGCAGGAATCAACTAACCATCTAAGGCACTTGGGGAAATGCTGCGGTTGATTGAATGAAAAACATTGTTTTCCCATAGTGATTTCCATACAAGCTGTACAGTTTTAATTACCATATGATCTTTGTACCGACTTTTTAAACCCTGTAAGCAGAATATCCTATTCGAATGAGTGTAATCAGTTTCGTACCTTTTAATTCCGCCCTATTTTGCTTATCCTTTGATAGATACGCGATAGATCGACTACTACTTGTAATCTTCCTCAGTGTCACTGAGCTAAAATTTTGGGAGAAGGCATAGAATATGGTTACGAATTGAAGAAGCGGAATGGAGCAAAAACGATTTTTGAACCACCTCTGTATGTTTGTAGATAAGGTCACTCACACTTAAGGCACTTCACAATGGCCGATTTAATTTTTTTTGCACGTATCAAAACGGATTTTTGCCCCATTGTTTGCTATTGAAAGAATTGGTCTACGCGTTCTGGAGTTATGGCAGGCGAAGGTGGCCGAATGTGAAACTGCACCAAACCCTATCATGCGACATATCAAATCACGCCAACTTGTGCAGTCTTGCCTGCGCTCATGGTTGACGAACTTTGCTCGTAGTCCATAAATGGTGACCCGAAAATCCAAGAAGGTGGATAAAAATTTACGCCTCCACTCTACTATGTTTCCCCTACTATTTCTCTAAAACACTTCATACTCGTCCGACATGCATATACAGCAGTACAGGCTAAAAGCTTATGGACAGTGACGAATAATTATTTATACCCTGATGAAGATCCAAACCGGGATCGAAACGTTGGAACAAAAATAATTGTTTCGTGAGACAACACATAAGACTTCAAGCCAGAAAGAAATTACCGCTGTAACTCTCTCAGTCGAAAAAAATCGAACATATCATCATCATCATCACAAGACATGCCATATGGGGAAGATTTGCTGACTCCGGACGTCAACGTCCGGATTTACTCCAAATATTTTTTGCGACCACTTTGAAGTGACTTTCAAAGTGGTGGCGAAATTTCACATCAAATGACCCATCAACTGTAAGAGCCTGACATCACCAAACAATTTTGCCGAAGAAACCATCTTGCTGGGTAGTCAGAATCCTGAGACATTTAAGTTCTCGCGCTTAGTATCATACGGGCGTATCTACAATGATCGATTTCTCTTCATCGATTTTTTCTTTGGTTAATAACTTGGCCAGCAAATAATTGCCGGTTGTGCTTGTTGTTTAAGATGCTAGTCCTAGTTGTCATTCACCGAAACACACCGAGAGATCATCCGAACATTGGTGTTGTATTTCTCGGAATAATCCGAAGAGAAAATCGATAAAGAGAAATCGATCATTGTAGATACGCCCATATGATACTTAACGCGAGAGTTGTAAGTGCGTACTGACCAGCATAGTCTAGTGGCAAAAACTTGAAATCAACGGTCTATCAACTCTAAACACTAGGCTATCCAGAGAGAATCTCCAAAGGCTTTCAGGGAGAATCTCAACGAGATTCCAGAGCAAATCTCCACAATATTCCAGAGAAAATCTCCACAATATTCCAGAGAAAATCTTCACGATATTCCAGAGAAAGTCTCCACAGGATTCCAAAGAGAATCTCCACGGTATTCCAGGGAGAATTTCTGGAGGAAACTCCTCGAGATTACTAGGGGAATCTCCACGGGATTCCTGGGGGAATATCTACGAGATTCTTAGGTATTCTCCACGAGATGTCTTGGAGAATCTCCAAGATATCTCTGGGGAAATCTCCACGAGATTCCAGAGAAGATCTCTATCAGATTCCAGGGAAATCTCTACGAGATTCCAGGGAAATCTCCACGAGTTTCCAGGGAAATCTCCACGAGATTCCAGGGAAATCTCCACGAGATTCCAGGGAAATCTCCACGAGATTCCAGGGAAATCTCTACGAGATTCCAGGGAAATCTCTACGAGATTCCAGGGAAATCTCTACGAGATTCCAGGGAAATCTCTACGAGATTCCAGGGAAATCTCCACGAGATTTCAGGGAAATCTCCACGAGATTTCAGGGAAATCTCCACGAGATTTCAGGGAAATCTCCACGAGATTTCAGGGAAATCTCCACGAGATTTCAGGGAAATCTCCACGAGATTTCAGGGAAATCTCCACGAGATTTCAGGGAAATCTCCACGAGATTTCAGGGAAATCTCCACGAGATTTCAGGGAAATCTCCACGAGATTTCAGGGAAATCTCCACGAGATTTCAGGGAAATCTCCACGAGATTTCAGGGAAATCTCCACGAGATTTCAGGGAAATCTCCACGAGATTTCAGGGAAATCTCCACGAGATTCCAGGGAAATCTCTATGAGATTCCAGGGAAATCTCCACGAGATTTCAGGGAAATCTCCACGAGATTCCAGGGAAATCTCTACGAGATTCCAGGGAAATCTCCACGAGATTCCAGGGAAATCTCCACGAGATTCCAGGGAAATCTCCACGAGATTCCAGGGAAATCTCCACGAGATTCCAGGGAAATCTCCACGAGATTCCAGGGAAATCTCCACGAGATTCCAGGGAAATCTCCACGAGATTCCAGGGAAATCTCCACGAGATTCCAGGGAAATCTCCACGAGATTCCAGGGAAATCTCTACGAGATTCCAGGGAAATCTCCACGAGATTCCAGGGAAATCTCCACGAGATTCCAGGGAAATCTCCACGAGATTCCAGGGAAATCTCCACGAGATTCCAGGGAAATCTCCACGAGATTCCAGGGAAATCTCCACGAGATTCCAGGGAAATCTCCACGAGATTCCAGGGAAATCTCCACGAGATTCCAGGGAAATCTCCACGAGATTCCAGGGAAATCTCCACGAGATTCCAGGGAAATCTCCACGAGATTCCAGGGAAATCTCCACGAGATTCCAGGGAAATCTCCACGAGATTCCAGGGAAATCTCCACGAGATTCCAGGGAAATCTCCACGAGATTCCAGGGAAATCTCCACGAGATTCCAGGGAAATCTCCACGAGATTCCAGGGAAATCTCCACGAGATTCCAGGGAAATCTCCACGAGATTCCAGGGAAATCTCCACGAGATTCCAGAGAAGATCTCTATCAGATTCCAGGGGAATCTCCATGAGATTCCAGTGGAGTCTGCATGAGATTCAAGGGCAATCTCCACGAGATTCCAGGGGAATCTCCACGAGATTCCTGGGAAATCTCCACGAGATTCCAGGGAAATCTCTACGAGATTCCAGGGAAATCTCCACGAGATTTCAGGGAAATCTCCACGAGATTCCAGGGAAATCTCCACGAGATTCCAGGGAAATCTCCACGAGATTCCAGGAAAATCTCCACGAGATTCCAGGACAATCTTCACGAGATTCCAGGGAAATCTCCATGAGATTCCAAGGGAATCTCCACGAATCCAGTAGGAATCTCCACGGTATTCTAGAGGAATCTCCACGAGATTTTTTGGCGAATCTCCACGAGATTTTTTGGCGAATCTCCACGAGATTTCTAGAGGAACTCCACGTGATTTCAAGGAAAATCTCTACGAGATTTTTCAAGGGAAATCTCCACGAGGTTTCTGGGCAAATCTCTACGAGATATCTGGGGCAATCTCCACGAAATTTCTTAGGTATTCTCCACGAGATGTCTTGGAGAATCTCCACGATATCTCTGGGGGAATCTCCACGAGATTCCAGAGAAGATCTCTATCAGATTCCAAGGGAGTCTCCATGAGATTCCAGGGAAATCTCCACGAGATTCCAGGGAAATCTCCACGAGATTCCAGGGAAATCACCACGAGATTCCAGGGAAATCTCCACGAGATTCCAGGGAAATCTCCACGAGATTCCAGGGAAATCTCCACGAGATTCCAGGGAAATCTCCACGAGATTCCAGGGAAATCTCCACGAGATTCCAGGGAAATCTCCACGAGATTCCAGGGGAATCTCCACGAGATTCCAGGGAATTCTCCACGAGATTCCAGGGAATTCTCCACGAGATTCCAGGGAATTCTCCACGAGATTCCAGGGAAATCTCCACGAGATTCCAGGGAAATCTCCACGAGATTCCAGGGAAATCTCCACGAGATTCCAGGGAAATCTCCACGAGATTCCAGGGAAATCTCCACGAGATTCCAGGGAAATCTCCACGAGATTCCAGGGAAATCTCCACGAGATTCCAGGGAAATCTCCACGAGATTCCAGGGAAATCTCCACGAGATTCCAGGGAAATCTCCACGAGATTCCAGGGAAATCTCCACGAGATTCCAGGGAAATCTCCACGAGATTCCAGGGAAATCTCCACGAGATTCCAGGGAAATCTCCACGAGATTCCAGGGAAATCTCCACGAGATTCCAGGGAAATCTCCACGAGATTCCAGGGAAATCTCCACGAGATTCCAGGGAAATCTCCACGAGATTCCAGGGAAATCTCCACGAGATTCCAGGGAAATCTCCACGAGATTCCAGGGAAATCTCCACGAGATTCCAGGGAAATCTCCACGAGATTCCAGAGAAATCCCTACGAGATTCCAGGGAAATCCCTACGAGATTCCAGGGAAATCTCCACGAGATTCCAGGGAAATCTCCACGAGATTCCAGGGAAATTTCCACCAGAGAAATCTCCACGAGATTCCAGGAGAATCTCTACGAAATTCCAGGGGGAATCTGCACGATATTCCAGGGGAATCTCCACGAGAATTCTTGGTGAACCAGCACGAGATTTCTAGGACAATCTCCACGAGATTCTAGAGAGAATCTCCACGAGATTTCAGGGGGTATCTCCACGAGATTCCAGAGAGAATCCCAACGAAATTCCAGGGGAATTCCAGAGAAAGATTCAAGGGCAATCTCCACGAGATTCCAGGGGAATCTCCACGAGATTCCTGGGAAATCTCCACGAGATTCCAGGGAAATCTCTACGAGATTCCAGGGAAATCTCCACGAGATTTCAGGGAAATCTCCACGAGATTTCAGGGAAATCTCCACGAGATTTCAGGGAAATCTCCACGAGATTTCAGGGAAATCTCCACGAGATTCCAGGGAAATCTCCACGAGTTTCCAGGGAAATCTCCACGAGATTCCAGGGAAATCTCCACGAGATTTCAGGGAAATCTCCACGAGATTCCAGGGAAATCTCCACGAGATTCCAGGGAAATCTCCAAGAGATTCCAGGACAATCTTCACGAGATTCCAGGGAAATCTCCATGAGATTCCAAGGGAATCTCCACGAATCCAGTAGGAATCTCCACGGTATTCTAGAGGAATCTCCACGAGATTTTTTGGCGAATCTCCACGAGATTTCTAGAGAAACTCCACGTGATTTCAAGGAAAATCTCTACGAGATTTTTCAAGGGAAATCTCCACGAGGTTTCTGGGCAAATCTCTACGAGATATCTGGGGCAATCTCCACGAAATTTCTTAGGTATTCTCCACGAGATGTCTTGGAGAATCTCCACGATATCTCTGGGGGAATCTCCACGAGATTCCAGAGAAGATCTCTATCAGATTCCAAAGGAGTCTCCATGAGATTCCAGGGAAATCTCCACGAGATTCCAGGGAAATCACCACGAGATTCCAGGGAAATCTCCACGAGACTCCAGGGAAATCTCCACGAGATTCCAGGGAAATCTCCACGAGATTCCAGGGAAATCTCCACGAGATTCCAGGGAAATCTCCACGAGATTCCAGGGAAATCTCCACGAGATTCCAGGGAAATCTCCACGAGATTCCAGGGGAATCTCCACGAGATTCCAGGGAAATCTCCACGAGATTCCAGGGAATTCTCCACGAGATTCCAGGGAATTCTCCACGAGATTCCAGGGAAATCTCCACGAGATTCCAGGGAAATCTCCACGAGATTCCAGGGAAATCTCCACGAGATTCCAGGGAAATCTCCACGAGATTCCAGGGAAATCTCCACGAGATTCCAAGGAAATCTCCACGAGATTCCAAGGAAATCTCCACGAGATTCCAAGGAAATCTCCACGAGATTCCAGGAAAATCTCCACGAGATTCCAGGGAAATCTCCACGAGATTCCAGGGAAATCTCCACGAGATTCCAGGGAAATCTCCACGAGATTCCAGGGAAATCTCCACGAGATTCCAGGGAAATCTCCACGAGATTCCAGAGAAATCCCTACGAGATTCCAGGGAAATCCCTACGAGATTCCAGGGAAATCTCCACGAGATTCCAGGGAAATCTCCACAACATTTCAGGGAAATTTCCACCAGAGAAATCTCCACGAGATTCCAGGAGAATCTCTACGAAATTCCAGGGGGAATCTGCACGATATTCCAGGGGAATCTCCACGAGAATTCTTGGTGAATCAGCACGAGATTTCTAGGACAATCTCCACGAGATTCTAGAGAGAATCTCCACGAGATTCCAGGGAGAATCCCAACGAAATTCCAGGGGAATCTCCACGAGATTCCAGAGAAAATCTCAACGATATTCCAGAGAATATCTCAACGAGATTCTAGAGAGAATGTCCAGGGGGAATCTTAACGAAATTCCAGGGGGAATCTCCATGAGATTCCTTGGTGAATCTACACGAGATTTCTAGGGGAATCTCCATGAGTTTCTAGAGAGAATCTCCACGAGATTCAAGGGGAATCTCCACGATGTTCCAAGGAAATCTCCACCACAAGATTCCAGAAGAATTTCCATGATATTCCAGGAGAATCTAAACGATATTCCAGGGGAATCTCCACGAAATTCCAGGGTAATCTCCACGAAATCCCAGGGGAATCTCCACGAGATTCCAGGAGAATCTCCACGAAATTGCAGGGGGAATCTCCACGATATTCCAGGGGAATCCCCACGAGATTTCTTGGTGAATCTGCACGAGATTTCTAGGGGAATTTTCATGAGATTCTAGAAAGAATCTCCACGAGATTTCTGGAGGAATCTTCACGGGATTATTGATGGAATCTCCACGAGCTGTCTTGGAGAATCTACACGAGATTTCAGGAGGAATCTCCACGAGATTTCTGGGAGAATTTCCATAATATTCTAGAGATAATCTCCACGACATGCTCCCAAAAATAGGGACTTTACGGAAACTACGGTGATCAGATCGGTCCATCTGAACATTTTCTCGATATATAATGAGTTTCTGAGTTCAATGAGCTGAAACATCCTAGAATCGATTATGAATTGAGGGACATATTATCACTACAATTTCGAGGGTACCCGGGTACCCTACCGCGGCGTTCCACGTAATAAAAAAAATGCAGGACTCGCTCTTCCTGCCCCTCCCCATTTAAAAATTCGGACAACCCTATTAATAGATACATTTTCACAAGTTCTTAGATGTAGCAGTGTTTCAATTTCCTTGTCTGAATAACCATTTAAATATCGAGATTCAAAATCGAACAAAAAAAACGTTAGCACCTTTTGAATACTTTTCGAACAATTCTGATCATTTACAAGTGGTTTATTTAATTTTAAGTTCAAGATCTGCAAAAGTACAAAAATTTACGTTATCAAACAGAATCCAATCGTTACAACATGCAGAAATACGCTAATTGTTGTTAAACATGACCCTGTTCATTTTACCCACAACTCCTCTAATTAGTCAGGATTCTGCGATACATAGGTTATGAAAATTGCCTACGCACTCGCGCCGTGTAGTGGCAAAACCTTGAAAAGAACAGGCAAGGCTTTCAGAGAAAATAATCTTTGCCAAAAAAAAACAATTTTAATAGATATTTTCATATTTCTAGTCTAATACCTGGAACAACTACGAAAAAAAATCGCTGTAGGAATATCCGTAGGAAAGATCTTAGAAATTTCCTGAAGAGGTTTTGGAAGAATTTCCGGAAAAATCTACGGATGATTGTTTTTTTATAGGAATCCCTAGGCCATTTCCGGAAAATCAGTGAAAGAGTTTCTGAATGTAGAAACTTTGACTGCAATGTTTTTTGCCTTTCTCATACACCAAAGCGTACTGAAATCACTCAAAAAACGAGTTTTCGATAGAAGGCTCGGATTGTCAAGTCCAATATACCAATCAACTCTGTTCGACTAATTGAGGTGATGTATGTATATGTATATGTATGTGTGTGTGTGTATATGTATGTGTGTGTGTATGTATGTCTGTGTACAAAAAGGTCACTCACTTTTAAGGCACTTCCCATTTGCCGATTTTTCGGATTATAACTCGAATCGGACCAGAATTTTACCGCATTGTTTGCTATTAAAAAAGGTCCGGATCGATCAACGTGTTCTGGAGTTATGGCCATTTGAGTGATCCGGACCAGCACCGGTAGAACTGGCCACATATAAAACTGAACCAAGCTCCATCATGCGACACATCAAACTGCGGCGATTTTTGTTACCTTCAGCATGGTTGACAAATTTTGTGCAGATATCAACACAGGAGAACGAAAATTCTACGATTTCGGTCCAAAATTCAAGATGGCGGTCTAAAATCCAAAATGGCGGCTCCAGATGCAAGATGGCGGCTGTATAATGGATTTTTAAGCCCTAAACCATGCAATATGGGTATATTTTGTATGCGAAAGATGTTTGGAGTCCAATAATGGCGACCAGAATATCCAATATGGCGGTCTGAAATCCAAGATGGCGGCTCAAAATTCAATATGGTGGCTGTATAACGAAGTTTTAGGCCCTGAAACATGCAATAAGGGTATATTTTGTATATGAAAGATGTCTGGAGTCCAAAAATGGCGACCAGAATATCCTAGATGGCGTTCTAAAATCCAAGATAGCGCCTCCAATTTCAAGATGGCGGCTTTTAATGGAGTTTTAGGCCCAAAAACCATGCAATATGCGTATATTTTGTATAGGGAAGATGTCTGGAGGAGTCCATAAATGGCGATCTAAAAATCCAAGATGGTGGTCTCAAATTCAAGATGGCGGCTCCAAATTCAAGATGGCGGCTGTTTAATGGAGTTTTAGGCACTAAAACCATGTAATATGGGTATATTTGGTATGAGAAAGGTGTCTGGATTCCAAAAATGGCGACCTGAATATCCAATATGGCAGTCTAAAATCCAAGATGGCGATTGTTTAGTGGAGTTTTTGGCTCTAAAACCATGCAATGAGGGTATATTTTATTTGATCAAGATGTCCGGAGTGCAAAAATGGTGACCTGAATGGTGGTCTAAAATCCAAAATGGCGGCTCCAAATAAAATATGGCGGCTTTATAACGGAGTTTTAGCCACTAAACCATGCAATAAGGGTATATTTTGTATGGGATGTCCAAAAATGGCGACCTGAACATTCAAGATGGCGTTCTAAAATTCAAGATGGCGGCTTTAAATTCAAGATGGAAACTGTTTAAAGGAGTTTTAGTCCCTAAAACCATGCAATATGGGTACATTTGGTATGAAGAAGATGTCTGGAGTCCAAAAATGGCGACCAGAATATCCAAGATGGCGATTTAAAATCCAAGATGACGGTTCCAAATCCAAGATGGCGGTTGTTTAGTGGAGTTTTTGGCTCTAAAACCATGCAATGAGGGTATATTTTATACGGGTAAGATGTCCGGAGTCCAAAAATGGCAACCTGAATATCCAAGATGGTGGTCTCAAATCCAAAATGGCGGTTCAAATTCAAGATGGCGGCTGTATAACAGAGTTTTAGACCCTAAAACCATGCAATAAGGGTATATTTTGCATGGGGAAAATATCTGGAGTCCAAAAATGGCGTTCTGAATACCCAATATGGTGGTCTAAAATTCAAGATGGCAGCTGTTCAATGGAGTTTTAGGCCTTGAAACTACGAAAAAATGGGTATATTTGGTATAAGGAAGATATCCAAAGTCCAAAAATGGCGACCACAATTTCCAAGAGGGCGATCTAAAATCCAAAATGGCAGCTCCAAATTCATTCCCTAAATGCATATAGTATGGGTACATTTGGTACAGGGAAGATGTGTGGAGTCCAAAAATGGCGACTTCAATATGCAAAATGGTGGTCCAAACACCAAGGTGGCGGCTCCAAATTCAAGATGGTGGCTGTTTAATGGTGTTTTAAGCTCTAAATCCATATCATATGGGTTTACTTGATATAGAGACGAATTCTGGACTCCAAAAAATGGTGTGCAGAATATCCAGGATCGCGATTAAAAATCCAAGATGACGGCTCCAATTTCAATATGGTGGCTGTTCAATGGAGTTCTGGGCTTTCTAAACACCACACTAGGTCCGCTCCGCTGTCTGCAATGTCTAAAATAAACTTTTGAATACAGGAGGAGTCTCTGGCTGGAGATATTTATAACGGATGAATGACTTTCTTATAAAATCCCTGAGCGGATTTCTTATACCTTATAGAATTCCTGGAGGACTGCCGTGGACGTATTTCTGAAGGAAGCCCTGGAAAGACACCAAGGTAATCCTCTGTGCAGATTCCTGTAAAAATTTCTACAAAAATCTCTTCAGAACTTTCCAAAGGAACTAGAAAACTATGGAGGAAGGAAACTAAAGCAACTAGGAAACTATGGAGAAAAATTTTCTTGGGAATTCTGGAAACATTCCTTAATTAATCTCTGGATATTTTTTTGAAGAAATTCATAAAGATATCTATGGAAATGTTTCTGATAGAATCTTTAAATGAATTTTGGTTTAATCTCTCTTGACATTTCTGAAGGATACTGCAGTAAACTTCTAAAGAAAGTCATGTGGGAATTCATTTAAGCAATTCATGGAAGATTCAATACTATATTCCTTTTGGAAAATATGTCCAGGAACCCTTATGTAGAAGAATTCCCAAAGAAATCATTGGAATTAATCCCTGAAACAATTTTAGGAATAAAAATCTGCTGGAAATGCTTGTGGAAACTATAGACTAATATCTGAATAAACCCTTAGAAAACCACGCTGGAGGAATTTGAGAATAAGACGCAGCCCTATCATCCTCCTTAGTCGCGGTTAATCGCTGAGAGATAAGCTCTATTCTAAATCCAGTTTTTTTTTAATTCCCATCTGAAATACTAAATGTGATTACTAATACCACCCACCTGTGTCATTTCACTTCCCTTTATAGTCAAAATCTCTTAAAACCTCAATTCTAAGTCTTCGTGGTGATTCGAAATGACGTAAATAAAATGGAGTTCTTCAAATGCTCTATTATATTTTACACTTCAGGTCCCACATTGGGCATAATGTAACGAAAAATTAAACAGAACATTACAAATTCACGATAAAACAAAACGTCCTAAATTAACATAACACATGTGCATCATAATGGATAATAAATTCCATTCACAAAAAGACAAGGTTTCATTTATTGTTTTGTGTCCTCCAGTCTATCTATTCTGGTACATTGTTTTATTTGGCTCATTGCGTTTTCGTTAACAATATTTTTTTGTTGTGTTCATAGCTTGTTTCTGTATAGAAATTCTCATCCAAAAAGAGGCCTTCTGAATCTGTATTCAAAATGAACCGTCTACAGTTCGATGTCCCTGTTAGGGAACGGTTTGCATGTCTTTTAGTAATTGTACGAAATTTCCTGCAAGTAGGCAATCACATTGAAGCTTCATTTTTGCTAGAGCATTACAAATGCCGAAAGGGCGACCGAGACATCTTTATTTCATTTGTTAACAACAAAAATGGCTTCATTCAATTATGAAACATTTATTTTTGTTATGTAATGCAAAGTATGTAGGTGGTGGGGCAAAGTCAACTAAAAGTGAAGAAAAAACAAACCTAAACAACATTATGGAACGAGACCAACGATCCGCACAGAAGCCAGATGAGATTTATTCATAAACAAGCTCAAGCGCGCTGGCGGAAAACAAAACTATTTTGCGGAAAATACTTTCCCACCCGCATTCACGTGTCACCCCTGCAGACACACACAAACACATACACCTACTTAGATCCCCAGCGGAAACTCAAGCGGATTCTCAGGGAAGTCTGTTTTAATTAGTTTTGAAATTATTCTAATTTGCATGGACTGGACACATGGCGCGCGCGGTAAGCTCGGAAGGGTTTCCCATAAGGCGCATCTTGTATCGTCCATTGCTTTCAACCGGATGCTTTGCCGGAAAAGCATTCGGAAATGATTCGCATTTTCGTGTCAGTGTATGCTTGAGTCTGATGGAGAATGCGAAAGATTCTCCGTTTGCAAACATCGAACATTTTAAAACTCATGGCCTACCATGCGTCTCCACCCCATTTTCAGTCGGTCCGTTTGGCACAACGTTATTCAAATGAGGGGATTCCCCACCGCAATTCAATATTGAACACGATACGGCAGTATCAGCGCGGTACACTTAATCATCTCGGGAAATGTTCTGCCCACAATTCACCCCACCACATATATTTCGGAAGAAGAACCTTCGAAATTTTGTTTACATTGGATTACATTGCGCGAAAACCGCGACTGCCACAGTTTCAACTTGAACATCTGAATGGAGTAGGCGTTGAATCTGCCTCTGGTACCGGTTCGTATGGCAATGACACCACGACATCCATCGGTAAACGGTTGCTCATGAATAACAATGAAAGACACTGGAGTCACGTGCGATGCACTGGCAAAACGTGCTCCACATTAATATTCGCCAATCCTTTCGATGGCTTGCCACACATTCCTCAAAAAAAACCAACAGCGACGGCCAGAAACGAAACTGGAAACAATATCCGCTAGGGGCGCGCGCAACAAGCAGGCCCCTATTTTTGTCGTATGAGTTTCCACACAGCAGCCAACAGCTCGCCTACTTGGTTCTCATCCGGTGGGGATGTTGGAATGTGACCGTCAACTTCGATGAGCCGACATTTACATCTTCCCCACCGGGAAACTTTTCAGCGTCAATTTTTCTTCGTCAAAGGATCAGCAAAGGGAAGGGGGGTGGGGATGACGGTCAAAAGAATGTGCCAAAGTTAGCCCAACTGTGAAAAATGTTGTCCCAAGAATTCACCGCTGCTCAGGAGGTTGATCCCATTGAATGGGTGTTTGGTTATGGATCGGGGATAAAGACGAGGTAAGCTGCCTGAGGAGTCTTTGGGATGTAATCTGGATAATTACCGTCTTCCCACGAATTAGGATTGAAATTAATTTGTAACAACTTTTCCTGAGGTGACGAACTTTCACGGACTTTGATTAGGTTCGGATGATATTGATTCGGTTGACGGTACTTTAAGAGCATTGAAGTGAAAGATTTCCTGAGCAAAACTTTCGATAGATGACCGAATGACAGTGCAGTGGGGCCGAAAGACATTTTGATCAAAAACATTTTTGGGAGCTTCGTTCTTCTTTTGAGCATTGGCTGTTCTTTATAGGCTCGCACAGGTAGTGTAAAGTATATCTCCGATCCGATCTACGAAGTGTTCTGAAGGTGATCTTGGAGCATGTAATCCGTGGGGCTGAGCTGTGGCCTACACGGAACACGCAAGATCGTTACAGCTATGAATGTGGCCTAAGCTATGAAGGGACAGGGACGAACTCTGTACGGATTCGTAAGATCTAACAATAGAAACGTTTGCAAACCAAAAACAGAGGGTTTTAGGGGATTTTACGGACGTTTCGGGTAATATAGGGCAGGTTTCGAGTATGTCTCAGGAGGTTTCAGAAGGTTTTTAGGGACGTCAGGGGTTCCACAGAGTTTCAAAAGTGTTTTTAGAGGCGTTTTAGGGTTTTTCATGGTCACTTCAAAGTGGCTTAAAGGGATTCAAGGCTGTATCCAAACCTTTTTAGGGTGTTTAAGGGGGTCTCAGAGTGTCTCATGGGAACTTCAGGGAACTTCAGGGAGTGCCAGAGGCTTGTCAGGAGATCTCAATGAGTTTCAGAAAAGGTTTTAGTGACGTTTCAGAGAGTTCAGGAGATTTAGTCTCAGAGGATCGCAGAAGGTCTCAGGGAGTTTCAAGAGCGTTTTAGGGGACTTCAAAGGATTTCACGGGATTGATGAGCGTTTCCGAGAGTTTCGAAAGATTTCAACTGGATCGAGGGAATACAGGCCTAGGGAGTATCATGAATATCTTTCTTCCTGCCCCGCTGCTGGGGAAATAAAAATATTGCGTCAAATAAGGCAATTTCTGTTCACTTTTCCATTGAATGCTTCCAGTTGGCGCCAGTGTGGACAAGATCTTTTATAGCATTCAGTTACCAGCCCAGCGGTAACGTTGTTGGAAGCAAAGTTGATACACACGTGTATATGTACGGGAAACACATTGCAAGCGGGCTCCCAGGAGCACTGTACATTATATTTTGAGACTCAAAGTTGTGCGCCTCATTTTTCTCAAGGTGTGCCTCATGAGCTTCGTCTCATGCGCTGATTAAAGTGGAAAATGTTATGACAAAAACTTCCTAAACGAACGAGAATTGTAACCTTAACCTTTGTATTGAGAGTCTCTACCCAAGCAGCACCTGCAACATCATCCAAAATGTGGTATTCTATGCTTTGGTCTAAAAGAGTTGCAATAAAAGCGCACGCAACTTCCATCTTGTTAGTTGAGTTGCATTTAAATTCCGAATACCGTTAAGTTGCAGCTTTGTTTCATAGGAATAACAAATAACATCGTATTTAACATTGATTTATGGAGGCGGAGCTTACATATTCCTCACAAGTGGCAATACAGTCAGCTTGCATTAAATGTGCTATGTAACACACATGAAACATCTTACTCTGGTTTGTTTGTTCAGATTAGGTTCCAAATGTGTTGCGGAAAACTTGCGCGTCTTCTCATTTTGACAGCTTTCTAACTTGTGGCAAAGACGGTACAATGAAGTAACGCGTAATTTCAGTAGCTTTTATGGTGCATTGAGCAGCCAATCTTTCACAGAGCTTCTGGTGTAGTGTGTAAGGTGAGTGGTTAATACTCCTGGTGTCCATGGTTCGAGTCTGAAATAGTTATTTATGCAACAAGTTGCAAAATGATGATTTTTTCAGCACGAGTCGTACATTTATCCAACGAGGCTTGCCGAGTTGGATAAATACGACGAGTGCTGAAAAAATCGAGTTTTGCAACGAGTTGCATACAAAGTTTTTTGTAATTACAAAAATCACCCATTTAGTGCGATCTTTTCTAGCTACACAAACATGTATCAGTAGGAACCACGTTCGCGCGCTCATGCTTGTCGGCGTAGTTTTTCGTTTGATCAGGTAGGCTCTGGTATAGTAGGCGTCACCAATGATCGAGCTCCCGTTGTCAAACAGTTGTGCGCGAGCAAAAGCAAAAGCTGATTCAGCAGCTGCCTCTACACTTGATTTGTAGTTGGAATCCGAATTGAAATCGTCCTGATTCGGATTCGAGCTGCTCAGTAGATGTAGAGGCAGAGGCTGAATCTACGGAAGGCATGATGGTAAGTCAAAAGTGCGTACGAGCAAAAGTGCCGAAAAGTGCTACTTTTCAGCACTTTTAAGAGTGCCGAAAAGTAGTACTTTTCGGCACTTTTGCATTAGGGGTGAAAAGTAGGCCATTTCAGCATACTTCAGCCAACTGAAATGTTCAACTTTTCACATCGTAATTACAAAAATATTTTTTTCATTGTTTTTATCATTCCCCCAAGCTCAAGTTGCACAACGATTTAAAATTTGTGCTTTTTGCGTTTCAAAGAAGAACCAATTGTGTTCTGTTGTCCTAATTTGAACAGTGAATAAATTGCACTGATGTTGCTGGTACTGGCTTTGAAACAAGTCGTGTTGCTTGGGTAGTCGTATCGCATCGCTAAGCGCTTACGCGCCTTAATCTCTTTGTTCTGTGGAAGTTTAGCCGCCCTGTATGTCTCACTTCGCTCCATATTCTACCCTCATTGTTGCGAGCTCTTTGCATCCTCCTCTTATAGCTCTTAAACAGGATGCGCGAAATTCTGCGATTTATCGACACCACCAGTATACCGGCGTCCATTTTTGGGTAGGGATCGCCTTGGCATTGTGGCTGCGCAGCGCATGCACGGCTCAGGGTTTCAACTAGATTATCGCTAGACAGATCGTCAGTGGTACCCTCTGTGAACAATCGCTCCACAAATGCCAGGTTATAGAAGTGCGAGATCAGCCTCAGCCATCCCCGATGACTGTCTTCCTCCGTGTTCCGCCCTGTATCGAATCTCTAAGTGGACGCTGTGCGTGTATACCTACCTATCGTCGATCCTCCCGTCTAAATCTGTCTAAGCTAGGGTTTAGACCCGGGCTCCAGAAGGTCACATCGATGATGGACTTTGCACCATATTCCCACTAAACATTTTTTGTCGCCTACGTTCGCTACATTCACGTTTAGTCTAGGGGGCCGTTCATAAACCACGTAAACTTGTTGGGGGGAACCCCCCCCCTCCCAAAATCTATGTTCCATACAAATTTCAAAATTTTTGTATGGAAAAAAGTCTACGGGGGGGAGGGGGGTCTGAGATGGCCAAATTTTGGTCTACGTGATTTATGAACAACCCCTAGCCATAGCTTCGGGTAGGGCCCATTCTCTCGCGATAGTCGAGTGGCTACCCCACTCGAACGTCCAGGCGCTTGATAGACGAAAACTGGTGTTTCGGCCACCTGTTCGTCCTGCCTGGACAATTAGGCGCGCGCGTCACGTGTCCCTTGTTCTCCATGCAAATCAGGCATTTTAGTGGCGAGTTGCACTCCCTGTCGATGTGACCTTCTACTCCGCATTTTCTTCAGAGTTTGCTCCTATCAGGGCCTTTACACGACCACAAAGCACTTGAAGTACGCCTCTGGCCGCTCGTGAATGCTGATCGGGAACACTGACTAGCCAACACTGATCTTGCAGACTGCAACCGACTTGTCCACCTCCCCTAGGGGGAGCTTGATCGTGGCACGCCATGGCGATCTGCGTGCCGGCTGGGCCTTCGCGCAGCCAGATCTATGCACTTGATGCATCTACCTCGCACTGCTGTTTGAGGGCGGCTGCGAGCTCCTCAGCGTCGGTGATCTCGTCCAGTTTTTTACACTGGAGAGTCACCTCCGCCGCCAGGGCTCTCACCTGCACTTTTTCGCCCAGTACCTCTTGAGCTAGTTCTTTGTAGGAGGCCGCCTTGGCCGCCTCCTGCTTCAGCATTATCTCTCCTGTCCTGGTGCGCCGGATGCTTTTTACATCCGCGCCCAGCGGTGAGAGACAATTTTCGCCTCGAATGACCCTCAGCACCTCGGCGTATTTATCCTCCTCAATTTTGAAGATAAGAGCGCATCACTCCGTTCGCGCTTGAGGGCTGGTTTCACTTTTCTAAACTTCTTCTTTTTATTTCCAATTGTAATCCAAGGGTTCTACTTCCCTTGGTCCAGTAAGCCCCTCGTTTCTCTTAGGTTTGGCCTGCTAGCGCTTTGTTCCCCTGCCCCTTGCGTATTTCGCAACTGAATTGGGAGCCTGATTGCTCGCGGTGGCCGTCCCTTTATTCCTCTTCGGCTTTTCGCCCACCTCAGCTGGACGCTTCTTGGGCCGCGTCTCATCAGCAGGTTTTGTTTTGACCATGCAGCTCAATCCATAGGGTGGTTTGACCTCTTCACCACGGTTCCGGTGTGCTGTATGGTTTCGTGCTGCATCGTTCCTTCTTGGCTAGAGCCAGCGATTTGCAGAGCTTCAGCAGGCCCTGTTTCAGGTCCTTGATGATGGTAGTCCGCCCACTCGTTTAGCCGAACAGCTCGTCCAGCTTTTCGGTAACTAATCAACATCTTTGGTAGTCCGCTCCTGTTACGGTTTAGCGCCCGTGTGAGGTCCGCGCCCATCATCCGCGCTTCCTCGGCCGGTGCTGCGCCGCCTCGTACTCCTCCTGTTGAACCTCCTGCCATCTGTTCGCTGATGGGTACACCAGCCTTCTCGTCAATGCCGTTCCCTCTGCCTCTCCACTCTCGATGACATTGTTATTGTTCATGGATTAAGTAGTCATCATTTACGTTGGGTCCCCCTTAGAGCCGCTATCCCTCACTGCAAATAAAGTAGTCGCCAATAATGATCCTGGTTGGCCCAGGCCCTTATGGGGACTGGGCTCAGAGCCTAATCAGCGCTAATCAGGAGTGTTCATCTGAACCTACTTTCACCCAGTTAGTAGCCTAAGCTGAACACAGATCAGGAACGTACTTTAAGGCCACGCCACGGTTTTATGGGACAGAACACAGCGCCGACATTAGCCCATCCACCGTTTCAGGTCAGTGTCACCGGACCCTGCTACGAGGATAGCTCGATTACCTCCCGGCCTCCCGGTGTCAAAGGTGGTAGGTCCACAGTGGTGCGTGGATATGGTTTGCTTAGGAAAGAATCCTAGGCTCTCACTTGACTCGCAGAAGGAGGGCTCCGTCAAGCCCCTGGACGTCCGTCCCTGCTGTCCCTTAACCCTTATGTGGCCGACAGGGTACCCGGGTACCCAGTAGCGTGGTTCAAAAAATCGTTTTTGCTCCACACCGCTTATTCGATTGCTATCCAGGTTATATGCCTTCTCCCAAAATTTGAGCTCATTTCAGGCCAAACATGTCTAAAGGTCCTATCTGCAGAAGAGAGGCTCTCTTTAGTTTCTCTCTCTTTCGTTAATATCTCAGCTGTTTATTTGTATTATGATTGTCTCCTTGCATTGAACGATGGTCAAAATAATCGTCTTTTGGTTTGTACTGCAAAAGTAGTTGAAAAGTGTACCATTACATTGCAAAAATTGAAAGAGAAAGTGAACAAAGAGAGCCTCTCAAATGCAGATAGGACCTATTGAAATGTTTGGCCTGATTTGGTTGAAAGTTGAGACTGTCCTTCAAAGTTTGTATGCGAATTACTATGGGAAAACGATGTTTTTTTTCTCTGTATTAATGAGATTTTCAGCCCTAGGCTAGTTCATCTCGGGACGCACACTTTACTTCCCTTCCGGGGGAAGAACTCACATTTTGCGAGTTTGTCGAGAGTGGGATTCGATCCCAGGTCCTCGGCGTGATGGTCAAGTTTTCTAACCATCACACCAGGTCCGCTCCCAACGATGTTTTTCATTCAATCCACCGTAGCATTTCCCCAAGTGCCCTAGTGAGTTAGTCGACCCTTGGTTATTCTAGGTTACTTTATCAACTACAACTTTGCCAAAGACCGCATTCAAATCGAACACCTCATTAATTAGTTATCGATTTTTATCCAGAATCGAAATCTTTACTCATGATGGTTAAACTATTCGGTGGGCATCACTGCATTTTGCAGTGAAACATAGTAGCCATGATTTCAGTGTGCTATCTTTGGCGCCATGTGCAGCAATGTTGCCTGCTGGGAAGCTGGATGATCACTGTTAAAGTTTGCCCAGTTGGATACAAATCGATAGCTAATTAATGAGGCGTCCGATTTGAATGCGGTCTTCGGCAAAGTTGTAGCTGATAGAGTAATCTAGGAGTACCAAGGGTCAACTAATCCTCTAGGGCACTTGGGGAAATGCTATGGTCGATTGAATGAAAAACATCGTTTTCTCATAGTAATTCCCATACAAACTTTGAAAGGCTTGTGCAGTCTCAATTTTCAACCAAATGAGCTCAATTTTTGAGAGAAGGCATAGAATCTGGTTACGAATCGAATAAGCGGTGTGGAGCAAAAGCGATTTTTTGAACCACGCTAATACCCAGACCAAGCGCCCATTTGAAAAGTCTGGTGTAGAAAAAAGCAAAAAGTTTGTCGGACACAACGGTTAAAAACACCCTGGCTACATAGGCATGTATGCCCTGGTTGCGTGTCATAGGCGCAGTTGTTCGCTCGATCATGCGAACCGAGCTCTTGACACACACTGAATAGACACCGGTAGGGGAACAGAGCCCAAAATGCCAAGATGGGGTAAAATGACCCAACTCATAAAATCAATCCTGAGTGGGACTTGATCATTGCTATAGGTGAATGGTGTCAAGATATGTTTGCATTAAACATTCTTCTAGAAGCTACGCCGAAATCTTTTGATTTCCCAATAAAAATTGGCAGCTTTCGGTTTTTCATGCTTGCAATTAAGGTTTTCGGGTGATTTTATTACCAGCCAAGTGTTTCCAAGGAGATTGAGGCACCCATGGAGGCGCATGGTTGTTGATGACACTCCATGTATTGAGTATACGAAAAAAAAAAACGTGACACACACAGCTAGTCGCGTTCGGTAATTTTTACCGAAATCTCAACAGCTGAGCGTTCGGTAATGGTTTTTTACCGAAATTCTGTAAAAAATACCAAATTTCGGTAAAATATTATCGTTTATCTGTCAAATTTAACGAAGTTCGGTAAACGTCACCGAGTTTTTCCGATAAAAAACTTAACGGTTGAGATTTCGGTAAAATATTACCGAAGTCGGTGATTTTTTCCATGTGTGCAGGGGTGTTAAAGAGTCGAAAATGCCAGAAAACTAATGAACGTAATTTTTAAATATTTTCATGAAGTGGCATCTTACCCCATAGCAGATGGCCTTTTTGCACCACTTCTGTTTTACAAACCAGATTTTGAAATCGCTAAAAATCGATGAAAATGCAATAAAATAGTGAATATTTTTGCTGAAGCATCGACCAAATATTGTCTAGTTGCTGTTACCACTTTGAAAGGGGTCGTCCATAAATGACGTAGCTTTTTGGGGGGGAGGGGGGTGTTTGTGATTTTGTGACGAAGTGTGACGATAGGGGGGGAAGGGGTTTATGATATGCTACGTAGCTTTCTACTGGTGTCCGGCCATTTGGCCGAATGCCGTTTGGCCGAATGTCGTTTGGCCGAACGCCATTTGGCCGAATGCCATTTGGCCGAAAGGGTCGTTTGGCCGAACGCCGTTTGGCCGAATTATTATCAAAAGGTTTTGGAGGCGTGTGCAAACTCTGGATAACATTCTAGCTGCCAATATGATCATCAGAAATATTTCCTTCTTTTAATTATAGGCTATTCTTTCAAGTTTTACCATCAAGAGATTAGTTGGCGTTGAAACTGGGACTATTTTTGTCAGAGATTTTTCCTTCTTTGAATCAAAGGCTGTGCTTTCGAGCTATACTGATATAGGCAACAGTGGCAAGATCACTTAAGTTCATCATCCTTTTTCGGCCAAATGGCATTCTGCCAAATGCCGTTCGGCCAAATGATCCTTTCGGCCAAATGGCGTTCGGCCAAACGGCATTCGGCCAAATGGCGTTCGGCCAAATGACCCGGAACCCTTTCTACTAGGCCTATTGGAAAAAAAATCATATTTAATAAATTTTTACTTGCACTAAGTATTATTATCCAGTAAGTTAAAAAAAAAATGCATGATTTTTTCCATTCACAATAAAGTAAATAACAAAAAATGGAAATAAATGCCAGCTTCATTTCATAAGACATGCAGCTATCGGACACAACAACTGTATCTGAGAAAGTGGTTTTGAAATCCTGCGTAAAGAATAATATATTGTGTTTGCAGACAAAAATCAATTTCGCTCAAATGCTTCTCAAGACCAATAGTTTGCTGCTTGCTATAGAGGGCACTGTACGCCGCTAAGGTTACAAAGGAAAAATTTTCTAAGCTTTTGGCATTACGGCAAGATTCCAGGAGGTCATTATATAGTTTCTACAGGACTTCCTCGAAGAATTCATCCAACAATTTCTTAAGGAACTCCTCTAACAACTTTGTAAGGAATTTCTCTTTGTGTTCTTTATATGTTTCCCGAACAGGAGAAGGATAACATTTCCACAAGAATTCCCACTGGGAATTCCAGAAAAAAAAACTTCTGAAAACATTTTAAAAGGATCTAGAGGAATCTCAGAAGGAATCCTTGAAGGAACTTCCAGAATAATTTCAGAAGGAACTCCTGGAACAATCATGGAAAGAAATAGAGAAATTTCAAAAGAAATTCCGTGAGGAGTACCTGGAGCATCTAAAGCTTTCGGAGAAACTTTGAATAAACTTCGGGAAGAATCTTAGATGGAGATATTTGTAGATTGTCAGAAGGAACTCCTGGTTTAATTTCTGAAGAAAGCACGGAAAAAATAATTGTAAGAATCCCGTAAGGAATTTCTGATGCAATCCCGAAAATAACTTTTGGGGAATCACAAAAGATTATCTGGATATAACTCCTGGTGAAATCTAAGAAAGAAAATCCTGGAGGAATCCCAGAAGCTGTAAAGGGATCCGTAAAGGGATTCCTCGCAGAATTCTAAGATATTCTGGATGGAGTGAATGGAGAGATGCCGGAAACAGGAAGGAGTCCCGGGAAGAAAACCCTGTTTAAATCCTAGAAGGAAGTCCTCGAGGAATTCCAGAAGAATCCAGGAAGGAATTCCTGAAGGAACCCAAAAAGGAACACCTGAAGGTATCCCAGAAGCAACTCCTGGGAGGGTTTTGAAAGAATACCGGAGGGGTTACCTGCCGAGATCTTGGAATGTATATCTGAGTGAATTCCTGAAGGAAGCCAAGAAGGAACTCCTGGAGGACTACCGAAAGAAACTTTTTTAGGAAACACAGAAAGAAGTTTTGATGGAATCTCAAAAGAAATTCCGATTAAAATCCCTGTAGAGATGTCAAAAGAAACTGCTGGTAGAAGAGAGGAGAAAAAAACCATGAATGAACTCCTGAAGGAAACCATGGATAAACTTTTAGAAAAACCTTAGAAAAAAAAAACTCCTGGAGAAATCTCGGGAGGAGCTTTTGGAGGAATCTAAGAAGGAACTCCAGAAATAATTATTGGAGGGATCTTTGAAGGAACCCCTGAAGGAATACAATAAGGAGGAATTCTCTAATGGAATCAAAAAAAATCCATGGAGAAATCCCAGAAGGAAGTGCTGGAGGAACCAAAAGGGGAGACATTCTCAATAATGGGAATCCCAAAATAATCTTCTCTAGGAATTCCAAAAGAGAAGAGAAAGAGAATAGAGAAAGAGAATAGAGGCCCATATAGCCGAGGCGGTAAACGCACGGGTATTCAGCACGACCATGCTGAGGGTGACGGGTTCGATTCCCGGTCGGTCCAGGATCTTTTCGTAAAGGAAATTTCCTTGACTTCCTTGGGCATAGAGTGTCTTCGTGCCTGCCACACGATATACGCATGCAAAATGGTCATTGGCAGAGGAAGCTCTCAGTTAATAACTGTGGAAGTGCTCATAGAACACTAGCTGAGAAGCAGGCTTTGTCCCAATGAGGACGTTATGCCAAGAAGAAGAAGAAGAAGGAATTCCAAAATGAACTGGGGGGGTGTTAAAAATCGCTCAAAAAAAGCTACGTCATATATGGACGCCCCCAAAGACAAACAAGTGAGGCTAAATGTCATTGAAAACGATGAAAGTTTGAAAAATGACATATTACCCCACTTTTCCTTAAGACATATGGTTCGGTGCCTAGGTATGTGGAATGCGAGAGTTAGTCTCGGTGCTGTAAAGACAATTCGCTCTCGCTTGTACGATTAGAAGGTACAACCGCGAGCGTGTGGAGAGGTTGGCTACAGTCACTATATATACTAGACCTGTTCACTTTGAAACTTTTTTTCTCCGATTCTCCGTGACACATCAAATTATCAATCCACATGTAAAACTAAGTCTTCAGTCCAAAATTGAGCCAAATTGATGAAGATTTAAAGGTGTATCAAATCAATTTTGTGTTTTTTAGCCGTTTTCACAGAAATTTACTCAGAAATTCACAAAATTACTCCGAAAAGATGCCGGAGATACCGTTAGGATATAGTTAGAACAATACTCTACAACTTTGCCGAAGACACTACGGTGTTTTAATTGCGTATTTCGAAGTTATTCAACAATTTTAGTTAAAAAATCACGAAAAAACACGATATTTTTACGATTTTACATATAAAAGTCATGTAATTTTACATTGTTTTAAGTGACTAAATTAATTAGCGATTACTCTTTTGTGTAACGAACATTTCGTCCATACATCGTTTTTGTGTAGGAATTCGTTTTCATTGACTGATTATCAAAAGTATGTCTCGTTGATACTAAAAATCGCACAGAGTTACCAGCACGAATTAAAACAAAGTTACCCATGATTAAGACGTCATGCCATCGTATTCTTGTGTCTTTTGATTTAAGTATCAGAAATGGTGCAGATGGTAAGGCTCGAGCCTGCGGATCAGAAGGTCCCAGGTTCAAGCTCAAATACATGATAAACTTTTTTTTCTTTCTTTGTAGCAGTTAGGATGATGAATCTGCCATGACTTACACGCAATCTCCCAAATAATAATGACCAGGACCTGCCAATTAAGCCCATTCAAGGACTAGCTAGATATGTAGCTTATACTTGTTGATAATAAATCGTGTCAACGAGATCAGCTGGGCGAAATATTGAGCATCTGTTTGATAATGATCAATTTAGCTAAAACAATTCAATACGATGAAGGAACTGCTTCTGGATGCAACATTTTACAGACAACTGTGGGTGCAGCTTACTTGTTATCTATCTACCCACAAATCAGCACAACTACACGATGACGGAAAACTTCATTCTTACTATGCACTCTACGGTTTCGAAACAATGGTCCACTGCACGAATTTATTCTGGCCTGCTTACTCTCAAGCGAAATTTGACGTTTGAGCGGTGTCGGCACCGCTCAAACGTCAAATTTCGCGTGAGGGTAAGCAGGCCAGCATAAATTCGTGCATTGGACCATGCTATGATGCCAAATTGCAATGAGATGCAGTGCGTAGTTTCATCAACTTATAGCAGGATCGAGACGCAAAAAAATGCTATTCTAGGACTCGTACTTTGAATCTTCGAATCCACAATCTCATGCTCAACCAACTGCACCAAATTGAAACTGATGCAGATGCGACAAAGAAATGTAATGACGTTTTAATCATGAGTAACTTTGTTTTATTTTATGCTGGCAACTCTGTACAATTTTTAGTATCAACGTGACAAACTTTTGATAATTAGTCAATGAAAACGAATTTCTACACTAAAATGATGTATGGACGAAATGTTCGTAACACATAGGAGCAATAGCTCATAAAATAAGTCACTTAAAACAATGTAAAATTACATGACTTTTACATGAAAAATCGTAAAAATATTGTATTTTTTGTGACTTTTTAACGAAAATTGTTGAATAACTTTGAAATACGCAATTTAAACACCGTAGTGTCTTCGGCAAAGCTGTAGAGTATTGTTCTAACTATATTTTAACGGTATTTTTGATACCTTTTTGGTGCAATTTTCTGGATATTGAAGTACATTTTCGTGAAAATGCTCGAAAAAACACAAAATCGATTTGATACACCTCTAAACCTTTTTCAATTTGGCTCAATTTTGGACTGAAGCCTTGTTTTTGCATGTGGATTGATAATTTGATGTGACACGGGTAGGTCAAAAAAAGTGAACAGGTCTAATATATACGGTCTGGCGAACAGAAAATCTGGCAACTGCAACATATACTGCCAACACTAGAAAAAGTTCAGCGAACAAAAAGGACTTGCGATTGGAAATTCGGTATGTGGCACTGCCGATCTTTCAACTTCATTGGGAGCACCCGCATACTCGCCGATCTACTGAAGGACCGCGGGTTCGGCATCGTAGCGCTGCAGGAGGTGTGTTGGACAGGATCCATGGTGCGAACGTTTAGAGGTAATCATACCATCTACCAGAGCTGCGGCAACACACGCGAGCTGGGAACAGCTTTCATCGTGATGGGTGATATGCAGAGGCGCGTGATCGGTTGGTGGCCGATCGACGAAAGTATGTGCAGGTTAAGGATCAAAGGCCGATTCTTCAACTTCAGCATAATAAACGTGCACAGTCCACACTCCGGAAGCACTGATGATGACAAGGACGCATTTTACGCGCAGCTCGAACGCGAGTACGATCGCTGCCCAAAGCCACGACGTCAAGATCATCAAAGGAGATTTAAAAGCACAGGTAGGCCAGGAGGAGGAATTCAGACCGACGATTGGTAAGTTCAGCGCCCACCAGCAAACGAACGAAAACGGCCTACGACTCATTGATTTCGCCGCCTCCAAAAATATGGCCATACGTAGCACCTTTTTCCAACACAGCCTCCCTTATCGTTACACCTGGAGATCACCACAGCAGACGGAATCTCAAATCGACCACGTTCTGATTGACGGACGGCACTTCTCCGACATTATCGACGTCAGGACCTATCGTGGCGCCAACATCGACTCCCAAGTAACACAACTTGTTATAATAATGTAAATACAGGCATACCTTGATAGTACGTACACCACCGCTTCGTTTAGTGTACGTACTATCGAAACGTACGTACTGTCGAATCACAAATTTTTATTTAAAACTAGCTGTCCCGGCAAACTTTGTCTTGCCGTTTTGTTGTGGTTTGACACTTGTTGAGCTCAAAGTAGCACCGCACTCTAGATTGGTTTATTTCGATCGTGTTGATTTCCTTCTCAGCTCATGAAAAATCAGTACTTTATCATTTTTTTTACTTTTCTGATTGATTTTCGTAACTTTTTGTACATATAAACACAGCCACCACGAATACGAATCGAACCATGCAAGACTCATGCTGATCGGTCCGCCCGTTCTTGAGTTTTGTTGTCTCAAAGGAACTGCAAACTCATTTTTATATATATAGATAGATTTCATTTTCAAATCAAAGAATGTTATCTCTAGAACGTCAGGATTGTCAAAAAATTACATGTGGCCTAAGGGTACGTTTATTAATTACGTAATTCAGCTTGTTTAGGATGCTATCTTCATTGGAAAAATCTTCTTGTGCTCTGGGGATGCTTCGTAGAAGCATCTCGTCTCTGGGAACTTAGGGGCTGTCCATAAACCACGTGGTCATTTTTTTGGGACTTCTCTAAGGAATTCCAGAAAGAATTCCTGGAGAAATCTCGGAAGGAATTTCGGAACTGAAAGAAACTTGAAACTTGAAGAAATCTCTAAAGCAAACCAGAAAGCGAAACAATTGAATTGGTACAGCCTATATGGCAATGCAAGTCGCCGTTGCTAAAGTTTTTGACGTTATATGCCGTTATATGACGTTATTATAGAAGGTCACATCTTGTTTACGCTTCGGACTTCAAGAGCTTTCCTCCAGAATTTCTCAAGGAGTCACTGGAATCCTCCAGGAATTTCATCCGGGATTATCCGAATAGTTTATTTTAGGATGTCTCTGGATTTTTTTTTGGGCTTCCAGATGGTATTCCTGGAAATTCTAGCAACTTCACCAAGAATTTCTCTAGGAGTTCTTTCGGAAATGGTATCAGAAATTCTTACCGAGATTTCTTCAAAAACTCCTTGCAGCAATCCGTAAGGATTTATTCCTGGAATTTCATACGAGATTCTTCCCGGAGTATGATCTGGGAATTCTTCAGGAATTCCTTCTGAAACCCTTCCAGAAATCCTACAAGATCCCTGTCAAGAACTTCATTCAGTGTTCCTCTAAATGCTTTTCCGAGAACCCCCAGGAACTTCTTCCGTTTTTTTTTCGGGAGCTACTTCTGATTCAAGTATTCCTTCTGAGATTCCTACAATAATTTCACCAGGTAATCTTTCTGAGAAGTAGGGCCCATATAGCCGAGGCGGTAAACGCACGGGTATTCAGCATGACCATGCTGAGGGTGACGGGTTCGATTCCCAGTCGGTCCAGGATCTTTTCGTAAAGGAAATTTCCTTGACTTCCTTGGGCATAGAGTATCTTCGTGCCTGCCACACGATATACGTATGCAAAATGGTCATTGGCAGAGGAAGCTCTCAGTTAATAAGCTGAGAAGCAGGCTTTGTCCCAATGAGGACGTTACGCCAAGAAGAGAAGAGAGAAATCTTTCTGAGATTTTTCCAGGATTCTTTCGGAAATTCCTTCCGGGATTCCTACGGGAATTACTTCTGGGGAATTACTTTTCAGGAACTTCTTTCGGGATTCTTAGAGCTTCTTCTAAGAATTCTTTCAGAAACTCATTCCGGGATATCTTCGAGAACTCTTTCCAGGAATCATCTAGGGACTCTTTTTTGGTGTCTACCAAGAGCTCCGTCAGGAATTCCTGCAGACCCTTCTGGAATTCTTTCAGATGTTTGTAATGGAAATCCTCCTGGAGTTTATTATGAACTTTTTGGAGTATTTTGTTTATGGAATTCCTCATGTAGTTCCTGTAGGATTTCCTTGAATAAACACAGGAAAAAGCAACTTATCTATAGCTCCCTGAAGAATCAGAGGGATTCTAGAATAAGTTTGTGGAGAAGCAACGGGAGGAATACCTGGAAGAGTTACAGGAAAAATTACTAAGGTAATCCAAGAAGGAGTAATGCTGAAAGAATCTCGGAATTAATTTATACAGAAATCTAGGAAACTCTGGAAGAATCTCGGGGAACTTCCTGGAACAATCCTGGCAAGAGCTTTTGACGGAACTCCAGACGGAATCTCTTAAGGATTCTCAGAAAAAAATACTTCTCGAAAACCGCAGAGGGAACTTCTGAAGGAATCCTAAACAAACTTCCGGGAGAATCTCAATAAGGGCTTACGGAATCCCAGAAGAAAGTTCTGGAACAAATTTGTAGACAAATCACGAGGGGAGTCCCGAGGGGAGTTCTTGTGGAATCCCAGAAGGAATTTCATGAGGTGAGCCACCATGCCACCATCAAGTTATAAAACAACACACGCACACATACCCCCCTTTTTGAATGAAATCCAACCACTCATAAGCTGACGATTTTTTTAAATCCGAATCGTAAACAACAAAGCCAAGAAACGTCAAAAACTAAAAACATTTTCCTTAGCAACCGCGGCTTGCAGTACCCTACGGTACTCAAAGTTGTTCAAATTTCAAAACTCATGGAAAACTGTAAAATATTGTATACTTATCGCAAAAAAAACAGTTGATTGTTGGAAAACGAAAAAAATAACAAGTAAGTGAACTGAAATCAATGGTTTGGATAAGTAACTTGATGGGTTTGATTTATGTTTTGGAGAGCATTCTTCGCCGAGAAATTTAGTTTATTACCACACAAAATAGAACCATCATGTGCTTTTTTATTTTATTACAACGTTTTATTGGTAAAGAAAACGTTTAGTTAATAACTGTGCAAGTGCTTATCAACCACTAAGCTGAGAAGCAGTCCTCTCCAGTTGGGATTTAACGCCAGAATGATGATGCCAAATATTATGACTGGCAGAAAGCGAAGAATACTGCAATCATTACATGAAACGTATTCGTTCATGCCTTTCATTTCGCTATATTTTAAAACTGATTAATGAAAATCCGTGTTATAGGAGTCTGCATAACACAAATTTATAGTATCGCAGTCTCTGCTATACGTCTACTAATGATTCGAACTCATTTTTGTAGATTAAAATTTAACTAAATTTTGGTGTACGTACTATCGAGGCAAAATGTACGTACTATCGAGGGTACGTACTATCGAGGTACGCCTGTAATACATAATTCATACAAACGCCGATGTTTTGTTCCAAATTTCGGAAACGTATTTTAGTACACTTATATCACCGAAAAAGCGCAAAAAATGGCGGCTTATAAAACATCTTCTTCTTCTTCTTTATGGCTCTACGTCCCCACTAAGACTTGGCCTGCCTCGCTTCAACTTAGTGTTCTTTGAGCACTTCCACAGTTATTAATTGAAGGGCTTTCTTTGCCTGCCATTGCATGAATTTGTATATTGTGAGGCAAGTACAATGATACACTATGCCCATGGAGTAGAGAATTTTTTCCCGACCGGAACGGGAATCGAACCCGCCGTTTCTGGATTGGCAATCCATAGCCTTAATCACGGCTTATAAAACATCTTCGATGTTACTAAAGATGTTTTTCAATACATGTGTTTTTAGAATGTGCAACAAGGATAAGGAAAATATATTATTTCAATCAATTTTTTAACTCTCCCAGATAAATTATTATTTTGAAAAAAAAAATGTAGATAAATCAACGGCTGAAGTGTTACATTGTGAAACTTTTTAGCAGGCACTGTAATTCATCTGGCCTGATATGAAAAATTTCAAAATATTAGAAATACGTTCAAATTACATTTTATGAGCATCTCAGTAACATGTTTCTCAAATACCTTCAATAATACATTGAAAAAACGTCATTTCAACGTATTTCCAACAACCATTTGCAAATAGCATACACGGAAGGGATTTTTGTTTTTTGGATACCTGTTTTGAACATAAATATAACAATAACTATCACAGTTCGCAGTTTACAGAGCCAATATCAATAAATTAACTTTCAATGTTTCGCGGGATCATTTATAGTGTTTTTAAACTGGGATTTACATTGGAATTAAGCCGCCACGTAAGTATCTAAAGTGATTATAAGGTGATAATAGGACATTTAGGTGAAGTTAGAAGTGGTGGCTTCCTTCTTCGGATCTATTCAGGCTTTAAAGGGTTTCGCCAACCATTGTAAATAGTATTTATGTACCTGTGTTTACCTTTAAACAAGTGACAAAGCAATACAGATGAATGCCGATGCTACTATGGTTCAATTTCTGTGTTTTTATTTGTAAAAGTTGTTTCATTCATAATGCTCAAGACAGTGATTTTCATGACAAGACTGTGAAAGGATATTTGTATATTGACGTACTCAATACTTTAAAATAACGTATTGATAACATATTTTGAACCGAAGGTTTTAACTATGTACTACAAAACATCTAACCTTCTTCGGGCATTAAAAAAAAGTTACGAATAATGCATTGGGGTCATTATGACCCAGAAAATCGAACTCTTATAGAATGATGATTTTTTCACCAATTCAAATGACCAAAGTCTTATTTGATAGATAATTACGTCAAGAATGTGTTGATATGTTGAAATAGTGGTTCCGGGATCATTGGCCACCGGGAATCTGCTACACAGGGCACCATGTCGGACATGTGGGATAGCACTACATTTTGCCAGTAGTTGTGGAATATCTCGCATTCTGGACCACTTAGAAGGATACTGTCTTCGGCAAAGTTGCTCAGAAGACTAAGAGCTTTCACATAGATAACAATTTAGTTCGAAAATCATTCACTGCGTGGCGCTAGTGTTCCTATAAGCTTCAAGTTCAGTCTGAACGTCGTATATCTCGCGTTCTAGACCACCTAGAGAGATACTGTCTTCGGCAAAGTTCCTCAGAAGACTAAGAGCTTTCACATAGATAACAATTTAGTTCGAGAATCACTCACTGCGTGGTGCTAGTGTTCCTATAAGCTTCCAGTTCAGTCTGAATGTCGTATATCTCGCGTTCTAGACCACCTAGAAGGATACTGTCTTCGGCAAAGTTGCTCAGAAGACTAAGAGCTTTCACATAGGAAACAATTTAGTTCGAAAATCACTCACTGCATGGCGCTAGTGTTCCTATGAGCTTCCATTTCAGTCCGAACGTCGTATATCTCGCGTTCTGGACCACCTAGAAGGATACTGTCTTCGGCAAAGTTGCTCAGAAGTCTAAGAGCTTCCACATAGGAAACAATTTAGTTCGAGAATCACTCTGAGAATCACTGCGTGGCGCTAGTGTTCCTATAAGCTTCCAGTTCAGTCTGAACGTCGTATATCTCGCGTTCTGGACCACCTAGAAGGATACTGTCTTTGGCAAAGTTGCTCAGAAGACTAAGAGCTTTCACATAGATAACAATTTAGTTCGAGAATCACTCACTGCGTGGCGCTAGTGTTCCTATAAGTTTCCAGTTCAGTCTGAACGTCGTATATCTCGCGTTCTGGACCACCTAGAAGGATACTGTCTTCGGCAAAGTTGCTCAGAAGACTAAGAGCTTTCACATAGGAAACAATTTAGTTCGAAAATCACTCACTGCGTGGCGCTAGTGTTCCTATAAGCTTCAAGTTCAGTCTGAACGTTGTATATCTCGCGTTCTGGACCACCTAGAAGGATACTGTCTTCGGCAAAGTTCCTCAGAAGACTAAGAGCTTTCACATAGGAAATAATTTAGTTCGAGAATCACTCACTGCGTGGCGCTAGTGTTCCTATAAGCTTCCAGTTCAGTCTGAACGTCGTATATCTCGCGTTCTAGACCACCTAGAGAGATACTGTCTTCGGCAAAGTTCCTCAGAAGACTAAGAGCTTTCACACAGGAAATAATTCAGTTCGAGAATCACTCACTGCGTGGCGCTAGTGTTCCTATAAGCTTCCAGTTCAGTCTGAACGTCGTATATCTCGTGTTCTGGACCACCTAGAAGGATACTGTCTTCGGCAAAGTTGCTCAGACGACTAAGAGCATTCACATAGGAAATAATTTAGTTCGAGAACCACTCACTGCGTGGCGCTAGTGTTCCTATAAGCTTCCAGTTCAGTCTAAACGTCGTATATCTCGCGTTCTGGACCACCTAGAAGGATACTGTCTTTGGCAAAGTTGCTCAGAATTCTAAGAGCTTTCCCATAGGAAACAATTTAGTTCGAGAATCACTCACTGCGTGGCGCTAGTGTTCCTATAAGCTTCCAGTTCAGTCTGAACGTCGTATATCTCGCGTTCTAGACCACCTAGAAATATACTGTCTTCGGCAAAGTTGCTCAGAAGACTAAGAGCTTTCACATAGGAAACAATTTAGTTCGAAAATCACTCACTGCATGGCGCTAGTGTTCCTATGAGCTTCCACTTCAGTCTGAACGTCGTATATCTCGCGTTCTGGACCACCTAGAAGGATACTGTCTTCGGCAAAGTTGCTCAGAAGTCTAAGAGCTTTCACATAGTAAACAATTTAGTTCGAGAATCACTCACTGCGTGGCGCTAGTGTTCTTAGGAGCGTTCAGTTCAATCTGAACGTCCTATATCTCGTGTTCTGAACCACTTAGAAGGATACTGCCTTCGGCAAAGTTGCTCAGAACAAATAATTTAGTCACTGCGTGGCGCTAGTGTTCTTAGCAGCTTCCAGTTCAGTCTGAACGTCTTATATCTCACATTTTGAACATCTTAGAAGGATACTGCCTTGCGAAAAGTTACTCGGCAGACTCAGAGCTTTCAAATAGAATACAATTTAGTTCGAGAATCACTCACTGCGTAGCGCTAGTGCTCTTGGTTGCTTCCAGTTTAGTCTGAACGTCGTTTATCTTGCGATCTGGACCACTTAGAAAAGTAAGTTGGGAAAAGTTACTCAGAAGATTGAGAGCTTTCACATAGAATACAATTTAGTTCGAGAATCACTCGCTATGTGGCGCTAGTGCTCTTGGGATATTCCAGTTTAGTCTGAACGTCGTATATCTCGCGATCTGAACCACTTAGAAGGATACTGTCTTGGGAAAAAATGATCGAAAGACTAAGAGCTTCCGCATAGAAAACGTCTTCTTGAAAATACCTTGATTTTTGGAAATTCTTAAGGTAATTCCGATGAGGTTTTCTCCGGCCATGCCATTGTGTTTTTTCATTTTGTGAGGAGTATCTAATTGAATTTCCAAAGTAATAACAAACGAAATTCTGTAAGGATTTTCTAAAGGAGTTTCCAATGCTGAAAGAATACTGAAGAAATTTTTAAAAATTCAATTTTGCAAAGAGCTGTTGAAAGAATAACAAAAGTAATTGTCAGCTAAATTTCCAAAGGGATTGCAGATAAAACTTCCAAAGAAAGCCGGTATGAACCTGCCTACGGCAGAAAATTCCCGAATAAACAGATAAAAGAAAACTTCCAAAGAAATTGATAAAGGAAATCCCGTAAGAGTTGCCTGATAAATTTGCACACCTTCTTGAGCCAAAGACCACAGACTGTATATAACTTACACTAGACAACGGATTACATGTAAGACTGTAAAATATCCAGTGGCTCAATGAAGAATTTTCCGTTTGGTGAAAATGTTCTCCCGACCGGGATGGGAATCGAACCCACAATTCGTGGCTTACAATACGCCTAAAAGGCTGGCGTTACTAACAGTACAATCACGAACCCCACAGTTATGCTGTAGGTATTTTCAAATATAATAACTTCAATCAATTTCCAATATTACTGCTGAGAAATTTCCAAAAGATTTATCGAACAAAATTTCAAAGAATTGCCGAAATAGAAAACCCAAAAAAAAACTTACATGAAGTTTTGGATCAAATCCACTAAATATTGCTAAAGGATTTTCAAAGAATTTGCTGAAGAAATTCCGCCAAAAGGAAATTCGAAATATTTTCGCAGGGTTACTTTTACGGAATTCGCCAAAACGATTTGCAAAAGATATACCGAATCAGTAAGAATTGGCACATATGTTTCCAAAAGAATGTTACAAATATTCCCAAAGTAATAAGCATAGGGTTTTCCAATTGAATTGTAAAAAAAAAACAAAAAGAACTTTCAGACGGGATTCCCAAAGAAATTTCCGTAGAAGAAATTTTTTGAAAAATTCCACAAAGCCATTGCCGAAGCATATGTTACATAAGTTCCTAAAAAATCTTGAAAAATTTCACCAAAGAATTTTTTTTATCTATTCGTATATTTGGAAGGCTCAAGCGCCACATGGGCATAACTGAGCCGAAATCTTTTGTTATTACATTGATTTTACATTTTTCAATTTATTACTGCCTTAAAACTATGTTAGTTTGGGAAGCCGAAGTACTCGCGGCTGTTTCGAGGTTAAGGATTGAAAATAAAATAAAATAAAATAAAATTGGGAAGGATGGATTTATGGGTTTAAAACAAAATTTTTTGCTTACTTATTCTAAAAACATTGATGGGACCAATTGTCCATATCTGTAACGGAACCAAAAAGAAAGGACTTTATCGGAAGACAACGACAAGAAGGGGACACACGGAAGGCGGGCGACGACAGACAGGGGCGAACAACAAAACCAAAAGGCGGACAACGAAAACAAGGTACATAATACATCAAACTCTGACAACAACACGTTACAAAAGCTGGTAAATCAGGTTCATGTATTCCAAATCAAGTCCTGCCAACACTTCTCTAACGGGTTTCTGTTGTTTTCCTCGGACCCGGAGAATTTCGTGCAGCTCAAATCTGACCTCAGGAATTGCTGCACAGATATCCAAGGTCGTAACTGAAAAAAAAATCCGAATAAACTGCATGACCCGAAATTAAACTGACAGCTCCAAAGAACACAAGTATCACGTTGTGAGAAAATTTTGAAATAAACTTTCAATGTAAAAGCTTCTTTTCTTCTTGGAAGGTTTTACAAACATAGTAACACGGATACACAACGATTATATCAAGCTTTCAGCTACTAAGAACAATACACCCCAAAAATTTTAACTAAAATTTGCCGAGTTAAAAGTTTTAGCAAGGTTTGCTGATTTGTTCAGTCAAATCTACTGATCACCATCAACGTTTTGCTGTAACTCAGCAAATTTTGCCGAAAAAGCTTAATCTTTCAGCTCAACAAAATTTGGCTGTAAGCGTCTTGGTGTGTAGCATCACATCATGAAAACTCTTAGTCTTCTGAGTAACTTGGTCGAAAACAGTATCCTTCTAAGTGGTAGAGAGCGCGAGATATACGACGTTCAGACTGAACTAGAAGCTTCTAAGAACACTAGCACCACGCAGTGAGTAATTTTTGAACTATTTTTTTTCCTATGTAAAAGCTCTTAGTCTTCTGAGCAACTTTGCCGAAGACAGTATCTTTCTAAGTGGTCCAGATCACGAGATATACGGCATGTAGACTGAATTGGAAACTCCTAAGAACAATAGCGCCACGCAGTGAGTGATTCTCGAACTAAATTGTTTATTATGTGAAAGCTCTTAGTCTTCTGAGGAACTTTGCCGAAGACAGTATCTTTCTAGGTGGTCCAGAACACGAGATATACGATGTTCAGACTGAACTGGAAGCACCTAAGAACACTAGCGCCCCGCAGTGAGTGATTCTCGAACTAAATTTTTTTCTATGTAAAAGCTTTTAGTCCTCTGAGTTACTTTACCGAAGACAGTATCCTTCTAAGTGGTCCAGATTACGAGATATACGACGTTCAGACTGAACTGGAAACACCTAAGAATACTAGCGCCACGCAGTGAGTGATTCTCGAACTAAATTGTTTACTATATGAAAGCTCTTAGACTTCTGAGCAACTTTGCCGAAGACATTATCCTTCTATGTGGTCCAGAATGCGAGATATACGAATTTCAGACTGAACTGGAAGCTTATAGGAACACTAGCGCCACGCAGTGAGTGATTCTCGAACTAAATTGTTTCCTATGTGAAAGCTCTTAGTCTTCTGAGCAACTTTGCCGAAGACAGTATCCTTCTAGGTGGTCCAGAACGCGAGATATACGACGTTCAGACTGAACTGGAAGCTTATAGGAACACTAGCGCCACGCAGTGAGTGATTCTCGAACTAAATTGTTTCCTATGTGAAAGCTCTTAGTCTTCTGAGCAACTTTGCCGAAGACAGTATCCTTCTAAGTGGTCCAGAATGCGAGATATTCCACAACTACTGGCAAAATGTAGTGCTATCCCACATGTCCGACATGGTGCCCTGTGTAGCAGATTCCCGGTGGCCAATGATCCCGGAACCACTATTTCAACATATCAACACATTCTTGACGTAATCATCTATCAAATAAGACTTTGGCCATTTGAATTGGTGAAAAAATCATCATTCTATAAGAGTTTGATTTTCTGGGTCATAATGACCCCAATGCATTATTCGTAACTTTTTTTGTGGCGCCATTTTGGTTTCACCTTAAGAAAATTTTTTTTTTCAAAAGACTCGTTTCTGCAAAATATTAAAAGTCAAGAAGTTTCATTACGATAAGTTAACTTACAAAAGAGATATTAATGATTGAAATCGCGTTTTGGGTCATAATGACCCTAATGCACGACGAAGGTTAATTGAAGCAGACGATGATACAAAAATCTTGTTAAATCAACGTTAAATTTATGTTATTCTAACTGGTGATTTTGATAAGATTTTTTAACACTTCTTTTTGTCAAACATAGATACAACAAGATTTCAACACAAGATGTGTTCAGATACGATTATAGCACTAAATTATAACATCTTTTACAAATTTCATTTTCCAAGATGTTTTCTGTAGTACTTGGGCTCCGACCACTATCTGGTGATGGTCAAAATGCGCCTAAAACTCTCCGTCATCAACGATGTACGGTACCGGCGACCGCCACGGTACAACCTCCCGAGCAGAAGAAAATATCAAGTGAATAACATATCAAGGTATTTATCTTAATACTACCATACCATGATATGCCCTTCATTAGGTGGTAATAAGAGGCAAAATAACAAAAATGAATTCCAAAGTATTGTATGAATAACACCTAGAAAATAACAAGTCTTGTTATTTCAATAATGAATGCATACCTAAAATTTCAAGTGCTGTATTTGTTATTCCAAAGTTATTGAATAACAAACTAATAACATTTCTTGTTATTAAATGTTTCATTTGTTCGATGACTTCTTGTTGTAATAGAAAATTTTGCTCTTCGGTTATTTTCACTGCTAAACCAACAAATACTACATCAATACCGAACTCTGCTCAAATACCCCCAACTGTTACTGTGATGTTCTCATAACATTTCGTAGAATAACTCAGCAATAACGATTTTAGGTATTAGAGCACATGTTGCTCATCGCATGGTATTTGTAGGGTATGCCCTTCTGCGCGGGCTAGAGCGTCTGAAGCAACCGGATGTCACCTCAGCATACGCGTAGAATCTCGAGGCCATGTTGCCAGACGAAGGTCAGCTCGATGAGGCCACTCTAGAGGACTGCTGGAATACAGTGGCCATCAACGACGCAGCCGAAAGCACCATCGGGTACGTGGAACGGAATCGACGGAACGATTGGTTCGACGAAGAGTGCAGAACGGTTTTGGAGGAGAAGAATGCAGCGAAAGCGGTAATGCTGCAGCAAGGGACTCGACAGAACGTGGAACGTTACAAACAGAAGCGGAAATAGCAGACCCGCCTCTTTCGGGAGAAAAAGTGCCGCCTGGAAGAAGCGAAGTGCGAAGAAATGGAACTAATATCCTAGCCAAAAGACAATTTTATTTAAAACGTAAGGGAAAAGCCTTCCTTATCTTACACAATCTGCTTATCAATCATAAAATTTCACATCCATACGACCAACCAAGATTTTATATGTTAATGTATACTATTTGTATCAACCCATGCCTTAATTAGATGTACGTCTAGCCAAACCCTTCTCGCTGCTAAAATCTAAAACAAACGGCACAGGCAGGCACTATTAAAACGGGTATTCGTTCTCATCATTTCCTTCTTCGAATACAAAGAAAATCAATTTCAAACCGAACCGTATCAGCTCGGGTTTTTAAACTGTATATCACACACGTGATCTCCATTAAACGTGGACGTAGAGGTTAGAGAAAAGCAATAGGCCTTTTCATGTGACAGATCCATGCATGCATTTGTTTACAAAGCTTGAACAACAGCTGCTAACAAGAACGTGTCATCTTCATAGAAGAACTGTCAAACGCCCGAACAATCAGCTGATTTAAGACGTCAAATGAAAAGGCCCATTCCTAGAATTGTATCGGTACCTATTGGATTGGGAGTTTTTCAAAATCACAAACTGATAGAATGTCCAAAACAGGCAAGCGCCAAGCGAAATGAAGACCGTCTGGCAAATTTCCCTTTTCATGTTAGTAAGCGACGACAGTCGTCGACAATTGAAAAAAAAAATCCCAGCTGGAAACCTGGTTCCGTTCAGGGACTTATAGTTTTAGGATGGGGGAAAGTTTTGGTTCTGTTTTTTTATCTTCTCCGAAGAGATTTGTTGCTACGGATGAACTGGGAATGCGAAGATTGAAACACAGAAAGAATTTTCAACGGGAAAACAATTACAAGGTGATTAAGGTACTTGCATTTTCAGATTCGATTAAACCGAGTAAACCCCAGCCAAAGTGGAATTGATAATGAAGAGATTGTAGTTGTGAAGTCAGTTTGTGAAACCAGTCGATTTGTCTGTTTCGCGTACAGAACGAAGGTTTACAGATCTTGACTGCTATGATGGTTGACGACTTTGGGGTGTGTACGGATGCACGCCTACTGTGCTCGACAGTAATTCCAGTTATAAAGCTGCTCTAGAGCAATAAAATCGAAAAATAATGACATTGTTCATCATTTCAAATATTTAAACAATGTTTTATTGAATCGAAGATGGAAGTTTTTCTCTGAATTGTGCATCTTTCATGACAGACAGTGATCAAGAGCCGCTAAAAAGAAAAATCGATTGGAATCCCATCCATTTAACCTACTTTATGTTCTTACTTCATCTCCCAACAGATTAATCACGTTCGTCGCGGGTTATTCGGTAAAAGCCGGCCACGTGCAGCAACACAACACCCTCGAGAACGGACTGCTGATTGCAGCCAACGTTTCTGTCGGGCATTTACGGAAGCACAAATATTTCTATTACATTCCACGGTAATTTAATTCAGTCAGTGGAGTTTTGTGCTTTACTTGGATTTCTTTACTTTTCTGTATTGTTCCAGAATCAGTAATTCACCTCACAACCGCAAACAGCGTAACTCCTCAACTTACGCCAAGGCCGACTACGATGCCGACAATCAGCGCAGCAGCCGACCTTTGCCCCTGGAGCCCCGTCGACTGCGTCATATCTCCATACCAACCGGAGGCCTACTAGATCAAGCGCCGCAACCGCAACCACCCCCTCCACCATCATCACCGCAGATTGAACACCCGCAACAGCAGAAATTCCAACGCTACTACATCTACAACATGGCTCCGCGACGGCGAAACCTTCCACCGTCGGCGGAAATCGATGGCTATATGGCCGACAAAGAGCAACTCTTCAAAACGGGTACACGGCCGTCATCGTCGGCGACGCAGCTGGCCAACGGCTCACTCAACGACGACCGCTTCGAGGACGCCATGCTGCGAAAGGTTCGGAAACGATCGGCCGCCGATGACATGCTCAGCAAGAATATTACTCTGATTTTGGAAAACCTACTGAAGAGTTACGAGAACTCTCAGATGCCGACGCACGGTCAAGGTATTTCTAAGATCATTTGTCTGTGAATCAATTCAAAGAATACCTGTTTGAAATTTTAGGCATACCCACGATTGTCAAAACAAACATTCTGATACGTAGTATGGGACCTGTGTCTGAACTCGATATGGTAAGCGTAATCAAAGCAAGCCGAAATCCAACTAATCATCATTCTTCTATTTTCAAGGACTACTCGATGGATTGCTACTTCCGGCAGTACTGGCGCGACAAACGGCTCAGCTTCCACGGCCCGATCAAAAGCCTCTCCCTCAGCATCAAAATGCTGGAGCGTATCTGGCGCCCGGACACGTACTTCTACAACGGGAAGCACTCGCACGTCCACACCATCACCGTACCGAACAAACTGCTCCGTCTGAGTCAGGACGGCGAAATCCTCTACTCCATGCGCCTGACCATCAAGGCGTCCTGTCTGATGCAGCTACGCAGCTTCCCCATGGATCGCCAGTCGTGTCCCCTTGTCCTCGGCAGCTACGCCTACTCCCGTCAGCAACTCATCTACCAGTGGAAGGACGACGACTCGGTCAACTTCGTGCCCGGCATGACCCTCTCGCAGTTCGACCTGATGAGCTTCCACCAGAAGAACTACACCTTCGCCCGGCGGGAAGGCGAGTTCTCCGTGCTGCATGTGTCGTTCAACCTGCAGCGGCACACCGGCTACTTCCTGATCCAGGTGTACGTGCCGTGCATTCTGATCGTGGTTCTGTCCTGGGTCTCGTTCTGGATCCATCGAGAGGCGACCAGCGATCGGGTTGGGCTGGGGATCACAACCGTGCTGACTCTGTCGACGATCAGTTTGGACTCGCGGACGGATCTGCCAAAGGTGCGGTACGCCACCGCGCTGGATTGGTTTCTACTGATGAACTTTATCTACTGTATTGCCACGTTGCTGGAGTTTGCCGGGGTGCACTACTTCACGAAGGTAAGTAAGCTGGGGTGTCATTTACGTAGAGCCATGGTGGCTTCTACAGAACAGCTCTGGCGGCTTCCACAGAGAAGCCCTGGCGGCTTCCACAGAGAAGCCCTGGCGGCTTCCGCAGAGAAGCCCTGGCGGCTTCCGCAGAGAAGCCCTGGCGGCTTCCGCAGAGAAGCCCTGGCGGCTTCCGCAGAGAAGCCCTGGCGGCTTCCGCAGAGAAGCCCTGGCGGCTTCCGCAGAGAAGCCGTGGCGGCTTCCGCAGAGAAGCCCTGGCGGCTTCCGCAGAGAAGCCCTGGCGGCTTCCGCAGAGAAGCCCTGGCGGCTTCCGCAGAGAAGCCCTGGCGGCTTCCACAGAGAAGCCCTGGCGGCTTCCGCAGAGAAGCCCTGGCGGCTTCCGCAGAGATGCCCTGGCGGCTTCCGCAGAGAAGCCCTGGCGGCTTCCGCAGAGAAGCCCTGGCGGCTTCCGCAGAGAAGCCCTGCCGGCTTCCGCAGAGAAGCCCTGCCGGCTTCCGCAGAGAAACCCTGGCGGCTTTGGCAGAGCAGACCAGGCAACTTCCGCAGAGAAGCTCTGGCGGCTTCCGTAGAAAAGCCCTGGCGGCTTCCGCAGAGAGTCCTGGCGGCTTCCGCAGAGAAGCCCTGGCGGCTTCCGCAGAGAAGCCCTGGCGGCTTCCACAGAGAAGCCCTGGCGGCTTCCGCAGAGAAGCCCTGGCGGCTTCCGCAGAGAAGCCCTGGCGGCTTCCGCAGAGAAGCCCTGGCGGCTTCCGCAGAGAAGCCCTGGCGGCTTCCGCAGAGAAGCCCTGGCGGCTTCCGCAGAGAAGCCCTGGCGGCTTCCGCAGAGAAGCCCTGGCGGCTTCCGTAGAGAAGCCCTGGCGGCTTCCGTAGAGAAGCCCTGGCGGCTTCCGTAGAGAAGCCCTGGCGGCTTCCGCAGAGAAGCCCTGGCGGCTTCCGCAGAGAAGCCCTGGCGGCTTCCGCAGAGAAGCCCTGGCGGCTTCCGCAGAGAAGCCCTGGCGGCTTCCGCAGAGAAGCCCTGGCGGCTTCCGCAGAGAAGCCCTGGCGGCTTCCGCAGAGAAGCCCTGGCGGCTTCCGCAGAGAAGCCCTGGCGGCTTCCGCAGAGAAGCCCTGGCGGCTTCCGCAGAGAAGCCCTGGCGGCTTCCGCAGAGAAGCCCTGGCGGCCTCCGCAGAGAAGCCCTGGCGGCTTCCGCAGAGAAGCCCTGGCGGCTTCCGCAGAGAAGCCCTGGCGGCTTCCGCAGAGAAGCCCTGGCGGCTTCCGCAGAGAAGCCCTGACAGCTTCCGTAGAGAAGCCCTATCGGCTTCCGCAGAGAAGCCCTGACGACTTCCGCAGAGAAGCCCTGGCGGCCTCCGCAGAGAAGCCCTGGCGGCTTCCGCAGAGAAGCCCTGGCGGCTTCCGCAGAGAAGCCCTGACAGCTTCCGTAGAGAAGCCCTATCGGCTTCCGCAGAGAAGCCCTGGCGGCTTCCGCTGAGAAGCCCTGGCGGCTTCCGCTGAGAAGCCCTGGCGGCTTCCGCAGAGAAGCCCTGGCGGCTTCCGCAGAGAAGCCCTGGCGGCTTCCGCAGAGAAGCCCTGGCGGCTTCCGCAGAGAAGCCCTGGCGGCTTCCGCAGAGAAGCCCTGGCGGCTTCCGCAGAGAAGCCCTGGCGGCTTCCGCAGAGAAGCCCTGGCGGCTTCCGCAGAGAAGCCCTGGCGGCTTCCGCAGAGAAGCCCTGGCGGCTTCCGCAGAGAAGCCCTGGCGGCTTCCGCAGAGAAGCCCTGGCGGCTTCCGCAGAGAAGTCCTGGCGGCTTCCGCAGAGAAGCCCTGGCGGCTTCCGCAGAGAAGCCCTGGCGGCTTCCGCAGAGAAGCCCTGGCGGCTTCCGCAGAAAAGCCGTTTCCGTAGAGAAGCCCTGGCGGCTTCCGCAGAGAAGCCCTGGCGGCTTCCGCAGAGAAGCCCTGGCGGCTTCCGCAGAGAAGCCCTGACAGCTTCCGTAGAGAAGCCCTATCGGCTTCCGCAGAGAAGCCCTGGCGGCTTCCGCAGAGAAGCCCTGGCGGCCTCCGCAGAGAAGCCCTGGCGGCTTCCGCAGAGAAGCCCTGGCGGCTTCCGCAGAGAAGCCCTGACAGCTTCCGTAGAGAAGCCCTATCGGCTTCCGCAGAGAAGCCCTGGCGGCTTCCGCTGAGAAGCCCTGGCGGCTTCCGCAGAGAAGCCCTGGCGGCTTCCGCAGAGAAGCCCTGGCGGCTTCCGCAGAGAAGCCCTGGCGGCTTCCGCAGAGAAGCCCTGGCGGCTTCCGCAGAGAAGCCCTGGCGGCTTCCGCAGAGAAGCCCTGGCGGCTTCCGCAGAGAAGCCCTGGCGGCTTCCGCAGAGAAGCCCTGGCGGCTTCCGCAGAGAAGCCCTGGCGGCTTCCGCAGAGAAGCCCTGGCGGCTTCCGCAGAGAAGCCCTGGCGGCTTCCGCAGAGAAGCCCTGGCGGCTTCCGCAGAGAAGCCCTGGCGGCTTCCGCAGAGAAGCCCTGGCGGCTTCCGCAGAGAAGCCCTGGCGGCTTCCGCAGAGAAGCCCTGGCGGCTTCCGCAGAGAAGCCCTGGCGGCTTCCGCAGAGAAGCCCTGTCGGCTTCCGCAGAGAAGCCCTGGCGGCTTCCGCAGAAAAGCCGTTTCCGTAGAGAAGCCCTGGCGGCTTCCGTAGAGAAGCCCTGGCGGCTTCCGCTGAGAAGCCCTGGCGGCTTCCGTAGAGAAGCCCTGGCGGCTTCCGCTGAGAAGCCCTGGCGGCTTCCGCAGAGAAGCCCTCGCGGCTTCCGCAGAGAAGCCCTGGCGGCTTCCGCAGATAAGTCTTGGTAGCTTCAGCAGAGAAGTCCTGACAATTTCCGCAGAGAAGCCCTGGTGCCTTTCGCAGAGAAGTCCTGACAGCTTCCGCAGAGAATCCCTGGCGGCTTCCGCAGAGAAACCCTGCCGGCTTCCGCAGAGAAGCCCTGGCGGCTTTGGCAGAGCAGACCTGGCAACTTCCGCAGAGAAGCCCTGGCGGCTTCCGTAGAAAAGCCCTGGCGGCTTCCGCACAGAAGCCCTGGCGGCTTCCGCACAGAAGCCCTGGCGGCTTCCGCAGAGAAGCCCTGGCGGCTACCGCAGAGAAGCCTTTGCGGCTTCCGCAGAGAAGCCCTTGCGGGTTCCGCAGAGAAACCCTGGCAGCTTCCGTAGAGAAGCCCTGGCGGCTACCGCAGAGAAGCCCTGGCGGCTACCGCAGAGAAGCCCTGGCGACTACCGCAGAGAAGCCCTGGCGGCTTCCGCACAGAAGCCCTGGCGGCTTCCGCACAGAAGCCCTGGCGGCTTCTGCAAAGAAGCCCTGGCGGCTTCTGCAAAGAAGCTCTGGCGGCTTCGCAGAGAAGCTCTGGCGGCTTTCGCAGAGAAGCCCTGGCGGCTTTCGCAGAGAAGCCCTAGCGGCTTCCGCATAGAAGCCCTGGCGGCTTCCGCAGAGAAGCCCAGGCGGCTTTCGCAGAGAAGCCCAGGCGGCTTTCGCAGAGAAGCCCTAGCGGCTTCCGCAGAGAAGCCCTGGCGGTTTCCGCAGAGAAGCCCTAGCGGCTTGCGCAAAGCAGCCTTGGCGGCTTGTGCAGAGAAGCCTTGGCAGCACCCGTGAAGAAGCCAATGTGATTTCCATGGGAGGCCTCAGTGGCTTCCATGGAGAAGCCTTTGGGACTTCTGTAGTAGAGATCTGGTGAGTTTGTCAAAGAAGCCTTCCATTGAGAAGTCCTGGTAGTTTCCCAAGAGAATATTAGGCTTAGATTGCATCAAATGGGACGTCATTTCAGTCACAAAAGCTGTACAAATAATCTGAATCTAATTTATTTTACAAACTGCTAAAGATAGTGTCTACAAATATCGCAAAAATGCTTCATACGTCTTGATTTGGCGCGCTAGCAACCTGAACCCGCTGTTTCCGATATTTGGTCCTACTTTTGGATCGCTTTCTCGTAGTATCTTCGATCGGTGGCACTATACTTGTACGAACCAACGGAACCATAGTAGGCGTCAAAGGTGTTACCATGGCTCCGTAATCCCTCATTGGAAACAGACATGCGGCGTCATCTAGATCGCAGCCCTTCTTGCTGATCGCATTGCCTTTGCGCGGTCTGAAGGGACGCTGGAAGTATTATATCTTCAAATCAAACGATCTTCGACAATTCTAACGGATAAAACTCACCACTGTTCCGCTGAAAATCGCCGGAACGATCACTCCGATCAAGAGACAAACCACCGCCAATGACTTCATTGTGATGACTGACGACTCTAGCGATCGTACGCATTCCTCGTGATGCATTATCTACACGCGACGCGATACCTTATCGCCCCGTTCCATTAATAACAACTCAACACTACAATTAATCTCCATTCAAGGTCGGCAGTGGCGAGATCCCGCTGGACGAAGACGAATGGGAGGACATCGACAACGTGGTGGAGATCGGGTTGAACATCATCGGCAGCGGGGGAAGCAACAGCGGAGCTGGCGGCGCTGGCGTCGGTGGAGGCATGATTCGATCGCGGACTGCCTCGATCCACGACTCGCCGCAACGGTTGATGGCGGCCCGGAGGCGCAGTTCGTTGATCTGTCCGATCTACAACGATCCGCAGCACATGTTCAAGGCGACCACGTCGCATCTGTCGACGATGGAGCGGACGACGCAGACCGAGCCGCCGAAGGAACCACGCTGGAAGCAGCTGTGGTTGTGCTTCTTGGGAGATGATCAGTTTCGCAGGAGGAGGCAGCGGGAGGCTACCGGAAGGGGTGAGTTATCGGTGATCAGTCATAATAGAATCTGCCGCTTCCTTTTATGGATCCTCCAGAAATTATTGCAATAAGTTCCCTTAACCCTCTAATGGATACCTGGGGTCCATTTGGACCCCAAATTGAATTCTCTTTATCTTTTGATTCTGATGTTATAGAATATTCATGTCTTCGGCAAATTTGTTCGGTAAGTCGTGCACCATCTGGCGGTGAACTGATTAATTCGAAATTTCCTCACTAGATGGCGCTTTTTGATATAAACAATTAAGTAGTATAATGTCTTCAAACGAAATTATCGGAAGATCTAGAGCTTGTAGAAGCGTCACGTCTGCGGGAAAGTTGTTCAGTAAGTCGAGTTCTTACATATAATGCACCGATTGATTCGAAATTTCACTACTAGGTGGTGCTAGTGAGCATGTAAATTTTTTATCTCATATATCACTAGATCCTTATCACTTGGAAAGATGACGCCTTCGAGAAAGTTGTTGTGTTTGTCAATTACTTTCAGATGATGAGCCGTTTGATTTGAAACTCCACACATAGGTGGCGCATATAAATTTTACATCTCATATATCTCAAGATCCTGATCACATAGAAAGATGGTGTGTTCGGCAAAGTTGTTTCATAGGTCAAGAACTTACAGATGATGCAAAATTTGATTTGGAAATCCACACATAGGTGGCCCCACTGAGTATGCAAATTTTATACTTCAAATATCCCAAGGTCATAATAACTCTCTTACCGTTTCTATTATATTTATTAAAGATGTTTGGTAAGATAATGGTATACATAATGGACCGTTTGATTCGAACCTCTGTCATTAGATGACGCTAGTGAGCATACAAGGATTCAGATTATTTAGTAAAATTGAAGATTCTGCAATAGGCCTTTTCATGTGACAGATCCGTGCATGCATTTGTTTACAAAGCTTGAACAACAGCTGCTAACAAGAACGTGTCATCTTCATAGAAGAACTGTCAAACGCCCGAACAATCAGCTGATTTAAGACGTCAAATGAAAAGGCCTATTAAGCAGCTTATAAATTATGAGTCGTTTTACTCTGAATTTTGCTCATAGATGGCGTCAGTGGGCATGCAATTTGTATATCTCATATAGCACAATAGCCTGCAAGTCATTATCCCAGTGCACAATTTCTGCGCGCACTCAGAAAAAAACACCACTCAGTGCACATGCATAGTGTTCACAGGGGACTGTTACAATATTTTGATGAACCCAACGCATACCAGTGGATCCCAGAAAAAGCTAAGAGACATCACATCTTGTGATATCAGAGACAAACAGACACAACAATAACACAATTTCTCACTAATATTTCTCAGTGTTTTAATTAGTTGGAGTGTTGATGTGCTCGGCAATAATGTTAAGCTGGTCGAGGACTAACAGTTGATGGGCCGTTTGATTCGAAATTTCACTAATAGGTGGCGCTAAAGAGCCTATATTTTTTTAATCTTAGGACGCTGGTTACTTAGAAAGATGGTTTCCACGGCAAAACTGTTTGGTGAGTTAAGAGCCTACAGTTTGATGATGCAAAATTTCATCTCTAGGCGGTGCTAGTTACAAATTTAGTCACAAATAGGTAACAAATAGGTTGCAAATGACTAAAATCTCTTAAAATTCATTCAACAATAGAATTTCCAATCCACTACGACTCCAGCGATGCTCTCTCTCTTTCTCTCTTGCACACACCATCGAGTATGTTTGACGATGCTATCCGTACGGCCACAAGTTTGCCAAGTAAGCAGAACAAACATATACCCACACATAAATGGTACTCATTGTCACTATGTTGTACAGCGTGAGCCACGACGCAAAAAGTAACGTGTTCAACAAAATGGGTAAACCTGAAAGTCATGGCAATGAATCCTGAGATAAATTAGATATAAAATATGCATGCTCGGTACCGCCACCTATATGTGCAGTTCCGAATTATACGGTCGATTAACTGTAAGTCGTTGATCTACCCAACAACTTTGCCGAAGACTCCACGTTTCTTTGAGCTCAGAATCCTGAAATATATGACATACAGTGTCGGACAAAACAATAGGATCACCGGTCTTATTTCATACAAAATGACCAAGTTTGACGATATGGTACTCGGTTTCTAGTTAACCGATTTGGCTGAAATTTTGACAGCTGACATGGAATGACGGGAATTCTGATTTGTATAAAACTGATTGAATTCTGTTCACTACATCAAAAGTTACAGATATACGGTGCGACAGAATTCCAACACCAGATTTGTATAATGGTTATTTGTGGTTATGTAATTCATTAAAAATGTCCCCAAGGCATCCTTAATTTTAGTACTTGTTTATCAATCATCAAGTATCAGATACATAAATATATCCTTTGATGATGGCAATCTGAAAGTGGTCCTATTATTTTGTCGTTTCGCATATCTGTAACTTTTGATGTAGTGAACAGAACTCAATCAATTAAATACAAATCAAAATTCACGCAACTCCATGGCGACTGTCAAAAATTCAGCCAAATCGGTTCACCAGAAACTGAGCATCCCATCGTCAAACTTGGTCATTTTGTATGAAAAATGTTTGGTGGTCTTATTGTTTTGTCCGACACTGTATACAATTTGGATGCTGACCAATGCCATCTACGTATGGCAAATTTCCAAATTTAGCGGCCCATGGTCAGTAAGAACTTGGCCTACGCAACAACTTTTCCGAAGACTCCATCTTTCCAAGTGATCAGAATCCCGCGATATATGAGATATATGAAATATGCGTGCTCAGTAACGCCACCTATACGTGGAGTTCCAAATCAAACGCTACATCACCTGTAAGTCCTTGACGTACCCAACAACTATGCCATAGAAAGAGTGCTCAAGATCCTGATAAGGAGTGTATCGGAAAGTAGTTGAAAATGTTCAGGATACTATATCTCGAAACTGGGTTGATCTTTTCATTTCGATCTTCTATGAAATTTTCACAATATGGTTAGGTTAAGAACAGCTTGAAAACATTTGGAAAATGTTTAGTATTATTGCAAATATGGTTAAATGAATACACCTCACAAAATAAAAATCTGCACAAAATGCAATTTTGTTAAGATTTTTCAACATTTCAAAAATCTGCAGCGAATAAAACTTGTACGTTAAAAATCTGGAAAACATTGATGCTTGTTAACAGTTATGTACACATAACATATCATTCAACACCGACTTTCAAAATTCATATCAAACTTTGAAGTTCTGCTTTTAATATCTTAAAAGGTTATAAAATTTTATTTTTTGCTCTAACTTACTCGTCCATAAATTAAAAAACATACCCTATTTAAAAAAAAGGGAATTTTTCATTTTATGTATTTTTATTTGCGTAAACATGATTTGAAGGAGCATAGAAAAAATGCATTCCTCAAAAAAAGGCCTTTTTTCATTTTTAAGAATTGCGCTTAAATGCAGTGGAGATTTTTCTTGAAAAAAATATTTTGTCCATATCATGAGGATTCTGGAGCTTATTATATTTGCACAAAAAAGTTAACAATTTTCGAACATTATCAAACTTTTTTCGCAATTTTATTTTTTTAGAATGTGTGCAAAAATTTAAAAACATGCGTTCAGTAATCTGGGTTAAAAATCCAGTTAAAAGAACATTTTTAGAAAATCATAAAAGCCATTTCTTTTTTCAAGGATTTATACAGTATCTCCAAAAATTATATTACCTAAAAGTAGTATTAAACTATTTTTGAGGCTATTTTAAACATTTTCAACTACTTTACGATACACTCCTTATATGAAATATAAAATTTGCACGATTAGTTGCGCCATCTATGTGTGAAATTTTCAAACAAACGGTGCATCATGAGTAATTCTATGTGGTCAGGATCTTGATATATATGTGCTCAAATACTGAATACTTACAGGCTCACTAGCGCCACCTATATATGAAATTCCGAATAGGAAGCAATCAGTGAAGTACTAGATTGAAAGTAGTGAGCTGGATTTTTGTATGGTGAGATGATCAATTTTCCATTTCTGCAATAAAACGGTGCAAACAGCGTGGGTTATACGATTTCTTGCCTAATTTGATGATGTTTGAGCAAAAGTTTGAGTAACTGTGTTGTTCAAGTTGCAAGAAATCAATAATACAACAACACAGTTACCCAAACTTTTGCTCAAACATCATCAAATTAGGCAAGAAATCGTATAACCCACGCTGTTTGCACCGTTTTATTGCAGAAATGGAGAATTGATCATCTCACCATACAAAAATCCAGCTCACTACTTTCAATCTAGTACTTCACTGATTGCTTCCTATTAAACGATCCAGCATCTGTAAGTCCATGCCCAACCCAACAACTTTACTGAAGTCACCGATGTTCTAATAAATCAGGATGCGATACAGAAGAACGAATTTGGGGTCCGAATGGAATTGATCAAAAGAATTTTCTGAGAAGTTTTTTTTTTCTTGAAATACATTCAAAGAATTCTTCAAGGATTACTTCTGAAGTTCCTTCAGAGATTCGAGTATAAATTCTTCCAAAGATACTCTTTGAATTACTTTACCTTATGAATTACATCACGAATACCCTCAATAACTTCCCCAGGAATTTAATCAAGCATTCCTCCAAGAGATTATTAAAAAAAATCAACGTAAATTTCTCTATGGATTCCTATGGGATTTCCGTCATTCTTCGACGTTCTTTTTTCAGGACTTAACCAAGAATTATTTCTAGGATCCCTCCAAAAAATCTTTTAATGATTCGTGAAGTTTTTTTTTTTAATATTCCTCCAGAAGCTCCTTTAGCATTCCTCTAGAATTTATTCGAGGATTACTCCCTAAATTCCATGAAAGAATCTTTTTGGAATTCCTTAAATTATTTTTTCAAGAATTTCTTTCAGAATTCCCAAAAGTTTCTCTTGATTTTTTTTCGAAGATTTCAGCAACTACATCAAAGTTTCCTCGAAGATTTCGTTCAACAATTCCTTCATAAATCCCTTCAAGAATCTATCCAGCAACACTTTCCAAGGCATCAGGAATTTATTCCAGTATACCTTCAAGAACTCCTTTATGGTTTCTTTCAGGTATTGCTCAAAAGTTTGACCTGGAACTTTTTGAATGTTAGCTCGCAGAATTCCTGGAAATACTTTCCAGGATTCCACTGCTAATTCATTTCAGAATATCTTGAAGATTTTTTCTTGAAGATTTTTCCAGGAATTTATTTGAGGATTCCTACAGAAATTTTGAACGGATTTCTGAAGAATCCTGAAAAACATTCCTGGAAGAGTCCGTGAAGGAATGACTGGAGCAATCCTTTTAAGAAGTTTTAAAGAAAATTACTGAAGGAGTCTTTGATGGAATTCATAAAAACATCTTTGAAGGAATCCCTGAAGGTATCCTTGGAGAAATTCTTGGATAAACCCATGTCAGGATGTCGGGAGGCATTTTGGAAGGAATTCTTGAAATTGTGCGTGGAAACATCTTTGAAGAGATTATTGGAGGCGTCCTTCAATAAATTACTGGAGAAATTCTCAAATAAATTTCTGGAGGAATTCTTGAATGAATAACTGGAGGATTCTTTGAAGGAATTCCAGGAGATAATAATGAGAAAAAATCTGGTGGGGGGGAGTGGGTGGAGCAATTCATGGTGAAATTCTTGGTAGATTTTTTTAGAAATCCTCGAATAGATTTCTGGAAGAATTCTTGGAGGAACCCTTGAAGAAATGGCGGGAGGGATCTTTTTAGTAATTACTGAACGAACCGTTTGAGCAATGACTGGAAGAATCCCTTTAGAAATTTCTGGAGCAATCATTGAAGGAATTACTGAATAAGTCCTTGAAGAAATCTGAAGGGATATTTGAAGGAATCCCTGAAGCAGTCCTTAAAAAAAATTACTGGATGAATCCATGAATAAATTCCTAAAGAAATCCTTGACAAAATTTCCGGAGAAATTTTGGAAGGAATTCATGGAGGAATTATTGAAGTCAGTCTTGGAGAATTCCTTGAAGAGATTGTTGGATTTCTGAAGGAATCCTTGAAAGAATTCCTGGTAGAATCCTGGAAGGCATTCCTGGAGCAATCTTTGAAGGAATCCTTTTATAAATTACTAGATGAGCCTTTGGATTAATGACTGGAAGAATCCGTGTAAAAATTCCTGGAGAAATCCTTGAAGGAATTACTGGGATAACCTTGAAAGATTCCAGATAACATCATTGATGGAACCCCCGAAAGAGTCCTTGAAGAAATTCCTGGATGAATTCATAAAGAATTTCGTGAAGAAATTCTTTGCGAATTTATGGGGAAATGTGTGGACGAATTGCTGGAGGAATTTAGGAAGGAATTTCTGGAAGAATTCTTAACGTCAGTCGTGGAGAAACTCTAGAAGAAATTGTTAAATGGATTCGTGAATGAATTACTGGAGAAATTATTGACGGAATTGCTGGAGGAATCCTTGAAATAATTCCTTAACTAGCCCTTGAAAGAATTCCTGGAGTATAGCGTGAAGGGATTCCTGGAGGAATTAATGAAATAATTCTTGGATAAAGAGCAAGGACTAGAAGAATCCTTTTAGAAATGTCTGGAACAATCATTGAAGGAATTCCTGGAGAAGTCCTTGGATGAATTTCTGATGACATTTTTGAAAAAAAAAAAATGTTAGAGGAATCTTTGAATAAAATCCTGAATGAGTACATGAAACAATTCGTGAAGTAATGCTTCACCAAATTTCTGGTATTCCTCCAGAATGAATGAATTTCTGGACGAATTTTGGAAGGAACTGCTTTGGGAATTCTTGAAGTCGTTCGTGGTGAAATCCTTGAGAAAAATGTTGGAGGAGTTCTTGAATGAGATACTGGAGAAATTATTAAAGAATAGCTGGAGGAATCCGCGAAGGAAAACCTGAGGGAATTAATGAAAGAATTCCTGGAGAAATCTTTCACATAATTTTTGGGGGTACTCGAGAAGGAATTTCTGGAGGATTTTTTAAGCAATTTCTGGGGAAACTCTGAAAGGATTTCCTGGAGTAATTCTCGAAAAAATTTGTAAAAAAAAATCCTTGGATGATTTGCTGGAAGAATCACGAAGGAAGTACTTGATGAATCCTTGAAGGAATTTTTGAAGGAATTCTTGACAGAATTCCTGGAGGTATCCTTAAACAAATTTCTGATAGAATCCTGGAATTCCTGTAGGAACCCTTAAAGGAATGACGAGAGGAATCTTTTTAGGAATTACTTGATGATCCCTTGTTGCAACGACTAGAAGAATGCCTTATAGAAATGTCTTGAGCAATCATTGAAAGAATTACTGGAGAAGTCCTTGGAGGAATTCCTGAAGACACCTTTGAAGTAATTCCTCAAAGAATCCACAAAGGTAATCGTGGAGTAATGCTTGACAGAGTTTCTGGAGAAATTCGAGGAGCAATTGCTTGATAATGTTTAGAAGGATCTACTTTTGGAATTCTTGAAGTTACTCGTTTAGAAATCCTTGTAGAAATTGTTCTTTAACGAATTACTGGAGAAATAATTAAAGGGACCTCCGTGAAAGGATTCCAGCGAAATTATTGAAATAATTCCGGGAGCAATTTTTGACAAAATACTCGAAAATGCTCACGGGATACTCGAGAAGGAATTTCTGGAGGATTTTTTAGGCAAATTCTGGGTAATTTTTATCGTTTTTTGTGTTTCTCGGTGAGCCAATGAAAACTTCTGATTCAACTTTGTAACTGTTTCTCTTCAGCCATCCTCAGACAATTTCGATCAACGCAGCAACTTTCAGCTCCTTTACTGCTGGGCAATCACGTACCTTCTCCTGAAAGGAATTTCTGGAGAAATTATCGAGAGAATTTGTTGAGAAGTCCTTGCAAGAATTATTGAAGGAATTATTGGAGGAATCCTTGAAGGAATATTTAAAGGAATATTTGAAGGAATTTCTGGAGAAATTCTTGGTAGACTTTTTGTAGGAATACTTGACGGTATTCCCGAAAGAATCCTTTAAGGAATGGCTAGAAGGGATCCTTTCGGGAATTACTGGATGAACTCTTGGAGCAATGACTGGAAGAATTCTTTTTGGAAATTTCTGGAGCAATCATTTAAGGAATTACTGGAAAAGTTCTGGAAGGAATTACCGTGTACCCCCGTTGGTTTGAACGACACCTCATGCAAACCAATGGGGTTCTTTTTTTTTTATTTGAACTTCTAGTAACCCTGTGGGCATTGAAAAACATACTGATGGCAACCCTTTTTGCTGTTTTGTTTTGATTCTGCGTTCCGTTTCACCCTGTTCCATTAGCAGAATGACGTTTGGACCATTTTTAGTTTTTAACGATGTGCAGATTAGGGGGGGTCCAATTGAAAAGTATCCAGATTAGATGCGGTCAAACCAACGGGGGTAGACGGTACTGATAACATCTTTGAAGAATTTTTTGAATGAATGGATCACTTAAGTAATTAAAACGGCCGCTATGAAATGAACAGATAACGGCACAGTAGCCTTGTGTATTTGACGTAACTCGACTGCTGTCACTGCGTTATCGTCCATATACGGTGGCGCTTTTGTTTTGATGCAGTGAGTAGCGGAAAAGTCGGCTTCAATGATCCATTATTAAAAAGATTTCTGGATGATCCATGAAGGAATTCGTGGAGTGATCCTTGACAGAATCTCTGGGGGGGATTCGTGGATGAATTGCTGGAAGAAAACTTTAGAGATTCTTGAGGTCATTCTTGAAGAATTGGTGTGGTGATTCTTGAATGATTAAAGAATTTGCTGGAGGAATCCGTGAAGGGATTCCTAAGAGAATTAATAAAAGAATTCCTGGAAAAGTCTTCGTCATAATTTTTAAGGGTACTCGAGAAGGAATTTCGGGAGGACTAGCAGCATTTTGCGAGCGCTAATGGCCGCCACGATTATTTCGCTCACTATCTGGTAGGAATCGGCCGATCTGACGTCTGGTCTGTGTCGTTTACCAGTTAATCGATAAGATTGATGATTGATATCTTATCAATCAGCTGCCAAACGACACAAGTCAAGCGTCAAATTGGCTGATCCCTACCAGAAAGTGAGCAAAATTCTGGCGACCATTAACGGTCGTAAAATGCTGGATAAGGCTATTTCTGTGGGAACTCTTGGAGGAGTTCCTGGGGGGAATTCTCTAAAGAATTTGTGGAGAAATCTCTGAAAGTTCGATATTAAATAAAATATAATAATAATAATCGTGATTTTTACACAGGGTGACGTTATCCTTTCTTTTGTCAATGTTTGTAATCCTGCTCTTTGTATGATATTTCCCAAATTTCATACATTTTTGCACAAGACTGTGAAAATTATATGATATGATATGAATTCGATCCCAGGAAAAAAAATCCTCGAAAAATCTTTCAAAGAATTATGGTAAGAATTCCTGAAGGAATTCCAAAAAAGTCACTGGGGGAATCTCGAGCTCTTTCCCGTAAGTGATCGCTGAAGGAAGCCCTGAAACAAACCATCAGGAATCTTAGCAGAATTCCCTGAAAGAAACTCAAATGTAATCCCAGATAGAGTTCTCGAGGAATCATTGGAAAAATCCATGAAGCAATCCAACGAGAAATTTAGGAAAGAATTCCGAGCTGAATCCATGAAAAAAACCTGGAAATTCGAAAAAAAAAAACTTCAACACACTTCCCAATTAACATTTTCTAGTCAAATAGACTAGAAAAGGTTCTCAGAATCATCATAAAACCAAAATAAATGGTATATGGTTTTACGACGGTTCTCAAAACCTCTACAAGACAAATTGGTCACGGAAATGTTATTCGGCACTGAAAAATTAACCTATTAATGCTGTCTTCCCTTTTTTCCACACCAGGAGGCGCCAGCCGTCACGTCAACAGTGTATCGCTGATCGACCAGGCCGCCCGGGTGCTCTTTCCGGCGTCGTTCACCTTCTTCAACGTGATGTACTGGTTGTGCTACTACACCTACCAGGCCGATTTCACCTGGGCTCCCCTGAAGGAGGTCTAAAAGCTAAATAGCTTCGTTGACGATTTGAGAGAAACCGAAGTGTTGCAAACGAATTAGCCAATTTGACAATTATTCACCAATCTAGGTCTGAGCAATCACCGGGTCTGAGAACTGTCATAAAACCAAATTGTTTTGGTTTAGGTTTTATGGTGGCTTCTATGAGCTCCTCAAATCCGTTTAACTCCAGAAAAACACACGTGTATTACAGGGATTTCTTTCCTCATCGAGAACCACCGCGCCAATCCTAGTCAAGTCCTGATTTAATTCCTTAGAACGGTTCTCAGATTTTACATTATATAAAATAAATAAAGCACAAATACACAAACGGTTGTTGCATGCTGTTACGGTAGTGCAGGCCTGTAATATTAGGTCTAAGTAGTCGACTGTGTGTTGTCTTGTTCTTGCTTCTCACTAATTCAGCATCATCTTCTAAGAATTGTTGTTCTTCGAAAGCCTTTGCGACGCGACGCGTTGTTTACAATATAGGTAGTATCGATGTGTAGCTGCCTCTAAGCTGTTGTTGGTAAAAGTTACGTCGTTGTTACGAGTGTTAAAATTCCTGAACCATTCCGGTGTTTTTTGAGGATTTGCGTGAGTTTGGTAGAAAAGAAAATCCAAATCATCTAATCGTTACAAAATCGTGAATAGAAACCTTCGAAATACGTGTGCAAAAATGAAAAGCTTTCAAGCAGAATTGCATGAGGTCCCCAAGTTACGGAAAACCAGACATTTCACAGAAAGCACACACTCCCATGCTGAAATACGGCAACAGCGCGAAACTCGCAAGCTGAATAAGATACTTGACAAGTTCTCAGAAAATCAGCATTTTATTCATCATTTCGTTCACTTTAACAAATATCCCAAGTAATCTGGTAGCACTATCATTCAGCTTGTGCCCTACTACAATGCTAGTAGGGCGCAAGCTGGCATGCTCTTTATTAGCCGAATAATAGCCCTATAAAGCCAAAAAGGCGAAATATAGTGCTAATGGTTACACTTGCATTATGTTTTGTCTCTGAAATGAAGTTTGCTCATGAAGTTTATTGAATGACACTGGAGTGTTTTTTTTTAGTTTCGACGTGCGATGTTTGTTTTTTTTTTTTATTTTCAGGAAGAACCATGGTGTATCGATACTCTGCACGAAAACTTTACATTTTTGCACATGTTAAAGTCCTACACAGATTTTCTATGACTTGTTTTCAGTGTATAGGTACAAAGGCCACGGTTAAAACTGTTACTGATGATTCTAGCTCACAATTTAATCCATAAAGATGTTTTAATTATGTGTGATGGTTCATGTCGAATAGTAAGTAATTACGTTCACGATGTTCGTCAGAAAGGGGTTATCACAAGTGTGTAAAATATCTTCCGTTTTTCGCTTACTAATGAGTAGAATGAGTCGAACATTGTTAAGGGCCTAACAGCTAGCCATAACCTTCCAATCCCTTAATTGGATCTGATCTCTTTTCCAAACTTCCCCCTGAAATTGGTGTGATCAAAGCAATCGTTGCTCGTAAAAGATCTAATATCGAAACAAAAATATCATCGAAAAGCGCACGCCTACTGTGTTGTTGAATTATGTATCTCGCGTCTCTCACTATCTGGTGGTGGTGGTGGTGGTGATGTCTCTAATTAATTGGTTATCGGCTCACTGGTAATTATGGCTTTCAACGAGAAAGCAATGCGCATGTTACACCGAATGCACACAACACTGCCTTCCCCATCCCTCGAGTACATTGATTAAGATTGCGGATGCGGATGAAACTACTATGTAGAGGGGCTGTTAAACTTTTTTTTTTAATGGGCAATTGGAATCATGGTTTCGCCGGCGGTGAGGGCCTGTGGCGGCAGCGGAGCGTCCACCGTTAGGACACCGTCCTTGCTGAGCGAGGACTTGATCATCTCCGGGTTGCAGCCCTTCGGGAGCAGGAACTCCCGGTTGTACTCCCTGTAGACGGACTTGGTGTCGGACTTTTCCTCGTGCTTGGCGTGGACCTACGGAGGGAGATCGGGACAATTGATTAGATATGTTCTTGTCTTAGGAAGATTCCCAGCTCTCTTACCAGCAGCTTGTTGTCCACAGTCTTGACGACAATTTCCTCTGGGGCATACTGACTGACGTCGAAGCGCAGCTTCAGCACCTTGTTATCGCCATCCTCCTGAAATAAGGCGGAATAAGACCATTTAGAATAATAATTTTCCAACAAGGACTTTTCAATAAGCTGTAGGATTGGGCGACTTGATTGAATCGGACTACCATTTGATAAAACTATGTCCACAGAGAAACAGACGTCATACTCTGCTTGTCTCCCATCGATCACCTTTTTTTAACGGTTGATTCAAATATTCCGTAGTAGGTCGATTGACCACTCGCGGCGCTGGCATCATTTTCGTTCATGTTTGACGTTTGCTCACTATCGCCACCTAGTGATGGCCCGGCCAAACAAAATAAATTTAGTATTGGGCGATTAAGTTTTCGTGACGATGTTTTTTATGAATTTTCTTTTAAGTGTTGTGTCTGTTTCTCTGTGGTAGCTGTGCTGAGACACCGAAACAGCTCAATCGAAGCAATCGATTGATCTTTAAATATAAATCGGTACATCATAGCAACCTATGAATGTTTTTAGAAACAAAAATTGTCATAGAGCTTGCTGACGTTTATTCACCTCTCTCTTTCATGCATGCAGGCGGGATAGGATTTGTTTTCATCGGGAAACCTTTCCTGATGACAACAAATTCTATTTCGCCTGCATGTTTGAAAGAGAAAGGTGAATAAACGTCAGCAAGCTCTATAGGGCACTGCCTACCCAAGTAACCAGTCAGCATTTAAAAAAGCATTCATTCAGCATTATAGTAGCCTTTACGACAAGGCGTTCAATGCTAATTAGCCGTATATGCGCCTATAGTGCTACCTCACAGCAGGTTTTGGCAAAATAACGGGCTGTCTTAGTGCTATCCCTTCAGGAACGTCGTGACGAAATGTCAAAGAAGCGTAACGCCTCGTCGAGCAAAAAAAAAAACAAAAATAGATTGACGTCCGCTTCTCGTTTTCTCAGCCTGCTTCCCCGCTTCATCGTCCTTCCATATTCCAGCCGGTGCTAGGTGGTACTTTTTTGCTGATTTTTGTAGTGATGTAGGTTTGAACTTACGATCCGGAGATTGATTAATCATATCTTCTTCGGATTCTGCTGCTCCTGATCCACGATGCTAAAGCTGTCCCGGTAGCGTGCGTTGATTTAATCGCCAATATAAAGAATGATTCGATAACAGCTTCAGATTCAACATCCAAAACTTGTTTTCATTGAGATATTTCATTGTGGTAGAGCATTACGATCTCTTCTTTTAAATATCTGTGGAATATGATTGTTTCTTCCCTCTTTCAAACAATCCTATGATCCACCAAAGCATCCACCTATTCGGCACATATTTTCCGACGAAATGATAAATAATTGGTGTTTTTTGATGGACAAGTTCCCAATCCAATCCAGCTGCAGTAATGTTTTCTTTTGTGCTTTTGGATGAGTGGAGGATGAGGATGAGGAAAATGAAGAAACAAATAAGATGCACAAATTTGTAAACAGAAGCATAGGCTCTGTAAGAGAGAGACAAAATGTGTTGTCAAATGCGTAACATATCTCCCAACCTTTTTGCTCCTAGCATTAAAAGAGCAGTTGAAAAGCATTCTGTATGCTAACAAGTGTAACCACTTCAAGCAGTTGAAATGCTAATTAACAGCCGAAAGCTTTTGAGCAGCACAGCTTATGCTAACTCAAGGCAGCTATGCATTCGAACTGCTTATGTAGGGCAGCAAGCAGTTTAAATGCGTAATACGGGCTGATACACGGCTTATTCAAATGCTTAGTGGTCACCTGGGCAGTTTACCGAATTAACATGAATATTTTTGTTTCAAACGAACGAAATTTGTCTCCGTGTGGATTTGCTGTTGTTCTCACGCGTAACTATAACGACGCCCTTATTCCATAACGACATTCGTAGAAGCTTCTACTTACAGCAATATCATCACATCATCAATCGGAACGGTCTAGTTCTGCTGGGAACCTACCAGTATTTGAATGATCACCATCTTCAAAGCTTGCCTCTTAATGGATATGGCTCATCGATTCTTCGATATGAACATCCTCTGCCCCGTCCTCAAGCTTGAGTTTTCCCCCCTCTTGATTACGTAAACTAGGAATTATCATTATTTCTGGTCTCCGCCGTAGGCTCGTAGACCGGAAGTAACTCGATCTCCAGCTCGTACAAGTTACCCTAGAGATAGGCCGTGGCGATCAATTGTCCGTCCTTCTTCGACGATACTTCTACGCCTGCCTTGGTTAGCTTACTTACCGATATGAGGTTTTCCCGTAGACTTTCGACAACTTTCACGTTCTGTACTGGTGGGGCCACTCCTTGACAACTCATCTCGTCAACGACTCTAGCTTGATACGCTGATAGCAATGCTTGACCTTTTCTTGGCATCGTGGACAACTACAGGCTTCGTCTAGCTTCCCAATGCCTTCAAATATAGACTGTTTCAGAAATTATGAATACACTTTGTTTATTCAATAAAACGAACCATTTTGATGATTTCCACCATCTTTCTTCAGAATACAGCATATTGTGCCTAGATTTTTGTATTTCCTTTCAATTGTCATGATATTTTGAAGAACAGTCTAGTTATCGAACAATTTACTTCATTCTCCAAATTTGAATTTGCACAAAGGTGTTTTTTAATGATCTCAACATTACTTATCATTAAATGTCTAAAATTATCTAACTTTTATCACATTCGCTTTCTTAACAAGTTGCATAAGAAATGCCTTTATCAAAACCTGGGAAAAATCGATGAAGGCATTTCCACAACATTTTTTCTGTCATCAAGTTTCTTATTTTTTGAGGATTTCTTCGGAATATAAGAAATACCACACAGTTTCTTAGCTGTTCTGAACACATTTCATTGAAATAAATTTATTTTTTCAGCTCATTCGATCCTCCAAATGGCATAGTTTGTCATACCATAAAAAAAGAATGCAGTAAGCAGTAATGAACACATTCGTTTGCTTAACGTTTGTCGCTACCTGTGTTGTTGAGAAATTTGCAACAAAAATTTTTGCATTGAGAAGGTCCGTAATCACGGTTTTTGATCAAATATTCCAATGAAAGTTACTTTTACCAATCGAGAAATATCTTTTCTTATCGACACAGTAACTTTCATTGTGTTTGAAACTTGAATATTTTATTTGTGAGATTTTTCCCTTTTCTACTATGCTATATTTTTTTTACCACTTTGTGCAACTTCAAATTTTAATCATTTAGTTTTCAGAGCTCTATCTTCTAACTTTTACAAGAAACATCAACAAAGTTGACATTATTTGCTTCGTTAGATTGTTTACTATAAGAGCTAGAAAAAACTTTTTTGGATATTATGTTCAAATTGAAATGGCAGTCAATCGGTAGTGTATTTATAATTTCTGAAACAGTCTATACCTCTTCGAGCTCGCCAGATGTTTGGTTGCTGCGGAGTCCAGCTTGAATCTGATTACCTCCTAGATTCCTTCACATATCGTGATGTCATCCTGGGTCCAGGGACTTGACTAATTGTTCTTGTGCATCAACAGCCTTCACTTGAATTCGTCCTGCAGCAACATGATCCCTAATGAAACGGTGTTGCTTGCTTCGTTTGGTTTCCAAATTGCTGACCATGCCGATGCAACCTCTATTGTCTTCGGAAACATTGAAGATATGGCTACCGTAGTTTGCTTCTTGCTGCACCATGAAACAGTGGAACTTAGAATACATATCCGGACACCGATTTCCGGCCTTCATTATCAGCTGCCCGGTCTTGTAGTCGAAACTCAAGTACGGCGTTGGAATTTGCCTTCAGATATCGGACGACTCTCTTCAAACTTTGGGAGTGCTATTCCACTGGATTTTGTTGATACCGACCTAGATACCCGAGTGGAAAGCACATATCCGGTTCGACACACAGCATGATATACATTGAGCTCCCTGTACGGTTGTCTTGTAGGTATTCCATCTCGTTGTAGTTGCAGTCCTTCCTCCATTGGTGACTGTACTGGATTACATTCAGCCAACCCAAAAGTCTACACGATCTTTGCCACATGCGCATACTACGAAAGTTGAAGAGTTACAGATTCCCGATTGTATGCGACATTCATCCCATGGAAATGGCGTACCTCCCCGCAGTCGGTCATACAGAAAACGGTTGAAAGTTGTTGCTTGACGGCTCGACACATACTCGCCGAAGGTACTGGGATGTCCACCTCGATCTCGTAAAGATTCCCTCTCAAATTCGCAATAGCAATGACCTCATTGTCTTTATGAAAATCGCTACGGAACCGCAGAAGATGGCCACAACGCCCGCCTTCACCAGTTTCTTCACTAACATCAGGTTGTCTCGTAAACCAGGAACATTCAGTACTCCCTTCATGATCAGCAGGGTGTTCTTGTTATTTAGTGCTTCCAAAGATAGTTCTCATAAACTTGGACATCAACGTTTTTATGTCTTTTGCAACTAGAATTTCGATTGGTTGCTTCAGTCGGCGGCTTTCGAAGAATACAGCTACATCGCTTGTGTTCAAGCTAGTCCACCATGGCCACGCAGGCCATAGCGAGGCTAGCTCCGTAGGTGACCGTTTCTTAATAATAAATAAAAAAAACGCAAGACACCTTCCATCAAACTAGACGGCTGCCGACTGAGTAAACCAACAGGTTATGGGCCCAGGAGCGTGTTCCACAGCACGTATCGACCGGAAGAAGGATCGGCTGCATAAGCCGCGGAGTCACAGCACGGGATCCTTGGGCGGATGGATTGGCTGCAACGGAGAACAGGATCCATGGGATTGTTGGCGATACGGGTCAACTGGATGACTGCTGGCTGGTCACCGGACGGAGCTCGAGGATTGTTGAGTTGGATCGGATGCAGCTCGGTGGTCGCACCTGAACGAAGAGGTTGACGACAGGAGGAGTGATCCGGAACAGTGCTGAAAATTTCATTTCGTCATATCTAAATTCAATCACCTACAGCTCATTTTAGAAGCTGAACCTGAGAATATGGTATATGAAAAACTTGTGCGGCTAGACCAGTTCTGCAAGAAAGTCACGGAAAAACAGTTATTATTTGAATATTTAAGGTAAATGTCACGACCTACCTTTGAAAAATGCCAAATGATATTCACCGTGAATATCATTTGCATTTTTCGGAGGTAGTCCGTGACATTTACCTTAAATATTCGAAAAACATCGTTTTTTCCGTGACTTTCTTACAGAACTGATCTAGCTGCACAAGTTTTTTATATATCATATTCTCAGGTTCAGCTTCTAAAATGAGCTGTAGGTGATTGAATTTAGATACGACGAAATGAATTTTTCAACACTGATCCGGAAGACAACATGAAGGTGGAGCTCGAAATGGAACTGGTCGGAGCTTGGAACTGGAACTGGCTGGTGCAAGCGTCGGAGTTGGGCCACTTGCCAAGTGTTGAAGTGAGCAGGAGCTTCGAGCCAGGAGGAGGTAATCGTGGTTCGAAGGTTGCGACGCTAAGGAGGAGTGTTGGAAGATAGGTAGCTCGGGTAGCGTTGAACCTTCAGGTACGAGTTTAAAGTGTTGAACATGGCCAAGGCGAAGATAACATTCGATCGGTTGAATGATTTCAACTGGGCCCATAACCTATTGGAGCTAGTCTACCATGGCCACGCAGGCCATAGCGAGGCTAGCTCCGTCGGTGACCGTTTCTTAATAATAAATAAAAAGAACGCAAATCCCGGGACGGTAAACCAACAGGTAATGGACCCCGGTTTCGAGAAGAAATTGTGGTGAAAGTGGTCTCTTGTCGAAGAGGCATTTTGTGTGAACGATCTGCGTTTTCATGGTTCATGTGAACGTTCTGATTAATTACCTCCCGGTGGGATCAGTGCTGTAATGACTTAGCAGCCGTCTAGTTTGATGGAAGGTGACTACAGCGTTCTTTTTATTTATTATTAAGAAACGGTCATCGACGGGACTAGCCTCGCTATGGCCTATGTGGCAATAGTGGACTAGCTTCGAACAGCATGAACCTGAATCGAGCTTGAACACCAGCTTATCAGTTCGTGGTTTCTCCATCTTGCGATTTCCTACGAAACTTACCGGCTTCCGTTGATCTATCGAATTTTCTTCACTGCCTTTCTGTCGACAATCTTTCTTCAGAGTTTCCTTCAGATGTCCTCGTTTACCGCACTTGTGGCACTTGCCTTGAAACTGCGCTAGCTTTCGATTCTTTTCTCCAGAAAACGTTGCCAACTTGACATCGCCCGAGACTTCGTGACGTTCGGTTCGTTTTAGCTGCTCCTCTAATAAGCGTTACTTGACGATTTCCAAACTCATCTCTTCCTCAGGAATGTTTTCAAGTGAAGTGTTGTCACCGAGGGATCAAACGTATTCGGAAGAGTTTAAAAAAGCAGAATGACCTGGTCAGCTTCCTCGATTCTTGCGCGTGCAGTCTTCAATTGCCGGATCAGGTCTTAAAAAACCAGGAGAAGCACTTTCACAGAACAACAACAACAGTCCTTGAGCTTCAAACGATTCAGTTGCTTCCTCACCAGGTTTTGATCGACCACTTCGCAAAAGTGTTCTCGAGCGTTTTCCACATTTCCTTTGCCGTTCGCTTCTCACAGACAATCGCCAGACATTCGTTTATCAAGAAACTGACGATAAACGACTTGGCCTTCCGATCTTTCCAGCCGGGTGCTTCGGGTGCATCCTTCGTTTTCGTGTTCAAAACGCCCACGGAGTCCAAGAATATTTTGACTCTGAAGCTATAGTGCTGGAAACCTGTACCACCTTCGAATTGTGGAACATCACACACAGCTTCTCTCGTAGAGGTGCCCATGGATTACTGCACGAATTTGTACTAGCTTGCCTACTCTCACACGAAATTTGAAGTTTGAGCGGTATCGGCACCTCTCAAACGTCAAATTTTCTCTGAGAGTAAAGAGCCAATTAGACGAGCAAATATATTTGTCATTGTAGTTCGACATTTATCCAAGGCTGCCATGATTCACGTACACAGATAAAAATAATGATATTTACACGTAATGTAAACTTAATTTTAGCCATGTAAACTTAGTGTTACGATGGTTTACATGATATATCATGTAAATTTGAGTTATATGTCATGTAAATACTCAGAGTCATGATGAATTACATGACATATAATGGAAGTTTACATGATAATTCATGACTTTTACATGATATGTCATGTAAACTTCTGTGATATCCCACGCTCCAATCATGTGCATCATATGTCACAGAATATTACATTATTTTTTCGATCTGTGTAGTGTTGGTCATTTGTTGGGCTTGTTTGCCCAAACATTTGTCATCATAGCAAACAGTCTAATGGCACCTTAAGTAGGTCAGCATAAGGTGAAACATCAAGAAATCCCATTGCAATTTTTCATACAAACTTTGGAGGCACAATTCTGACGAACAAAGCATCAAGCCAAGCCGTACTTGTTTTTCCTGGTTTTGCTCATTTGCAAAAAGAGGCAGCTTTTACAAATCGATAGCATTTGTTTACAAATTTTCAAGATTTGTGCTCTTGAAAACGTGAGTAGGGGCCATTGTGGCAGCCATGTTTGTATTCTTTGAAGTTTCTCCATAAATTCGTGCAGTGGACCATAACCTTTTATAAACGCAGAACTTGGTTGAACAACGTGTGGTTTATTGAACAATTGACTTGAGAATAACATGAAAAAGCGAAAGTCAGAGAAGCAGGATTGCTGTGATTGATAACGACGTTTGAAAAATATTATACGGCTTAAATTGGTTGGATTTTTGCACTATCGCTGGAAATGCAATTTACTCATTTTTTGAGCTGTTCCAGTTAAGCTCAGTTTTTGTGTAAATCTTACTCATTTTAGAGTAACTTTTTCTTAGCGTGCAGTTGGTAGAACCGCGCGCGACACTGCGGCCATGATGGATTTCGATTTGACGCTTATCTAACACGCACACTACTAAAAAAAAGGCATGTAATTTTCGTATGCATCATTCAGCAATGTGTAAGGGAGACTGGGGAGACTTGATCCCTTTTTCTTAATTTACCTGAAACTTTAAGAAAAAACACAAAACTAGATCCGATTTCCGTACAAAATGGCAGGAAAACATCTATTGCAAGTTAATACACAACAAAAGGCCTTTAAATTATTGTTAAAGTTTTCAAAACTGTGTTTTTATGGAGGCATGTCTTATGATGTATTTTTCAAAAATGGGTGACACTTGATCCCCCTTTGAGCACATGGTTTATTTAAAGGGAAAATAATTCCAGAGTCTTCCTATTCATTTTCTTTTCGAGTTTTCTTGTATTTTCGATGAATATGGAGTTTTTGAAATTGTAAGATTTCCTTAAATTTTTAAGGATATGCCGTATTTTCAAAATGGGGAGACTTGATCCCCCTTTTCTTGGTTTGTACCAAATATAATAGATTATCTTTGTTTGAATAGTTCGATTTCCTGCCGCAAGTAGGTGCTCTTGTCGGACGAATCTGTTCGCCGATCGATGGTATGGGAAATGGAAGGAGTGGGTTATCTTGTACTTAAAAATCTTTGTTTGTACTAAAATTATAATTATCTGACACATTTTATCGTTGAATAGACTAGAATTCCAAGTAAATAGGGACTTCCGAATAGAATTTCATTTTTCACATGTATAATGTGTGTGTAATCCTCGAGGGATCAAGTCTCCCCATGTCACTGTTGTGTATACTAAGCTGAATTAATTAAAATATGGTAACAACAGCCTTATTTGGATAAATAAGTTTGAAAGTATTTTATTTAAACTATGTGCTATGAAATTTTGACACGATTTGGTTCAATTTTCACAATGTTATTGAGATTTTTCGGAATCGCCTAAAAGATTTTTGAAGGACTGAAAACAAACCATCAGCCGTTAAAAAATAATGCAATGTACAATCAAAATCACTTGTAGCCAAAACATAGTCGTTTGTCCAGGAGTAGTTTTGGAAAAAAATATACTAGAAGAAAAATGTTTTTGATTCCGAGCAAATATGGGGGGAACAAGTCTCCCCAGGGATCAAGTCTCCTTAGTCTCCCCTACGCTGAAAAACGTCAAAGCGATCGAATACTCGCGCATCTGGTGGAAGGATCGCGCAAATCAAATGAAATTTGAATTATCCGCTAAATGCATGTGCCGAGTCGTTTTGAAGAGTGTTTCGTCTGTTTGTCTGTGCGTTTACCTTCAGTCCGACTTTTGCTGCTTCACGTTTCAGGCGAGTGTACACTGTACAGTTCTGCCACCGTTTCAAATGTTCTAGCAAAACATGTCATCCGCAAAACAGACAAATTGGCGTAACAATCGTACGGCGGCTGTTGAGCCCTTCTCGTCGCATAACACTTTCCAGGGCGATATTGAACAGCAGGCATGAAAGCCGCTCACTTCGTCGCAGTCAACGGCGAGATTCGAATCAACTAGACAAATCTCTCGAAACCCTTACGTTGTTTGTTACACCGTCCAAAGTCGCTTTCATCAGTCTAGTAAGCTTCCCGGAGAAGCCATCATCGTCCATGATTTTCCATAGCTCTGTGCGGTCGATACTGTCGTACGCCACCTTGAAGTCAATGAACAGGTGGTGCGTTAGGACCTGGTATTCGCGGCATTTTTGAGGATTTACCGCACGCTGGAGATCTCGTCCGTTGTCGAGCGAACATCGACGAAGCTGACTTGATAACCTCCCACGAACTCATTTTCTTTGGGTGAAAGACGACGGTAGATGATCTGAGATAGCACTTTGTGACCGCTTGCAAGGTCTCACACTCCAACTCATCGCTTTTCTTGCAGATGGGGCATATGACAGCTTTCTTCAAAACCTCCGGTAGCTGTTGGGTCTCCCAAATCCGGACTATTAGCCGGTGCAGGCAGGTGACTAACATTTCCAGCCCCATCTTAATGAGTTCAGCTCCTATACCTTACCTATCCTTACCAGCTGACTTATTGTTCTTCAGCTGCTGGATAGCGCCCTTAACTTCCCTCAATGTGGGAGTTGGCTCCCTGCTGTTTCGACGTAGTCATTTCTTCCGCTGCATTGGTCATCCGTATCTGCGCTCTGCGCATCATTCAGGTGTTCGTCGTAGTGGTGCTTCCACCTTTCGATCACCACACGTCCGTCCGTCAAGGTGCTCCGTCCTTATCCCTGCACATTCAGTGTCACGAGAAACTCCTAAAAGAATCGCTTAAAATATCCACGAGCAATCTGAGAAAGCTTTTGGAGGAATCCATGCGAAAATTTCAGAAAAAAACAACCTGAGGAAAATCTAAGACGAATGGCTGAAGAAAACCTTAAGTGAACTTCGGAAAAGTTATCTGTTTATATTCCTTACAGCTCTCGGGAGAATGCATGAGTTAATCACAGGAGGAATCAGTGCAGAAATTCATGAAAAAATCCCTGGGGAAATTTTTGGAGGAATTGCTAAGGTAGTGGGGAAAGCCAATCCAAAAGGCTCGTAACGATTAACCCCAAGAAAACCCAACAACTATTAGGTCTCAACAAAAAGGATCTCAACATCTACACCGGTCTAATAACTGGACACTGCCCCTGTAGATGGTATACAAAAGATCTGAGCAATCCAAACCTCAAATTACCGCTTCTGTGACGAGGAGAGAGAAACATCAGAACACATCCTCTGCTATTGCAGTGCACTCACCCAACGTAGGTTCAAAGTTCTCAGCAAGCCCTTTTTAGGGCCTGCTGACATATGGATCTTATCTCCCAAGGACGTGGTTGGCTTTATAAAGCTATAGTCTCGCCAGAATGGGGGAGTCACATACTGTAACTCAGGATCTCTATTCATCAATAATAGATGGTCTTGAGTTCAGTCGATACCAAGGTATCTCAGTGACAAACATGTTACTGAGATAACTTGCGTACCTCACAGCAAAAGGGTATATCACAATAGTTCTAAAATCTGGACGCAGTGATCTTCACCCGAAACGAGAGAGAAAGGTAGTTCCAGAAGAAATCCCTGAGAGAACTCCAAAGGTAATGCGTGTGAAGGTCAGAAGGTAACCCTTGGGGATATTCCTAAAGAAATTCCTGATAAAAATCCACCAAATTGTAGACGAAATACTTGGAGGAATCATCGAGGGCATTCTTGCAGGAATCCCCGAGAGAGTTTCTTAATGAATCTCTGATCAAATTCCTGGGGCAATTTATGAAGGAATTCCTGCGGTTATCCCTGGAGGAAACCTCGATAAAAATCCTGATAAAATCACTGAGGGAATTCTTCACAATTTCTTGAGCTAATAATCTGAAGAAATCACTGAGGCAATTCCGGGAGGATTTCTGGAGTAATCCCTGAAGTAATTCTTAACCTTTCAGGACGCGCCATGCTCGCGCTACATACGACGAGTGAAGTTTTTTGGTAGTGTTGTACTTTTTACAACAGCGCGTGTCCTGAAGGGTTAAAAGAGCCCCTGAGAGAGTTTCTGTAGATTTTTTCAGGGAATTCCAAGAGAAATTTCAAGATGAATGCCAGAAACGGCTTCTCAAGGATACTGTGATTAAATTCCTGTAAGATTTTAGGATGAGGATTTAAGGAGGAATCAGTAGTAAATCCTCGAGGAATCTCCGTAGTAATCTCTGAAGAAACTTCTTGAGCAACTCCTGGAGGAATCTCTGCAGGAAATGCTGGAGGAAGCTATGAAGGAATTTCTGAAGGAATTCGTGCAGGAATCTCTTAAGGAATCTCCCATTCAATTCCGGAAACAATCGATTCTCCCCATGAAGGAATTCATAGGGACATTTTTGGAAAAATCTCAAAAAAGAATCTGAGGGCTCTGAAGGCATCCATGAATAAAATGATGATGAATTTCTTGAAAAAATCATCAGAAGAAGGAATTCCTGTGAAGATTACTGAAGCAATTCCTGAGGAAAATCTTTGGTGTCCAAGTTTATGACAAATTTCCTAGGGAATTCCTCGAAAAGTCTCTTAGAGAATTCCTACAGGAATCTCCGAATTAACTCGAGAGGGAATCTCTGAAGGAATTGCTTGAGAAATTCCAACAATCCGTAACTGTTAATTTTCACCTATTCAGGCTGCCCCCTTTTTCAGGTATTCTTCTAGGAATTTCTTCAGGAATTTCCACAGGCATTTCTTCAAAGTTTCTTCTAGGTTTTCCTTAAGAGATTCCTCGAGGAGTCCTAAAGATATATATCCTAGATTTTCTAACGCATTTCTCTAGGAGTTTCTGCAGCAAACCCACAAGGAGCGTAGTTCACTGCCCATCTGACCATATCGTTGCTGAACGGCTATGGTATTCCGACGAAACTGATTAGGTTGATACGAGTATGCTATTCAACAGGGCGGAATACATCGAGTTTATTGAAAAGCATCGTGTATATCTCCTACACAGTCACAATGGAGGTCCTCCATATGAACAACACATGAAGATTTGATACGATGAGAATCAGATTGACAAAAGTAGGTACCTGGTTGCTGTTGGAGACAGAAGTGAAAGACATCTTCAGTGACTTTTTGTACATTTCCTTACAAGGCGCTCTATTCTTCTATTTTTTTTTTTTTTTTGAAAAGATTAATTTTAATTTGGTGTTCTAACTTGTATTTCCGTTATTATTTATTGATGACTTATGTTGTTCAGCATACTATTTTTTTGTATATTTGCTGAACATTTTAAAACTTGTCTACTCTAGCTGTTCGAAGCATACCATCAAGAGATAAAACCAATTCATACTTACTACTTGTTCGACCGTTTCTTGTATCGGCTCACGACCAGTAGTGGAGGTAAATTGGGAAGCGCTGTCCTAAAGTAATTTGAAAATTATGAGAATTTTGCCTTTTTTGAAATTAAACCTTTCACCACGGATGGATGAACACTCTACCTCGATGACGATACAACGTGAAATGCAACAATGCCAATTCCCGAACAGCAAGCCACCGTTATCCAACAAAACAGTAGGATTATGCATTAGTACCTAGCTTGTCCCTTGTCAAACATTTGACCACTATTGACAGATAAATTTTAACCAAGGTTTCGAAACCAGTCTCGAAAAACAAAGGCCTAAAATACACAGGGTCATATATTTGACAAGGAAAGAAATCAAGAAACAACATCAGTTTGACACTAATGAAAATTCGATCGAGTCAAACAAGATGTTTGAGCATTGGTTTCTTTTTGGACAAATATTTGACCCTGTGTACTAACAGCTAAATAGGCACAAACAGAGCCAAACAAAACGCCACCTTTTTACGTCAAAAGTGGTCAAATGTTCCTAAATGACATGCTAAACAGTGTACTCACAGCCTAATGAACGAATGAAAAACATAAAATGCCAGCCGTGAAAACCAAAGCATGCCATGGACGTGCTTTAAACTTGCTGAAGTTACGGAATATACATCTAACCTTCCTCCACAGAACAGATGTGTATCTTCGAACAAATGTGAAGTTTCGAGGTGGAAGTCGTGAAATTTTCACTTGGAAAACTAGATTGGAATGAATTTCCATGGGAAAATAAAAAATCATCAAAGCGTGCTACGCCGCCTCCCTATGCTCACTGCAGGCTAAAGCTTGACTTCCACCACCAGGTTCGCTAGTGTTGAGCTATCAAACGGGCAGTGCTTTTCGTGACCAAGATTCACCCCCGTGCTTCCTCCATACTACGATGTTGACAATGCCGTTAATGATACTGTGGATTTAGCACCAAATTGGTGTCGGAAATAACTTCATTGACTTCCGCTGCTTTTCTTATGCGTTAAACATAACGTCGGAAGTAGTGCGCTGTATAGTGGTTTCGCAGCGCGGTGTCACGAACACTAATGCAAATCTACTGGTTGAAAATATGCCCATTTGATTCTGCTGGCAACAGCTGATCTTTGTTTACTATTTTCAACCAGTAACTCAATTGGTGTTTGTGTAATGCAGCGTGTACGTACACGCAACACTACTAAAGGCAGAAACCACTATAGCAAATCTGATGCTATCCACAATAAACGTGTTGAAACAGCAAAATAGATCTTTGGAAACACAAATATTAATAAGAAGAATACACAACTAGGTGACGCTACAGTAAACGTTCGATTAGTGCAACATGTTTACATTTCTCTTATCGAATGCGATAACTGCAACAACTGTCAGACGTCAAAGAACTGTCAGTTTCTGCAAAATGCAGGGGACTGTTATGGTCTTCTTGTTTTCTTATCCCGCATTAAAACTATACTGCAGTGCTGAAAGATAGGTTGTCAGCTTGAGCCGCAGTTATGTTGGCTACGAAAACATTGCATTGGTGGGATAGGGATGCCACTTCCTTGGCAAAATGCGTTGGAAATATATCGCACTGCAATAAAAGTGCACGCAAAACAAACATCGAATTACTGGTGACGTTTCACTTTGACGGAAAGCGGTGCGATAACTGCAAAACTGTTACACTATAAGGGCTTTTTCAGTATAAAGGAATTGAGGGGCCCAGATGCAAAGGGGGGTGTAAGTGACCATTTTATCGATTTTGAGGTAAGCATATCATATCAGAATTCAAGCTCAGGATTTTTGCTAAGATTATTTCTACCATGACTATAAAAATACAATAAATCTGAGAAAATTGGGTCGATTTTGAAACTCCATACAAACTGTAAACGTCATTTACGTGGGATTTTTTCACTGACATCCCTTTGTTTTTAACCCCCTCAATGGCAGTTAAAGCGTTTGCACCAAGTGAGCGTTAACTGTACTATTTCCTCTACCCATTGATTTAGCCTAAAACTAGAATGTATATGGTCGTGAACAGCCCCCGAATGATATAATTCCAGACAGACGCAAGCAACCTTGAAAACTATTGATGAACATTGTTTTGACATTCTGTTTACCAAATGATAGCCCAGCAGCTGACATTGACAGATGAAATGGAAACGAAGTAGCCCGTGGAATCGAAGACAAATTCTTCATTGCACTAAGCCGTATCCGGGAATTGAACCCGGACAACAAGGACGTTTGTAAGTCTGAGAAGAAAGCCCTAAAGACACAAGATGTCCATGGTGTCATGAGATTTTCAAAATTTTGTGAGTTACGTTGCAATGAAGAATCTGAAGCTGAACAACGGTGCGGTAGATTCCGCCTACTATCTATTTACTAACCTGTATCAGCGGGGAGTTGATGTCCTGAACCTGTGTGCTGCTGCTGCTGGTCTGTGGTCGCAGGGCCGATGCTGCATTCGATGTGGTGGTGCTAAAGTTACCCGGAGAAATGGAGAAAAGAGAAACGGGATGGATTAGATTCAGAGTGAGAGATTGCACCCCGAACCGCCTCGTCGTCGCCGCCATTTTCTGACGCTGAATTCCAAAGCCAACTACGATGTAGTCTCACTCACTAGTCGTCGATGAGTTGGCCTTCAGCGTCATAAGCACGCTGGATTGGATGCAACGGTTCGAGGCTATCATAATGTCGATATACGTCATATAAAGTTCGCTAAAATATGGATGAGCAATAAATATGTAACGCGAGAGCAAGATGTGTATGGAACGTGTTCGTGAGCAGTAGGAGTTAATAATCCTGAAGCCTTTTAGTATAACAAACGAGCGATAAGTTCGATTTTGGCCGGTGACCAAAAACCGCAACGTTGCAAATGCACTGAGTGAAATCGTGTGATGGCTGATGAGTGAATGTGTAAACACAGTCGCCACACTAGACTAGTGTCAGTCAAAAGATGCTTCAACGACCTCCGTGATGTGATGAGTGTGTTCGCGTGGGAGCGTCGGATCATAGTTGGCGGTGCTTAATTTCAAATCACTCCCAAAACAAAATGATGAAACATGAATGAAATATGTGAACGAAGAAGTGTACGACGCCAATATGGGCCGCGTTTTAGGCGTGGAATTTACGGAACCGGCGCGCTGTGTGGACTATAAATAACGACACCGAGCAGCGGAATAAGAGGTGAAAAGCGTAACCCCGACCACCGACTGTTGACTGTTGGTAGCTGGCAAACGATCCGTTCGTAGGGAAAACCATATTCCTCGGAGAAGATATGAAGTGGAAATGGTTGCTTGGGAAGCATTATGAGAGGAATTCTAGAAGGTGTCGGTTTGCTCGACTAAAGCACCAATTAAAATATACGCTTTCGACCATTTGGGAATGAAATGAGCCAAACGCGCTGAAAATGTCATGACATTTTGTATCTAGTTGCCGAATGCCTGTCTGGATAGCATGAAAACAAACAACGTCAACAAGGGGAGTGACACATTCTATAGAATTGAAAAAAAACAAGCACGATTTTGCAAGCCCAAGTGTAAGTTTTGCCATTTTCCTCTGGATTTCAAATCAGTGTACAATTCAGGTGTCATTCCCCTCGAAATCAACGTCAAAATCACTCACGACAAAAACAGACCATCAGATTACAGCAACACCCTGAAAGGCAAAACCGTGTCGCGTGCAACCAATTATTTCGTTCAGCCCTCGTGGCGACAAGAGGTCATTAGCTCTCTTCTAGCTTGTGTTCTATACCAACCGCGCCCGTCCATTTCGTCACCCCTCGTCGCAGGTACAATTTAGAATATAGACGTACAGGCCCAGAACCAGAGAAAAATTGGGTCAGCAGTGTTATTTTGATGCCACCGCGCCGACCAAGTGTGGTATACATACCTAGCTGACGAAATAGAGGAGAGCGTGAAAAAAAAAAAACGGAACGTGAGGAAAACTGGTCGGCAATCATTCCGACTAGTTTCAAGCCCCCCGTCGCGTCATCGTGTCGTAGGTATAGGGCAGTGCATGAAATTGTCTCCTTCTCTTTCACTCTTACAGAAATTTTGTAAACAACAAGGCCACGAAACTTCAAAATCCCATACAAAATCAAAACAGTGCAGTGCCCTATACGTATACGCCTTACCACAAGGTAACGGATTGAAAAGTGGAAAGAAGAACAGGAAGTGAAGAATTTTCTCTGCCTGTATATCACAATCGTAGTAGGTCGTTTATTTCTTTTTCGCGCTGGATACAGTGAAGGACAGCGGATGAGGAACTTCAGTGCGCTGTACAGATTTATCCAGATGGAAGCCCAGATTCTTCCAGGTTGGAATCCCAGATTCCTCCAGGTTGGAATCCCAGATTCTTCCAGGTTGGAATCCCAGATTCTTCCAGGTTGGAATCCCAGATTCTTCCAGGTTGGAATCCCAGATTCTTCCAGGTTGGAATCCCAGATTCTTCCAGGTTGGAATCCCAGATTCTTCCAGGTTGGAATCCCAGATTCTTCCAGGTTGGAATCCCAGATTCTTCCAGGTTGGAATCCCAGATTCTTCCAGGTTGGAATCCCAGATTCTTCCAGGTTGGAATCCCAGATTCTTCCAGGTTGGAATCCCAGATTCTTCCAGGTTGGAATCCCAGATTCTTCCAGGTTGGAATCCCAGATTCTTCCAGGTTGGAATCCCCGATTCTTCCAGGTCGGAATCCCGGATTCTTCCAGGTTGGAATCCCAGATTCTTCCAGGTTGGAATCCCAGATTCTTCCAGGTTGGAATCCCAGATTCTTCCAGGTTGGAATCCCAGATTCTTCCAGGTTGGAATCCCAGATTCTTCCAGGTTGGAATCCCAGATTCTTCCAGGTTGGAATCCCAGATTCTTCCAGGTTGGAATCCCAGATTCTTCCAGGTTGGAATCCCAGATTCTTCCAGGTTGGAATCCCAGATTCTTCCAGGTTGGAATCCCAGATTCTTCCAGGTTGGAATCCCAGATTCTTCCAGGTTGGAATCCCAGATTCTTCCAGGTTGGAATCCCAGATTCTTCCAGGTTGGAATCCCAGATTCTTCCAGGTTGGAATCCCAGATTCTTCCAGGTTGAAATCCCCGATTCTTCCAGGTCGGAATCCCGGATTCTTCCAGGTTGGAATCCCAGATTCTTCCAGGTTGGAATCCCAGATTCTTCCAGGTTGGAATCCCAGATTCTTCCAGGTTGGAATCCCAGATTCTTCCAGGTTGGAATCCCAGATTCTTCCAGGTTGGAATCCCAGATTCTTCCAGGTTGGAATCGCAGATTCTTCCAGGTTGGAATCCCAGATTCTTCCACGTTGGAATCCCGGGTTCTTCCAGGTTGGAATCGCAGATTCTTCCAGGTTGGAATCCCAGATTCTTCCAGGTTGGAATCCCAGATTCTTCCAGGTTGGAATCCCAGATTCTTCCAGGTTGGAATCGCAGATTCTTCCAGGTTGGAATCCCAGATTCTTCCAGGTTGGAATCGCAGATTCTTCCAGGTTGGAATCGCAGATTCTTCCAGGTTGGAATCCCAGATTCTTCCAGGTTGGAATCCCAGATTCTTCCAGGTTGGAATCCCAGATTCTTCCAGGTTGGTATCCCAGATTCTTCCAGGTTGGAATCCCAGATTCTTCCAGGTTGGAATCCCAGATTCTTCCAGATAGAATCCCAGGATCCAGAGGTATACCATGTAATAGAAGAAATATAAGTTTTTCCTGTAACCTTTCACTCGTCCTCTACTGTAGCCATATTCATCGCATCGGTCCAGTCCAGTATCGCAAGGCCACCCACACCCCACACTCTTGCTTCACGGCTGACTGCAAACCAATTTGGTGCGGTCACTTCCGCGAGAAGGTTTCCCCTCATCGTGCATACCACGAACGTCGTAATTGATGACTTCATCGTCCTCACACCAATCCACCCGCGCCCACATTTCGCCTCTGGACTGAAGTCACACAGGTATGTATGTAGAAATAACCTAAAGAGGCCTTACAAAAGTACCTCACCAGCCTTGAACGGGTTTCCAAGATGCGGTACGAATATGGTAAAATGACTTCTTGAAAGAGTCGTAAAATCTCGGTCTCACTGACTACGGCTACGGGAGACTGAATATGACGCCTACTTACACAATGTTGTCATCGATCGAAGTGTCGCGTTCGTTCGTTGTTGTTGACGACGACGCGTCGCGGCGATTGTATGTAATATGACGCCATAACATCACCAGCAGCAAGCCACGCACGCATGAAAAAATAAAATCGCACGCGTCGCCTCCTACGATCAACCTCAACAGTCGATAACGCGTTCATCCATAGTGCGTGCGTGAGCGTGTTGAGCTGATGAGTGATCGATGCGCATTACTCACCCGCGCTCCGCGCTTGCTTTGATCGCTCTTTCTCAATCGCTCACGTTGGCGCCACCCACGCACACACACAGAATCGTGTGATCGGTGACATACGAACAGGTGTGACGGGTATCGAAATCGAAAAGTGTCGGTGAATGCAGATCGACTCGATCGCAATGCAATTTGAATTCCGCTCCGCTCCGATCCGCTTCGTCGCAAATTCTGCAATATCTTTTGAATAGGACAAAATGTGATTAGGAATAAACGTCGGTGTCGGTAACGCGACGGTGATAATCGCTGTACGTGTTTATTGAATCGCCCGCCATTCTATTTGAATCGGTATGACATCATTATCGTCTTCATTCCTGTAGTGTGCATATTGAACCGCTGATGATGACGGACGGTGTTGACGGCGTCAACGATCGCCGTCGCTGCCGCAGCGAGATGCATACGGCGGATGAATGTATAAATTCGATTTGCGGTCGTAAAACAACCGGCTCATCACGTATATACACACACACCTAGGTATACATAATATATTATTATAACGGATCGAGAAAATACGCGGCGTTTGTCGAATTTGGAAAACGGACGAACAAAGTTGACCGACAGACAGGCAGCGTGTGTTCGCAAAAAAGAAAAATAGGTGTATTTACTCAAATCCTGTCACGAATGCAGTTTACGGGCTATGTGTCTGTCCACTGATGGATTCGTGGATTTCGGGCACGGGTATCATTCAAGAACGGATATTTTCGGAATGTTTCTCACGCTAGGTGCACAGAAAAATCGCAGTAGCCCGAAATATGTGCGAGTAAACAGTATTGTATAACAAGTGACAAGTCAAGGACACTGGGTGAACAAGAAGTAAATAACAGTGATGTGCACTTTTCTACCGATTAGAAACACATTTTTGTTCGAAAATTGTCGAATAATGAAATGTCAGTTACTGATAGAAATCAATCAAGACATTCGACATTTGAAGGGGTTTGATGATTTGATCAATAGGGCACTGCACTGTTATGATTTTGTATGGGATTTTGACGTTTTGTGGCCTTGTTGTTTACAAAATTTCTGTAAGAGTGAAAGAGAAAGAGATAATTTCATGCACTGCCCTATGCCGCCCATAAATGACGCATTGGTTTGTGGGAGCCTTAAAAAAACAAAGTTCGATAACTTCAACGTGCGAGACACGACTACAGGGCACTGCACTGTTTTGATTTTGTATGGGGCTTTGACGTTTCTTGGCCTTGTTGTTTACAAAATTTCTATAAGAGTGAAAGAGAAGGAAAGAATTTCGTGCAGTGCCCTACAGTGAACAGACTGCTTCTTCTTGTCCTTTTTCTTCTTCGTCTTCTTCTAGGCGTAGCGTCCCCACTGAGACAAAACCTACTTCTCAGCTATGAACTCTTCCATAGTAATTAGCTGAGAGCTTCATCTACCAATGATCGTTTTGCATGTGTACATCGCTATATTGCCAGTTCACCATTGTTTATACTCTGGTGAAGTTTACGTTCTGTGAGCACAACCGAAGGTGTCGATCGCTGCAGTCGGACTATGCCATAATCTCACTTTTGGTTCCTATTGTGCTACATTTCTAGCTCATCTCAGTCCTATTTGTTTATACCTCGGGTTTTCGGTACCGTTGCTATCGTTTTCTCGTATCATTCGAACGACGGGGAGGCTCATTGTAACATCCTCCCATCCGTGAACCTGTATGACGTCCAAAGGCTCCTCTCTGGAGCCACCATCATAATGTACAGGTTTACCGGTCTCTACGATGTCTAGTTCTACTAGCTTTACCGCAGGCTTGCGGAATGCTTCTAGTGCTGAGCGCACTTGTGCTTTACCTACTCATCCCTCTATCTCTCGGATTTATCCTGTTCTAAATATCCATTAACTCACTGATGGCGCCCCGTCTGATGGAGATCCATCTACACCAGAGCTCTTCGCAAAACGAATGAGCCAGTTTCCAGCTAGGCGCTGTCCATAAACTACGTTGACTCTTAGGGAGATTGAGGGTCTGGTCAAAGCCTACGGTCCATACAAATTTCAAAAATTCTGTCCATACAAATTTCAAAAATTCTACGAAGAGTGAGATTGCCAAAAATGAGTCTACGTAGTTTATGGACAGTGCCCTACTCCGTAGATCCTCTCTCTGTACCATTATTGGCTCGGATGACAGAACCTTCAGGCCACTGACTGGAGTTGCCCAACAACAGGTAGTTAGACGTGAGCAATTCTTGTTCCGGTGAGAGGCCTGGAATTAATGGTGAACTCGGCTTCCAACAGGACTATTTCAAGTGTTTCTGGGTCTGGTTTTCGAGAAGTGTCCGCAATCACTCCAGTTGCGAATTTCTCAGAGCGAACAAGAAGCTCCCAGGCTCCGCCCATGTGGGGCAATACCGGAGGTATAAACATACCATTTTATTTTGGTACTTGTGAAGTACGACGCCGGAAAGCTTCGTTCGTCTTGCGTTGCTTCTTTATGTCATTGATTGTACCCTGGACGAAGACCGCCGCGCCATACCGCCGGTGCCGACACTTTTTGTCACACGCTGACGCCGATAGAGTAATCTATGATCTGCTATGCCTGTTTCATTAGAGATTCATACAGGATTCCTTCAAAGATTCTTCCAAAATTCCAAACAGGGATTTCAGCAGAAGTTATCAATAGTTCCTTCAGAGATACATCCGGGAGAATTCAGGGATGTTCTAGAAGTTACGTCATGGATTTTTCTTCTTTCAGAAGATCACTAAGGTATTCCGACAGGAGTTCCTTCAGGGATTACTCCAGGAGTTCCTTCAGATATTCTTTCAGGAGGATTCGAAGATGCAGTCAGGAGATTCATAAGTGATTTATCTAGATCTCTAGGATCTCTTCAGGCATTCTATTTGGAGGTCCTTGAAGAATTAGCCTAGGAGTTCCTTCAGGAATTTGACCAGGAGTTCCTTCAGAGGTTCCTTCTGAAGTTTTTTTGGAAAAATTTCGGCTTGCAGTCTAACAAATTGCGTTGATTAATTACATATCATCGCCGACGTTTCGGTCCGGCTATTGGACCATCTTCAGGGCTCGATATACAAATCAACAGGTCACACAATTTCGTATAATTTGTAAACCGTCGGGTTGAAAAGGGTCACGCCGTCTGGTACACTTTTGGGCCATTCGTTCCGGTTGAGTTTGGGAATTCCCTAGCTAGTACACGGACACTACCTGCCGGTGCAGACTATCGCCTCACGCATAGTCTGCACCGGCAGGTAGTGTCCGTGTACTAGCTAGGGAATTCCCAAACTCAACCGGAACGAATGGCCCAAAAGTGTACCAGACGGCGTGACCCTTTTCAACCCGACGGTTTACAAATTATACGAAATTGTGTGACCTGTTGATTTGTATATCGAGCCCTGAAGATGGTCCAATAGCCGGACCGAAACGTCGGCGATGATATGTAATTAATCAACGCAATTTGTTAGACTGCAAGCCGAAATTCCTTCTGAAGTTCCTGCAGGAATTCCTCTAGAATTCCAATCAGGTAGTTCTCCTAGCAGCGTTCGCTTCAGGAGTTCTTTCAGGGATCTCTCCGCAGGATTTACATCCAAGTTTCCTATAGAGGATCCTTAGGGAATTTCATTGAAGATGCTTCTAGAAATTTCTTCAAAGATCCCTATAGGAATTTCTTTACTGATTTCTCCTGGAATTTTTTCACCCAATTAACATTTTTTAAGTCGAATAGATTCCAAGAGGTTACGAACACCATCATTAGCCAAAATATAATCAACTTGGTGTTACTGTGTGCATTATCTTTGTTTCATGTAAATAGAAATTTCCATAGACCATGGGACAACTATGTTGCACATGGCTGGACAGCTCTCCAAACCCCTTGAAAGCAAATGATGCATCAAATAGTTGCTTGGGCAGGGATCCCTTCTGAAATTCCAGTAGAGATTCAACTTGAAATTCTTTCGGGATCCCTCTTGGAGATTTTTCAGATATTCATTCTGGTGTTCTTTTAGAAATATCTCTAGGAGTTCCTTTCGGTATTCCTACAGAAGTTCCTTCATGGATTAATCCAGGACGTCCTTCAGATATTAGGAGTTCCTCTAGGGATTATTTCAGAAGTTCTTTCAGGAATTCCTACAGGTTTGCCTACAGGGATTAGTCCGGAAGTGTCCTCAGGAATTCCTACAGAAGTTTCAGGGATTCGTGTAAATGTTTCTTCAGAGATTCCTCCTGAAATTCCTTCAGGGATTCCTTCAGAGATCTCTCCAGATGTTCTACCAGAGATCTTTCCGGAATTTCCTTCAGATATTCTCACAGGGGGGTCCAAGAATACCCCCCCCCCTGGAGAATTCAAGGATTCCTCAGAAGTTTCTTCAAGGATTCCTTCAGGAGTTCATTCAGGTATTCATCCAGAAGTTCCTTTAGGGATTCTTCCAGTAGTTCTTTCAAGGATCGCTCCTGGAGTTCTTTCGGAGATTTTTCCCTCGAGGATTCAGTGAGGCCTCCAGAGGAGTTCTTTTAGATTCATCCAGAAGTTTCTTCAGGAACTCCGCTGATTTGGCGCTTCAAACCGTTTGGTCATCCAGATATATCCACATTTTGAAGACCTCTCTTGACTTGAACACGCGCGTCTGATGCCACATATCCAGTGATCCCTGAGTCGGAGAACCATAACCGTTATTTCTTCGATAAGGCAATCAGCTTGGGCTTCTGTTCACAAGGTTTTTTCTGTACGCTACAATTCAGTTTGGATGAAACCGCTCAGCTGTAGAGCTGAACCCCTCCGTTTATGACAAAGCTTGTCTACGAAACGTAAAGCACAGGTCATTGCCCGCGGCATCCTCTTGTAACGACTGAATCTGGTAGCTTCAATCAGCGGGACTACCGACCAGTGTGTATGAACCAAGGTATGAACTGACCGAAGTTCTTCTTGAGTCGAAATATCTTAAGGACATTCCGGCCAATCAAGGCTGGACACAAACCACGGGGGGGGGGGGGCGGTGTAGCCTGAGGTAGCTAAATGATCTGGTTTCCGGGCAAATGTTCGTGGGGTGGCCAGACTTTGTCACGAGATAACAACCACCATGTTGTATTCCGGCAGGTCTCCAGTGAATTAAGCTAACCCTGCTACAACAAACCATCAGGTAGATCATTCCGTTCCGGTATGACTCTGCAGCCATAGGTAATCCTTGCGCTGATGGTGGGTACACAGTCATCATCATCATCATTAATTTCAAGAGCAAATGCCTGAATCCCTGACTGAGGGAACTTCTGTGGCAGCTCTTGAGCGAATACATGACTTAATCACAGAAGGAATCAGTGCAGAAATTCATGAAGAAATCCTTGAAGATATTTCCGGAGTAATTCCTGAGAAAATTTTCGAAGGAATTGCTAAGGAAGTTCCAGGAGAAATCCCTGAGAGAATTCCAAGTAGTATCTATGGGGGAACTTTTAACTGAAGCTCTGAAGGTAGACAATGAGGAAATTACTAAAGAAATCCCTGATAAAAATCCAGAAAATCATTGATGGAACGCCTGGAGAAATCATCGAGGGATTTTTTAGAGAAATCCCTTGAGAGAGTTTCTTAAGGAATCTCCGATTCTCTGAGGAAATTTCTGGAGGAATCCCTGAAATAATCTCTGGAAAAATCCCAGAGGGTATTCCGGAAGCAATCCGTGGGAAAAATCATGGAGGGATTCTGAGTGTAGAATTAGCATTTAAGTTAAAATACACATTAATAAAAACTAAAAAAAAAACGGAGGGATTCTTAAGAAAATTCTTGGAGGACTGTCTGAGAAAATATCCTGTAGAATTCCCGAGGTAATCTTTAGATGAAACCTCGAAAGAATTTCTTAAGAGAACTCCCAGGGGTGTCTTTGAGATAATTCCTGGAGAAAGCCCTTGAAAAACCCTGGAAAACCCCTGAGAGAATTCCTGTACAATTCCTTGAGCTAATTCCTGAATAAATCTCTGGGGAAATTGCGGAAGAAATCCCTGAAAAAAGTCTTAGAAGATTCCCTGAGAGAATTTTTGGAGGAGTGGGGTCTGGGAACGTTTGGGCAGGGGTATCCTTTTTTGGGCACTTGGTGCTATAACTCAGTCAAGTTTGAACCGATTGGGTTCATTATGTAGATACGATCAGATGGGTACAGTATCTAGCCATGTTCAAAAATTCAAGCCAATCGGTTGACTGAGTTATAGCAGCAAGTGCCCAAAATAAGTCCTCCTGCCCAAATGGTCCCAGACCCTACCTGAATGATTATTTAGATAAACTCCTGAGTAAGTTTCTGCAAATTTATTCCAAGAGAAGTTTCTAGAGGAATCCCTGAAATGGTTTCTCATACTCTGAGAAAGTTCCTGGAAGAATTTCTGGAAAAATCTGTAGTGAATCCTCGAGCAATCTACGAAGTAATCTCTGAAGAAGTGCTTGTGGGAATCACTGAAGAAATTTCTTGATGAATTCCTGGGAAAATCTCTGTAAGAATTGCTGGAGGAAGTTATGAAGGAATTTCCCGAAGAAATTCTTGCAGGAATTTTTGGAAGAATCTCTTATAGAATTCCTGAAAGCAATCCTTTCTCCTGATGAAGGAAATCATCATTCCTAGAATTCATTCAAGGATTTCAAGAAATATAAATTTCTGGAGGATTCCCAGCTAAAATTCTTAGTGGAATCTCTGAGGGCTCTGAAGGAATCCAAGAATAAAATTGTGAAGGAATCTTGGAAGGACTTGAAAAACATCTGAGAGAAAGGAATTACTGCAGAAGTTTTGTTAAGAAGTTCCTGAGAAAATTACTAGAGGAATTTCTGAGGAAAATCTAGGGAAAATTCTTGCTAAAGTTCTTGAGGGAGCTTCTATACCAACTCCTAAGGAAATTCTTGGACAAATTTCTAAGGGAATTCCTCAAAGAATCTATTATAGAATTCCTGGAGGAATCTCCAGATAAACTCGAAAGGGAATCTCTGAAAGAAATTCTTGAGGAATTCCGTAAATTTCACCTTACCAGGTTGAAATTTTAATTAGGAATTTATCAGGTGTTCTTCTAGGAACTTCTTAAGGAATTCTCCAGAAGTTTTTTCAGAGAGTCTTCTAGGATTTTCCTTCAGGGATTCGTCCAGGAGTTTCTTCAGCTAATCCACAAAGAGGAATTCTTTAAGGAACTCATCCAAAGATTTTCTAAAAATTTATTTCAGAGATTTTTCTAGGATTCCCTTGAGGAATTAATCCAGTAGTTCGGTCAATAGTTCCTATTTACAACGATTCTTAGGTTTCTTCAGGGGTACCTTTAGGAGTTTTTTCAGTTTTTTTCTTCAGGGTTTCTTCCTGGAATTCTTTTAGAGATTCCTTCAGGAGTGCCTCCACGGATTCCTTCGTACTTCACAGGAAATTCCACCAACAGTTCCTTCAGAGATTTACCCAGAATTCGCACAAATTCGTAGGCGGTACTCAGACCGCTGTTATGAGAATTGCCTCCTTTCCGTCCGTTACCAAAGCACAGAGATTTGAGGCTAATCACTGACTCCAAACTTGGAATGATGCAATCCTCCAACGACCGAGAGCTGTCCTGGCCACGTCCTTGCGACAGCTAGGAGATGGGAAAGAAAGATTAGTTGAACACAGAGGAAAGGTATGCAGAGATCTCTATGTCCTCTCAGACCTGGGATGTGTCACTGGAATTCGGGCATTGTTAGTGACATGGTTAAGTCCAAAGGGGTACGTTTGGTCAACGTTTAGGCTTAACAACGGTGTACAGGAACAGACTCACCAAATTATATGAATTCCAGTACTCTCGAGACAAAATTGGTGACTTTCATTTGCGTGTTCCGGAAATCAAGCAGCAATATCACCAAAAATTACAGGCGAATCACGCGAAAATGAAAACGAACTCAGGCACACCGATGGGACTAAGACAAATTCCCATAACAATCGCGAATTATCCGGAGATCAATTTACAAGCACCTTCCGAGGCAGCATTTGCAACACCAGTCGTTTCTCAATTCGTCCGGCCATACCCAAAATCACGTGGAGCAAAGAAAACGCGTGACAGTTTCGAAAACGCAGCCGCTCGCGCGCACAGCCTGCTACGACATCCCTTTAGAGATTTATCTAGGAGATCCTTCAGAAAATCCTCAAGGAGTTTCTTCAAGGGTTCTTCAGAAGTACAGACAGTGGATCAGAGCTTGTATGTGGATATGTCAGTAATTATTATTTCACATGCTTCCCGACTACTACGTTATTTTCTGCTAGTTGCTCTAAACAACGTTGGCATTAATCGGTACACCGAAAAAAATCATATAATCATCATTTTACAATTACATCACTAAATTCCTACAACTTCACATGTGTACGGGTGCTGATGAAGCCGTCAAGGACCGGCAGTATGCAATGATTGCATGGCTGAAAGCTGACAATCGTTCCGCCATATTCGGTGGAAGATTAGCATCGAGGAAAGGCTCAGCTCGGTCAGCTAAACTTCCAGGGCTCAAGCAGCACCCCTAGAGAGGTCCAAATGCAGATCATCGAGCTGTCTGTCCTGTTATCAGTCGTATTCGATGAAATTCATTGTCAATGATGAAAAACCTAGACAAACCACCCACGAGAGCAGTTTTACATCACCCACTCTATTCAGATTGGTGTGTCTCATCATCGAGGAACCCATTCGTTGCCATCGCAACGATTCAATTCAGTCCGATACAGATAAAAATAAACCCACGTGGTTCATTCTCAACGCATTTCCTTCCATCCGGCTGTCTGTGCAATCCATTAGCAAGAGATCCATACTTTCCACTACTACCCATATGACCGCATAATGACGTTATAAATGCATTAGTTGCATTGCGCCGATGATGTAACTCCCATCCGCGGCGAAAGAGTTCTTTCCACCATACTTTTTTTCATTTCCTCAAATGCACTGCAGGCTACAAGTGGTCTAATGTGTTAATTTTCTCGATCAGGTCGTAACACTAGAATAAGAACGGGGGAGGTAGAGGAAAAAAAATGGAAACGAGACAGACTGCTTCCTCGTTGGATGTAGAAAACGATGATATCATCACGCCATACTGTAATACCTATTAATAATTAAAAAGCAATAAATAATGACACCGCAAGGAAATTTCTTGTCCGGCGAGAGCAAGTGAAAACAAGCAACGCATTCGCTTCAGTGTGTGCGCACCCTGATGGTTGACAGGTGACAAGTTACACACCGAATAAAAAATGGACGAAGATGTAATATAAAAGATGGAGTTGTGTATTTTTGAAAATTTCAATGATGACGGTTCCCCATTTCGGATTCGAACGGATCGTGGTGGTGGGTTTGTTTACCAATGTGCTGAAGTCTAACAGAAACGATGACGACCGAGCAGTGTCCGTCGACGGAGAGCGAAGACAAATAACACCATTGACACATGGCTGTTGCCAATACACCTATCTAGCCTGCGTGGTCGGGGTGATAAATATTGACTTTTTACTAGTTTTTTACACGTCGTAGAGCTATTGTTGTATGAGCTGACTAGATCATCCAAGCAAACACTGGCAATATGGCGGACGGTGGTTTACTGACGGACGACAAACCGTATGGTGACGGAACGTGTTTTTCTGTGTGGTGTGGATTGTTTGCAAGAGATGCGAGAGGGTTAAAAGGGATTAATTGATCGTGATGTAATCGAGCGATTGATTGATGAGAGCGTTGTTTACGAAGCGATCGCACTAAATAACTAGGAGGATATGCGCATGCTTTGGTATGGATTGCTTTGTTTTAGAGTTGATGGTGAATTTGTGTGAGCAATTGAGACGATGACAGGTCTTGAGAGGTTAGGATTTAGCGGGAAAAAGTAACGAACGAACAATCATTCCTTTAATTTTAGTAACGGGTGGGCGGCGATGCCGTGTATATCAAAAACTACACATTCAACAGGCGAGCGATAAATAATATTGAGGAAACACGAAAAAATAGAACAGATACTTGGGTGTGTGGCTGACTATTAATAGAAAAAACAGAGACTAGATTGATACTATACTAGAGAGCGAGAATGAAAGAACGTATAATCTCATTCGATTTTTGTTTTCGATGGTAAATACCTGCTGGACGTCGCCGTCTTTTTGGTGGAAAAACTGTTTTAGTCGATAGGTGGGCAGCGGAAGGCAGACCGGAACGCGCGACAGATTTTTGCGGTTTAAATTTTTAGGTTAAGCGCATGCGCCATTTATTTGGATGATTGGTTTTAAGGTTCGTTGACAGGGGGATTATTCGGTTTATATTAGATTTATTGGCGGGAGCGAAAATATGAAGAGAAAAGAGAAGAAAAATCCAATTGTTAGTTGGGTCAGATTTCCTACAACAAAATATAAAAGAAAAACAGTATTTGGAATTAGTTGCGCTACTGTAATCTACAGTGACTGCGAAGTTAATATAAATGATGAAAAGCCAAATCATGGAAAATTCGCGATCCAAAAGACTGACGCTCACACTCACACATCCACACATCTCTCAATCAAGCAGGCGACTTCGTATTACTCCCTATTTGCCTCCATATTCAAATCAATGCATATTACCAAATACGCCCACGCAAAGCAGCATCAGCGCCTACTACGTTCTGTCAATAAACTCTCATAATATGCGCGTTCATCGATCTTCTTGGTTGGATGAATGGAACACACGTATGACATCATGTGCGCACGCCTCCTTAGTTTGTCCAAGTATTGTTCAAAATCAAAGTTAGCGTTGCATTTGGTTTCGGTGCGGTCCATCAGGACCGGACGGAGTCCGACACCACTCAAACCATCTAGGGAAGCTTGTTGTTGAAGCTTCGCGTTGCGGCGACGATCGTTTCATTTCAGCGCAAATATGGCAATAAGAATGCGTGCGTGTCACGATTACGAAACATGCAAGTTTCGTTTCAAGAAGCTAAAATATAAGGACCGACACTCATTAGCGACGACTAGCCGGCAACTAGTTGGCCGCCGCTTGCTTTGGTCGATTCAATCCGACGACATAATGTCAAAAGTTCGTTAAACGGATTCCTATTTGGAGATCGACAAGAATTTGTCACTCCATCAGATTGTCAGTCACAACTGGCGGCGCGATCTTTAGATGGAGCTGCGGCGAGATGAAATGCGACGCCGGGCAACAAGATGTCGAGATCTATAACCTAACTTAATTATTGCAACGGAATCACTATACTGACGGCGCTAGTGACCCTGACCGTCGCGCATTCGTCGAAGTCGAGGCAATCCATGCATGCGGCTACCACGGCAGGAGCCAAGATAATTCAATGAAATGAATTGAATAGATGGCGTCTAACAATCATCGTAGCAGGCGTGGTGACTGCGGTGACTGTCGTGAGTGATTTTTTATCTGTACTGCCATGGCATGTAATCAGTCGCAGCAAGCGGATTATTATATTTATTTACTCACAGAGAAACACAATCAAACCAAGTGTTTCACTTATCTATTTTGTTTTCGAGTGGCCACGTTCCACCGCAGCCCGGTTGCATTAACGTCAATCTGCACAGAAGAAGTACCTTTACACCGTCATCAAAACGTTTTAAACTTGTCCTAATATCACTTTTAAATCTATGTTATTTGTAGAAATTTAGAAACATATATTAGTTTACAGAAACTTGGTAAAATTTTCCTGACGAACTAAGATTTATCTTATTAAATTTATGAACATCTATGCGAAAAAAAACTTCAACATTTCTATTGGGTTTTAATTGCTGAATAAAATCCGATTAAAACTTTAATGGACTTCAGTGCATATTGTCCAACACGGTAATCTAAAACCTAACTCAATATTGGTATGTATCAGAAAAACAAAATGATAAGTCTACTCCCACACCCCGACTGAATGACGCCAACAATCCTAACGAATCTGGCAGAATCTAGGTCAGGCGCACACGTCTCGCATATCATATCACGTTGCTCGAACTCCCGCTTTTGTTTGTCAGTTCTATGACTACCAACAACAGATACTGCATCAAATAGTTGGGAACATAATGACAACATCGCATTAACAGAACCTGCTTCGCCTACACTGAGGAAAAATAAAGTTCGAATTCCATAAGAAACGACTGTGAAATTTAACCAGAAGAATTTATTATGCATTTCATACGACAGCACTATGAAAAATTCAGCCAGGAGAGTAGTATGAGTTCCACATTCTATTCGTATGGTTTTCATAAAGGCGTCGTATGAAATTTATACATATTTGCTATAGACCTCAAACTATGATCGTATGAACCTCATAATAAGCTCGTATGGTTTTCATAAAGGCATCGTATGAAATTCATAAATATCTATTATAAAGCTTCAATTTAAAATCGTATGATTTATTTTTATTATGACTTTCATACCATTTTAGAATAATTTTTATTATATTTAGTTGTGACACAGACAAACAGACGTAACACTCTGATAATTCTCATCGTACACCAGTTTAAAGGTCTTTTTCAAAATTTGATAGTTGGCCAACTGCCCAACCGTGGCGCTCGCATAGTTTTTATTCGAGTTTGACGTTTGCTCACTACCGCCACCTAGTTGATGGTCGGCCAAACTTAGTCCTTTTAGCATTGGGCGAATATGTTTCCGTGACTATGATTTGAATCGAAAAATGTTCGAAGTGTTACGTCTGTTTGTCTGTGGTTGTGATATTTATATTTTTTGGTTTTAATAGTGAAATGAGGTGACCGACCGTCTCGTACATCAAAGTGAAAAGTCCACTCGAATGAGATGAATCGCAGTGTAAATTACATTGAAGTTATTTCAATCATGTCCTTTTCACTTGTCGATATAAAAGCCGCGCAGTGTCACCTAACCCCACTAATGAAACGAGCTCCTGTTGGCATAATTTGTTTTCCAAATTGATTGTGGTTAATTACTATCATTATATTAGTACCACAGACAAACAGACGTAACACTCTGATAATTCACATCGTACACCGATTTAACGGTTTTTTTCAAAATTTGATAGTTGGCCAACTGCCCAACCGTGGCGCTCGCATCGTTTTTGTTCGAGTTTGACGTTTGCTCACTACCGCCACCTAGTTGGTGGTCGGCCAAACATAGGCCTTTTAGCATTGGGCGAATATGTTTCCGTGACTATGATTTGAATCGAAAAATGTTCGAAGTGTTACGTCTGTTTGTCTGTGTTAGTACTAATAAAAAAAGAGAATTTTTAATTGGCGTACTCCTTTGCGCAAATGTTGTTGTCTTCGGCGAGTATCTCTGCAACCGGCTCCGGAATCTCATTTGTCATAACCAATATGTTGGATAGATTCTATAAAACAATCAAATTGAAAATTTAGTACAAGTTTACATAAATATCGCGATAAAACTTACGATTTGTTTACGCCATTCTGCAATTTACTCTCAGGACTCCCAGATCACATCGTACCGCCAGTGTACTTCCGTCTGAGACAACGCGTTGAAAATTTGCAGTTTTAGCCATGTAATGAGAGCCGCTGTTTTCACGCCACACTCTATTTGAAGTATTTTTTGCGATAATATTTATAAAATGGAATACATTTTTCTTATTATTTACCTTTAAAAATAGCTAATTTGCAACTTTGCGAGCAACTTCTATTCAAACGCCATCTTGTTTTATCTGAGGTAGAGTTTGGCGACGTTCATAAGAGAGACGTATACGTACACTCAATTTCGATTTCTCTGTTCGGTAATTTATTTTACGGGTTTTGAACCGTAAAATAAAAAAGTTACTGAGTTTTCAGCATTTTTGTACAACGTAACTGACGTTCAGTAATATTTTTTGACATTTTACTGAACACGGTTATAGTTTGTGCCGAGTGTTCAGCAAAGTTGAAGATTTACTGAGTTCACTCAAATGTCAGTAAAAAGCAGTACTGACTTTTCAGCATTGGTTTCGTTTTTACTGAGCTTTCGTTAAAGTAAAATGTAAACATTAATCCGCGCGCGCTTCCAGCTGTCAAAAAGAGAAAAAAGCTTTGATCATCAGAGCTGTCGCCCTCGCTGTCCGATCGCTATCGCCATGAAACTGCTCTCATCATAAATAATGTAACATTTTTAAATAACATCGATTCCTGTTCCGTTGCCGCATGTTTGGTAAGTATTCGAAAATCCTCGGCACCAGGGAACTAGAATGGCCTCATGTGCAGACAATCCTTCGGTGACTTCGTTTGTGCAAGTGCTCCATCAGATTGGATACATTTGACCGCATCTCCAGATGGAGCAACACTCGGACTCGATCATCGACTGGATACTCCCGCGCATCGAGCTTTGCCCTGAGGTCATTCCGGTTCTGCCTGAGTTGTCGTAGATTTTAAATACTTCCAAAAGCGGTCGGCAGCCGGCAGGTGCACATGAATCGGAAGCACCTATGTAATATGGACGGATTCAAAATGCATCGAAAATGGGACAGTCTGGGAGGGAACAGAATATTTTCCGGAACTGAAAAACTCAGCAAGACCAATACAATCAAATTTTAGATTACCGAAAATTCAGTAACGTGTATATCAGCTATTACTGACTAAATCAGTATTTGTTTGACAGATCGAAATATTGTGTGTTACCGACTTTTCGGTACTCACAACCATTTACCGACTTAACTCTGCTGTTCAAAAACCCAGTAAAATTTTACCGACTTCGGTAATCAAATCTGAGTGTGTATGATTTTTTTCACACGAGAAGACTTCGTATATGTTTCATACGAGCGTCGTATAAAACTTCAACGCACGTCGTATGGATATGAAACCTTGATCGTATGATTTCTATAAGAAGCTTATGGAAATCATACGCGTCGTATGAAATTGTTTTCTTCTTGCAAATTACCTTTTCATACGAAAGGCATTATGAAAATCATAATTTCGGTTTTCTCAGTGTACTTTGTTCCATGAACATAAGACTTCTATTTCTATTAATGCGATTCGGGATCTCCGACAGACAGTATAGTGATGACTCATCCATTTTTCTGTCCCCTAAATTGTACGTTCATAACCTACCACATTGTTTCAAGGGCGAAGCAACGTGCAACGCTGTTCTTCCTATTAATCCTTGTCCGCCCTCTCTCGAGGCTCGCTTTCAGAAGCAAACCAAAAGAAAATGCGTGACAAATTGTTTTCAAGGGGTGCACCACGTTTGTTTTGATTCCGTTTAGGAAGTAATGACTGTTTTCACTATTTTACTGAATCGTGCAACAAATGTTATACATCTGTCATACCCTTGTTCATATAGGGTATTGGTTCCCTTCTTAAGCATGTGGCTCCCATTTTCATCCGACGAAAAACAAAGGATTGAAGCGCTGTTTGTTTTGTTTCTTATTTTTGTATTTTTTGTTAGAAGTGAGCACCCATGAAAACAAAAAGAACGGAATCAATCGGTGCCGTAATAGCTTGTTTTCGAATAGGATGAATATGGGAGCGTGAGATTAATGATGGAACACATACCCTACCTATAACGAAAGTGATTCTATTGGCAAGCCCCGCATTAGGGTGACTCACATTAATGAAATGATTGTGAATCTGAACATGTTATTTTGGATTCTCAGGTGAAAATTGAAGCGATGTCGATTAGATCTAAGGGACGCTTAGCGAACTTGAACTTAGAATGTTGAAATGGCAAGGTTTAGATTTTTGCTTGTAGGTGGCTGTGTAAGCGTTCAATAAATAACATATTTGGGACTCTTGTAGGTCAAACTATATGTCAAACCACTTTTTCGAAGACAAAGTGTCATTATTCCTTTACATGGATCATTTTTTAATTTAAACTTCTAAAGAGACTAACATCTGATAACTTTATTTGTTGTCCTGTTTTGATTCTGCGTTCCGTATCACTCCGTTCTACAGGTTTATTGACGTTTGAACTATTTTCAGTTCTAACGATGTGTAGATTAGTGAGGGTCAAATTTAGTGCGTATAACACAACTACATAGTTGACGTAGGACTACGCCGAGATGTGTTATTACACTGAGAGCCAATTTGCGGTTGAAATAGCTATTTTGCAGGGTTCATATACCCACAGCTGTAAAATCGTGGGCATCCAGTATGACCAGGAGACGGGTTCGATTCCCGTACGGTCCAGGAACTTTTCGTAAAGGTAATTGCTTTGACTTCCTTGGGCATAGAGTATCTTCATACCTGCCACACGATATAAGCATGCAAAATGGTCTTTGGCAGAGGAGGCTCTCGGGTAAAAACTGTGGTAGTGATCATAGGTACTGCGAAAGTCTTGGACGTTTCTAGGCCTTGTTGTGTTCGATTCGAACTTAGACAAATTTCGTCGGCTTCTCATGGAAAGTGAAATTGATTCCACGATTCCTCGAGTAGTTCTTTCACAGGTTCTTCACGGAATTCATTTGGGGATTTCCCACAGGACTTTCTTCTGTGATTCCACCAAGAGTTCGTTTTGGGATCACTTCTGAGATTTTCTCCGGCATTCTCTAGATGTTCCTTCTAGGATTCCTATAGGTTTCTATAGATTCCTATAGTTTCTACTAAGTTTCCATCTCAAATTTAAACCACAGACAAACAGACGTAACACTTCGAACATTTTTCGATTCAAATCATAGTCACGGAAACATATTCGCCCAATGCTAAAAGGACTAAGTTTGGCCGACCATCAACTAGGTGGCGGTAGTGAGCAAACGTCAAACTCGAATAAAAACTATGCGAGCGCCACGGTTGGGCAGTTGGCCAACTATCAAATTTTGAAAAAGACCTTTAAACTGGTGTACGATGAGAATTATCAGAGTGTTACGTCTGTTTGTCTGTGTTTAAACTGTGATTTATTTCTCCCATGATTCCTCCAGAAACTTTTTTCGCGACTCCTCCAAGATTTCTCCAAGAACTCTTTCCCGGATTTACTCGGATATTCATTCTGAAATTTCCCTCAGGAATTCCATCCAGGATTCTTTTGAAAATAGCTTCCGAGATGACTCATCCAGGAGTTCCATCAGTGATTCCTCCAGGAACTCCTTCCGAGATTCCTCTGAGAGTTCCTGCTGGGGTTACACCTGGAACTCCTTGTGGGATGCCTTCAGAAGTTCTTTCTGGAATTCCTCCGAAAGTCCATATGTATTAGAAATCTCTCATATGTTGAAATTGAAAAACTCCTGTCACGGGATCCATCCAGGAGTTTCTATGGAAATCCTTATGGTATTATGCCAGGAGTTCTGTTTGAATTGTTTCTATGAGTTCCTAACGATATTCTTACAGAACTCTCCAATCAGGCTTCAAGAATTTCTAATGGAACATTTCCAGCAGCCTCTAGAAATTCCTCCTGGGTTTCCTTCAAAAGTTCTTTCTAAGATTGCCTTTTTATCGGAGTTCCTTCTTGTAATCCAAAAAAAATCCCGGAAGAAATTTTTGAAGGAATCCCGTAAGACGTTCCTTAAGCAATCGCAGAAAGAAGTTCTGGTGGAATCCCAGGTGAACCCTCTCTAAGAATACTCCTGCAAGAATCACAGAGGGAACTTTGAAAAAAAAAAAAACCTTTGAATAAACCTCTAGAAAAATATCAGAAGGGGTAATCCCAGTAGGAACTCCTGGGAAATCTTAGAATGAATTTCTGAAGAACACGAATGTGGTTTCTGAAAAAATTCCAAGAACTTTTAAGAAATTTCTTGAGAAATCCTAGAAAGAATTCCAACAGTAATTCGGAACGTATTCCTGGAGAAATCTGGGAAGGAATTTCTGAAAGAGTCGCGCAAAGATCTCCTAGAGGAATTCCAGATCAAACCTGTTTAGGGATTTCAAAAAGAAACTGCTGGATGGATTCCACGAACGTCTGAAGGTGTCCTAATTGAATCCGTCAAAGAATCTTATAAGGAGCTCCCTTAGGAATCCCAGAATAAAAACTCCTGGAGAAAACCTGGAAGACATCACAAAACGAATTCGTGGCGGAAGGTATTCCAGAAATAAATCCCGGAGGATTTCCAGAAGGAACACCTGGAAGAATCCCAGAAGGAGCTTCTGATGGAATTCCATCAGCAAGTCATTAACACACTTTCCAATGCGCGCGAACCCACATTTTGAGTGCAATCACGCTACCCATTCAAAACCAACGAAATTTTTCCAAGTCCAAATCATAAGCAACCAGCTCGGGAACAAGGCCACAAAACATAGAAAAAATTGCGAAGGAACCACGGTGTGCAGTGCCCTATAGCTGGAGAAGCAGGCTTTGTCCAAGTGGCATCTTTAGTAAGGCAGTGGAAACCACCCAAGAAACAGAAGTAGCTGAATAACAGTTTCTTAAGCTAAAGTTTGCTTAAGAGTGGTTTGTTCCACTCTTATGCAGCAAAAATGTTTGTTGGGCATATTGCCTCCTACAAAGGATTTCCACGGCATTTATCCACGGATGTGGATATTCCTCTTAAAATTCTCACAACAATGTCTACTGAGATTTCTCCAAGGAGGTGTTTCGTTGGATTCCTCAAGGAGTTTCTCTTGGAATTTCTCAAAGACGGACTTACTCACTCTTCAAGCATTGCTCCTGAAACTCCTCCCCTGCTAAGACAAAATCGAACATGATGTTAAACAGAATGTAAAAGTAGAGATCATATTCGTACATGCTTTCATTTAATTGTGTGTAACGAGTACATATATCACCTTGTCTTCAGCATCCTGTTCAACATCGTATGCTTTCGTGTGTTGGCTGTAGCTGCTGGGATTCCTCGAGGATTTATTGATGGAACTCCTCAAGCAACTCCTGCTTTTCTGATCGATTTCTTCAGAAATTCCTACAAATACTATCCAGGGATTTCTAAAGGACCCTTCCAGAAACTCTTAGTATTCCTGCAGAAAATGTTTCTTGTCGGGATTCCTCAGGCAAGTCCTGCTGGAAATCCTCCATGAATTTTGTATTGATTGCATTTAGGATGAAATAACTATTTTTACAATTTTACATACCTGTGCAACAAATGGAACGCATCTGTCATAGGATCTGGGACTATTTGGGCAGGAAGACCTATTTTGGGCACTTGCTGCTGTACCTTGGTCGTTTTTTCACTGTCAATCGGTTGTAAAATGACTGAGTTATAGCAGCAACTGCCCAAATGGTACTACTGAGACCAACGAAGGTGAATCTAATGGCAAGGGCTCATATCCCTTTCGGAACAAACCAGAATAATTGGGTTCTTTAAGGGTATACAGAGTAGGGTGGTCAAATTTCAAATGGAGAAACAAACTTGAAAAAAGCTCGAGCATACCTTCTGAATGTATTCCTACTGTCACCTATAAGCTTTGGTAAACTGTTGGTTCAACCTTGTACCGACTTTTCGAACCCTCTAAGCAGAATACCCTCTCCGAATGAGTGTAATCAGTTTTTTACCTTTTGATTCCACCCTATTTTGCTTATCTTTTGACTGATACGCGTATTTCGACGAACACTTCAGTGTTGCGTGTCAAGTTATCCACTGAAGAAGTCATCGCATTCACCCCGCAAGCGGGGTGATTACACTCATTCGGTGTTGGTTCAAGTTTAAGGGGATGCTCAATGAGCTTGAAGTTTGTATGAGAAAACTGGAAAACTGGCGTTTGACGTCATCGTGGACAAGTTCATATGCCAAACAACTTTACCGACGCTTGTGAAAAAAATTATACCTTCGCAAAATGACGCGAAACATTATTGTTAGTTTCATACGCATTAGGCCTGTCCACCTTTTCAAAAATGTTCTCTGATTCACAATTCCACCCTTATATTTTGATTGGCATCCTAAAAGAAGTAACTGGTCAAAATTTCAGCCAAATCCACTGAAATAAGGAAGTGCATCAAATCAATTTTGTGTTTTTCGACTATTTTTAAATCATAACTACACTAAAATTTGTCAAAACTTAATTCTTTCGGCACAAATTGAAAGCTATACTTGTTTGCTACAAGTTCTCCGAACAACGTTTGCCAATAAAATTGAATGAAAAATGTGTAATTATCACATTTGTAATCAGAAAAAACTTAAAAAGTTGATTTTTTGATAGATTTTGTTCTGGAACACCCTAATATACGTAATAAGTTGGATATTTTAAAACGGCATCATATTCTCTCATGTTTTATGGTTATTTGCTTCTTTGATCTATCTCTTTGCACAGGTAGCGCAGCTCCGACGAATTTTTCAGAGGCATCCGACTCTATGGCGAACGACTTCTTGAAGTCCAGGTTTACCAGAATCGGGGCCGAAACCAGTACTGATTTCAACTCGTTGAACGCTGCTTCCGCTTTTTCCGATCAGGTGAATTTGTTCTTGTCCTTCTTCAGGACATTCGTGATCGGGGCCGTCACCCTGCTGTAGTTTTAGCCCAACAGCCGGGCCCATCAGCCTTCAAATGTCCTTCACCGATTTAGGAAGAACGTAATCCACAATTGGTTCAATGCTGGAACGGTCAATAGACACTCCACGTTCGGTCAACAAGTACCCTAAGTACGTCACCTTGTTAGTTTGGCCTTCTTGAGGATACGAAGGATCCTTTAACGGTATTTGAAAATAGGCATCGTTCAAATCTAGTAGTATATCTCGTGTCCCAGTGTATGGAAGATGTCCTGCATGTTCTGCACTGGATACGCGTCCTTGACGGTCATCGCGTTGATCCTACGGAAATCAAGGCAGACACGAATGTTTCCGTTTGATTGCTTCACCGCGACCAGCGGATTGGTCAACTCGCTGTAGCACTCTTCAATCACTCCGAGTTCTTGAAGCGCTTGGTCTGGATAAAATGAGAGCATTTATAGACCAGTTAATTCTTCGGTTGCGCGTCCTTATTCAGCACAATCGCGTGAAGAATGAGCTCTGTTTGCCCAAGCTTCGCTGGTGCTGTAAAACCGGACCTCTTTATAGTATTGATCAGACGTTTGAATGCTTTCTGGCACCGGGTCTTCGGAGACCTCAAACGTCGGCATATCCCGAGGTTCATCCGGTTCTCTCTTCTCCACTTTTGGTAGTTCTCCGGTTGGCTCGATGTCGAAGCCCTGGTACGGTACTGCTACGCTATTCGGTGTCTCAATCCGTTCAGCTCCGTTTCCTAAGTCAACCATTGCACAATGGTCCGAATCCACGTTTTAGCAGGAAAAAAATCCGTATCTCTGTTTTCGTTAATTTTAGGCGTTTGCTGTCTTCAGAGAAGTTGTTTAAGTTTGTTTGCTGCATCTTTTCCAAAAAATTTTGATTAGGGTGGTCCTCGTCTTAACTCATATCTGGAATAGAACTTTTTAATTTAAAGTCATACGCGATCGAGTTCTTCAGCAAAGTTGTAGGCAATGCTATTTCGAGCAACTTTGCCGAATACGCTGTTTATCTAGCTCTTAATTTGAACAAAGTAGGTCAATTTTAAGTTTTGACTTAGGGTGAGCCACCCAAAAACGGTTTGTTTGCAATAACTTTTTTATTTGATTTTTTTCGAAGATGTGAGCTTCGGAGCATTTAAAGAGCAAGAAATGACGCACATTTGTTCTGAACATTGCATGTTGCTAGGTCTTGTCATTCAAATGTTATGGGCAATTTTGACTTAAAAAAATGATGTTTTAAAATGCTTATATCTCATAGAGCTGGTAAAATAAAAAAAGTTCTTTAAGCGGCATTTGGAAGGTCACATATAAAGCCAAATTTGGAGCAAAAATTACGAGAGCGTTATTTTTTAAATTGGAATAAATCGACTCCAAAAATCACCTTAAAAATTTAAAAAAACTACATATTACTCATACAATTTTATTGATAGAGTCAAACTGTCATTGGAAAAAATGTAGGTTTTCACAATGCTCACAAGTTTTCCTTACACGACTTTTTTGTAAAACGTGAAACAAAAGCTTGAAATTGATAATTTGATTCATAGGGGTACATGCTATGTTTTTCTAGGAAATAAGAACGATTATAATCTTTAAAAACAAATTATCAATTTCAAGTTTTTGTTTCACGTTTTACAAAAAAGTCGTGTATGGGAAACTTTTAGGTATGGTAAAAACCCACATTTTTTCCTAAGACAGTTTAACTCTATCTTTAAAATTGTATGAGTTTTATGTAGTTTTTCGATTTTTTAAGGCGATTCGAGTCGATTTATTCCAATTTAAAAAATAACGTTCTTGTAATTTTTGCTCCAAATTTGGCTTTATATGTGACCTTCCAAATGCCGCTTTAAGAACTTTTTTTTATTTTACTAGCTCTATGAGATATAAGAATTTAAAACCACGTTGTTCTTAAGTAAAAATTGCCCATAACATTTGAATGATAAGACCTAGCAACATGCAATGTTCAGAACAAATATGCGTCTTTACTTGCTCTTCAAATGCTCCGAAGCTCACATCTTCGAAAAAAAATCAAATAAAAAAGTTATTGCGAAAAAACCGTTTTTGAATGACTCACCCTAAGTCAAAACTTAAAATTGACCTACTATGTTCAAATTAAGAGCTAGGTAAATGGCGTATTCGGCAAAGTTGCTCGAAATAGCATTGCCTACAACTTTGCTGAAGAACTTGAACGCGTATGACTTAAAATTTAAAAGTGCTATTCCAGATATGAGTCCAGACGAGGACCACCCTAATCAAAAATTTTTGGAAAAGATGCAGCAAACAAATGCAAACAACTTCTCTGAAGACACCAAACGCCTAAAATTAACGAAAACAGAGATACGGATTTTTTTCCTGCTAAAACGTGGATTCGGACCATTGTGCATTGGCTGAATACCAAAGCATTCCCGGAAAACTGCTAAAAGGATCAGCGATCTGGAGATTTACGGAACGATCATCATGGGAACTAACCCAGTCATACGTTTGAACGAAAACGGTATGTTTAGGTATCCCAAGCACCTGTACTCTGTCCCGTCCACGGTACTAACTCGTACGGCTGCCGATTGAACTTTCAACCTGTATTGCTCTGCTAAACTCAAAGAGCTGATGACGCCCATTCCTCCCCGGAGTCTGAAAATGCGTCTATTTCCGTTTCGAACACCTTCATCCGAATGTGTGGACATTTCGTCAGACTAACCCGAATGAGATGGATTTGTCTTAAAGCTTCAAAATCTGCAATTGTCTTGATTGGTTCGGGATCCTCATTGACTCGACGAGCGTTTCCCTGGTTGGGTGTTGGACGGTGTACTGAATACCTTTGGCAACAGCGGATCGTCCTTCCAAGGTTTCCAAGGCATCCGTAGAAGAATATTACGATTCTGCTCAGCTTGTATAGAAAGTTCTCTGCGCTCACTGATCTGGAGTCTCCGCTGAACCTGAGCTTCCACTTGTGAATCACTCAAAGCCCATTCATTTTTTAAACGCCTTCACGGGGTAGAACAGTTTGACAGCGGGGGTTATGATTATGATGTCTGTGTTAGAGAAGCCCACATTTTTTTCGATTAAAACTTAGCATTTCAGCAAAGTTTAGACAAGTTATCTCTATTAAAATCTTAAAATGATTTGTACTTGAATCATTATTATTAAAAGCCAAAGTAAAATTCTCGTCAAAAATCAAACGTATTCTACTGATAATTTTCTGAAATTTGGAAATTTAAGTAAAGCAATTCGAGTAAGGTGTAGTCCTACGTCAAAATAAACGATTAATAAATGTTTATTATTGGGATAATAGACATAGATATTGAACGGAAAATTATTTACATGTGTCTCATGTGTAATATCACACACGCCACATTGTGGCTTAAAATATGCAAAATTGTTCTCAAACGTCACAATCACAATCTCGTTAACTATGTGAAAATAAGCTTGACGAGCCCTTGTAACGCAACTCAACTTAATTATCCCACTTCATCAAGATAAGAACACCATTCACAATACGCATTCCATACGTCGCACCTCAGCAACCACAGGCACCACGCGATAACCGCAGTCGCAAAATGACAGACGCAAATTCCGGCGTCAAAACAAAGCACCAATTGTTTCGATCCAAGTGTGCGCTGGATGGAGCTAGCTGGTGGTAGAAGCATGCAGAACGCAAAAACTTCACTCCAACCAACGCTCCGCTCCACTACGCGACCTCGCTCGCTCAAGCAGCCAAAGGGGAGAGCGAGCACATGCGATGACTCACACTCGCAGCAGGCTCAACTCGCTCTTCCCGATGATGGCATGGCGCCCAACGGCACCGGCTTCCAATCAAACCCTTCCAAACTTCGTCCAAATTCTCCCGGATGACGTCATGTCGACCATCATCGGAAACTTTCCTCCGTGACGGATCGCTTGAGTCCCTTTCCGCCCGTCAGCATCCAGTGGGACGTGCAAAATTCGTCAAAAGTGCTCGCAGATGTCAGCCAGAGGCCAACCAACGAACGGCATAACTCATCCCGAGGAGACTCGACTATACTTCTCGCGCGCAGCACAGCACTCGACTTCGACTCGACTCTTATTCATATGGCTACATTTGCATAATAAATACAGGGGAGATTGGAGTCACACGCGTCCCTTTAAAGAAATGACACGATTTTTGCCATGAAGTACTTTAAAACTGTTCAGTTTGGTTTTTGGTAAAGGAATTATTGGACATTTGAAAGGTTCTGATTTTCTATTCTGTGTTACTGCAGTCAAAGTTCAAATGTCAACGACTGTTATAAAGTTCCGACGCAAGGTGGTGCTATAGCAACATGTTCCAAAGGGTGCTTGCGTCTTTGGACCTCGAAACGCGTTGTAAACGTCACTTTTTGTCCAAAACGGCAAAACTGTTATTATCAGGGATACATTGGGGTCATTCGTTTTACCCCACGATCCCCCTTATAAATGCTCCGGCCGGCGACGGCGACGTTTGGCCGATTCGTTGGCATAGCCAAAACGTTTTACACAGAAACACTGTAGAACTCCCAAGTTTGATTCTAATTTTAGAATCCCGAAAATTTTCCCGATATTTCACATTCCTGACACACCGACAGACGTTCTCCTCTACGCATTCATCCTGACACTTTCACTCGCGTTGATTTGGATTGGGTGCGAAGAATGAGACCGAATTTTAATAATTTCGAAAGAAAGCGAAACAAGGATCAATCGAAGTAACCGCATCTATTGTTTGTACCATCGTCATCCAGACGCACTGGCTTGAAAATCGCAGATCGAATGTCATTCACACGAGTGAGCCTCACTTACCTCGAGGTGGTCTCGAAAAAGTTGGACTCGCGGTTCATCAGTTCCGATCTAAATTTGGACATCTCCTCCTCCATCTTTCGCATCTCGGAGTCGAACCGCTCGCGGATGCTGGCAAACTCCGTGTCGATCACGCTGAAGTCGCCGAGCTTGATTGGGATGTTGCGCTTGTTTGCACTGTCGGCCATTTTTCACCGGCTTGCTTTGCTGCTAGTACAACACACTGATAACAATAAACAATCACCCCTTCGATTGAGGACTGTCAAAAATCAATCACTTTCCGTTTTCGGTCGGTACTCTCACTTTCACCAACCTCACCCGAACCGAGTATCAATCAGTGCGCAATCAAACGTGTGCTTCTTTGTCAAGGAGCAAGGTCACACTTTCCACCCTTTTTTTTCGTTGTACGTAAACCGATGATTGCGATTTTTTTCTTTATTGCACCAGATTCACACTCTAGAGGGACAACAAAAGTTTGACGTTCACTTGAAACTGATTGGACTTGGTTTTGACTCGATAAACTCTCTTCTGCGACTGAATGGCTCTCCGCGTGATTCAATCGCTTTTATTTCAATGGTCACATTCACTTGAATGGACAAAAGGAGCGCGAGAGCGCATTCGAGAGAAAATCTCACGAATGGAACGCTCTCACCAAACGGTGACCCGACGAAAAAGTGTTCAACACTGTAGGTTCTAGAACGAAACATTAGCTCATGCTGCTTCAGAACCAAAGCCTACTATGTACTGGGTACTGCTCGTCGAGAACTTTTCTCCTATAAATGGATTCAAAATGCGACACCACGCGACGAAGTGAATCACGACTGAGCGCGGTGTCGCCCACGTGGATCAGGAAGTGTCGGTTAGCCATCATCAGCGAACTCGCGGTATGGTGGAGCAAAAGAAGACAATCGTCATCGCGGCTGTTTTGAATCATTCAGTTGCGTGGTACGATTATGACCGGACTTTGGAGGGATGCCTTTTAGCCGTGGGACGGGGGTTCTGATTATGGCAATGCTGCAAAGTTATTTTCTCAGTGCATTGTAGTGACAGAGAAATGGAGTGCGAGTTTGTGGTCTACGCTCCACATCGCTTATTCGATTCGTAACCACACCTGTGCCTTCACCCAAAATTTGAGCTCATTTGGTTGAAAAATGAGACTGCACAGGCCCTTCAAAGTGTGCATGGAGATAACTATGGGAAAACGTTTTATCCTTCTTACAAGAAGGGTATAAATACCGCTCGAAAAAACGGCTTTGGATCCGAGGCCCGCAGGGCCGATTCTCATGTACTAATCAACTCAGCTCGACCAACTGAGCAAATGTCTGGGCGTGTTTTTTTATTTTTTTTTTCCTTCTAAACCATAGGGGGATAATCTGCTCAACAGACACCCCAACAGGAAGGTTAGGGTAGTGTGGGGCTGAGGTCGTCTTCTACTACAATAGTAATAGCCAGGACTACTCTCTTCTCGACCTAGTAAACCATTCCTATGGTCGCCAAACCCTACGTCTCTCCGGAACCACCAAGAAGGTATTGCTTCAGAGAGGGGCTAGTGCACATCGCAACCCTCAACGAACATCGATGACCCGCTCTGGAGAGTCCATCACGGTAACATGCTGGCGCTTGGCCAGTTTCCCGAGTGGTCCTCGCTACTCCCTTTGTCCTCGGAAGGCGGGCAGGATCAACCCCGCCCGCGCCCAACTGCTTGGCAGACATCAAGAACTGATGCCCACGTGCAACCCGATCTGACCTGCCCGCAAAGGAAAGGTATCACTACCCTTCAGGCCCTATCAGATGCACCCGAAGGTTGCAGACCGCATGGCCTCACCTACCCCGACCCTTGCCGGGGACCCCTTTCCAACCGCGGGCTCGGATCCAACCCAGTAGACCGACGCCACGACAGCACCGCTACCGGGACTTCCTCTCCGCGGCCACTTAATCGTTGTAAGGATCGATCTCGACCGCAGGGCACCGGTATGACCTACGAAGCCGACTCCGAACCCCTGGACCACCTCTTGTACTGCATCTGGATTAGCCACTCTCCGAGTCCACGCGCCACCTCCTCTGTAGTTCCCAGACGATATGGGTGATAGCCGTTGAAACGGCGTTCCAGCCAAACTCATCCCTACACATCCTCTGGACCAAGTTGTCCGGGTTTGTGTCCTCCCTGCATGTGGCAAGCACGCGGTCACGCATTGTGCGAAAACGCGGGCACACGAACAAAACGTGTTCCGCCGTTTCCTCTAAACCATTGCACACTGGGCATTCGGGAGAATCCGCATACCCGAAACGGTGTAGATACTGTCGGAAGCAACCTGTAAGGACCTGTGTCAGGTGGAATGTAACTTCCCCTTGGCGCCTATTAATCCAAATATCTACCCTCGGTGTTAACCTATGGGTCCACCTTCCTTTGGTGGACTTTGACAGTTCCTGTCCCACGCGCGCTGCCATTTGACCATAGAGGCCATCCTGGCAGTCCTGCGTATGCCTCTTGTGCCGCGCATTTCGAAGCACTCCATGTCCTCACTGATAAGAATGCTGATTGGCACCATACCAGTAATGACGCAGAGAGCGTCGTGTGACACGGTACGGTACGCGCTTGCAACCCTCAGACACATAAACCTGTAAGTACTTTCCAGCTTCCGTCGGTAGGATTTAGTACTTAGCGCGGTGCCCCACGCCGGGCCGCCATACCTAAGTATGGACGTAGCAACACTAGCCAGAAGCTTGCGCTTACTGGCGTACACCGCAGAGCTATTGGACATCATCCGGGACAGTGCCGCAATAGCTGTGGAGGCTCTTTTACAGGCATAATCGACGTGGCTACCGAAGGTAAGCTTGTCGTCGATCATCACGCCCAAGTGTTTGACGGAGCGCCTTGACAGGATAGTACACTCTCCTACACTGATCTCCGTCTGCTCCTCCGACTTCCGGTTGTTAACAATCGTCACATCTGTCTTGTGGTGAGCCAGCTTCAGTTTCCTGGACCGCATCCACGCCTCGACAACCTTGATCGAGTGGTCGTTAGTCAACTTCACCTCCTCGATCGTTTCACCGTAGACTTCGAGCGTAATGTCGTCGGCAAATCCGACAATCTCCACTCCCACTGGGTACTCTAACCTCAACACCTCGTCGTACATGACATTTCATAACACCGGACCCAGGGGTTATGTGAAAGCACTACCGACCCACCTCCGTGTCGTAAACTAGTACACGATTCTGAAAGTAGCTTTCGAGAATCTTGTACAGGTACCCCAGTATGCCCAGACGCAAGAGCGCATCGGCAATAGCAGACCAGCTGGCGCTATAGAACGCATTCCTTACATCCAGAGTCACTACCGCACAGAAGCGAATTCCCCTCCTCTTACACTGCAAAAACTACAAATATTTATTCTATGTGAAAATTCACATTGATCCAATTGACCTTCCCACACATACATTTTATTACCTAAAATATAACCTACATGTTTGTTATCTATGCTTATGATTAGTTTCACAAATAGTTGGTATGTGTTAACACCCATAGCAAAAAAATATGTGTGTATACACATAATAACAATGCATGGCGTCTGTGTCAGCCGTCCGCGATCTGCAAAGTGAAACAATGGCGACGCGTTTCAGTTTACAAGGAAAAACGGGGCAGGAGTTGCAGCTCTCAGTGAAGTAATTTGACCAAAATCATAGCGGCTATGTGCACTGAAGCATGAAAAAGTCGTCCTCAATCGCTTGGAATCGAAAAATTATTGGAAACTTGGGAATTTTTAAGAATTTCCAAACCGAGTTTGAAACATTACTCGGAGGTGCAAAGTTGACCGATTGTTCGCTCACTGGTGGTTAACAATCAACCAACTTTTCGGTGCAATACAATATTTGGCTCTTTTCAAATGATCTCTTGGATTTGTTTTAAAACCAATTCCAAGATCAATTCTACAGTTTTATGGATCAAATTTGGATTATTAATCCCCGGTAAAACTTCTATACGTTCATATCAAAATCATTTGAGCACATCTATTGATTACATTTGTCATTCTGTATTGTTTTTATGTGTAATCGCACATCAGAACGATAAATACCAAAAAAACAGTTCGTTATGTGTGTCACACATAAACAGTATTTGTCTAGACAAATCGCAAAAATATATGTGTACGAAACATAAAATAAATATTTGCAGTTTTTGCAGTGTACGCTAAGGGACTTAGCTATCCCCGCAAGTTCCACATCGGTGACCCTCTCCTCATCGCCAGCCCCAGTCCCCGGCTGTCCTACAAAAGGAGGTCAAGGACTAGGATCATGACGCGGAAAAAGTCCTCCAATGATCCCCTCCAACATCTCTGGAGATTGCTCTGTAGGAGCCATCAAAGCTCTCGTCTTGGCCATAACGATCCTGTAGGCGTCACCCCACGGGTTCGTATTGGCACTCTGACAGAGACCCTCAAAGCAGGCCTTTTTGCTTGCTCTTATCTCGGTCAAGCGCGGCTTTTGCAGCGGCGAGCACCACCCGCCGTTTCTTTTCGCTCTTCCTCTGATCGTGCTCGCTGCATCCGCCGCCTAGCCCGTAGGCAGGCGCGGCACAGGTCCGCAATCGCGTCGGTCCACCAGTAAGCCGGTGGCCTCCCATTTCTAGGGTGGACTCGCCTAGGCATGGTCGCATCACACGCACGTGAGAGCACCGCTACCAGCTCGTCGCCGTCTAAACCGATTAAGTTTCGCTCACGGCGGAGCGCCTCCCTAAATACCCCTTCGTCGAAGTATGATGTCTTCCACCTGCGAGGGCTTGGCCTTGGCCTAGCCGCCTCTTCTTCTATCCGCTGTCTGATGTTGTTGTAATCGATACTGTAGCAAACCACCAGGTGGTCGCTGTGAGTGTAGCCATCATCTACACGAAACCGCCAAACTACCCAAAATTGAGTTCTTTTGACGCAATCCCATAGTTCGGCCCAATAAGCCAAATTTGAGTAAATCGATTAAACTCACACTAGGTAAATTGCCTTCACCTCCAGCAAAAACATTTACTTAAGAGTAGGTAAATTCAACCCAAGACCCCCCCCTCATTCAACCCAAATTTGAGTAAACCTGCATTTACCCAAAATTGGCTTATTGGGCTCAAGGACCCCCATTGGGTAGATGCATCTCTGTTTGTTTTTGACAACATCGGTGAGGAAAAGAGGGAAAACAACCTAATTTTGGGTAACTAGTTTATTCGATATACTCAGCTTTGAGTAAAATCGACCCAAAAATTAGGTAGTTTGATTTCTCCGTGTACTCTCCAGTTCGAACTACTTGTTAAGCCAGGACTACAAAAGGTCACGTCAATAATTGGCTCCGCTCCGTTTCGACTATAGGTACCATGATAGGTACTCTTGGTACCGACATTAGCCAAGTCGACATCTAAAATGGCCAGTGTTTCCAGTAGGATCTGACCTCGCTGGTTCGTGAAACGGCTTCCCCATTCCACGGCCCAGGCATTAAAGTCACCAGCTATTAACACCGGCCTTCGCCCTGTTAGCACGGTCGTTAAGCGGTCCAGCATTTGCGTGAACCGCTCGATCGGTCACCGCGGAGGCGCATAACAGCTACACAAGAATACCCCGTTTACTTTGGCGACCACGAAGCCCTCATAGGTAGTAGACACCAACTCCTGGACGGGGTATTTACACGTCGTCCATATCGCCGCCATTTTTCTGGTCCCATCCGCAACCCAGTTGCCGTTACCGGCGGGTACTCGGTATGGGTCCGAAATGATGGCAATATCCGTCTCCCACTCAGAAACCGCCTGACAAAGCAGTTGCTGAGCCGCATCACAGTGGTTCAGGTTCAGCTGCGTTACCTGCACTGTGATTTGAGTTGTTGTTCACTGCGGCTTTCTTGAAGGCCGGGCACCTTGAACCACCCATCGGATGTCTGTTGTTCGAGGATTTCCCGGTACAGATCATGTAGATGGGCGGACTCGTGCAGCTTTGGGCCTTATGACCTTCAGCGCCGCATCGCCTGCACAGTTTGCGCCTGTCGGGGCCTTTGCAGTCCCACGACTTGTGTCCTGGTTCCAGACACCTGAAGCAAACCTCTGGTGGCTCGTGGAATGTCAGGTGACATACACACCAACCCACCTTTATGCTCCCTACTTTAACGGACTTTTTGACGTCCGCCACAGGTAGCTGAACCAAAGCTATCTGGGGCTTAACGGCTGCAGCGGGCACCTGCACATCGCACTGTTGCCGCAGTGCCGTGACGAGCTCTTTCACTCCGGTGATCTCATCAATGTCCTTGACCTTCAGAGTCGCCTCATGTGTCAGAGCCCTCACCTGCCCACTAGTGTGGGTCATCGGAACCGTTTTTTTTTTTCAGATCAAAGCTTTTTTGGTTCCGTTTCGGGTCCTGAGTATCTGTGCAAAATTTGAGCACGATTGGTTGCGTCTACACTGTGCGCATTACAATTGAAATTTGTATGGGATTTTGTATGGGAAAACATACTTTTTTGCATTTTTGTCATAAGTTGAAAAAGTTTGTCTGAAACTTTTTCACCGATACTGTAAAATGATAGCCTAGGATGTTCTGAAAAACTTTGTTGAAGACCGCAAAGCGATCCGATGCTTGTGAAAATAGTTATAACCAACGAACCGCATGCATGTGTTTATGTTTTAACATGTAAAGGAATAACAATAGCAACAAAATCATGCTGTTTCGCCAAGCAATGCCACCGCTATAACTTTTTTCAGAGGCATCAGATCACTTAGCGGTCTTCAACAAAGTTTTTCAGGACACCCTAGGCTATGTTTTCACTTTATCCGTTACATGGTTTTAGAAAAATTCGAGCTTGTTATGAGAGAAATACAAAAAAGTGTGTTTTCCCATGTAAAACCCCATACAAACTTCAAACGCGATGCGCAAAACGTAGACATAACCGATCGTGCCCAAATTTTGCACACTTATTTGGGTCCTGAAATGGGATCAAAAAAGCTTTGATCTGATGGGATACCATTGAATTTTTAATTTCTCCATATGAACGATGACCCACTCTACTGTACACCCTCACCAAGGACTTTTTCTGCCAGCCTCTTATAGGCGGCGCCCTTGTGCTCCTTCTGGCGCTTCAGCTCCAGGATCATCTCGCCCGTACGAGTACGTCTAATACTGCGTACGTGGCTCCAAGACCCTCAAGCTAGGCGTCGCATCGCATCGTCTTCAAAACGTCCGAGTACTTGGACTGTTCCGTCTTGATGACGATCGCGACCTTGCGTCTAGTTATAAAAGCTAGTAGGTATGAATTTGCTAATGGTCCCCGCACTACCTCCCTCCGTCATGATCGGGAAACTGGCTACGCCCTGTCTTATATTACGTTGCCTAGGCCATTTAGGGTAAACAGGTATAATATGCACCCCCCCCCCCCCTAAGCAGAAATGGCGATATATCTAAAACTGCCCGAATAGAAAATTATGGTTCATGGTATCGTGCATATTATAAGATGTTCATTTGTGGAATAATAACGATAGACGTAATAATACATTTATAATTGAATGATTCAAGTCTTTGAAATGAGATCATTTAATACTTTTCATTTATCATACTATTAATGATAACGATTCCTTCTATGATTATTGAATGATTTTTAATCATCCATTTTCAATGAATGTGCTGTACGCAATCAATCATTTTAGTGTTTTCCATTGCATTTAGATCCCACAGTCATAATCGAAACGTAAATATGATATAGCTTATGAAAACGTACCTTGTGATTCAAGTCTCATCCGGAGGTGCTTGGTAAAATATTTCTGGCGAACGATTCCGAAACACCCACACTGAACCGCTACCGCGGTATTGTGAAGAATATCGGAATATTGTATGTCGCAGATTTTGTGGAGCGATAGATACATTCCCGGGTGCATCCTCCGTCTCTTCGTCGTCACTAAACCGTCTTTAAATACCTGCACCTGCATCGGTTATCACTGGGGATCCATTCTTAATCGATCCGTCGAGAAGAATATTCCTGCCTCCAAAGTTTCTTTTTTCTTCTCACCTTTAGAACATCACTGGGTTTCAGCCGACCGCGAGCACTGATTCTATTTGGTGTAGTGCATCAACACCACACGAGAAGCACCAAAACAGCTTGATCACGGCAATCTCACGGTTCGATTCCCGATCCTCTAAATAAAAAACGCCAAGGAAGTAAACAATGATTCACGAAATCGTAGCTGAACTTGACAGTGTCCGACAAAAGTGCCCGCAGGGGTGTGCTTTTTTTCAGTCGATAAAGTAGATGTGTGAAATATTTCCGTTTTATTTTTATTATTCGCCTTATAATACGGTTAATGATAAAGTGATTATAACATGTATAATTCGGCAAAAATTTTGTTCGAGAAATCTGGCATTTTTGAATGGTAACGATACTTAACAACCCATTCGGTCTATCATCAAGGTTCCCAAAATGATAACTGCTATCATCAAAGTGATTTGTCCTATCATCGATTTATAATCCACATTATGATAGCACGAATCATAACTAAATTATACACTGTACAATTGATGTATGATACCGTTTTATTCGGGTGGCGCCTTATTCCATTTCTTGTCCACGGCAAATCGTTGTTCCTAAAGCCAGTGAAGTGTTGCATGTGAACTTTGCCTTTGGAGTACCGGTTATGGAAGCTTTAAAACGTTTTTCGAAAACGTTCGAAAATTTGCCTTTTCAAAACAAACGGGGCAATACGCCCCATCAAAAGAAAAACGTTCAGCCCCGTGAAAAACTATCCCAAAAGATAATTCCACCACATGCTTATCCTAGGAGGTTTAGCTGCATAAAAGTTGCAAAATAACACAAGCGAACAGAAGTAGCTTCGTTTACAATGAAGTCAGTTTACAAGAGGTAAAATATTACGCCAAAAGCCTCGATTTCAGACTTTTGGATATTTTTATTGCTTTTCTGTATCAATCAAAAAACGAACCAGCTTGATGGCAATTATTCTGCAATATTTAATGCGAAAAGCGCTTGAATCGCTAGAAAATGAAGGGGGGCGTTTTGCCCCGGTGGGGCGCATTATACCCTTTTACCCTAAGTGTTTCTTGGGAAGCAGTTTTTGTAGCCTGGCCGCTCCTGGAGTATATTGAATGTTTTCACTCATAAATCTCCAATGTCTCCGTTTGCTTTTCCTTATTTCAGTGCTATTGACCCCAATCAGAAGTTTCTTTTTCTATAGAAGAGTTTCCTCAATTTCTATCTATTTTTTATAGAAATAACTTTCCTGTTTGCAATGTTATCCCTTTGAAAAAAAGCGAAGCAAATAGAAGCAGCTCCCAGTCTTGTTAGAGATCGCAGTCTTTTGAACCTGTCCGCAGGCTTGATAATCCTCCTCGAAATCAAAAGAGTTTTGCAACATGCTCTAGAGCGGTGTTTTGCTTTTCCCCCGTCGCGAGGGAGCGAACGAACCCCAAACAGAGAGGCAATAAAAACTGAGTGAGGAAGAGGGGAACGAAAAAAGAGCCGATGATTATTGTGGGTTTTTGAGTGCGATTTTCGCCTCGAGTCTTTCTTTGTATGGGAGTGGAACTCGCGAGAGCTTTTTGAGTGTGAGTGGACGTGAGAAACACAACAACTAATTATGAGTGTTGGACGAACTCCTCGCTGCGCGGCAAGCTCACGCTCGATGCTGTTGAGGATTTGCGTTGTGATTTCTGAGTTTTATTTTCACTCCTCAGAAAATCGCTAAAATCGCTTCCTCATTTTCTCGCGAGGGAGTTTCTGTCAAGCCTGCCTGTCCGTCGGTATTCGGCCTCCTTTGTCGCCGACATTCGCCACACAAGCAATCAAACTACTGTACACTAAATCCTTTTTTTTACGCGATGGATGCGTCCGCGCAAAAAAAGATCGTGTAAAAAAAGTTCGCGTAACTTCGTGAAATCGCGTAAAAATTCAAAGGGAAATCTTTTTTACGCGATTTGCCCTCCGCAAATAACCAAAATCGCGTAAAAAAAAGTCGCGTAACTTCGACAAAATCGCGTAAAAAAATCGTGCAAAATAAAATCGCGTAAAAAAAAGTGGTGTAAAAAAAAGATTTAGTGTATGAAACAAAAATGTCAAACGAATGCACTTCACCACGATAGCGTCTTCGGCAAACAGTTCGGCTTTAGTTATTCCTGTCTTCTTTCATAATGAGAGCTGTGCTGACCAAATGTGTGTCGTATTCAATGCAATATGCAAGAATAAACTAATACTAACATTTATAATCGGAATTGGCTGTAAATCTATGAGAAAAGCTTGAATTATACAAATGTCATCGTGTCAGACGATATTGATTTGACGCTTTCTTATGTTTATTGAACTTCGTTCCACCGTTCATGTTATGTGTAAGCCAGTGGTGCTCAAACTGCGGCCCGCGAGCCGCATGCGGCCCTCGAAGCTCTTGAATGCGGCCCGCAGAGTACTTCGGAAAAAAAATTAACTAATTGTTCAAAATGTTTTGTTTTTTTATAATGCTTATAACTTTCATAACATTCGTTGTTAATTTTTGAAAAGATTGATTAAAAATGAAAATATCAATGCTTTTTAATAATTTTCTATGGTTAATGAAGAAGTTTTAAAAAAGTATCAACATTCTTACAAACATTGACTGCAGATAACTTAGTTTATTCCAATCATTATATTGAAGCTTTAGGTCTTACTGAGCTGAGATTGAAAGTGTTTTTATGAACGACGCTCCAATACTTTTTAGAAGAGTTTTTAATACTGTCCACAGCTAAGTCAATTTTGCTAATTCTTATAATTAGTGGGTAGTAACTAGTATAAATAAACATCTTGATCAATTTTATTTGTTAAGTGCCCCACACAATGCATACGTTTGCATTTCCCATGGGAAAACTATCAAAAAAAACCCAAACCTCGACGGAACGGACGCTATGTGTTCCAGGCTTAATACGAAATTAGCACCGAAAATATTAAATATTAGTTTCTTCTGGTTCTCTATTTTAAATTAATCAAATAAAACTTCATGAAAATTCCCAAAGAGATGAAATTTTCGATGTCTGTTATATTTTCAATGATCAAACAAAATTTTTCTAGGGAAAAGTATTTAAGTGACAAGAGTCGAGAATTCCCAAATATGTATGATTTTCGTTTCAAATTGCATTAGTGAAAAGATTATGACACCCTTAATAAGTGTAAGAGTTTATTTAGGATTCTTTTTTTTTTCAAATGATGATTTTTGTTCTGCGGCCCGCAACTCATCCGCAAAATCGCAATTTGGCCCGCAGTATGCTTCAACCTGAGAACCACTGGTGTAAGCGGTAACGGTAGCGCACGAATGTGACAAAGCAAGCTGACACCCGACTGCGGCAACGAAATAAAGGTAGTGAAAAGTGTCGAATGTTTACAAGACTGGCAGCTCCTAAAAAGGTTAATAGAAGCTGCTTCTAAATGCTTCGCTATTTTTTTCACCCAGCAGTGATTGCTTGGTCGCAAGAATTTGCTTGTAGAGATTCCAGTTGGTATTCCTGGGGTCTCGAAATAATTCCTTCACGGTGTCTTCTCTCTGTATTAACCCTTTCTTTCCCACAAGGTTTTTTGACATTTAAAAATAGATAAAATGGTTTCCAAACAAATCACCAGAACAAAAGATATATAGTTTTACTCCAAAATATCGTTAGAAATGAAAAATTTGATTTTTAGAGTGGATCACCTGTGATCCATTGGGAAGATGGATGCACATATATAAATTTTGTTTTTTTTTGTGTATTGTTTTTTTGTTCAAAACTATATATTTATAAATAGTCTATTACACCTTTAATTTATATCGAAATTCTTATCAAGTCCTTCTGTAAAACTTAATGAAACTTATGGGACTTCTTGCAGTTATCATGAGTAGTTAGGTATTCGGACATGGTTCGCTTCGAATCTATGGCTCCTTCCCTCGTACCATATAAACCCTCCTGAATTAATCTGCGACTTATTGGCCCGTATGAATAAAAAGTAGTAACTACTCGTGCTTTGTAGTTACTACTTTGAAATATAATCCACACCAAAGTAGTAGCTTTGGTATGAATAAAACCATTTTTCGAACATTGTAGTAGATACTACTTTCGAAAGTTTCAATAGTATTTACTACATTAAACATTTGTCAAAATGTACTTTGTTTTTGTTTTGATTGCTAATTTTATGATTGCTCTTGGACCACTAAGCAATTCAAAACAAATAAATTATTATCGGAAAATAGTGTTTTTTGTCACGCTAGTACGCTACATGTGTATTTGTCTTAAACGAGTGATATGCATCTGCATTTCACCGTGCTGGCGAACCCACGGCCGCCGCGCCGCCACAGGCATAAGTTCCAGAACACTTCCCCAGTATCCTCAACTTATAAAAGCCACTATAATCCGGCAAAATAGAAGACAAACGCAACACTCTTACGCCACATCATCTGTGGCAGGTTATGTCAAAGCCGTCTACAGGACCACGGCAGCAATGCCGGAACATAGTGCTTGTACCTCGAAAGGTTATGTCCATCGGAACTTGCATTTAAATGTTGCCTTAATTTGATATAAATCATATGTGGAGGATTTCCCGGTTTGATGAAAACAAAAAACAATCGAAATACTAAAAGTGAAATGCAAGAATAGATTAACTACTCATGTTCTGATGTTTAAAATAGTTTAAAATATAGGTTGTGATTTCAGACATACGCATCACAGACTTTGTAGCAACCTCTTGAGCAGACTACAAATTTCTTGTAGTAAATACTACTTTTATTCATACCGATTGTGGAACATGTTCCACAAAAGTAGTAAGTTCGAAAGTTGTAGTGTAGTAAATGCTTTATTTACTTTTATTCATACCAAAAAAAGTAGAATTTACTACAAATTTGTAGTAAACTGTGGATTACTACTTTTTATTCATACGGGCCATTGTCGGCGCTAAATAGATTACATTATATGAAACAATGACATTTTTACATGAAACACTATTAATAATGGCAAATGTCTTGGATGTAAACAAACATGCTAACAAGGAACAGGTTAGATCAGGAAGGATAAAAATGTCGTTATGTTCCCAATGGATCACTGATGATCCACATGTTTGTTCATAAAATTAGTGTTTTATCGTCAACTTGTTCATGAAACGGTATTTTATTGTGCTAATATACATACTGTAGGGCATGCTAGTATTTTTTTCCGTTGAAAATAATGTTTATGTTTCGGAATATTGAATATTCAAATATTGTTTGAATTAATATAGAAAAAATACCGACTTTCGCTAAATCATTTAGCTCTCGAACAAAAACGAGCAGAGAAATTTTGACAAAACTTGGCATAATAGTTCATTAAACGTATATAAACATCTAACGAAAAAATGGAAATGATCTAACTTTTCCTCTATTTGTATGAACAGTGCAAAGTAGTGGATCACCTGTGCTACCATGGGAAAGAGAGGGTTAAGAAAGTAGTATGCTTTACTTATGATCAGAGAGAGATACATCATCAGATACTTCTTAAGAGGCAATTTCATCTGTTTGAGTTTGGTAAGAAAATGAACCTAATGATGTCATCACGGTCCCCTCTATTATCATTGTTTTTAGCAGAAATGAATTCATAAAAGGGCTCACCTCATTTGTTGCTTTCCCATACAGTGTGGTGAGCGTTTGCTCCGCAACCGATAATAAAGTCCTGATTTTGTTGTCTACAGCTGATGACAAATTCAAAAACTAGAGCTTCTTCTTCATCACCAGGAAAGTAAACTGATGCTATATTAACGATAGACTTGTCCCTGGCTGTTGGAACCTCCATCTTGATGACTACGAAGTCTCGTTTGATAAATTCTGTAATGGGGGTAAAATGAATCCTTCCATTCACTAGGATTTGAAGAAGGATGGTTATCACCATGGAGTAACTTACATCTTGGTGTTGCAAGGTCCGGCACCGTATGATTGTTGATCCACGATTCCTGTACTAACGCCCAGTCGAGGTCCTCTTTGGAAAACATTTGCAAAAGTATACGCCTGATGCCCCTGATGCATGCTGTAGGTTTGCCTGAATGGTCATTGCGTTGACGATCCGCTTTCTTCCGACTGGCGGATTGTCGGCTTAGGTTTTGTGTCTTTTGTGGTGAATTCTTTTGAGATTTCTAGGACCTTCTTTTGCATTCCCACTAACCTAGTCTAGTTATCATCACGATTACCATCCATTTTTGGGTTTAGTTCAGTAGTTCATTCTTGGGATTCAGTATCAAACTAATTTCCACATTTATCGCCATTAATATTTATTTACCGGACTTGGTCCAAGAATTCGTTATTGCTGGTCCTCTCGAGCTCCCGACAGCGGATTTCCTAGATTCTTACACGGTGTCATACTGGCGACTTTTGTTTCCACCATTATTGCCATATCCTGAACCTCACAAGAGTCAGTGCTGCTGTCCTGCTTATCGATCCGGCCTTTCTTGACCCGACGTAATTTTGCAATGTGATACAAGTAGTTGATTTGAAATCCATGTCTCGTTATTTTTTGCATGGATTTTTCGTTCATCGCGAAACAGTTCGACGTCGTTCCCATCGGAGATAGATCTCTCCAAGAGTCCGTGCCCATGTCGTTCTGAGTCTATACGAATGCCATTATCTCTTTGTTGGATTTCATGGCGCTTTTCCACAGGTAGGCTGCCGTAATTTCCGATCTAGGAATATCCATTTCATCAACCGCTAAGAGTTCACCCTCGTCCAACAAGACTGAATTTCCTAATAAAAAATTGTAGAAAGTATTGAATATAGTTCAGTTCAGTTCCGTTACGTTTCACATCGGTTTATCACATTAACATACTCTTTACCTCACGTTACGTTTTCGTTCCGTTATTTCGCTCGAATGAGTAAAATTTCCATTTGGTTGCCCTCGAATTCTTCTAATCTGTGAAAGAGTTGGTGGTCAGTTTGCGTTCGAAGAAATTCTATTGGTTTCTAATGAAACGTTCACAGTCCCTAAATGAAATAGTCTCTAGCTACTCTGCAAAATGCCAGTGGTATCTCTTCGAGAGTGGCTACCGTACTTAATCAAATCCTTACGAATGGTTAACGAACGGTTTTTTTCCTGAGTTGGGGACATGATACCACTGCGACCATTTATTTGATCTATTGTGGTGTGATCCTCTTTGTTTTTGCCGTACTGGAAGTATTGGTCCCTATTTAGAAGGGATTATCCTCCCAGTAGTTGGCGTGTGTCCCAATCAGGTACAGTCGGAACCCGCTCGTTGAGCCACAACCTCCACCCAACCAACGAATTCGATTCGCTAGTTGGGTGAAGTGACAGCTGCACAAGGGGCGCGCGCATTGTTTTTTTAGATCATGTTTGAGTTGGAAACAAAAAGTATTTTTTTTCAATTTGTTTTACATTTAGAGCAAAACTGATACGTTTTGCAAGATACATATATGGCCAATGCGAGAAATAATTATTTTCACCCATTTTTAGTCGGTGAAGTGAAAATATAGATGTTCATGAAACCACCCGGACCAAAATGCAAGCACAAAACGCTTTCAATGATCGACAAAATAAAGATTGTCGATGTTTTGCATTTGTTTCGAAGTAATTGTACATATTGTTTTTTTTTAAGAAATATGGATTAGAAATTCTTCTCGATTATCAGTAAAGTTTAAGAAACCAAAAACTCATTAGCTCGCCCCTCGGAATTACAGAGTGGTTGTCATTTTCAGTTTGACATTGAATAATGACATCCAGGTATTTTTTAGTTGGCTGACAGCTCAACTAACGGAGCCCCAACTAAAAAGCCACCCAACTATTAGGCCCCCAACCAGCGGGTCATGACTGTACTATATTTCTAATGAAATTCAGCACCCTTTTGGGATTGCAGACCCATATTTCCCACGGCGCCAACAGGCCCTTATCAAGGTATTGGCAACGCTTACGATAAAGCGCAGCACATTCGCACAGTAAATGCTCAGAGCTTTCGCTCTCTAATTTGCAAAACCGGCACTTATCATCTTGCACTTTCCCAATTGTTTTGAGGTGAGATTTATAAGGACAGTGACCTGTAATTAACCCAGTAAAAGTACTTAAATCATGTTTATTCAGGTTTATTAACCGTTATGTGCCCGACAAATTTTTTGCTTTTTTCTACACCGTGTATTTTAAATGGGTGCTGGGTACCCGGGTACCCTGTCGGCCACATAAGGGTTAACCTTAATGTTCTATTAGCATCCGGCAATATGAATCGTTTCGATTGACGACAATCCGGTGTACCAGCCCAGGTAAGTTTCACTTTTTCCCTTTCTAAGTTCTTTAATTCCATTTTAAGGATAAACGTCTTGAAATCCCGGTTCAGCAGTGCATCAAAACTTCCGACGCACAAATCTCAAGAAGCAAGTTTCAAACAACAAAGGATTTCATTATTCTGTTCTTGCTCACTTGTAACAAGCTTAAAATAAGAAGCTCAGGTGCGCTGGTTTTGTTTACGATGAGATTTGTGCCCACAAAATCGTGAGTAGGTGCCAAAGTCGGCCATTGTGGCGGCCATATTGGGATTCTAACAAGTATGTCCTTAAGGGCACAAGGGGCTATTCCAAAGAATGTCTCGGGCCCAGTAAACTGAGTGGATGACCCACTTTTTGCTAACTGATCAGCTTTTTCATTTCCTTCTGTTCCGCAATGACCAGGAACCCAATAAAGATTGACCTTATTGTGACAGGACAATTGCTGCAGCAGCTTGGTATTGAGGGATTTGCACAAAAGTGCACGCGGCCTATCGTTTCCGAAAGGTACAACCGCGGTTTTCACCCCCTGTTTACTTCATGCTTATGGGAAATAACATTGCGGCGTTTCCTACGGTGCGGCTGTTCCTTTCGAAAACGATAGACCGCGTGAACTTTTGTGCAAAGCCCCTTTTTGAAACATTTCAACGACCGCGCGGTGTTTACGTTTCAAGAAATCTGACAATACATTCCCACACTAGACTTGACGTATACACTTTGGACTTCAACGCATTTAGCGCTGCTTTACTATCTGAACAAATACAAATGTTTGCATTTCTGTAGCGCCTTTTGAGACAGATGTCGGCACATTCCAAAATTGCATAAATTTCAGCTTGGAAAACTGTTGGCCAGGTTCCCAATGGTAATGACAGATTAACTCCAGGGCCAAATACTCCCGCCCCTACCATGTTATCCTGTTTTGACCCATCTGTGAAGAAAATTGTAGAGCCAGGTCGAAAGTGTGGTTCTCCCACCGACAAACCGACGTGCCAGCTCATACAACTTTTCCAATTTTTCTTGGCAAATAAGTTCTCCTTTTAATCACTAGCTCCATCTGTGCGATGATTTACACAGCTTCCTCTTTATGTGTGCGTGCGTACAGGAACTTTACCTTGTCATAATATTTTACACATTTTTAAGTAATAACCTGCATTCAATGTTTTGCCCAATCAGAAGATATTTCGTTATGAACGTTGGAATGAAATTTCATCCGGTGAAAGTTTTTATGTTTGGGAAATTTTATTTCGGACGTATTGACTATTTTGCTTCCTGTATCGAAGGATTTCTTTGAATAGCTTCATTGCATGGTTGATTGTATCTTCTATTGGTGAGATGGAAATAAGAGTGTATGTGATGTTTACATTGATCAGCTGGAAATTTTTGCGCTGTTTTATGACATCTTCTTCAAGGTTTCTTTTGTCAAAAGACGAAAATGACAGAACGAGTTACGATTTCTAAACGGTTTGAGGTTAGAATTTCTCGCCAATCTTGGAAACAGAGTGTCACGTCGGTTTGTCGGTGGTTCTCCTATTTCCCAATCCTGACGAGTCACATCAGGAACATAGAATAGATGATCGATAAAGTTACGTTTCAACATATAATCTTCATTCATTGAGTATATTGGATTTATTTTGAAAGTTTCTAATATGCTCATATGTCCCTTTAGATCACTGAATCTACAGGACCTTCTTAGCCTCAGAGCACTTTTAACCGCATCCATTTGTATATACTCATGTAATTGAGAAAGATTTAACATAGCGTCTAAAGCTTTAGATGGAGTGCTACGCATTGCCCCACATAGTGAAGCAGTAGCAAGTCTTTGAAGCTTGTTCAACTTTGTTTCAGTAGTGGCTTGTTTGGTTTTTTTCCACCAAATAATAGATGCATACGAAATAATCGGTTTCACAATGACCGTATAAATCCAAAGTATCATCTGTGGTTTTAAACCCCATTTTCTACCAAAAGTTCTCTTGCAGCCCTAGAAAGCATTTCTTGCTTTATCTAACTGTTGTTCAACATGTTTGTTCCAACAAAGCTTGCTATCTAAAATTACTCCTAAGTATTTAACCTCCGTAGCAAGAGACAGCATAGTATCTCCTAATTTAGCTCTGTCATAACCATTTTGCGTCGTCTAGTAAACGGTACAACTGTTGTTTTTGTAGGATTGATATTTAGCCCCTCATTTTTACACCACGTCAAAGTATAATTCAACGCTTCTTGCATTCGATCACAAATAATCTTATCAAATTTTCCACGGACAATAATGTTAATATCATCCGCAAATCCAATTACTTCGAACCCTTGATGCTGATGCTGTAGTTTTACAAGAAGATCATCAACAACTAGAGACCAGAGGATGGGAGAGATTACTCCCCCTTGGGGACAGCCCTGAACAGCTATTACCTTTACAACTGTATCTCCAAGAAGTGCTGATACTTCTCTTTTCGACAGCATCTCTTCTATCCAATCAATAATACTTTGGGAGAACCCATGATTTCTCATTGCAGTTTTCATTGATGCAAAACTTGCATTGTCGAATGCTCCTTCTACATCCAAAAATGCTGCCAAGAGTATTTCTTTCGTGTCGAAGGTTTTTTCAACCTTAGTAACTAATGAATGAAGAGCCGATATTATCGATTTGCCAGTTTGATAGGCGAAATGAGCTCTAGTTAAAGGTTTGTCCTTGAGTATCTCCACTTTAATGTACTCATCTATACGTTTTTCCATTAGTTTTAAGAAAACAGATGTAAGACTAATTGGCCGAAATGATTTGGCGACGATTTGTCTTTTTTGTTATTCTTAGGTATACATACAACTCGAACTTGTCTCCATTTTGTAGGAATATACCTTAAGAGGAATCTGCCTTTAAACAGCTTCATTAAAATTGGAATTATCTTTACCTTGCTCTTTTGCAGATGTACAGGTAAAATTCCGTCTGAACCAGGAGATTTGAAGGGATCAAAAGAATCTAATGCCCATTCAATTCTAGTATATGTAAATATATGATTTGCTAGATCTGTGGCCTCCGAATCGGACATTCCTGATCCGTTTGGTAAGCTACAAAAAGTGTTATTTTGATCTCTGGTTTGAACAGAGAGTGTAGGAAGAGATCCTGGAAAATGAGTTTTCATCATTAATTCCAGTGTTTCCTTTCAATTTACAGTGAAAGAACCATCTTTCTTTTTGAGTGTTCCAAGACCATTGGTATGATCTTTAGAGAGCGCTTTTTGAAGTCTTGCCGTTTCAGGAGTACTTTCTGTGCCTTCGCACATATGTCTCCAATTTTTCCGCTTTGATCTTCTTATTTCTATATTGTAGTTTGTTAAGGCCTTTCTGTACATGGACCAATCAGAAATACGTTTAGCTCGATTGAATTGTTTCCGAGCATTTTTTCTAAGTTTTTCGAGTCTATCATTCCACCAGGGAACATCTCTAGTGGTAGAGCGCACCTTTGCTGGACAGCTTTCGCTGTAAGCCTCTGTTATTAATGCAGTTAAGCAGTCTGCTGCTTTTTCAAGTTCATAAGGTGTATCAATGTTGAAAGAAGTTAATTCATTTTGACGTTGTAATCGAGTACTGTAAAGTTCCCAATCTGTTTTTCGGGGATCTCTAAACGTTTCCCCTTGTAAATGCCTTGCACCGAATTCGAATAGAATTTGTCTATGATCTGACATGAATATTTCATCAGATACTTGCCATTTTTCTATACTGTTCGATAGTTTTGAATTGCAGAGAGTTAAATCTAATACTTCTTCTCTTATAGCATTAATAAATGTAGGAGAATTACCCCTGTTACAAATGTTAATATTATTTTGAGATATGAAATCAAAAAGAGACTCACCTCTACTGTTGATTCCTGTACTGTTCCATATAGTGTGATGGGCGTTCGCATCACAGCCGATGATGAACCCTTTGTTTTGTTTCCTGCAATGGGCCACGAACGCTGCAACTTCCGGAGGAGATACATCTTCAACATCGCCAGGAAAATAAGCGGACGCTACATAAATTAATGTTTTTCCTTTCGCAGTTGTTACCTCTAGTGAAATTGGAGCAATGTCCCTTCCGATGAATTCTGTAATAGGTGTATATTTGACATTGCTGTTTACAAGAATTGCAACTCTTGGAGTGAGCTGATTATCATCGTAAACTAACTTACATCCTGTTGTTTGTATTCCTAATATTTTACGGTTTCTTGTCCATGGCTCTTGTAAAAGCGCCACATCGTTTTACTTAAGATTGCTGAAGCTGCCTTTGCGTGATGAAGGTTTTCTTGAATAAACTTTATGCTTCTTTGAGTCATTGAGCTGTTTGTTTGTTTGTTTTAATGGTCCACAGGCAGTTTTTCCGCCTTTGTTTTGTATTGTGTCTTGCGGGGCAGAATTTGGCGGTATACCAAAGGATCTTCCCCACCCTTAGTAGAGTCCTGGAAAGAATCGATGGACGTTTTGGGGCATTACGAACGGTTACAAGATACGTTAAAGAAACTCGGGTTAGGCACTGTTCCTTTTTATTCCAACTCCTCAGTTGGAAATGCAAATGCTAAACTTGCTTGATTTTGTTTTACTACAGGTATTCCACTAACATGCCCTGGTACATCATCATCATACAAGATACGTTTCAATTTTGTTCACGTTTACGTTTTCTCTCAATCGAGTAAATTTCGCAGTTCCTAAGAGTGTTACTGAGTAATATTCGGAATCACCACAGTTACAATCAAAGACTAACATAGATTTCTTCAAACTTCGGCCAAGAAGTCAGCTATACAACCAACCGTCTATCAATAGCCCATCAAAGTGGGCACAAGGTTATCATCACTTAGCAAATAAACTCCACAAACCCAACCTATTCTTATCATTTAGGCAATTTATTTAACATTTATCTATTTACACTCAACTTCTCTTGTCCTTACCGCTAGCTTTTTTGTTTTTTTTTTCTGCCTGCTATCAGAGTGATTCAATTTGATTTTAAATTTTCATACTTGCGTGATCCATTTTTTGCATATATTTTTAAAATTAAAAAGAGGGAAAACATTAACAAAACTACTTTTCGCGTGTAGGTAGAACAAATTGTGTTACGCTCTCTCACATACACACACATTCACAATCGAACCACCACTATGTTCAACCACATCGTCTACTTTCTCAGAACTCCAGATTTTTGTTTGGAACTACTTTTACACCTTGGCTAACCAGAAGAAAGTAAAAAACAAACATTTCGATCTCAGTCCTTTCGCGTTTTGTTTTAACTACACTTTGAACAATAATTGATCAAATAAAATTTTCCAAGAAGAAACTAACTGTGTTCGGGTTAAGAAAAAAAAATGTACAATTCAACACGTCTCTCGATCGCACGTGCATCATCACCGGTCGTCGGTCGCTGCCGTTTCTCATAGCCTACTGCTGCTACTGCTACTACTGCTGCTGCTTTGATGATTCGAATGTTGCTTGTGGTGGTGATGTTGCTGTTTGTTGGGGGGATGGGACTGATGGGAGAAAAGGATACTACTGCTTTTACTATTACTACTACTACTGCTACTACTACTGGAGCTAGAGCTAGTACAACTACTGTTCACAGAACTAGTACCACTTCCGGCGGCGGTGGCGCCGGATAACCGCGAATGTCGTCCCGATGTTTGGAGGTGATTCGAATAAGCGCTATTGTTAACACAATTTGCCTTGGCCTGCTGTTGCTGCTGTTTTTTCAGCAGTTTCTCCTCCTGTTGTTTCATGGTTTCCAGCTGGCCGTCCCACCACTCCTGGATGCTGTCGGCCATTTTTCGCCGTCGAAACCGTAACGCCTCGTGGACGCACATCTCGATGAACTCCTGTTTGATCTGAAGGTCACCCTTGATGAGGTGGAGATGCTCCAGCAGTTGCGAGTAGTTCCGACCGGGCCTTCGGATATCCTTGAAGACGATGGTCCGGGTGGAGTAGTTTTCCTCTCGAATGCGTTCCTTCTCCGCTGCGGTAAGGGGCCGGGGGGCTTTTCGATCCGTCGACGAAACGGGCGCTTTGGAGGGGGTCGATGGGGGAAGGTGGTCTCCACCGTTCAGCAATATCCGGTCACTACCGGAAGAGGCCGCGGCGGCGGATGTGGTCTTGCTTTCCGTTTTGGTTGAGGTCGAATGTTCGCTCGCTTTGCTCTGTTTCGATGGTTTGTGAGGTTTTTTGGGCTCCGGCTCGGGAGGTGGTTCTTCTGGGGTAGCGTAACTGTTGCCGCCATTGTGGCAGGTTTTCAGAATGTTGGAGATTTCCAACACGTCGTTCATGTCGTTGTTGGACGCTGCGCTAGTGGATGCTAAACTGATGGAGCTGGAAGCGGGGCTACTGCTGCTGCTGCTGCTAGTTCCGGTCAGTGGTAAACTGGTGCTTGTGGAGGGTACGGCGATACTCACCGGAGGACCTGGGGCCGCCTGGTGCAGGTGGAGGTGATGTGGATGCTGCGGGTGATGATGGTGATGATGATAGCTGGGCATCGGCGTGATGGGGGCGGGTGGATACTCCGGAAGTGCGATGTTTATAGAGTCCGGAACAGGTGGCCCTGTGCCGCCTTCATCCGGACCTTCGATAAACTCCCGGACGTGGGCGTTGATGGGACTCTCCTCGTCCTTGTCGTTGGGGAATTCAAAGTCCACCACTAATCGACCGTCTTGGTCGTCATCGAGATCCGCCTCCGAACCCATGCTGCTCATCACGGAAGCACTATCGTCATCGGAGGTGAAATCCGCCAGGGAACTCGTTTCCGACGTCACACTGGACGAAGAGCTTATGCTCAGTCCGAAGCACCGCCGCTTGAAGACGTAATCCTTTCTAATTGGTCCCGCTTTCCGCTTCCGGCTCAGTCTTGCGTTTGGATCGACTCTACTCTTCAGGGCACCTCCGGCCATCTCTCCTCGTCCGCCCTTCATCGGGGCAATCTCGTTCAGGTCCGCCTCGTCCACCATGACCATGTTCTTGTCCTTCTTGTACGGGTTACCGAACATGTGCTGCCGTACGTTGGTCGGTTCCAGCTCCCGCAGGGGTGCGTCCTTGTTCTTTAGATATTCCTGGTAGTTACCCATGTCCGCGATTGGCAAACAGTGCCCACTGTCCTTGGTAAACACCGTGATCCCACTTGTGGGCAGCCGGAAGAAGTTTTCCCTCATCCGGGCAATCTCGTCGATCAGATCCCGCCGGGGGATATCGAACGGATTGCGGTAGTTCTTCGTCGAAGCCGGTCTCATCACAGTTGGTACCACGATCGTGTAGTTATCGAAACTGGCAATGTCCGCATGGACCTTGTTGAAGGCATCTTTCAGCATCGGATGGGACACCAGATCCCGCTTCAGCGCCAGCCCCGGATTCAGCTTCACCGTTTCCAGCTGATGGTAGGCCGGCTTCGGTTGCTTCAACTGCTTGAACACCCTCAGGCATAGGTTCTCCTGATCCTGTTTGGCCGTGTTCTTCATCTGTTTGAGATAATTCGCCACCGCCGGGCTCAGATAGCTGTCCAGGGTCTCCGGTAGTATGTATTGCACCAGCTGGTAAGGTACATTCGGCGTTGAGGCCAGCGCTCGCCGCAGGAACGGACAATAGTACTGCGGGATCGATTTCACGTAGTTGCTAAACTTGTAAATCCAGTCATTCGGTGGATTGAGGTTATACTTGTGGAACAGGTCGTTGATCAACGGTAGAAAAGTCTGATAATTGTACGGCAATACATACAAACTGACCACCGTCATCGTGCTGCTTGGCTTCAGAAACCCAAAGGGCATCTCGATCCCGTGCATCCCGCTGGATACCATCAATGGCCACACCTTGTTTGTTTCCTTCTTGGACAGGATCTGCAACGTCAGTGGGCTCGGTTCCAGCTCGTACTTATCGATTGGGAAGTTTCGCAGCATAACCGGTTCATCACAGCAGGGCGTTATTATTTTGATCTTCGGATGTGCGTCTCGCGGTGGGAGGTTACTCGTTTTCGGATCCGGCCAATAGGGCTCCGGAATGGGCCAGAAACCCACCGGGAACGTCTTCTGCTGGGGGTGCTTCTGGACGTAGATCATGCGTTTGATCGATTGGAACTGCAGGTCAGCCCCTCCTCCGCCGTTTTCTCCATTGTTGGTCGTGAGCAGTTGATCGAAGTGGATCACCACTCCCGGCTGAACCTTCTGGACCAGACTTTCGATGCACTGGTTCAACACGTATTGCGATCGGATCTTGTACGATCGTCCACCGGTGACCTGAAATGAGACAAATTTAGAACATTTTGATCACGGTTCATCCTCTTATGAACCCCTTAGCTTACCTCGCACATCTTCTCGATCATCGATTCGTCATGCGGCACCTTACCATCTACCCGTTCGTCCGCCCGGTTCCCACTCATCCGGAGCACCAGCGAAAACAGCCGTTGATCCCACCGAAATGGTTCCTTCGTGAGCTTCGTTCCGGGGATTTGCGCATGCAGTGGCAGGATAATCTCCTGATGGACCCCATTCCTAAACGAATACTTCCCCCCATCGGTGAGTACGATGATCACCGACGGTTCCAGATAGAACGGACACCGTCCCTGTCCGTACGTATCGATACCGCTCTGCATCCGGTTCAGATTCAGCAGATCGAAGGCATTCTTCAGCGCTTCGCCCATCGACGTCAGTCCATTGCTTTGCAGATTCTTCAGCTCGTTCATGAAGGTGGCATGGTTCTCCTTCCAACCGGCCTTCACATTGTTCGGGGGATCCTCGAACGTCAACAGCATATACCGATCGCCCATGCAGTCCTGCGACCGCTGTCGGTACTTCAGAAACGTCTCCACCGCCCCCTTGGCAATGTCCAGATAGCTCTTCTGGACCCCATTGACGTGTGCTTTCTGGCACATGGACGCCGACGTGTCCACCAAAAACAGGATGATGGTCATTTCACGACGTCGTCGATCGTGTCACTCCGATTGCTTCCTCTTCCTCCTCCTCTTCTTTCAATTCAAAAGATTCTTCTATTGTTGCGGTTGTTTCTTGTCGTCTCCTTTGGCAGGGATCTGCTGCTGTTACAGTAGAAGAAGGCACGGCGCAGGGTGATTTAAAAATCATTCCTTCCGCGAATCTCTGGCACGGCTGCCGGCGAACGTGAACATGTGCGGATAACCAGGGAACACGTGCTACACGAACCGATCTCGGTAGGCGTGTGTCCCTTGGAACTCGACTTGGCGCGAAACTCTACAGACGCTTGCTTCGATTGCGGACCAACGGTGGCGGTAAAATCTGGAAACGGAAAATAAGAAACTGAAGGAATTAGTTATAGATCTTTTTTAAATTTCATATATTTGATAGAAAACAATTGGCAAGCCTCAACGGAACGATCGAAACATATTGGGAGCGCCACGAGCAAAGAAAAAAATGTAAAATAACAAACAACGGCATATGACTACCTAGAGAGAGGCATAACGCTTCCCAGCAAAGAGAAACACGCAGCGAGCATTTCTTGAAGCAAAACGCGCTTTGCGCCGTGTGTCTACAGGGGCAGATCTAGGCAGGGGGCTCTATAACGTTTCCCCCGAAAACCATTTCTCAGAATTTTAAACCTCAATCTTTTTCCTCAGCAAATATATGCACCCTTCTTTCTATATCACTGGAAAAGTGTGCCTTAGGCAGCTGATTGTTTAGCAGGTGTAATTAGTAAGGATTTTCACTGCAAACGTCCACCAAACCAGACCTTCAAACTCACAAGAGGTTATGGGCCCAGAACACTACCAAAGAAAACCCGTTAACGGCTAAGATGTATTACAATTTGAATTTTCAAATTGCTGCATATGTGTGTTGAGCAGATACGTGATAACACAGGGAATCCAAGTGTCTTGTATGGAGATTCGAAACGGAATAAATATATTTTTCATTCTACCTGTCAAACAGTATAATCCAAGGCTAACCTGATCTTGCACAACATAATGTATCGTCCAACTGTGGTCCAACACTTCTCCTCAAGATGAAGTTAGTGACCTCTACAACTACCTACAACCTCACCATCCTTCAATATCTTACAATCATCTGAGTTAAATAATATTGCATACCCTTGACTAGTTATTACTTCTACTGAAACTAAATTTGCGGAGAGTTCGGGTACAACCACGACGTTATTCAGCTTGACATCAACTGATCCTTCACCAGGACCAACAGCGGGTAGAAATACTCCTCATACAGCAGTAGAATGCAGCACATCTTCGTTTGCCAGAATCACTCGTTGCTTCTTCGTCTTGCGATAGGTACCAATCCAAATTATTTGTGTTTCCTGTCATGTGGGTTGATAGCAGAATCAAGATACCAATGCTCATCAGTCTTCGCCTGGAGCGCGGCAAAGCAGATGTGACTATCCGAATGAACATCACTTTGAGCTGACCGTGCTGTTTGCGTTCTGTTACCTACAGTAGTGCTCCTTGAAGTCTTCTCGCGCATATTTTCCAGCTTGTCACAGTCACGAATCGAATGCTCCGGGCTTCCACATGCGTAGCACAATCGCTTGTTTTCGTTCTTCCGGACTGATTTCACCGCCATCGCTTTGGAATCTTCGAGTTTGCCCTTTTGAGTACGCCGATCATATTCTTCCAGTAATTTCGTCTTGACAAAATTCATCGTGAATACTTCCATTCTTCCCTGTATCGCAGCAACCGTGTTTTCGTATGATTCCGGAAGACTAGCAAGTATAAAAGCCGCCTTGATATCCGCATCCATGCGACACCCCGCGTACTCTATCTTCTCGAAAAGTTTTTCCAAATCCATCAGATGTTGACGCAAATCACCTACCTCGGAAAGTTCTGTTTTCGATAATTTCTTCATCAGAGCAACTTTCCCCACCGATGAGTCCTTGATGTAATAGGTCCGCAGCCTACTCCAAGCTTCCTTGGCAGTTATCGCGTCCTGAATCAATAGGACAGATCGGTGAAGTACTAGATTTGTAGTAATGAGCTGAATTTTAGTATGGTGAGAAGGTTAATTCTCCGTTTCTGCAATGAAATGGTGCAAAAAGTGTGGGTATTATGATTCCTTGCCTAATTTGATGCTGTTTGAGCAAAATTTTGGACAACAGTGTTGTTGTTTTCTCTATTTCTTGCAACATAAACAACAAATTTATCTAAAGTTTTGCTCAAACAGTATCAAATTAGGCAAAGAATCATAATACCCACGCTTTTTGCTTCATTTCATTGCAGAAACGGAGGATTGACCTTCTCACCATACTAAAGTTCAGCTCATTACTACAAATCTAGTACTACACCGAACGTGCCCCATTGCAATTGGGTGTCTTCAACTAGAAAACCGATGGTCTGCAGAGCCAGTTCATTCTTCGTTTTCCATTACGATGATCTAACCTCCATGTCAGGCAAGTAATGTTCTCAACGTACTTCCATAGCCCTTCACGCGTCAAAACTTGCCGTGCACGCAATTTCCACGTTTCGCGGTTGTCGTAGCCGAGCCTTTGAAACCCCATTTTCGTGAACTCCATGCTTTTGAATGGTGTATCAAATCGCAGATACTACTACTCAAAGCTTTCACCAACAAGATTCAACACTCTAGCACTATTTTCAATTCCCTGCTACTCTGAACACCATAACCTGTTGAGCAGGTACGTGATAGCACAGGAAATCAAACTGTATTGTACGGAGATTCGAAACGGAATAAACATATTTTTCACTATCTGTCAAATAGTATAATCCAAGGCTAACTTGATCTTGCACAACATAATGTATCGTCCAACTGTGGTCCAACAATGTGTAGCAAAAACGTAAGCAACTAGGCAATCGCAGTAGGCGAGGTGCTAGTGTTTTTCATAAAAAGAGTTTAGTTGTCATTTTTACACCTATATTATTTTTATTTATGTGTATTTCAACTATTTGCTAATTCTACACTAGTTGTCAAACGAGTGGCACAGTTGTGTTATAAATAAAAGCTATTTGCATGCTTTGTATTGCCTCCGGTTCAACATAAATGAATTTTTTATCAGCAACATTCTTCAATCTGATATTTATTTTCAAGTAGTCTCGTAAGATAATATTTACTAAATGGATCTAGTATCAGAAAAAAAAAATCGAGAAATCCTACAAAGAATTGAGGGGGTTACAAGCAAAGGGGTGTAAGTGACAAAAACCCACTTTTGAGTAAATGAAGTTTAAAGTTTTCCATTAATTTTTCATCCCATACAAAGTGTATGAAGTTTCAAAATCAACCCAATTTTCTCTGATTTATTGTAATATATTAAATCATCGTAGAAACAATCTTAAAAATGTTCCTGAAAGCTTGAAACCTGAAGAATTTGATGATATGCTCATCTCAAAATCGACAAAATGGTCACTTACACCCCTTTGATTCTGGGCCCCTCAATTCTGAAAGAAATCCCTGAACGAGTCCCAGAAGAAATTCCAGAAAGAATGCCGGGAAGAACCCCGGAAGGAATCCCGGAAAGATTCCCAGAAGAAAACCTTGAAGAAATCCTTGAAAAAATCCAGCAGGAATCCCATCCCAGCAGAGATCCCGGGAGTAATCTATGATAAGAAAATATAATTGGACTCTTTGCCAGCATCCTGGGGATATCTTGGAAGAAATTCTAGAAGATACCTGGGGAAGAGTCCCAATGATTCTTCATGAAGGAATTTTGAAAGGATTCCTGTAGAAACTGTATGCAAAGAATCTCAGAAACATCGCCTGAAAGAAGTTTGGTATAAATTCCTAGAAGAATCCTGAGTGACATCCCTACAGGAAATCCGTGAATTATTCATAAAGAACTCCGGCAAAATTCCTTGAAGAAGTTCCTAAAGAATCTACGAGCGTTCCTTTTGGATATCCTAGAGAAATCACTGGAGCAATCATTAGAGGAATCCCCGGAGGAAACAGAAGAAAAAAATAATGTAGGAATTCCAGGCGAAAATCATGGAGAAATAAATGACGAAATTTAGGGACGTATCAATTAAGGAGTTTTGAAAGTAATCTCTATTGGAAGCCCGGAAGAAAAACCTGAAGGAATCCCGAGAGAAATCACAGAAGTAGAGTGACTGGAGATTGGCGTCATGTTCCAATTTTGACAGATCTTCTCCTCGTTTGGAACGGAAATTTGTATGGATGACTTAGCAAAAAATGCTGAAAACTTTCGTCTATCCCAGGCAATCGGAATGCCAAAGGGGATTAGGCTCTGTGGATCTCATTAGCCGGTTTGTTTATAGCCTAATGATTCTGCTTCGGATGTACTCGTTAGTTGTGATGATTCAGAAACCACCCAACTATACTAAAGGTTTCAAGAAGCACCGCTTTCAGGATGCTATTCAGGTCCTTCTTCAATGTCAACTCATCTAGGGACCATAGGAGAGATTTAGGAACAACTCCGGTTACCGAGAGGATAACCGGAACTATACGGACGTCCTCCAGGTGCCACATCTGCGTCAACTCCTCCGCTAGGTCGTGGTACTTGGTTAGGGGGTGTTCATAAACCACGTAGAGGGGAGGGGGGTGTGGCCAAAGTCTACGCTTCATACAAATTTCAAAATTTTTGTATGGACAAAAGTTTACGAGGGGGGAGGGGGGTCTGAGATTGCCGAATTCCCAGTACACGCTTTATGCAACTATTTTCCAGAACCGGGTCCGGCTGGTACTTGTAGTAGGGTATAAACCTATCGACCAAGACCAAGTTGTGCTTTAAAGTAAGCTGTTGGTGCACAATCTTGGCAACTTCGTTGTGACGATCGAGGTAGCCAGATCCAGCTAACACTGAACAGCCTGCAACGACATGCTCGATCGTTTCTCCTACTGAATTGCACTCCCTGCAGCGGCCCTCCACGTCTTCGTGCAAAATGTACCGACGATAGTTCTTCGTCGCAATTACCCGGTCCTGGATGGCTACCATGAAACCTTCTGTTTCCGAGAAAAGGTCACCCCGCACCAGCCACGTGTTTGACGCCACCTTATCGATGTGCTCGAGCCCCAGTTAATGAGGGTGCGTCCCATGCAACTCCTTCTGCTTCCACGCTACGATCATCTCGTCAACGGTCTTGATGTCGCAGTTCAGCTGGTAATCCTCCTGCGCCAGATGCAGGGCGCTGTAACCGTGGTCAGCTTCACATACACTGCGGTACATTTAATAAAGTTTCTGACTTTCTATACGAAATATGCCTGCAACTGCTGGATCTGGGAGACACATAGTGCCTGGATATTGGTGACGCCTCTCCCTCTGACTGCGCGTGGCCGTGTGACTCTCTCGATGAACGACTTTGGATGACGCATGCGATGCTTGGTGAACGCCACTCGTACTGCTCGTTCTAACGCCTTGAGGTCAGTCTTGGTCCACTTTACTACCCCAAAGCTGTTGATCAACAGGGGCACAGCAAACGTGTTGATCGCCTTTACTTTGTTGCTGACTACAGAAAGGTCCTCAGAACACAGATGACACGGTGCAAGAACTTGTCCTGCAGTTCCTTCTTGATCGCTGTGTGGGGAATGCCTCTAAGTTGCTTCGCCTTCAACCATATTCCGAATCTCCTCCTGTTCGTTGACGCGGGAATAGCTGGCGTCCACTACTTGACCCCGGCGAAGAAGGACTGACCGGCATTTGTCAATTCCAAACTCCATCCGAATGTCGTTGCTGAACACCGTCACAAGCTGCAATAGTTGATGCAGCCTCTGCATTGATTCCGCAAACAGCTTCAGGTCGAAGTTATTGTGAGTGTTAGGCAAATGTCAAATCGCAACCCATCATGGCCGACAGTGTCTCGCGCGGTTCTTCCAAAAGGTGGCAGCGTGTTCATGAAAAAGACATCGGGCAAAACATAACTATTGGTCTGTCTCAAGACTAAACTTATGTGTCTCCAACGGATTTTGGGCCGCTGAATCTGAATCCGGGCTTAGATTTCTTCCAGCACGTCACAATGAGCTTTGAGCTATTCCTCTATCTATAGGGTAAAATATACGATTTTGGATTTTTTTGACTGCAAACCATTAAGCATGGAAATATTTTTTTCAAAGAAGCAAAAGGTAAATTGATCAATTAACGTGTACATTAGCGACTCATGCAAAATATTTCGTTTTACAAAATCGAATTTGATAGTAGAACGATTTACGTACATATCTACTGTGGTAATCTCCAGGCTCCAGTTAGAAGAAGGTATTACGAAAGATCATTTTCCTTTCGTTAGCTGTTGAACGCTGAACTTCCTAATTGTCAACCTGCACTGCTATCCCTGGTATATCTGAGCATTTATGTCTCCGTGACGTCATGTCTTGAGCAGCGTCTTTATCTATGCTTCCTGGGAGTATGGGCTTGTTGTGTATGTTCTACGCTTCGAAACATATAACAAACAGAACCACATGTTCAAGAGCTTCTTTTAAGATCAGTCTAAAAACCATCCTTAACCGTTCGCTCACTGCTTTTAAGCTGTTGAATGACATCAGCTTCTAAGGGAATGGGGCACGTTCGGTGTAGTACTAGATTTGTAGTAATGAGCTGAATTTTAGTATGGTGAGAAGGTCATTTCTCCGTTTCTGCAATGAAATGGTGCAAAAAGCGTGGGTATTATGATTCCTTACCTAATTTGATGCTGTTTGAGCAAAACTTTGGATAGCTATGTTGTTTATGTTGCAAGAAATGGAGAAAACAACAACACTGTTGCCCAAAGTTTTGCTCAAACAGCATCAAATTAGGCAAGGCATCATAATACCCACGCTTTTTGCACCATTTTATTGCAGAAACGGAGAAATGACCTTCTCACTATACTAAAATTCAGCTCATTACTACAAATCTAGTACTTCACCGATCTGTCCTATTGGTTCATACCCATTGTCGCCTTGAACCCTAAGTACTTTTATCAATCGCGTAATTCATGCGTTCATCAAAGTGCTGCTTTCACCATTCAATTCTATTCTATTGAATCTGGTTTATCTATTGATTAAAAATATAAAAAAAATCATCCAAGGCTTGATCCTAGGACTGGGAACCTCAGGGGGCATCCTGCAATCATTTCTGAACGTGCCTCCTAAAGACTCGTCGCTACCTTTTACTTCGCAACCCTACGGCTGCCTATGCTGATCACACGCACAGGCACTAAAATTACCATCATCGTCATCGGTCGTGAGATACCTACTACGCTCATCCGACTAGTGATGACTGCACTGACCGAGCGCCCGTTCTTTATCACACTGTGGTGTGCCATTTAAATATTTCCACAACCTCTCCCGCATACACACGCGTTGTTCATCGTTTTATCGTGTCTTCTTTGATTGGCAATTCGCGCTAACCATACGTTGCACGTGTTGCTCTACTTCCACTATCTTTCACCTCCGGAGGAGAAAAGTGCAAAAACAAAGTGCAGGAACAGGCAGTGCCGGATTTAGGCCTCGGGGGGCCCTGGGCAAACCCTAAAAAGTGGGCCCCCAGAATCAAAATTTCGAAAAAAAATGAACCATAAATTACGTTTTTTCTTATGATTTTCGGCAACGCAGTCTTTATTGAATTAAAGGAAATTTAAGCTATCTGCCCGACGTTTCGACACTTCAATAAAGACTGCGTTGCCGAAAATCATAAGATTAAACCTTACAGTCGTTCGATCACCAGTTTAATCAAGATGGCAATTACGTTTTTTTTTCTTAATCTTATGTCTTATTTTAGACCTAATATTGAAAGCTTCTGATTTCTGAACTTCTCCAAAATTCCGACAAATAGAAAATTATTCGAACATTTAATTTGATATTTGACTCAAATGTCAAAATGCTAGCGTAAATGACATCTCGTTCAGATAGTACATATATTTTGAACTTTCATCCGAATTGATAACATTTATACAAGCTTAAGAAGTTAGCGTTCAGTTAAAAATCTACTAAAACATGCAACTACTTTATTTGAGATTGCACGGGATCGACGAGTATTTCAAAATTCAGATTATATAAAGATTAGTCTCTTGGGAGCAACTGTAGCAATAAATCTTAATATCTTCAGTAAAACCAAACATAAAGATATGGAAAGTTACAGTTTCCAGGACACTCGGTTCTCAAAACTAGCCTCAATTCCCAAACATCTCCAGAATTCATCATCTTCTCTTTTTCATGATAGCAGCGAACTGATGCAAATAAATATAAGACATTTGTTTCCAAAATATAATCATAATCAACAAACGTATGTATAATTGTATAATCATTGTGAAATAATACATCAATTTGTGAAACTATTGAAATTTATATTGATGTACAATTACTCAAAAGCTTAATCTTTCTTGCACTCTGCTTAGAGACACTTTTTGTAGCAACTTGAAGTCACGGAAAAGTGTTTCCACTCGATAAGAACTTTCAAGGGTTTTAGAGAAAATCGCATATTTTCAAATACTGCACCAAAAATTATGAAACTTTTGATTTCGAATTATTCTTAAGAGAAAATCCACATAAATGGCCAAACATAGTTTAGATAACTTTAGGAACACTATTATAAGTTCTTTTTTTAGTGTGACGTCCTCACTGGGACACTGCTTCTTACCTTAGTGTTTTATGAGCACTTCCACAGTAACTGTGGAACTGTTATTAACAAAGAGTTTCCTTTGTCAATGACCATTTCGTATGTGCATACCGTGTGGCAGACACGAAGACACTCTTTTCCTAAGGAAGTCAAGGATTTTCCTTTACGAAAAGTTCTTGGAACGACCGGGAATTGAACGCGTCACCCTTAGTATGGTCATGCTGAATATCCACACCTTAACAGCTGTGGCTATAGGGGCTTTGTATAAAATATAAACGCTCATTCACGTGAATTTCATATGGTTTCGTTGAAAAATATAAATTGTATTTCGGATTCTTGAGGGGCCCCCTTCATCGGGGGGCCCGGGGCACTTGCCCCCTTTGCCCCCCCTTAAATCCGGGCCTGGGAACAGGGGGGTCACAGAGGCACGTACATGCCATATCCATCCCCAACCCCAACCAGCACCATTTGTCCCAATTTAATAACATAAGGCAACAAAACAATTAGCATTTCTGCTTCACCTCCTTATTCCGGTGCTGGCTGTCTCCAGCAGGGGGTGTTCGATGATTCTTCGTCACAGCTAGGGACATTGGCGTATCTAGGATTTTTTCCTAGGGGGTGCCTGGGGGTGCCAGTTTCAGTGGCTTCCAGGTTGTTTTCCTTTTTTTTTTTGAAAAAGGAAATCCCGATCCACCCTCAATTTCTTAGTGTATGATATACTGTAACGCGGGAAAAATTAGCTCGCAAATTTAAACGTGCTATATTTTAAAGAACAGTTTTTTTTTAATCCGAACCGTTGTACTGATTTAACACTTTCCCCGCCCCGGTTTGAAAACTTGATAACTTAATTGCGTATCATACATGGAATTTGAATTTTCAGTTTGAACTTAACAATCATCGCGACAACCTCTTTGTTTTGTGGATTGAAAACAATCAGGTCCTCACGAATAAATTTTCAGGGAATTAATTAGAAGTGTGAATCTCGGAAATTGTACCACTGTGTGTGTAAATCACTCAGTAATTCCTTTGAATTTGGCAAATTTCTTCTGTAATATCTTTGTATCCCCTTTGGTAATTTCTTTAATAATTTATTTGATAATAATTTAATGAAAATGTTTTAACAATTTATTTGACAATAATTTTGTGAAAATGTTTGGAATTTCACGGAACATCTTTCACGCATCCTTTGAAAATTTCTTCGACAATTTTATTAGCAGTTTATTTGGGTTTTATTTCATTGGAAAGTTTTTCGCCAATTTGGCATTGTTTTGTTAATGTCAGCAATTTTATAGATACTTGCTTTTTAAAATTTTCCAATTACTCTTCAGGCAATTCCTTTGGGAATTCTTTTAGTTAAGTATTTGGTAATTCATTCGACATTGGAGATTTCCTTCAACGGCTATTAGTTTTGGAATTCTATCTAAATTTTCTTCAGAAATTCCTTTGATGATGTCGAAAATTACAAAAGTTATCACGATAAAACTGCCTGAGAAATGCGCAGAATAACTGACAAAGAAATCGCTGGAATAATTTCAGAGGAATAGCCATTGAAATTATAGGACAAAAATCCAAAGAAATTTTCAAAAAAAAAACAACCATGCCGAAGGAACCCTCAAAGAAATGGCTAAACTGCAGTCTTCCGAATAAGGAGTAGTGGGTTCGAAACCTACCAAAACGTATTTTTTTTTTACAAATTCATCTCTCAATTTGTCAATTGGTAACATTCTGTGCCTTTTAATAAATTACAAGTTACATTGTTATAGGATTTCACTAAAGATTTCTCTAGTATTACCTCCTAGGATTTCTCAGGAAATTCCAACTATCCCCGAAATTCGTTTCTATTGGGATTCCTTCAGCTCGAATTGCTTGAAGAAGGTCAAGAGGAGTTCCAGGAGTAAACCATGATCAATTTCTAGAGTTATCCGTGAATAAAAACTTAAGAGGAATTCCTGGATGAGTATTAAGGAAAAACCCTGAAAAAAAGGCATTTCTGGAAGTATTCTAGGAAAACTGCCTAGATGAATCCCAGCAAGAATGCCAGGAGAAACCCCTAGAGGGATTCTTGCAGGTATCACAGTAAGAATTTCTGGAGGAGACCTAGGAGGCGTTCCTGAAATATTAGAAGCAGCAGGAATTGCTTATGGAATTCCAGGAGGAGTTGCTGGATGAAAAATAAGAGGAGTTCCTGGAGGAATCTAATGAGAAATATTTGGAGAAATCCCAGGAAAAAAATCTTAGGATTTCCAGGAGGAAACACCGAACGTACTTCTGCAAGGCTCCTAGGAAGATTGCTCTGAATAATCCCTGCAAGTTTTTGATGGAATCCCTGGAGAAATTCGTGGAAGAATCCCTAGAAGTATTCCGAGAGGCATAACAGTAAGAATTTCTGGAGGAGTCCTAGGAGGAATTGCTGGTAGGACCACAGTAGGAATAGCTTGAGAAATCCAGCTGAAATTCCTGGAAGAAGGCCAAGAGGAATTCCTGGAGAAATTCCATAAGAAATTTGTGCCTGAATCTTCGGGTAAAATATCTTGGGTAAAAATTTCGCGAGGAATCACCGGAGAGCTTATGAAAAAATCACTTAAAAATTTCAGAAGGTTCTCAAAGAAGGATTCTGGGATGTATTATTATTATTGTAGAAATCTCAGCAGAAATCCTAGGAGGAATTGCTGGAGGAAACTATACAGGGATTTCTAGAGAAACCCCATCAGGAATGCCTGAGGGAATCCAAAGAAAAAATCCTTGGAATACCCAGAGAAGTCCCTGCTACAACCGGTAGAGGTATTCTGGAAGAATCTAGAGAGAACGCCCAGAAGGAATCGCAGGAGGTATTTCTGAAGCAATCTCAGGAGGATTTCCCGGAAGAATTCCAGCCATAATGCTCGGTTAAATTCGTATTGGAATCACTAGAAGAATTTCTGGACGTATCATAGTAATAATTTCTGGAGGAATTGCTGGAAAACCCGTAGGAGTTGTTTGAGGTATTCTTGGAGGAAGGTTAAAAAAAAGTTCCATGAGGAATTTCTGGAGGAATCTTCGGATAAAATATCTGGATGAGTTCCTGGATTAATCCTTGGAGAAATCCCTGGTAGAACAACCAAAGCAATTTATGCAAGAATTCCAGGAAGATCGCCAGGAAATATCCCAGCAAAAAAGCCATGGGAAAGCTCTAGAAGAGTCCGTAGCATAATTCCTGAAGTACCACAGTTAGAATTTCTGGAGGAAGAACCGCAAGAATTGTTTGAGGAATCCCAGCTGGAATATCTGGAGAAATTCATACAATTTCGGGAGGTATCATAGAAGTAATTTCTATGGAAATCCTAGAATCAGGAATGCCAGGAGCTCTAAGAGAAGTTCCTCTAACAACTGCCTGGAGGAATACCAACAGTTCTCTTTGAAAAAATCGGTAGAAGTATACTGGAGGAATCTCAGATGGAATCGCAAGTGGAATTTCTGGAGGAATCTCAGGAAGAGTTCCCGAAAGTATTGCAGCAAGTAAGTATGCCAGGAGAAATCTCTAGAAGTATTTCAAAAGGAGTCCTAATGGGAATTGCTTGCAGAATTCCAGCTAGAATTCATGGAGCAGCATCACTAGAAGTTCTTGGAGAAATCTCCTATGGAATTTCTGGAAGAACCTCTGGAGGAAGTCCTGGATAAATCCTTGAAGAAATCTCTGGAAGAATCGCCGAAGAGATTTTTAGAAAAATCCCAGGGAGATTTTCCGGAAAAAAAATTCGGAGGAACTTCCTTAGAAGAATTCCTGTAGGTATCACAGTAAGAATTTTCAGAGGAGTTCTAAGAGAAATTGCTGGAAGAATCGCAGCAGGAGTTGCTTGAGGAATCCTAGCCACAATTCCCGTAGGAAGGCCAATATAAGATTCTGGAGGAATTCCATGAGACATTTCTGGAAAAATCTCCCGAAGAAATTCGAGGAAGATTGTCTTGAATAACCTCTCCAGGAATTCCTGAAAGAATCCCATTAGAAATTTTTGGAGGAATCTCTAGAAGAATTCCAAGAGAGTATCCTAAGGGAAATTGCTGGATCAATCTCTGCGTAAATTTCTTGAATGTATAACCCCGTCAAAACTGCCTGGAGAGTCCTAAGGAAAGTTTATTGAAGAAATATCGGGATGAATCCATAAGAGAAATCACCGTATGAATAAATAGAGGTATTTCTGGAGGAATCTATGGAGAAGTCTGTTTATTGTTCTTACCAATATCCAAAACGCCAAAATGTACAACAGTGATTCCGGGTGTGCTTAAGTTTTGTTCAAATGTGCAATTAATATATATTGGAATTATTGTGTGTATTTTTAAATTTTAGGTGATTGTCAAGGAAAAATTCTAGGGGGTGCCAAATTTGTTCTAGGGGGTGCCAGGCACCCCTGGAACCCCCCCTAGCTACGCCAATGGCTAGGGAATGACACAGAAGAGCACCCGAAAAACGCAGCAACATTGCACATGTCACTCTATAAGCGAGATATCTTCTGTAACTCGAGAAACTCACTCGCTTTTTCTGTGGATGAGGTGAGCTGAGCGTACTCGTGCAGGTTTCCATCTTCAATGCCATTGCCTTTCTTGTCTCGTGAACGGCGATACCTAGTATGTACCCGCGCGTCTCTCTAGTACAGCTGGCTCCAACCGAAGTGAGTTGGACGTGAAGGCTTCTACAAATTATCTAGAACCTTAAGTGATCCCCGTCCATCTAGTCTGAAAGAACTCTAAAATCTTGAAAGATTATTTTCTCTTACAGAAGTTTTGGAGTGGGTGAAAGTGTCTTATAGAGGGCCCGTATCAGGTATCAGTAGGTCCACTCCAGAGGCACGTTCTCATCCATTTGGGAAATTTGTGCCATCAATAGGAGGCCCGACTGTAATCCGTAGATTGCATAGTGGAAGCTGTTATTTTATTCGGTTCAACACTCTCAGTCCAATTACTTATGGAACTTTGCTTAACTTTGGAACTTTGCATCACATACACAATCCACTTGGCGTTGCATGCCCAAGAAACAGAAAATGTTGCGAGATATTAACGAATTATTTCGATATTCAGCAACAAATTTCACACATTTGTAAGGTTTTAGGGTTATACGCGAATGAAGCACATTTATAAGGCTTTTTAAAACGAAGGACTCAGATATACAACCTTTCAATGTAGTGATGTTTGCTTGAGCTTAAGCTTGACCGCCCGCAGTTGCTACTCCAGTATCGCCAAATCAGCTACACTCACACAAGGAACCAATGAGATAGCTGCTTGGGACTAACAGGCATCTTCAGTGTGTGAGCGTTGGTGGTCTTGTATTATTAGGCGACAATGGCGCCTGCTGCGTCAGGTTGCAGGTCAATGGGGAAGGGGAGGGAAGTGATGATTGCACTCGCTTGCCCACATCAGGCCGTTGAATCCTCTGCGCCTGCACAAGGTCATGCGGATGTTGGTGTGTTGGTGGGAAATGTTTATTTTTGGCACATGGATCATGCATTGGCACTGTGCTGTGATGAAAGTTGGAAGGAAGGGCTTTTTTCAATCCGTTTCTGGTTTTAGCGATCGCTACAAACATACATACATACAAATATACATGAGATGTATGTATATGTAGGAGAGAGAGAGTGAGAGAGAATGTAGATAGAAAGATACAAAGTAGGAGGAAAGGGACGAGCCAGGGATTGAACCCAGGACCTTCTGCATATGAATCAGAAGCGGTAGCCACTAGACCACCAAGCTCGTCTCAACCTTTCAATGTTGTGATGTTTGTCGAAAAACTATTTTTCAATGGTAGTGCGTATAAGAATGTTTTCTAGTTTTCCGAAATGTTTCAGATTTTCGATAATTACGAATCACAACTGAACGATATGAAAAAGTTTGAAAACCACTGCTCTCACTTAGTACGTACTTCATCAATGCTATATGATGCAGTACAACAGCTTCCACCTCCTTGCACCGAACCCTAGTCAGTACCTATGCCATCTACCTCGCGATTCACACGACAAGGGGTTTGTTTACGTTACATTTCATTCTTCTTCACACTCATCGCAAATCCGACTTTGGTCGTGCCTATTCCTCCCTTTGGGCTCCTAGCCCTACCTATACTGAATGAATGATGGTGAAGCTGAAGCCACACACTTGACGTGATAGGTATGTATTGGCAACCGACCTAGAGAGAGAGAGTTGGAGCAAACACAATCGTTGTTGTGCTGGCTGTGCTTACTAATCAATTGCACTGCCAATGTAATGGAATGCTATACATACCCACCACCGACGAAACTACCGACATTAGAACACAGAGAAATTAGAAGGGCCGATGAACGTGGCTGCATCGCGTCTCCGCCGTACACTAATCTCGCGAGGGGTTTCCTGTGCTGCACTGAGGCAGCATTCATTTATTACGTAACGCTAAAATCGACATTTTTTGACCCCCCCCTCCCCCCTCCGTAACGCTTTTTTGTATGAAAATCCTAAAATTTTTGTATGGACCGTAACGCTTGCCCATACTCCCCCCCTCCCCCTAGAGCGTTACGTAATTTGTGGACGGCGCCTGATAACGACGCTGACTTGTTGGCGCAGAGGTTTTCCATATGATATATTATGGACCTCCTTTGCATGAGTGTTCATTTTCGATGTTTCAAAAATTCAAGGTGGTAGCCAGGAGAATGACAAATACATTACTCACAGAAGGCTGAATCATAAAAAAGTCTGATGAAGTCTGTAGCAAAATTTCACATCAACTTTTTATTAAGGGGCTGTACATAAATGACGTAGCATGGATCGTAGCAATTTCAGGGACTCCCTCTCCCCCCTAAACGCATTTACTGCCGTTATACGCATAATTGTCCCATGTTATATGGGATTCCCATATAACATTGGACAATCGGGCGTAGAACGGCAATTTATGGACGACCCCTAATTGTTGCGAACGACTGTTGGTATTATGAAATGTTGTTTTTCGGCTGTACAATCTTACATGAAAGCGTTGATTCTAGCTAATCTTCGCCGACGTTTCAGTCCATGGATTGGACTTTCTTCAGGGTTCGATTTTAACGAAGACGGCTAATAACAAGACAGTCAGCTCCCACCCCGTTGCAGGCGACATGGTCGAAACGCCCTCAACGATTCACAGGAACATTAAAATATGATTGTGTGCGTGTACATGCAAATACGTACACGGAAATGGTAGCATCGCATGCACACTCATTCATGATGTTGTTCCCTGAAGTCGTTCGTGGCGCTAGTGTGCTTGTAGCTCCCAAGGTATATGGAGCAAGAGGGAAGATGTCTGTCTTGTTATTAGCCGTCTTCGATTTTAATCAACTTTGCTCGAAACTTTGTTTATTGTTCTTCCAAATCCGTTCCTATATTCAAAACTTGAAATAACAATCTATACTTCAAAGAAGAAAAAGCAAATCAAATTGGCGCATTCTCAAAAATCAAAAATCAAGACCAACAATTGAAAAGGCCACATCAACATTTTGTAAACAAACATGTTTCTGTCGACTTGAGGCCTTTTGAACTCCACTCACACACCTCACCACTGCCAAGGGCTGAAAGTCTCTCTAATAAAGACAAATCAATCAATCAACACCTCACCACTACTAACAGAAAGCGCAAACATCAAGCTTTCTGTTAATGGTGGTGAGATGCTTGGGTGGACTCCAGAAGGCCCTGAGTCGACAGAAACGTGTTTGTTTACGCAATGCTGACGCGGCCTTTTCAAGTGTTGATCTTGAAATGGAATCTTTTCATACATATCAAACTGAAAAACGAAATCCCAAAAACGATCAGTTAATTCCATTGATCCATGGAAACACGATGACAGTTTTTCAAAACCGAATAGTAATATTTGAGAGAAAACTGCTTATTTTTTGGAAAACTCACCAAACTGTTGATTGATAAAATACCTTAGTATAAATATCCGGATTTGATCTTTGATTAGCTTAAATTTGTTAAATTTAAGGACATATATGAGCGAATCCAAAGATGGCCGTCACAATAACTGCCTTGCAAATACCGAAAACACGGATCTCGTCATCTAATGGGTAGTACGCAGATCGCAAGAAATTTCTTGGCCTATCTCGATACGTGGAAAATTCAGGCAAGGAATCGCTCAAGAAATAATAGAGCGTCGCTTTATTCCGCTTTGATCCTAGTACGGAGCTGAAACGAAAGGTCAAATCAAATGGGGTTCGGTTGACCATTCCGGTCACGGAAAAATAATGCACTGTACGAAAATTATTTGAGCGATTCCGTTTGAAATGCATACCTCGCATAAACAAACATAGCTGAAAAAGCAATGAGTAGCCTTGCTTCTCAGGCCTTGCTCACTCATGGTAAACATTGAGTAGCATTTTCGTTATCGGGCATTTTGTGGATGACAAGATCGGTTGTTTCGAAAATGCGAGTCAAAAATGCACCTGGACGCGCTCCCATTTCACCTTAAACATATTTGTTGGCGATCATAGTCAAGATCATAGTAATCGGTGGAAAGCTGACGATACTCATGATGTAATTTGTTCTTGTTATTCTTTTCGCAACTCTCAACCTCTCAACCTATACGGAAGGTAATAAAGGGCGTTACTTGTTAACCCTCAAGCTCTATTCAGTGCTAAAATGTTTTGGGCGATTCTGGTAAAGAAGCAGTATACGGCGTTCCTCAGTTTTCGGGTATCGGATACGAGAATTGGATATTTCGGGTTAAAAAGTTTTTGAAGTCCGTCGGCCTGTTGGAAGTCCTCACCAAGCCAGCCTCAGCAGCTGCAGCAGAATTACCAAAAATCAATGAACAGGACTGTAAGGCAACGAATCTGATCATCTGGTAGAAAGGCACGACAAAAGAAATTTGGAGCATCTTTGATATCGTCTATGCCAATAAGTCACTATCATCCCAAACATTGTTGATCATGAAACAACTTGCGAAGCTGAAAATGTCTAAAGGCCCGGACGTCTGCTCAAGAGCATCTTAAGATCTTTGACGATCTGATCCGACAAGTCTCAACGTTTGATCCAGGTATCGTTCCTTAACCGAAGCAAAAACATCATCAACGTAGCGCCACCAGATCCTGGGAAACAACTTCTTCTTTTGAGCTTCGTTCTCAAAATCGCTCATGAAGAGATCCGCTAGCAATGGGGACGCTAGTATGCTACCCATACTGAGCCCAAAGGTTTGCCTGTAAACGTTGATGATGTTTTTGCTCCGGTTAAGGAACGATACCTGGATCAAACGTTGAGCATGTTAAACTCCCAACACAATACGATAAAATTTACCGTAGAGAAGGAAGTAGAAGGGAGACTCCCCTTTCTCGATCTGTTGATCAGTAGAAAAGAAGACAGCACGTTGAAATTCGGGATCTACCGCAAGCCTACCTCCACCGACAGATACATCACTTCGGATTCCAATCACTTCGGTGCCCAGAAGCAAGCCGCTTTCCACTCTATGGCACACCGGTTGTTCAACGTACCCATGGCGAAGGAAGAGTTTGAAGAAGAGAAAGACCGTATTTATTCAGCAGCCGAAGTAAATGGGTACGACAAGCCTTTTGTGGATAAAATCATCCGAAAACATAAGCGAAAAACACAGCGCAACAGTATAACTACCCTACAGCCGGACACCAAAGAAGTAAAAAGAGTCAGCCTGCCATTCTACCCGAAAATAACGAACCCCATAAAAACCACACTTCATCGACAAGGGTTACACGTTGTTCACAAAAGCGAGAACACTCTGCGTGACCTGCTTTGCAACCTCAAAGACAAGGTTCCACCTGACGAGCAGTTTGGCATATACCAGATTCCCTGCAAAGACTGTCCGGTGGTTTACATTGGACAAACCCGCCGAAAAGTCAAAGTCCGCATAAGGGAACATAAGAACGCCGTGGTGTCTAAGAAGAGCAACGAATCGAGCGTGGCGGCTCATACGGTGGAAACCGACCACGAAATAGATTGGGGAAGTGCGAAGATCGTTAAAACTGTAAGAAAAGCTTCCCACTTAGACGCATGGGAGTCAATGTTTATCAGCAATGCCCAAAAACCGCTGATGAATGAAGACGATCCTCCCATCATGTCGAGTCTATTCGATCTCGTCGACACGAACCACCAGCAGCAGTAGCATTCTCTCTCTCTCAACTTGGACCAGCGCAATCAGTCGGACATGGTCCCGTAGATGGGCTGCATCCAGGGATAGGGTGCGACTCAAAACTCTTTGCGTGCCGCACACTCTGCTACGAGACAGCACAACAAACTGGAAGGAGACGAGTACGCGCAATCGGTTGTGTGTTGCTCGTTTACTTTGCCGCGCGCTGGAGCTCTCCTGTCTCTCACGCTCTGTCGTATGCACTCTCTCGGTGCTTGTCTCCGTGCTTTGCATTTGGCTTGATACTACGCATGATTGGAAAAATTTCGAATCAAACGACCCATCACTTGTCAACCCTTGACAAGCTTAACAACTTTGCCGAAAACACAAACTCTTCAATTAATTTATTAATTGATTTTTTCTGTTTGGAGACGAGCGCAGTCCCAAGCACCGTGCATTACTCCCTACGCCGTAGAGCTAGTGCTGCGATTGTCTCTCGCACAATTACGAAAGCTCTCACTCATACGTCTCTTGTCTCTCGGCAAAACGGGAGACGAGCACTTGCGATTGTGTGAAGCACACGCTTTTTTCGCACCGCACGGTGCATGCCGCCAATCCCTGGCTGCATCGAGCCCGAAACCGGTCGGCATTAAGGTAATTTTTTAATTATTTTGACGATTGTAAAAACCATAAGTGTCGTGTCTTATCTCGCGTCGCGTTTCGTGATTGTATTCATCATTTATCTGAAGGAGAAGGGAAGGAAAAAAGGATGGGACAGGGAAAAGGGCAGGTAAGGGAATAGGATCGTCATACACGCATAAGCGTACCACAATGGGTTCAAACAGCGCCCTGAAAAGGGCATTGTGATAACGCATAAAGCGTAGAGAGCTATTAGCTGTTTACCACAGCGGGTCAAGAACAACAAAACGTCCTGAAGATTCAGGTTTCTGAAGTCAGTTTCACTTAATAAGTGTTTACCGAGTACTCGGAAACGCAGTTGCGCAAAAACTGAACAATTACATATCAAATGATACGAAGTACCATAATCGGATTCACAGCTATCACAGGCGAATGAATCAGCTTGCTGAATATTCGCCATGTGATCGCTGAGTCGGCAGGGGACTACTACGGAAGGCCGAATCACGAAAGGCCGAATCACAAAAGGCCGAATCACAAAAGGCCGAAAGCACGAAAGGCCGAAGGTAACAAAAGGCCGAAGCACGAAAGGCCGAATGTAACGAAAGGCCGAATGTAACGAAAGGCCGAATTACAAAAGTAGCCATTTTATTACTTAACCCTTTCCTTTCCATTACTTTTACCATATAACAAGAAAAAAAAACATTTAAGCAAATACATATTGTCCAACATAAATTCATTATACTCAAATCTTTTTGGAAGTTTGAATTGTTGTCTACAAATGTGACATGTATAGAGATAATTATACATAACATGGCATAATAAGCTTATAACAGCAGCACATAAATGATAGAAAGGCGAAATAGCTGGCCGAACAACTACGTTTGTTATATAGGGAAACGCTTGCTGTCCGAACTCGCTAACGCTCGTCGGACTTAAAAAAAGATAACAACTTCTGTTCGCATTATACCTAGCATACTATTGGAACTGCTGTTTTCCTTGGATTCGAGTCGACGCAATTACGGTGCATCGGATATCGGATACTTCGGCGGCCTTCTGCCGCCTCAGTTCCTCTATCCTCCATGCGGCTACGCCGCATGGTTCACATTTATGTGCATTTTACGTTGGAGTGGGGAGTTTTTTGTTAACTATTCAATTTGAGGTTATAACATACATACATACATACATTCTTTTAATTAATAGAGTATTTGACTAAACGGAAACCGAGTGAATATGCGTTTTCCGTAATTCGGCCTTTCGTTACGTTCGGCCTTTTGTTACATTCGGCCTTTCGTTACCTTCGGCCTTTCGTTACATTCGGCCTTTCGTTACCTTCGGCCTTTTGTTACATTCGGCCTTTCGTTACCTTCGGCCTTTCGTGATTCGGCCTTTTGTGCTTTCGGCCTTTTGTGGTAGTTATACTGGTTTCGGCCTTTTGTGATTCGGCCTTTTGTGTTAATCCCATTTGTAGTAATGGGCTGAATTTTAGTATGGTGAGAATGTCAATTCTCCGTTTCTGCAATGAAATGGTGCAAAAAGCGTGGGTATTATGATTCCTTGCCTAATTTGATGCTGTTTGAGCAAAACTTTGGATAACTATGTTGTTTATGTTGCAAGAAATGGAGAAAACAACAACACTGTTGCCCAAAGTTTTGCTCAAACAGCATTAAATTAGGCAAGAAATCATAATACCCACGCTTTTTGTACCATTTCATTGCAGAAACGGAGAACTGACCTTCTCACCATACTAAAATTCAGCTCATTACTACAAATCTAGTACTTCACCGATATGTCCTATTTCAAAATGAATCCTCTCCCGATTTGACATACATGTGCACAACAGTTAGGTGATTGGTATTGATCTAATCCCTTCCGAAGGAGGTTTAGATTTTGAAAATAGGCAAACCATGTGCGATAGTGAAATCGAATTTAGGAACGGAGACGATCAAGTGGTTCCGTAGCTTGTATGAATAGAAGCGTCCGTCTAGCGAATAGGACAGATCGGTGAAGTACTAGATTTGTAGTAATGAGCTGAATTTTAGTATGGTGAGAAGGTCAATTCTCCGTTCCTGCAAATAAATGGTGCAAAAAGCGTGGGTATTATGATTCCTTGCCTAATTTGATGCTGTTTGAGCAAAACTTTGGGCAACAGTGTTGTTGTTTTCTCCATTTCTTGCAACATAAACAACATAGTTATCCAAAGTTTTGCTCAAACAGCATCAAATTAGGCAATGAATCATAATACCCACGCTTTTTGCACCATTTCATTACAGAAACGGAGAATTGACCTTCTCACCATACTAAAATTCAGCTCATTACTACAAATCTAGTACTACACCGAACGTGCCCCATTGGCAGTCGTGTGTTCAATTTCCTCCGGAGCACGTGGATTTTTTTTCGCAATTTAAAACTCAATTCGTCGATCGAGCGCATATTTCTGTTGTGCACATGGATGTCAAAGCATTTCAACAATGTAATTTCCATTTAATAGGAGGCAATCAGTGAAGTACTAGATTGAAAGTAGTGAGCTGGATTTTTGTATGGTGAGATGATCAGTTCTCCATTTCTGTAATGAAATGGTACAAACAGCGTGGGTTATATGATTTCTTGACTAATTTGATGCTATTTGAGCAAAAGTTTGGGTAACTGTGTTGTTGTATTATTTATTTCTTGCAACTTCAACAACACGGTTGTCAAAACTTTTGCTCAAACAGCATCAAATTAGTCAAGAAATCATATAACCCACGCTGTTTGCATCATTTCATTGCAGAAATGGAGAACTGATCATCTCACCATACAAAAATCCAGCTCACTACTTTCAATCTAGTACTTCACTGATTGCCTCCTATTTGGTTAGTCTACTCTAAGTAAATCATAAAATCGATAATAGGAAACGAGTTCTTGGCAGAAATCTCTACATTATTGAAACTCCCAAGGTATGGATTATAAAACAACTCCACGTTTAAGCAAAGGTTTGAAAAAATATGTCATAATTTTCATGAAAACTCTTGAACAAATCCGACAATATCAACTACGAATTGTAGATAAATTCATAAACAACTTCTCAAGGATAACGACGTATAATTGGGACCGATCTTTGAGGCCATTTTCAAGACCCTAATGTTTGTAAAGTTTTTACATATTAATCCTGCAATAAATCAGTGAACGATTAGGTCTTATCTATCTAGAAATGTTAGCAAAAAACTTGATAATCCAAAAGATAATAAATAGGTATAAGGGGCACTGACCTGAAATGAGGTGTCGTAGTTTTAATATATAATTCTCAATTTAGTGATTAGGCCTACATTCAATCACATAATACTGACAGTTTAAGAAGCTCTTTTATTGCAACCCAGGTTTTCCTAAATTGTTGTAAAAAGTAATTAGGAAAAAATCTTCGCATACATTTAAATAAATATATCACTTGAAATTGAATGAACAATCAGGTATAAAACACTAAAATCCATGAAACCCAAGGGCGCCCTCCCAAAACCAGCCAAAACAAACCGATATCAACACGCCCACCCCGGACGCAAACCACACACACACACACACACTCCGTCGTCGAAATGTCACATTTTAAAGCCCCGCACACTTCCTTTTCGGATCAGTCGCATCGCGGCGCCACCATCCCGCTCACATCTCACATTTTGCAAAATCTTCTCACTGCTCGCGTGCAGTTCAACCAACTTCAACCCGTTTTCTTTCGCGTCTCACCGACACCGAAACCGTGATGCTGTTTCGCAATCGAAACCCGCCAGCCCCCTGCCGTACGCAGCAGAACAAACGAGACGACCCGTGTCCCGCGCGTTCGGTCAACGACGACGACGACGGCTACGAGACCACGGTGAGAAAGAAGTGACGGACGACGACGAAGACGGGATCGCCACCAGTGAGAGAGTGTGTGCGTTCGTCCGAAGGGGAATGAAAAATTATTTCCATTTTTTTGCCAATACCTAGCCACGGATGGGTCCGTTCCGGTCCGGGGGTACACTTTTCCGGTTCCTCCTGGGCTCCAGTAGCGATTGGTCCGGGTCCAGAGGGCGACGGGACGCGATAAATGTCCGTTTTGGGGCGAGGAAAATCTCCACCATACACCAACAGAGTTCCGACCGACACGGGAGTTTCACTTGTTTTGAACCGTTCTCTTCCACTACTAGTTGACAACTGACAGACAGACGACGACGACGGCTGCTTTTTTGTGGTCGTTGACGATGGGGTCGGAATTTGCTTGCGGCGGAACGCTAGGACAGAGAAAGGCACTTTCGGTGGGATCGGATTTCGCGCGCTGTCTCGTTTTCGCCAACTGGTTGAGATACGAAATCGAAGAGTTGGCTTGATCTGCTGTCTTTGTCCGTCTGCTTGGAAACAACCAACCCGGGAGCTTCTTGACAGCTGCCGAACAACGTCAGCGTACCTAAAAATTTTGGTCCGGGTGGTACTGTCAGATTCAAAGCGGCAAGCGCTACTTTTGAAAGTGACGAAAACCAAGAATAACAAACCGCACAAAACATATTAAAATATTAAACAAGAATCTTAATGTGTTGTTTCTGCTTCTCTGGCACAGAAAAATGCAATTTAAGTGCGGTATGATGAAATTGATTACTAGAAGTGAAAATTATATCTATAAAACGGCTGAAGGCAAAATAGTCGACTTTCATACTATTAATCAGAAACTCATGTTTTTCTCTGGTGCGGTTATTATGCACATGCCAGTAATAAATTACTACTTATGCAAACATTTTACAGCTGCATATCTGGTGGCAAATCCAAAATGGAAGTTAAAAATTATCAGATCAGATTTTTTTTCAGTTTGATCCTCGGTTCAATCTAGCATGCGCAGTTACAAATTAATATGCAATACCGTTTAAACAAGTGTTTCTGTTACATTTCTTACAGCATCAAATAAAAATGATTTGAATTTAATTAACACTATTTTTGCGCTTCTGTTGAATACGTCCTTTTGATACGAAACGCTAGCCTCTTGTTGGGCTTGTTGGGCATCCACTCACTACGAAACAGAAAGGTGTTTTCGCATGGACGAAAATTGTTGCGTCAGTGAAGGATGGACCCGTTGTTTACGTACAGTAGCGACATCTGCGATTTGCAAGTAGGTACGCGAAACTGAGCTCATCTGTCAAGTAGTGGGGGGGTTGGAAACAACCGTGAAAATGTGCGTCATCGTTTCTTTGCGACGCTTTTTACCGAACAGGGGTGTTTAGCCAGACGGGAGGTAAAATTGAAAAGTATTCAGGGGTGGACAGAAATCTCGAGTCCATTCTGATTAGGGCGTAGCGCATTAATGGGCAGTTTCATTATAGACACTATAGATTCCATAGACTCGCGGAGACATGGTTGAGCAATACGATTTTAGTGTGTTTTGTCGTGAATTTAGAGTGTACCGAGCGAATATGACGTCACGCAATCCATTGTCGCTATTGAAATCGTGACGTCATGCTCGTTTGGCTACACGAACTGACAGTTCGTTTGGCTACAGTTGTCTTCGCCTCCGCGAGTCTATGGAATCTATTGATTGATGCACCAAGCGGTAAGAAGAAGAATTTTGACATCCAAGCGGTGTGCCGTTTACATCCATCGACCAATCAGCGACGAGGATCTAATCGATGGCACACCGCTTGGATGTCAAAACTTCTTCTTCTTTTCGCTTGGTGCATCAACCAATAGTGTCTATAAGTTTCATATCTCCGCTTATGTCGTATGGTTAAGGCGTCTAGCTGTGTTTGTGTTTGTGTAAAAGTTAACTCACACACGCTCACAGTTTTTTTACGATCATCTAAAGAAAACATTACTCTACCGTCTACCCCCGTTGGTTTGACCTCATCTAATCTGAACACTTTTTAATTTGACCCCCTCTAATCTGCACATCGTTCAAACTAAAAATGGTTCAAGCGTCATTCTGCTCATGGAACGGGGTGAAACGGAACGCAGAATCAAAACAAAACAGCGAAAAGGGTTACCATCAGTGTGTTGTTCGATGCCCACAGGGTTACTAGAAGTTCAAATTAAAAAATGAACCCCGTTGGTTTGCATGAGGTGTCGTTCAAACCAACGGGGGTAGACGGTACTTGGTGGTCACTGGTCACGCTCCCCTAAAAGCACTCTGTTTTTCTTTGCTATCTCTGTCACTCTACAGGAGGCTTTATTTAGAAATAAAAGCTGTGCCGTTAACCCTTCATAAGGCAGTGGCAACTATATTGCCACCTACTGCTTGTATTTTTTTTTCTGTTTTATTGACCATCAAACGCAAAACAAGTAAACAGTAAATTACCAACCCTACACTCAGCCAAATAACCTTAAGATTTCCATAAGGCCCAACTTATGAAACGGCCTTTAAATAATTCATAATGATTCGGATGAATTTCATAAGGTCACTCTATGACGTAAAATCGTCTCACAGCTTGGCTTTTATTCATGTTTAGCAAGATGGTATTCTCAAGCGTCGATAGCCGTGTGGATAAAACACGGGCTCGGTGATCCCGACGTTCATGGATCGAATCCAGTCTGCATCTTTTTAAGATTTTTTTGTTCTTTTCATAAGTCTATCTTATGAAATTTGTCATAGTAAGTACGATCAATTTTCATAAGGTATTCTTATGTCATGCATAAGAATTAATTTTAGCAAATTTTCATAAGGTATTTTGATGAATTTCGCTAGTTTTTTTCGCTGAGTGTAAGACTGAATTACTAATGCTACAAATGGAAGAAAAGTGAAATAATTGCAGAATCTCCTAACTTTCATGCAATGTATTGGCCAGAAATATGTTATTTTTGCTTCCAAAGTTGAAAATTTTGCGTTACTTAACCTCACATTTGATCGCTAATAACAATAGGACAGATCGGTGAAGTACTAGATTTGTAGTAATGAGCTGAATTTTAGTATGGTGAGAAGGTCAATAGAACAGATCGGTGAAGTACTAGATTTGTAGTAATGAGCTGAATTTTAGTATGGTGAGAAGGTCAATTCTCCGTTTCTGCAATGAAATGGTGCAAAAAGCGTGGGTATTATGATTCCTTGCCTAATTTTATGCTGTTTGAGCAAAACTTTTGGCAACAGTGTTGTTGTTTTCTCCATTTCTTGCAACATAAACAACATAGTTATCCAAAGTTTTGCTCAAACAGCATCAAATTAGGCAAGGAATTATAATACCCACGCTTTTTGTACCATTTCATTGCAGAAACAGAGAACTGACCTTCTCACCATACTAAAATTCAGCTCATTACTACAAATCTACTACAATACTATTTATAGTACTACACCGAACGTACCCCATTCGCCCCCAAAACGACGATTCGACCGCTTGGGAGTGTTGTCGTCGTCGTGATGATGCTTCCCGAAAGCAATGTCAAATTCGTTCGGGGTTTCAAAACATTGGAAAGAAATTCATTATTTTACAGTCAGATTGAGATTTACGAGTAAATGAGTGTGATCCGAAGGTATAACTGTTTATTCTGAGCATAACAGTATTTTTTACGGCAGTGAAAACTAAGTAGAAGTACGATATTTCTGGGTCTGAAAATCGTTCAGGCGAAGTGGATAGCAAATCTAACCTAGAATATCCTACAATTCTAACCTCAACTCCTCACTTGCACAAGCCGGATCTCATTTTTCACGGAAAAGGTAGAACAAAATGCAAAACTAACGACTAAAGACTAACGTGCGACCGAGGGAATTGAAAGTTCTACCATTCCCACTTAAAAAAATGGTCGGATGTTGGTTGTAAGTAGGAAAAATAAAATAATTCCCCCAACAGATTATGTTGACAGGTATGTAAAAAAAGGTAAACATCATCAGTTCGGTAGTTGCGCTACCGAAACAAAGATGGGTAACAGTATGTTTTGTTTTGCCCTTGAAAGCCAATTGGCTTCTTTAGCGGTGTTGAGATAATTCCATATTCAGAATCTGCATGCAAAACTGAGCCGAAATCCAAAATTTTATGAATTTTGGTGCCCGGGAACCTATTTAAAAATCAGTTTGAAGTTTGTATGGGAGCGATTTGTCGAATCACCCCTCGTCGCATTTTGTACTGGGCGGAGTTGTCAAGCAGTTGGCCAGCTGTCAAAAGGTGATTTTGAAAAATCTCTTCGAAATCGATTTTAGGTACCAAAATGAAGTTCTAAAAATCTGAAAAAAATCATGGTGGTTCAGAAAAAGGTACTCTTTCGTATAAAATCAAAAAATCAATACATTTTTCTTAATTTAAAAACCCAATTTATTTTGAATTTTTTGTTTTGGTTTACGCAAAATGGGGATTAGTAACAACGCCTGGAATTTTTTTTGGTACTAAACAAAGCTTTTACAACAATTGGGTTATTTAGTGAATAAAATATTGCTATTTTCTATAGCCTAATCGAAAGAACTCATTTTTCTGAGTATAACGTGATTTTATTGGATTTCAATACCTTTGTTTTGATGGTTAAATTAACAAAACAGTTTTAATTTTCGTGGATAGAATGACAGTTCAATCGATAAAGTGACAGTTCGACCCGAACAAAAAATTTTCCCCATACAAACTTTAAATGCATTTTAAAAATAGTTCCCAGACTTAAAAAATTATGAAATTTTGGATTTCGATTAATTTTTGGGCGGAGAATACGATAATAAAATAATCTGGATACCCCTAAAGAACCCAATTTGGGAGCCATTTGGCTAAATTTGACCGCGTGAAGGAAATTAGCTCAAACTTATTATAAAATTTTAAATTTGATAAATATTTTAAGAAATAATCAAATTCTCGCTTTTAGTATCATACAGGCGTATCTACAATGATGGATTTCTCTTCATCGATTTTCTCTTTGGATTTTTTCCGGGGAATACGATTAGTGTTCGGATCAACTCTTGATGTTTTTCGGTGCAGGACGACTAGGAATAGCATCTAGAACAATAAAAATAACTGAAAATGAATTGCCGATCAAGTTATTTACCAAAGAGAAAATCGATGAAGAGAAATCGATCATTGTAGATACGCCTGTATAATACTAAGCGCACAGACGTAACACTCTAATCATTCCCATCGTACATCGATTTAACCGCCAATTTGAAAAAATGATAGTTGGCCAACTGGCCACCCGTGGCGCTCACGTCAGTTTTGTTCGAGTTTGACGTTTACATACTACCGCCACCTAGGTCATAGTTGGCCAAACTTAGTTGTTTTAGCATTGGGTGATTATGTTTCCGTGACTATATTTTGGATCGAAAAGTGTTTGAAATGTTACGTCTGTTTGTATGTGGTATATTGTTTCATCAGTGCAAGAAAATAAAATTGAGTACTATGATATAATATCTTTATAGAAAATAGTGATTGATTATTCGGTTCAGTGCATGCGAATGAATTTTAGTACTCGATTTAGTACTTCCTTCAAAGCGAAATAATAAAAACGAGAAAAAAAAAACAAATCCTCAAGGAAATTTCCAAAGAATCCATTGGATAATAATTAAAAAAAACTTCAATAATCCCTACAAAAGTTCCTCTTAGAATATTCTTAGAGAAACATCTGTAGGAATTCTGTAGGAATTATTTTGAAAAATCCTTCTGGAATTCTTCCAACGAATTCTTTAATATTCGGCTACTCTAGGAGTTTCGTCAATGATTCCTTCAGGAATTTTTGCTAGCATTTGTCTTGGAACTCTTCTAAAAATTTATATTGCGATTTTTAATAAGATTCATTCGAAATTCTTTCGAGAAACCTTTTGAAAAAATACTGTAAGTTTCCATCAACTCAGTCATGAATTTCTGCTACATTTATACATGATTCCTCCAGAAATTCATCCAAAGAATCGTTCAAAAAACTCTCTGAGGATCCGTGGTAGAATCAACGTGTCCTTAGTAATCTTACGATCCCAAATTCATCCTATTAGAAAACAAAGCGATTACACGGCGTCGATTGATTACGTAAATTTTGTTAGCATTCGTGCTTATTTTTAACGAAAATTCAAAAATAAGAAACAAAACGTGCTTCATTCCTTTGTTTTGTGTATAGGATGAAAATGGATGCTATATGCACCCATGGAACAGATACCCAATCTTATCAAGTTAAATAATTTTCTTCAGGAATTCTTTAGGAATTCATAGAAGTATCCTTTAAGTGATTTATGCAAGGCTAAACATTCATAGAAGATATCCATCGGAAATACTTCAGAAGGAAATTTTTCCAAGAATTTCTTAGATATTCCTTAAAAAAATCACTTGAAAATCATCCAGATTCTTTCAGAATTTCTTCAAGGATCTTGTTAAGAACTCCTGCGAAGGTTTCATCAACCAGATAAAGCATTCCTTGTATAATTTGTTCACCGAGAATTACTTTTGGGATTTTTCCAGGGATCACTTTAGGAATTCTACTAAGGTTTTCTTCAAAATTCCAAAAGGAAAAGAGCCATTGAGAAATTCCTCCCATGCTTCCTCACGATTTTTCCACAGATTTCTTTAGTAGTTAATTCAATTAGTTCTCTTGAGATTTCTCTATAGATTCGTTCAGAATGTATTCATTATATAAGTATTCTCATAAATTGATTTCACTTCAATTGATTTCACTAATTCCTGATTTTCCCAGGTATTTTACAAATACTTTTTTTTACAAGAAATCCCTCGGGAATTCTTTTACGCAAGGATTTCTTAGAGTAGTTATGCAATTACTTTTTAGATTTTTTCGAACATTCTTAGACAAATTGCTCCAAGAAATTCCTTAAGAATTCCGCCTGAGTTTCCTTTAGGCGTTTTTGATAGAAATGCCTTAGAAATTCCTCCAATAATTGAAAGGAACATAAATATTTTAGAGATTAAAAAAAAATATTAAGAAATCTTTCAAGAAATTCAATAAAAAATCCTCCAAGAAATTCTACTGGGATACTTTCAAACATTTTTAGGAATTACTTTGTGATTTTTTTCGGGAAATTGTTTATGAAGTTCTCTGGTAATCACCTTTTTTGTAAATTCCTTAGGTAATTCTTCAATGATTTGCTTCCACTGTTCCGTTGTAAATTATTGGATTTTTTTTAATTTCGTGAGATTGCATCACATAGAACTTCAACAATAACAATAGACTGAATTCCGTAAGGAATTATCAATAGAAACTTCCAGAGGAATTTTCTGAGGAATTCGCGGAGAAATTTTCAGAAATCGCCACTTCAATTCACAAACGAATTGACTACGAAATTTTCAAAGTTCCTGCCAAATCAATTTCGAAATTGAAAGAACCTCATTAAAATTTCCAAAGAATTTGTCGAAAAAACTCCGCCGAAGGTAATATAAAAGATTTTCACATGGTTACTCACAGGAAATTCCCGTATGAATTTCCCGGAAGAAGTTTCCAGAAGAGTTTTGCCAGAAAGAATTGCTAATAGCTGAGATTATTTTCAAAAGAATTGCCATGGATTTTTTTCAATAACGAATTCAGAAAAAAACGGCTCGTGTAATCCCCTAAGGAATTTCCGAAGGAAATTTTTACAGTAATTGTCGAAGGGATTTCCAAATAAATTTTCAAAGATATTCCTTAACGAATTGCTGAACGGATGTCCAAAGTTATTACTGAAAAAGATCCAAAAGAAATTTCCGAAGAAATACTTCGGCAATTCAAATAAAAAAATGAAAGCATTCTCCTCCAAGAAATTCTACTGGAATTTCTTCAATGAATCCTTTAAGTATTCGTCCAAGGTTACCATCAGGATTTTTTTTTCTATTAATACCTTTAAAGATTTCTTTAGCGACAACACCAATTTTGTTCGGATTTCCTTCACGAAACTTTTAAGAAATTTTTCTTAAGGTTTCCAAAGGAGGAACTCCAAGAACTCTTTCTTGGATATCTTTTACGATTCATCTAGGAATTACTTAATGGACTTCTTTACAAATTCCTCCAAGATGTCCTTCGAAAGTTGCTACAGCGATTTCTTCGGGAACTCCTTCAAGCGTTTCTGGAGGAATTTCTTCTGTAATATGTAATCCCAAAAAATCCATAGAGTGTCCTAAAGATTTCCACATACAGCTGTGTTCATAAAAATAGCAGTGAAAGCCGTTTTCCATACAAAATGGCCAACTTTGACATGCTGTAACTTTGTTCTCCTATGAGCGTGTAAATAAATTAAAAGGTAGCTTTACCTTGAAGAAGCAAGAAATATTTTCGCACGCTATTCGAACAGTTTCCGCCTTGATTACAAGTTAATGTTCAAATTTAAAATTTTTAAAATTGTTTGTCAAATTAAAAAAATTAGAACAAACACTGCTATTATTTTGAACAATTTCACATAGTGTTTAACTTTTTTCCACGTGCTTAGAAAATTCTCAGATTTTGCTATAACAATATTCACCATATTTGTAGTTCGCTGTTAAATTTTCAGCTCAATCCCTCATAGGAGAAAAAAGTTACAGCATGCCAAATTTGACCTTTTTGTATGGAAAACAGCTTTCACTGCTCTTTTATGAACACAGCTGTACGTTTCCTTTGGCGCTGCCCCACATGATCCCTTTAGCGATTTCCCAAAAAAGTCCTTTCAAGGATTTCTTACGAATTTGTTCAAGCAATTCTTCAGATACACCTGCAAGGATTTTTTTCAGAAATTCCTCCAATAATTGATGCAGGAAATCGTCCAAAGTCCTCTTTCACAATTCGTTAAAGAATCCTTTAAGAAATTCCAGTAAGGATTTAATCTTTTTCTCCAAAGATTTTTTTTAAAGCTACGTTACAAAGATTCCTCCAGGGATATCTCAGATTTTTCATGAATTCCTTCAGATAATCCTTCAAGAATGAACATATTCGTTCCCAAAGGATTCCAGCACAAACTACATCAGGGGGTCTTACATAAATTTATCCAAGGGAGTCTATAAGAATTTTTTTGATGATTTTTTTTTTGTTTGAACCAAAGAATTTGACAGGAATTCTTGGGGTTTCCGCATTTGATTTCTTTGAAAATTAATCTGGCTCCAAGCTTGATCACATACATTCATCGAAGATATTTTCCATAAGGAACTCCAGCAAGATCCCTTCTTGGAGAAATCTCTAAGATAATCCTTGGAGAAATTCCTTAAGGTTCATCTGAAGGAATCTTTGAAGGACTTTATGAAGGAATCCAAAGAAGTTTTCCTAAAGGTATGCTTAAAGAAATTCCTAAAAATACCTTCAGAGAATTTCTGATGAAATTCCTGAAGAAAAGTTTGGAGGATATCCTGAAGGATCATTGTAAGTATTCCTAAATCAATGCTTAGAAGAAATTCTGAAGCTATCTCTGAGAAAAGTTGTGAAATAATTCATAGAGAATTTTTTGTAGAAGTTTTTGAAGTAATTGTTGAAGTAACGCTGATTGCACTTGTTTTTCATATGAGAGCAAAAACAATCGACAAACTGTTTTAACGTTACATGTTCTTCTTCTTCTTTTTGGCTCTACGTCCCCACTGGGACTTGGCCTGCCTCTCTTCAACTTAGTGTTCTTCGAGCGCTTCCACAGTTATTAATTGAAGGGCTTCCTTTGCCTGGGAGTCGACAAAATTTTCCCGACCGGAACGGGAATCGAACCCGCCGTCGCCGGATTGGCGATCCATAGCTTTAATTACTAGGCTAAGGGAACGTTCAAAAATTACGTCCAACATTTGGGGGAGGGGGGAGGGGTCTACAAAAGTGTGACACTACGTGTATTAGGTATAGGGAAAATGCGTGACAGAGGGGGGAGGGGGGGTCTAGAAATCCCAAAAATTGATGGACGTAATATTTGAATCTTCCCTAACTGGAGACCCATGTGTGGACGTGACATATGTTCAGATCTGAATTTTCAAAAATTGGGCCCCTGAATTTCAGCTGCTACTTTAAGCTAAGTCAATAGCTGTGTTTGGTCCTGTGGTTAGGATTTCAGGGACGTTTTCACAATGCTCATGAATTTTACTTGTAATTTTGGTGCCCCAGTAGGTACCTACAAAGAGTGATCATCAAACTAATCAAAACTAAACTAACTTAACTATTTGAATAATGTGTGTACATCAAGGTGTACATCTACAATAGTTAACAGTTGGACTTTAAATAAGCCATCTGTTTGTTCCATTCCAATAACTATTGATAATTACGAATGTGCCCCTACATATCTCTCAGCAGAACTGCGAAGTATTGAACTTATGGGAAACTTTCGCTATTTAAAGAACTCTATTGAAACTAGTGGAGCAACTTTCCCCGATTTGGAGGCCCCCTAAATTCGGGGGCCTGGTGCGGACTGCTCCCTCCGCACCCCCCTTGCTACGCCACTGAACACCTATTGTTCCTTTAACTTCTTTGTAAGTACAGTGGATTATGTTACAAGCTATGGTCTCCGGAGTAGTGTTATTGATCTGGAATATCTCAAAACTATCTTAAAATTACTCATGATATGCCAGAGGGATTACCGAATACAGTATAAAGTTCATTGTGAGAAAACCTACTGTTACTGTCATGAGCTAAACTTCAGGATAGTTTGGACGACCCTTCAATGTCCCAAAGGTTCATAATAATATATATCAGACTTTATGTTGGTCCAGTAATCGCAATTAATAATGAAGCGTTACTCAGTATGTCAGATATAGCTGGTGTTACGAGTGTAGACCTTAAGTTCTGAACTCAAAGATAGTTTGGCTGATCTGGAACATTCACAGTGTCTCTAAATAACATTTGAGATTTCAAGAGCTTCACGGATCTCACCAGATTATGCTATGCTATTATTTATTGTGAATGCAGATAAGGTTTTTCTTGTACAATCAAAGGACTGCACTATATAACAGCTTTGACGACCCTGAATGTCCCATAGAGTTATAATAAGCTAGTAGATTTCAGATTGCTCCGCTAACTGCGGTTGATTATGCAACGTTACTCAGTATAACAGATATGGCTACTGTTACGAGTGTAGACCTGAAGTTCTGAACTCCAAGGTAGTTTGGCTGACCTGGAATATCCCTTAAGTGTCCCAAAATGACATTGTAGATGTCAAGAGTTTCACGGATCCCAGTAGGGTATGCAATGCTATTATTTGTGGCAAAAATGCAAAAAAAATATTCTTGTAGATTTGAAGGACTTCACTAATAGGACAGGTTGGAACACCTAGAACATCCCAGAATATAAAACACCTTTGCATATTCTTGACGAAGGCTGAATGAATACATATAAACGTAACCCACAACCAAGTTCAGCTTTTAGAACAACTGGTATGTCAATTATTTCGTTTTTCCAAATTTCATGGTGTTCAGGATGTTCTAGGTTATCAATGAAATTTCAAATACAAATATTCACATTTTTTTACGAATAGAAGACTCAATTTGCAACAACCTCGCCGTAGACAGTATTTTGTTTCATCGAATGGGTGAATTTATACAGCCGTTTCTATGTTGGGGTCATATATGACCCCTCCGGCTCCAAAGGGTTAAGCTAGGATTTCAGTATTTAACCAATGTCATTTATTTGACCAATATTTGATCATTTTTGACGAAGATCTATAAGGGCAAAAATTGTCACTCTTAAACAAAAAACGAATAGAGAAAAAAAAAGGGTACGCAAATCGCAAGAAATTTCTTGTTCTATGTTGATGCATGGAAAATTCAAGCAAGAAGTCGCTCACGAAATAAGCAAGCATTTGATTTTTCTTGATTCCAGAAGCTTGCTGCGGAAAATTTAACCATTCCGATCAAGGAAAAATGATGCATTGCACGGAAATTACTTGGGTGATTCCGTTTAAGGTCCATACCTTTCTTACGCCGGCAGGGACACGATCTAAACATGCTATAGCATCATAACTATAATAGCATTCATATATGAAAGAACGAATGAATGAATTTTCATTTTTTCACCGGCTGTTCGAGTCCGTATGAAGTTGATCATCAATATTAACTTCTTTTCTCGATCAGCCTAGATAGCTGTGTAGTGTCGGTAGCGATTGTCTCAATTGGCTAAGAATAACACTACGGACCGCCTGTTCCGGTGGTAAGAATCCACCAACAGGTGACCCCTAATTCATGGTGTGATGCGGCTTTATGCTTACCGTGCCTAGGAATGAATGGCTAGGGGGGTCTAATAAAAACCTAACCGCTAACGGAGCCTGTGGAGTACCAGGGCGCCCTCCACAGTATGTAGCCCTTACTGCGCTAACCGGAGCAATGGTGCAGTGGACCTTGTGTTTCTCCGAGACAATCAGCTGCCCTTCTTTAGTCTCACTTGAGGCTAAATAAGGGCGGGATTATGAAGATGTTGTTAATTAGTTTAAATTTTCACCTATATGGTTTCGCATTATGCGATTTACACAGTGTATTCTGTGTATCCTCGCCTTTGGCGTTTTCCAATCGATACCGATTTGGTTTTATTGTTGCTGTTCTTTGTTGTGCTGCTGTTGCGAAGAGTTTAATCTTACCTAGTTTGGGTAGTGGCTACGGTTAGGATAGCTCAGATCAATCTTCAGCATAAAAGAACAGCAACGATCAATCTTTGCAGACTTATGCAAAATGGTACAGCCCAAGTGGCCTTGGTACAAGAACCTTACTTTCGTAAGGGAAATTTCTATCTAGGAAACCTTGTGAACCCGGTGTTTGCCACTTTCAGTAAACATGAAATGGCAAACTCGCGTGTCATGCCTCGAGCCTGTGTGCTTGTCAACAACGCAATAGTTGCTACACTCATCTCTGAACTAACCACCAGAGATGTATGTGCTATCACAATTGATGTATCTGTTGGAAACCTCAACAGGAAATACGTCTATTGTTCTGTGTATTTACCACATGATGAACCATCCCCTACGGATGCTTTCAAACAAGTCATCGCATACTGCACTTCAAAAGGCCTTCCGCTAATTGTTGGCAGTGATGCTAATGCTCACCATATCATCTGGGGCAGCTCAGACATTAACTTGAGAGGCTCCAGTTTGATGGAGTACTTAAGTAGTACAGATCTTGCATTACTTAACATAGGCAACCGCCCAACCTTCATGGTATCTGCTAGAGAGGAAGTGTTAGATATAACGCTTTGCTCTAGCAGAATTAGTCACGAGCTGACCAATTGGCATGTGTCAGATGAAGAATCTTTATCTGACCATCGCTATATCTTTTTTGAACATTTAAATGTTACTTCGCAAACATTGCGTTTCAGGAATCCTCGGTCAACAAACTGGGATCTTTATACTGATTTGGTTGCAGCCAAATTTCATGGATATTCACCATCCATTGACACTCCAAGTGATTTAGATGATGCCGTTGATACTACAACGACCTTCATCATGGAAGCTTTTGAAGAAGCATGCCCTCTACGGTCTGTGAAGATCACAAGAGGAACCCCTTGGTGGAACTCTGATCTGGCGAAACTCAGGAAACAATGTAGAAAGAGTTGGAACAGACGACGTTCGGCTGGTTCGGAGGCTTTCAGGTCGGCTCGCAAGGCCTACAGGAAAGCTCTCCGGTCTGCTGAACGATCCGGCTGGAAAAATCTTTGTACAAATGTTTCCAGCTTGAGTGAAGTCAGTCGGTTAAACAAAATCCTTGCGAAATCTAAGGATTTCCGGGTGAACGAACTTCGTTTGCCAAATGGCGATCTGACTTCCTCTGATGAGGAAGTTCTGGAATGCTTATTCAGCACACACTTCCCTGGATGTGTGGATATTACATCTTCGGATGATCCTGATGTCTTTTCTTGTAGTTATGATTCTTTAGCTTCGGCTCGGAGTATTGTCACCGACGAACCGACGTGACAGCTAGAACAAATAAATTCAAATTTGTTGCCCGCGACGCCATGATGAAAAATAGCCGAACACTATCGCCACCTCTATAACGGCTCGCGGTGATTTGATAGCTCGACACCGAACCCCCGTGTGTTCATATAGGAAACGGTTCGCGTCTGCGCTGATTTGACAGAAGCGATCGCTCGCTTCAGTGGTCGACCGTTAAATTTGGGGGGGACACTTTTGAATCGCCACTGTCACGTCGGTTCGTCGGTGGTATTGTAACTATAGAATCGATTGAGTGGGCTCTTAATAGCTTTGCTCCTTTCAAATCTCCTGGGGCAGATGGGATTTATCCTATTTTGCTTCAGAAGGGATTTGATTATTTCAAACATGTTTTTAAAAAACTACTTGTTTGCAGTTTTGCTACAGGGTATATTCCCAAATCCTGGAGGGATATTACTGTAAAGTTTATTCCGAAAGTGGGTCGTGCGTCGTATGAAGAAGCAAAGAGTTTCAGACCTATCAGTTTGGCCTCTTTTCTTCTGAAATGCTTAGAACGCATTGTGGATCATCACATCCGTGATGTTCATCTGGCCAACGTGCCTCTTCATGTGAACCAACATGCCTACCAATCTGGTAAGTCCACTGTGACTCTTTTACACAAGGTTGTTTACGATATCGAGAAAGCATTTGCTCAAAAGCAATCTTGTTTGGGTGTTTTCTTAGATATCGAGGGTGCCTTTGACAACGTGCCTTTCGATGCCATATTGGAAGCCGCACGGAGTCATGGTATATCTCCAATGATTTCCAATTGGATTCACCAAATGCTCAAAACCGATATCTCTTCTCGACATTGCGTCTAGCAGGGATTAGGAAACTGAGTGTTTGTGGATGCCCCCAAGGGGGAGTCTTATCACCGCTTTTGTGGAATCTCGTAGCAGATACGCTATTGAGGCAACTCAATAATAGCGGTTTTCCTACTTATGGTTTTGCCGACGACTACCTAACATTGTTAGTTGGTATGTGCATCAGCACCCTTTTCGACCTGATGCAAAACGCCCTTCAGGTAGTTGAGGGTTGGTGTCGCCAATATGGCCTTTCGGTAAATCCGAGTAAAACATCTATTGTTCTTTTCACGGAAAAGCGAAACCGTAATGGTGTTCGATCTTTACGTCTCTTTGATTCTGAAATCGATGTGACTGAACAGGTAAAGTACGTTGGAGTCATTCTTGATTCCAAGCTTTCCTGGACACCTCACATTGAGTTCAGAATCAAGAAAGCTTGTATGGCCTTCGGACAATGCCGGCGAACCTTTGGTACAACTTGGGGTCTTAAACCCAAGTATATCAAATGGATTTACACAACTGTTGTTCGTCCAATATTGGCTTATGGATGTCTTGTGTGGTGGCAAAAGGGCGAAGTGAGAACGGTCCAATCAAAATTAGGCCATCTCCAAAGGATGTGCCTAATGGCGATGTCTGGAGCGTTCTCTTCAACGCCTACGGCAGCGCTTGAAGTTCTCTTTGACGTTGCCCCACTACACATTCATCTCAAACAAGAAGCACTTTCTTGCACTTACCGTCTATGGGTACTCGGTTTACTAGAGGAAACTCCTGTGAACCGCAGTTCAACACACACCTCGTTGTTTCCACTTTTGGTGAATTGGGACAAAGTTGTCCTTGCTCCAAGTGATCTTACAATTGCTTGTAATTTTCCATATAGGACATTTTCCACGAAATTCCCTTCCCGGGAAGAGTGGACATGTGGTTATCTGGAAAGAAGTATTTCAGACGGCATCGTATGTTACACTGATGGCTCCCTTCTCGAAGGTCGAGCAGGTGCTGGTGTTTACTCTCGTGAGCTAAGGCTGTATCAGTCTTATTCACTTGGTAGACACTGCACCGTTTTTCAGGCCGAAATCTTTGCTCTTATGTGCGGAGTGCAATCAGCACTTCAGCAGCACGTAATGGGCAAAGTAATATACTTCTGTTCAGATAGCCAGGCTGCTATTAAAGCACTTGCTTCGGCCAACTCCAGGTCGAAGATAGTTATCGCTTGTCGAACTCAAATCGAGGAGCTGAATTCAGCAAACGCTGTTCACCTTGTATGGGTACCTGGCCATTCTTCCATCGCTGGAAATGAATTGGCTGATGAGTTAGCTCGCACTGGAGCATCACATGACTTCATTGGCCCTGAGCCAGTATCCAAGTGTTGGGTAAAGCTTCAGATTGACACCTGGGCTGCCACTCAGCACAAACAATACTGGAATAGTTTGGAGTCATGTCGTCAAACAAAATTGTATTGTACTGAGCCATCTCTAGGGGTGGCAAAGTATCTAACAAATCTGTCAAAGCAGAATTGCAGCATGCTGGTCAAAGCATTGACTGGCCACTGCCGACTCAGTTATCACATGGCGAATATTCAGCAAGCTGATTCATTTGCCTGTGATAGCTGTAAATCCGATTATGGAACTTCGTATCATTTAATATGTAACTGTCCAGTTTTTGCGCAATTGCGTTTCCGAATACTCGGGAAACACTTATTAAGTGAAACTGACTTCAGAAACCTGAATCTTCAGGACGTTCTGTTGTTCTTGACCCGCTGTGGTAAAGAGCTATAGGCTCTCTTTACGCTTTATGCATTATCACAGTGCCCTTCTCAGGGCGCTGTTCGAACCCATTGTGGCACGCTTATGCGTTATTACAGTGTCCTTTTCAGGACGCTATGTGAACCCATTGTGGTACGCTTTTGCGAGTATGACGATCCTATTCCCTTACCTGTCCTTTCCCATGTCCTATCCTTTTTCCTTCCCTTCTCCGTCAGGTAAATGATGAATAGGCTCGTGTTCATGGCGATGGCACAAATTTCCCGAATGGAGGAGAACGTGCCTCTAGAGCCGACCTACTGATACCTGATACCTATAGGGGGATTAGGGGCATAATGGACACCCTAAGCAAATGAGTATGTTAGGCCTGTATAACAGTCAAAAACTTAACATATTATTAGTTGGCTTACAACTTGTTTCCTACGTATTTCAATCATTTACAGCTTGTAGAATGTCATTATTGTGAAGAAATAATGAATTGAAAACCGTGTGTTTTTTGGGGCTGGCAGCAAAGGTACGGGGCGAACTGGACACCCATCGGGGCATAATGGACACCCCTGCATATTTTATGCTGTATCTTTGGGAATATCGACCAGTTAAGTAATTTGCCAACGGAGATCAATACCACAGATATAATACTCCATCTTAGATGAGTTTACATAACTTCAAAGTTAATTAAATAAATTTTAGGCTAAAATAATTGGATTGAATATTTTCAAACTCTCTAAAACGCCTAACAGTATGCAACGCCCGGATATCCATTCAGAAATGCAAGTGTTCATTTCGCCCCGAATAGACTACAACATTGAAATTGTTATTTTCAGTGTGTTCTGATCAAAAATATAATGCTTCATCCATTGCTAAATCTACGTATACATGTAGATAAGCTAACAATTCACTTGTTTGTATGGCGGACACACTCAATCACTCGTAATACTTTATTTGCTGCTGCTTAGAAATTATAAGAAATCCACCATATGAAAAACGAACTTCAATTTTAATGATATTTTGGTTAATTTGAAGGAATATAAAGGGTACTTGTGAAAAATAGAACAATGACTTGTTCCTTTCCACTCATGAATTGAAAGCTTGACATAAAAGTCAACGGTTTCGGCAAAAACAGGGGTGTCCATTTCGCCCCGGGTGTCCATTATGCCCCTAATCCCCCTATTACGTATATATTGAAAATTTAATTTGAACACTCTAGAATAGTGCATGAAGTAAGGGTGCTGAAATTGAAAGATTAAAGAAATAGCAAAGAAAACATTGGAGAACTAAAACAAAAAAAACAAACTGCTAATATTTTTTTCATGGAGATATCCCTAAAAACTCTTGAAAATACCTGAATGAAACGGGAAAAAAATTCTGAAGTTTTTAAATACAACGCCTGATACAAACCTTTTCGGAAAATTTTAAGATAATGAGCATGAATTCTAGTAGGATATTGTGGGGGTAGTTCTTAGAACTTAACTTTGCGATTTTTTTAGTAATGTCTGAAGAATCTCAGTGAGACATTCTGGAAAAAAAAACTTTAGATAAGTATTCTAAGTAGAATACTTTAAGGGTTTTTACGGCATCATCAGCATCGGCAGCCATGTTGGATATGTGGCTCGAATTTTCAAAGTGATAATTCTCGGCCACTAATGCGAATCCACTTATCCGCGAGCGGTAATGGCGGCGGTGGGCAAAGCCCAAAGTATCTAAATACTAAGGTAAGAGATTCCCGCTAAAATTCATGGATTAGTGAGAAAAGGAAAAAAGCAAAAAATAGTTATGAAGTTTGCGCTGATTTGTATGGGCGCATCACTATTTAGCTAACTTTCTTAAGAAATTAAGCACTCCCATCATAGATGCAATTATTTAATTGCATCTCACTGGATTAAAAATGACCTCCATGCTATAAAACAGAAAATATCGCCATTTGAAAATCGATGACAAAATTTTTTTAATTTGTTCTAAACATATTTTTTCAGCATTTAGAAACATCCAAACTAATTAAACTTCACAAACTTTGCTGAAATAATGACATTTTAGTGTAAAAACGCCAACTTTTCATAACTAACGCAGATGTGTTGGTGAGTCTCATTATTGACATTTGCGGGAATCTCTTACCTTGGGTATTTAAATACTTTGGGCAAAGCCAACCGGTTCGGATTTTGACGTTTCATGGGGGAAAGTCAAAACAGTTTAATTCTCCTCCTCACCCCTTCACCCACCGTTTGGTGGCGCCAACCGATTGCGATCCCCAAGAAACGTCAAAATTCGAATCGGTTAATTATGCCCGCCGCCGCCATTACCGCTCGCGGATAAGTGGATAGACTCTAAGGGGCAGGAAGTGGCCTGGTCAAAGTCTACGCTTTATACTAATGTCAATAATTCCTTTAAAGATTCGCCAGGTGTTATTTTTCAATTTTTTCGCTATAATTCTCACCCGGATTTACATGTAATTTCCTTCATGGTGTCTCGACAGATTTCCCTAAAATGATCTAAGGATTTCTACTAGAAATGCCTCTAGAACTATGTGTTGGACCACTGTGAAAATGCCATTGTTAAATCTATTCTTACGGGAACTCTTTTAGTGGCTTCTGATGGATGGATTACTATAGCCATGGATTCCTAAGAAATATTTGTTAAAAAAATCTCAGAAACAAATTTGAATGTTTTAATTTTTATGTTTAAGAAACTTGTATTCAAGGGATCAATCGTACCATATCCATAATGCGTAACTACAGCGCATTTGTCCCCTCTGCTCTAATGCTGAGCGTGCTTGTTATGCACTACAGTAAGCGTGCACAACTTGGGAGATAAATGCGTTGTAGTTACACGCATGATCATCTTGGAGAAATTGTTACAGAATTTCTCCGGAGAAATATTTTGTGGAGTTTCATCCAATTTTATTAGAAATTCCAGTAATTCAGAAATGCTTCACATGACAATTCAATTCAAATTCTTATAGTTTTGTCAGATAAACTCTTTCGAGAATTTTCTTTAGTAATTTCTTTCGATATTACTACAGGATTTTTTATAGAAAATTTTCAAGTATTACGAAACAATTCATTTGAGATTTTTTAAGGTGAAAGCATTAATCCAAAAAAGAAAAAAAGATAAAAGTTCATTAACAAAGGTCTTAAGTACATTATCAGAAGAAATCCTTAGATAAATTCTTGGAATGCACTTTGAAGAAGACCCTTGAAATCATCATTTTGTTATGGAATTTCTCACAAGTATTCGGAGTAGAGCTCAAAGTTTAGTTCATTCCTGTAAATCCAATACATAGATAAAATATGTTATGTCAGATAATCATTTATAAAGGTGAGAGAGTGCTAGCTATGCAAAAAAATTGCATGACGGAATAGCAAAACCAATTCCGCGCCAAATCCGCGCGAGGGTCGAATTCTAGTGGCAAATCCGCGCCAAATCCGCGAAAATCGCGAAATCCGCGAAATCCGCAAAATCCGCGCTGTTGTAACAACCCTGTATATGAAAGAATGGCTTTCTCTATCATACTCCCGGCGATAACAGGAACAACTCTAATCACTTATGTATGTTTCAACCAATTGCTTTATCGGTAAGCCCTCCTTACCACGGGTCTTGATTTAACTGAATCGTACGCTCGACTACTGCTGTCAATTGTCCAATTCAGCGGGTGCGATCGAGCATGCAACTTCGCCGCCAGCAAGCTGACAAATTCCGTCCCACACACGTCGCACTTCAACGGTTGCTTCTGCTGCTGCTGCTGCTGGGATGGTGCTGGTTTTCCCTGTTCTTCAACGGCAGCGTTCCGTTTCCTCTTGGGTTTCAAACTGCCATCACTAGCGCTGCTGTCCGATTCCGTTTGCACCTTTGGTGCCGGAGGTTTTCTGGGCACTGGCGGATCATCAATTATGTGACTCTCCAGGTGGCTGGCCATGTCGTTTGTTGTAGCGCCGCAAATTTGACACACGGTCTTCAGCACATTGATATCAATGTCCTTCTTTTGCCACGCGGGAAGACTGTCACCGGAGTAGTCCTCTTCCACCTGCTGGTCGGTTTCATCATCTTCATCTTCATCAAGTTCCTCCTCGCTACTGCTATCAACGAGATCGATGTGATCCACGGTTGCTTCAATGATTGTTACCGAATCGTCTATCGATTCATTTGCATCTCCAGAAGGATCATCTATTGCTTCTACGTTTGCTGGAGCCGATTCCATCGACAGCCTATCTTCCATATCATTTCTCCGCGCTTCTAGCGGATCATCTGTCTGGAATGCATCCGAGTCGTCGATCTCAACCGCCTCCTCCGCTTTAACGCCAGTCTCCTCAGTAGTCGTCGCATCCTTACGTGTCAGTGCTTCGGATTGCTCCGAAGGCTGAGCAACTGGATCACTCTGCCGTCGTTTCCTGCGCCTCTTTGGTGGATTCTTCACCGTTTTCAGCAGGATCCCCATTTCATGGCACAGTTTCTTCACCCGCTGGCAAACCCCGATCAGCATCTGGGTTTCTTCACCGTTGTCCAACCATGCCTTCCGTACCGTCAGTCCCGTGCTCAGGGCCAGAACCTGATTCGCACAAGCGCAAGCCTGCACGTAATCCTGGATCATATGCCACACGGCGAAGCAATCGCGACAGACGTGTGAGTTTTCCGCTGTGAACTAGAATCATGCAAATAAAATCAGCTAAATAGAGAAATATCGTGGTAATCCATACCTCTAGGCGCAACATCTGCTGGACGAAGAGATACAATGAGTTCGCTCGAGGCTTCGCGGAAAAAATTGAGAATGAAGCGAACTCTTCGATAAGTTTCAGGCAGAAGCGGCACTGGTTGTAGACGATGCCTTGGTTTTCCATTTTCAAAGATCCGAATACTAATAATATAAGTCTAATATATTAACTTTGCACTCACAAACTATCTTATTACATTCCGATAAATACTAAATCGTTACGATTACGCGGATTAATCCGATAAGGAACACCGACGACGACGCGCAACATCAACAAAAATTTAAAAATTCAGCCATACCATTTGAAAAGGGTCAATCTGCTTGATGTAAACAACGTCACACTCTGTATCCATTCATCCACATTAAGACCTATTATACGTTTTTTAACAGAAAAGAGCAATCTTCAGCTATCTATGGAGCGCGAGATTTGCGTGTATGACCCGGATGGAACCAGATTGGCCCTATATACCACGGGAACAGGAACGTGTGGTTTACAAAAATAAAACAGATATAGGTGATTTTCATATAGCCGAGGCGGTAAACGCATGGGTATTCAGCATGACCATGCTGAGGGTGACGGGTTCGATTCCCGGTCGGTCCAGGATCTTTTCGTAAAGGAAATTTCCTCGACTTCCTTGGGCATAAGAGTATCTTCGTGCCTGCCACACGATATACACATGCAAAATGGTCATTGGCAGAGGAAGCTCTCAGTTAAAAACTGTGGAAGTGCTCATAGAACACTAAGCTGAGAAGCAGGCTTTGTCCCAGTGAGGACGTTACGCCAAGAAGAGAGGAGAGGAGGTGATTTTCAAATGTTATTGCTGAATTTTATGCAGCCCTGAAACCGGGCAAATGTCAAAGATGCATTTTTTTTCTTCGCAAAATGCATTCCGTGCCGCTGTGCTCAAAGAAGGCGGTGTGAGATCATACACGGAAAAATATTATAACCCAAAGAATAAGTTTTAAAAACTCAAATTTGGCTAAACTGCTTAAAGTTTTAACTCAAAGTTGGGTTGTTTTCTCCCTCGCCCCACCGCAATTGATTGATGCACCAAGCGAAAAGAAGAAGAAGTTTTGACATCCAAGCGGTGTGCCGTCGATTAGATCCTCGTCGCTGATTGGTCGATGGATGTAAACGGCACACCGCTTGGATGTCAAAATTCTTCTTCTTACCGCTTGGTGCATCAATCAATGTTGTCGAAAACAAAGAGAGAAGCACCGACGCATCCAGCGTTGCCAACCTTCCAGATTTATCTGGATTTATCCAGATTTTTGAGGTCTCATTTAACAAAAGTCTGGAAGATCCAGACATTTATTTTCCGAATTTGTAAGGTTTTGCGCGGAATTTGTAAGGTTTTTGCCCGGAATTTGTAAGGTTTTCACACGAATCCAGACATTTCCAGACAAATCTTCCAAAATCTTCCAGATTTTTCAAAAATTGACCTGGCATCCCTGGACGCATCCGCTGCTCTTCCGTGGAAGAAGCCAAATTTGGGTTTTCTTGAATTAACCCAAATTTGCGTCATTTGAGGCCTCCGTTTGTTGAAATTAGCATTTCTTAATTTCAAAAGTATTTTATTCTCAGTGTAGGAAAATGCTGTCAGTGCCGTGCCATGCTGGCAGTGACCACGTGGCCCGGGTTGTTTACAGGAGTTAAAGAGCCAACTGTCAGAGAGGTGGCGGGAGTGTTAGGAGTGCTCACGCACACAAATGCACTGATGTGCGACCAGGCTTATGCATCGATAGAGTAGTTAGGTCGCCATGCATTTAGTGGTAGGGCATGGCTCATGCAGTTTTCAGACAGATTGATTCATCCATTCAGGCGCTCACGCTCAGGGATGCCAGGTTAAATTTTCAAATGTCTTCCCAAGGCACGCTAAAATGTCTTCACATGTCTTCACAGTCTATATTGCGGCTTTGTTTATAATTAATGCTTAAAATCAAAATTTATGCAATTTTTTCACTGCGCTCTATATTAAATCAAGTAATATAGCGTGATGACCTTGGTAATGACATCCTATATCAAGAGAGGCGTTCACACTACGCCGACATGATGTAGTTTACCGTTTATGTACATGAACTTAAAAAACAATAACGGTGCGCGTAAACTTACAGAAAATGTTTATTTATGTAAATATGTAAATTTATTAACAGATTCCTCAAGAAACTGTAGGGGATTTCGAATATTCTGATTTTAAGGAAATTTCTATGGAAATACTTAAACATTTTAATATTATTTTCATACCTGTTTGGATCCCACAAGGAGTTTCTTTTATAATTCTTCAAGGAGTTGCTTATGGTATTCATCTAAGACTTTCTTTTGTAATTCCTCCAGGAGTCTGGAATACCTTCAATACTTTCTTCTGGGATTCATCCATTTTTTGTGATTACTCATGGAGCTTCTTAAGAAATAACTCAATTCACCGGGAAATCTTCGTGAAGTTTCTCAAAAATTAATCTAAGTGCTCTTCAGACATTCTTCCAAGAGAACCTCGGGAATTGCTTTCAAAGTTTCTAGGTAAATATCTCCTGGAGTCTCCGAGAATTTCTACAGAAGTTTCCCAGGAATTCATCCATGGCTTCCTCACGAATACCATGGAAGCTTCTGAAGAGTTCCTCCAGGATTACCCAGGCAATTTCTCCTTGATTTGACAGGAAATAACTCCATAAATTACCCGAAGATTTCCTCCAGAATGTAACCCGCGGTTACAATTTTGTTCTACATTTACGTACACCACTGTGTTTTGTATCATTTAATTCGTTTATTTTATAAATTTTTATTTGAAATTAGTTTTGTCCAAATGTAGGGAATTTAATTCGCATACATTGTATCGGTGAGGCATTTGACCCCAATCTCCCACCCCACTCAAAGGCACACATCAGCAACAACAAGCAGCAGAACAATTGCATACGGTGGATATGTGGTGTGTGGTGTTTTGTTTTGGTCGAGCCAAGCGAGAGGAGAAAGTGTCGAACCACGAATCGCGACGGACGCATCTTTTTACTCCGCGGAATACGTGCCGAAGTAATTAATTTAGTGCCGTTTTCGCGTTGTCCGTAGGCTAGATGGTTGTTCCTAGCCTCGTCGGGAGTGGAAAGTGAACAGTAATTCCCCCGAACATTTGTGCCGGCCCGTGGTTCGGGCACAGTGAAGTGCAGTGAAAGTGCTGTGCTAGGGTGAGGACCACCGCCATTGCGGTTCGCAAAGTGTCCAATATCCCACCGTCTTCGCTACACAGCCAATAGAGCTTTGTCTCGCCCGTGTAGCTAATTGCCAAGGAAGACGAAGCAAGAAAGCACAAAGGGGCGTGCTATTCTTGGGTTGGAAACTGCGGTTTCTGCCGGAACTGTCTACGGCGAGTAGGCAGTTCGGTGTTTTTACACCACCGTCGCTAGGGGGGATCCGACAAAGGAGCCCGCTCTTCCCCCTAGCTAAACGTCAAGGACGACTGTTTTACAGTCCAAAAGTGCCCAAAAGTAAAGCAGAAGAAGAAAGAAGAAGAAGAAGAAGCTCCGCATAGTCCGTGCGGGAGCGGAGGAGCCAACGACGACCACCACCACCACTGCAGCAAGGGCCCCAACGAGTCGACCGAAGCCAAAGTGCCTTGGGGAGAACGGGGCAAAAGGTTAGATTAAAATATAAGTATTTAAAATTGAAAAACTATTTATTTTACGAATAAATTCCATCCGAAGCCCGAAATTTAGTGGAGGTACCCTGCTTTAGGCCGCCCTGCCGGGTAACAGCAGGTAAGGGCTGAAAGGCTCTCCTTACAAGAACTTCCATGAAAGTTACATAGAGAGTTCTTCAAGAAGTCCCACAGCAATAATGCATGGTTCTCTCAGGATTTCCCTCGAATAGCTCCCGGATTTTTCCGAAATTCCTCAAGAAGATGGAATTTGGATTTATTTCCAAGAGTTCCACAAAAAATCCGGAAATTCCTTCCGAAAATCCTTGGGAATTCATCCTGAAGTTCCTTAGAAATTCCTCCATGTGTTCCTCGGGAATTCGTACAGGAGATTCTTGGAAATTCCTCCAGAAGTTTCTCGGGAATTTCTCCAGGGCTTCCTCGGGAATTCTTCCAGGAGTTCTTCGGGAATGCTTCCAGGAGTTCTACAGGAACTTCTCCAGGTGTATCTCGGGATTTCTTCCCAGAGATCCATAAGAATTCGTCTCAGAGATTCTCGGGAATAACTACAAGAGATACACGGGAATTAGTAGTTCTTTGGGAATTCTTGCAGGATTTCTTCGGGAATTCGTCCAGAAGTACCTCGGGAATTCCTCCAGGAGTTCTTCGGTAATTCCTCTAGGATATCCTTGGGAATTCCTTCTGGAGTTCCTGAAGAATTCCTCCAGGAACACCTTGGGAATTCCTCTGAGAGATCCCGGGAAATTCTTACAGGAAACCCTCGGGAATTCTTCCATCAGTTCTCTAGAAATTCTTGCAGGAGTTTCTAAGCGATTTCTACAGAAATTCCCGAGAGTATATGTTGTAGCTTCCATGAAATTTCTTTAGAAGTTTCATGGAAATTTATTCACAAGTCCCCGAGAATTTCTCCAGGAATCTCCCAAGAATCCTTTCATAGATTCCCTGCGAATACAATGGGATTTCGCTTAGAAGTAACCGAAGAATTCCTGCAGCAATTGTGGTAGAATGCCTCCAGGATTTCCCATGGAATTTCTCAATGATTTTTTTTAATTAACCGCAAAAATTATCCGGACATCTCATCCAGAATTTCCACGGAATTTACTTCAAAGTCTACCAGAAACTCCTCCAGCAATAATCCGGAAATTTCTCCAGAAGATCCTCGAGAATTCATCCTGTAGTTCCTAGGGAATTCCTCAAAGAGTTATTCGGGAATTCCTCCAGAAGATATTCGAGAATTCCTACAGGAAGTTCTCGGAAATTTCTCCAGGTTTTCCTTGGTAATTCCTCTAGAAGATCATCGGAAATTCCTCCAGAAGTATCTCTGGAATTCTCCAGGAGACCCTCGGGAATGCTTCCACAAGTTCTTCGAAAATTTTTCCAGAAGTTTTACGGGAACTCTTCCAAAAGTATCTTAGGAATTCTTTCAGGAGATCTACGGCAATTCCACATTGAGATCCTCGGGGATTCCTCAAGCAGTTTCTCTGGAGTTCCTGCAGGACTTCCTCGGGAATTCCTCAAAGAAGAAATTCAAGAGGAACTTGTAGAGGAATCCACGAGGAACTTCTGGAGGAATTCATGAGGAGCTTCTGGAGAAATTCCGAGGAATTCGTGGAGGAATTTCAGAGGAACTACTGAATTTTTACGGAGGACTTTACGAGGAACTCCTAGATGTATACGAGAGAATCTTTTGTAGAAATTTCCAAGGTACTCCTGGAAGAATCTCCGAGAAATTCGTGGAGAAATTTTCGAGGAACTCCTGGAGAAATTCCAGAAGAGCTTCTGGAGCAATTCCCGAGGAACTTCAGGAGGAATTATCGATGAGCTTCTAGAGGAATTCCGAGGAATACATGGAGGAATTTCCTAGGAACTCCTGCTAGAATTCCAGAGGATATTCTAGAGGAATTCCCAAGGCACTTCCGAAGATTTTTTTGGCAAACTCCTGGAGGAATTCCCAAGAAACTCCTGGAGGAATTCCCAAGAAACCCCTAAAGAAGCTTCCAAGGAACTCCTAAAAGACTTCTTGGGGATCTTCTGGAGAAATTCCCGAAGAACTCCTGGAGAAATGAGGAATTTCCAATGAACTCCAGGAGGAATTTCCAAGGAACTTCAGGATAAACAGTGGCGTCTCGTAACCTCACTTTTTACCTGTTCAACGACCCTAAAAGTTGCATTTGCGGAGAATTCAGGATCAGAATCAAATTGAAATTGGGCGGAAACGGCTATTACTGTCATTTTCTACAAATCACAAGCGAATTTATTGTGAGAAATCAAGAATTTGCATTCGTTGAACAGGTAGATTTGAGGTTAGGGAATCGCCACTGAGGATACATTTCCGAGAAAATCCTGGATGAATTCATGAGGAACTTCTGTAGTTCTCGAGAAATTTCTGGAGAAATTTGGAACTCCTACAGGAATTTTCTAGGAGCTCCTGGAGGAATTCCTGAGGATCTTCTAGAGGAATTCCTCCAGGAGTTCCTAGAACATTCCTGTAGGATTTCCCGACGATCTCCTGAAAAACTCCAGGCGGAATTTGTGAACAGCTTCTGGTGGAATTTCCGAGGTGTTCCTAGAAGAATTCCAGAAAAACTCTTGAATGAGTTTCAAGAGGATTTCCATATGAAATCCTGAAGGAATTTCTGTGGAACTTCTGGAGAGATTCCCACGGATTCTCATGGAGAAAGCTTAACAAGCTCTCTTGGACAAATCTTCGGAAAAATCTGCGGAAAATTCTGGACGTAGCTCTGCTTGAAATTCAAACGAAGTTCTGATGAGAATTTCCGAAAAAAACATCGGTGATACTTTTAAAAAGTACCTCTGCTTTTGGAGGATTTAAAAAACAACTAGGGGATAATATCCAGATGAATTCCTCGAGGAGACTCAAAAGAAATCTAAAAACAACTTCTTTCAGAATCTTTGATGACTCTTGATTGAAATTAAAAATATTATTTACTAAAATTTGAGTGTTCTGGAAGACATCTTGAAGCACTCATGGAATGTGTTGGTTGATTCCTGAAAATTTTGCTTTCTTTTTATAATTCCGGATTTAAAATTATTCCAATAGATCAGGATATATCCTAAAATTCCCAAGAAATTGTGTTCGATAAATTTCAAATGTATTTTGACTAAAAACTGCTACAAATTTCTACCAATATAAAGACCGAAAAATTAGGAATCTGAAAGTTTTTTTTTTATTCTTAATCACTTAACCTAATTTACAGCTCTATTGTCCACTGGGGCACTACGTGAGCAATTTCAATTGACAGCTGCACTTTTGTACAGCGCCTATATTCTATTCTACTTTATCGAACTGGTTTGCCTTTCTGCTTTCACTTTTTCTACTTTGTACCTAGTAGAATGATGAGCACAAGGATGATGATGGATGGCCGTTGTTCCTTTCCAGTCCGATTGGGGGTCCATTATGAGTAGCGGTTCGCCGATGTCCAGGTATCCGGGTCCGTTTGAGCCATGGGGCTCAGAAGAGGGTCAGTGTCAGTTGCTCTCGGGGGAAAAGCAACTGACGAAAAATTGCAAGGGCCGGGGCTGGGAATCAAACCCATGACCATCCGCATATGAAGCAAACGTGTGACCAACTACGCCACGGGCCCCGGCCTGAAAGTTTTTATCAACAAAAATTGAAACGCATTTCATCTGAAATTGTCCCAAGAATTGAATTATTGGGTTGGATCCACAATATAAATATTAATTTCAGCTTTCAAATGTCTTCAAAAGTCTTCACATAATTTGAAATGTCTTCAATATGTCTTCACAAAAATAAATGTCTTCACAGAAGTTCAAATGTCTTCAAATTGAAGACATGTCTTCACATCTGGCATCCCTGCTCACGCTGTTATGCCAGCTTACATTTGGTAAGTGAAATAAACATCGAGAACAATATTTTTGGTTGGGAGTTTTTCTCTGAAAGAACTCTCCTTTTCACTAAAGGGTCCTGGGACAAATATTTCAGGTGGAGGTTTCCACAATATTTGTTCCATTCTCTGATCGTTGATGTCCACCTTGGTTGCCTAGAAAGGCACTTGTAATGATTACGTCTGGTGGAGATTTCCACAGTAATAATTACAAGAAGTTCAGGTCGGGCGGTCCGGGCATCAACTAACTCTCTCACATTTTTCAACACCGTTGGGTGAAAATATAGATAGTAGAGTAAACATAGATCCGCGTGAGATGAATCCGTTGTATCCAAACGAACTGTCAAAATCTGTATCCAAACGAGCATGACGTCACGATTTGGCTAACATCAATGGAGCGCATGACGTCATATTCAATCGTCGCACTCTTGAAAATTACTACTTACACGCTTGAAACATTTGAGTCAGCGGTGTCCGCGGATCTATGTTTACTCTACTATCTATAGGTGAAAATAACTTACCACTGGGTTAATTTTTTTGCCGCTCTCAAACGAGAACTACTCACTCACCACTTTCGCTGTTTAACGCAAATTTGAGTTAATCCACGGAAGACCGGGATTGCGTCAAAACAACTTAAATTTGGGTTGATTTGTAGTTCAGTGTAGATGTTTTACCGAAAATTGTATCGCTCAAACTGGCGGAGATGAACCACGCTGTTTAAATTTGTTACATCGAGTTCGCTGTAACAAAATAATAATTGACCTCCATCGCTTTCAACACAATTCTCCATCGGATTGTAAAATAACAGGTTATCTGAAGTATGGTCATGTACACCGAAAAAAATTCAAACTTAAATATTATGTAGTTGCCAACCTTATAATTCATAAGACTCCCGGAAGATTACTTTTATGTGGTTGGCTATAACCACTATGTCGAGCATTTTATATTGTATGAGTTGGTCAATAAGTAGTATGTTCGACTCTATATCGTTTATGTTTGCGCAAACATAACAATTATAACAGATTTCGTTATAGCTAAAAATTATAGAAGTTCACACATAAGAATAATGTTTGGTTTAGACACGATTTCCAATCAAGTTTGCAACGGCTAAAAATTCGGCAAACGCCATTGCAGCCAGCTTCGAAGGTATTTTATTTCTGATTAATTGTATGCCATATGTATATGAACACTTTCGTTTATTTTCAGATAATCACCATGCGGAGGCCGACAAGCTTGCTCTAGCTCCGGGGGAGGAGCAAGGATCAATCCATAGCGGCGGCACTACAACAAGAACGGAATCCGGAGGAAGCACCACCAGTCCGGAGATCAGCGAGTTATGGGATTTTTAAGCGTTATCTCCTCCGGCTCCGCCGTCGGCTGCCTACTCCATCGGGGACACTCGTCATTCAAGGGGTGGCGAGGTAAGAAGTACAACTACCAGCGTATGCATTTCGACGACGGGTGGTATACCGCACTGCGAACGATCCCAGTATCCGGGCATTTCTAATCAATCAGGTAATTGAAGGTAATTGCTATTGATGCAACTGTTATTTCTCAATCGGTTTTCATTAATCGATTTTCAGATTCATATTGTCAGAATGGGGCAACATCACAGGATCAACGATGTGGAAGACTACGTGGGAAACAGGATCTCCTGGAACGACGGTGATGAGAGACAGCATCCCCTCATTCCTTACCTCTTTCCGTGGTCGGAAACTAAACCGGATTGACTCGATACTTATACAGTGGGCATTATCAGTTACCAGCAGCGGGAAAAGCGAAAATGGATACAATTATAAGTAGTTTGTATTGCTTTTAGTTTTGTTTCAATAAAAAATCAATATTTTGATAAAATTGTTTGTTTTCGTGTGTTTATGGTTCGATTCATGATTTTTATGTAAAATTGATACATAATTTTTATATACCACTCATACATAAATGTCATAAACCTCAAACATAAATTTTATTCATCACGCTATAAATTTCATTTGATTTCATGCATTAATTTCATGTGTAAGTAAATTTATAAAATTTATGATTCCGAACATACTTTTTAAAGGTGATGCCAAATTGCAAAAAATTATGTAGTTTCACACATAATAGTTATACGGAAAATCTCCTCAGTGTATGGTGCTTGCTTATAATTTTACGTGCAAGAAATTGTTTTATGTAAAATCGAATGAAATACCGTCTACCCCCGTTGGTTTGAACAACACCTCATGCAAACCAACGAGGTTCATTTTTTAATTTGAACTTCTAGTAACCCTGTGGGCATCAAAAAACACGCTGATGGCAACCCTTTTTGCTGTTTTGTTTTGATTCTGCGTTCCGTTTCACCCCGTTCCATGAGCAGAATGACGTTTGAACCTCGGTTTGAACTATTTTTAGTTTGAACGATGTGCAGATTAGAGGGGGTCAAATTAAAAAGTGTTCAGATTAGATGAGGTCAAACCAACGGGGGTAGACGGTAAAATAGAAAGTCTACGCTCCATACAAATTTCGAAAATTTTGTATGAACAAAAGTCTACGGTGGGGGAGGAGGGTCTGAGATTGCCCAAAATGAGTCTACGTAGTTTATGGACAGCGCCTAATAGCAAATCTAGTGATTATTCATCATAAACTAATGATTTATGCTTCATTGTTCCTGAAAAGCAACACTGCCAGTCGTGAAAATGTGTTTCTCAGCAAAATTCAAAAAAAAAACAAACTCAGAGAAGCCTCGCGAATGACAGGCGAGTGTTTGCCAGCTTTGTTTAAAGCGCGAATATTTTCGGACTCCTTCACGAGTAGGTTTGTTTTGGTTTGTGTATGCTCAGCTGTAATCTACATCATTTTCCATCCCTGTCGTGAAGATTTTTTACCGTGAAGCTCTTGGTGAAGCTTATACATTCAACTTTCGCTCGTTTCATTAAGGGCTTAGCCCAGTTAGTGAAACACTTTCACTAACTGGGCTGAATTTTCAGCTGTCAAACTACCTCCAACAATAGTCTATTTTACGAAACGACAACAGTGTTGATATTGATATTAACACTCACGGGCTTGGGCGCAACCTCCTGTCAAATTTTCATTCATGAAAAGAGCGATCAGCTGATCCGAAACGTCTCGTAAAATGGCTCATAGAAATTCAGGGCTACCAACCTCGCCAAATCGCGCTTCACGTCAAAAAGTGACGTTTGTCTTCGTTTTAATTGGGCTATAGCCCCATATAGCCCATCTATTTTTCAACCCCCCCTATGTCACACTTTTTGTATGAGACCTCAAAAATTTTTGCATGGGTCGTCACGTTATGCAAAACCCCCCCCATCCCCCCTTAAAGCGTGACGTAATTTGTGCATGACCCCTAACGGGCGCCCAGTTAAAACGAAGCCCACCTAAACATACACGGAACCAGAAATCAACCCAAATATAGGTTCTTTTCACTCATATCGGCTCTTCCGTGCGAGAACCCAAATTTGGCTATACCGCGTTAAAGCTCTGAGTGGGTAGTTTCCGTTTGCCGGCAGAAAATTGCAACCCATCGCAATGTTCTTTCTACCTACACGGAGAGACGAAACTACCCAAAAGTGAGTTCTTTCCATCCAACTTCGGGGTTGCGTGCGTCAAACCAATTTTGAGTTGATGGAATCGATGTTTTTGTTGGGTTGTTCCCGCTTGCTTCCATGTGAAAAAAATACCAAATTTTAAGTTTTTTCCACCCAACCGAAATTTTAACTACACTCAGAAATAAAAGAAGTCATTAATGCATATTTTTCATGCAAAATGACGGTTCGACTGGGTTCATGCATAAAATGACTAAATCGGGAAAAGTTTTAGCTAAACTTAATTCCGTTTAGTTTAATAATGACTATTTTTTAGATTTTTCTAACTAAATTCTAGAATTTGGAATTTTTTATGATCCATTTGTTTTAAAGCTTAGTAAATAATTATTTTATATGTTATTTACATCGTATTTTCAGGATTTTTATTTCTCATGTACCACATAGGTTTGAAAATAATGAATGGAGAATAAATATTGTCACGAAATACGATAACACGGTCCAATCATAGATGCTAGCGCTCTGTTTAGACCACGGTAGTGCCATCCGGTCGGGGAAATCCAAACATCAGACATTCGAAGCGAATATTACGGCGTCGTTGGCTCTCCGAACAACAGCTTGGTTCCCCATTCTGAGATGAATAATCAAAATATTTTTATTTTAACTACTGAAACGGTTCATAAATGTAGAAAACTTAAATACTTACCTTTGCAACAGTTTATTTCCACGAAAAAACTTCTTAAGTCGCAATGGCTGGGGGCTTATGTATTCGTTCTAAAAAATACTCATTTTTGAAAACTTAACAGAAGTTATTCATAACATGTCTTAAATTCAGATTCTTAATGCATAATTTGTAGTATTTGATATGCATAAATTGAACATAGTTGACAAATGAATAAAATATAGTCATTTTCTGACTTTCCCAGTTTCTGAGTGTAGGTTGTTTTCACTCAAATTTGAGTACTGTGCTAGAAACTCAGTGTTGTCTTGACGCACGGAACTGCAAAAGTTGGGCTGTTTCTCTCTTCACTCTCTGACAACAACAGAAAGAGCGCATGAAAAGGTAGATGAAAAAGAACTCAAAATTGAGTTTAAAAGTACCTAATTTTGAGTTTTTCAGTTTCTCCGTGTAGCGTTGAATTTCGAAGTACCCTAGTGGGTTGAAATAAACCCACTTTTGGGTAAACGGCAAAAAACTCAAATTTGGCTTCTCGCACGGATATTATCGGCTAGGTACACTGAAAGGAGCCTTGCCCGGATAAAAAATTACCATTCATTACATGGTAAATATTATTAACATATGACTGGTTTTATTGTTCACAATAAAACACATAGTAGATATATTGTTACTTTTTACAATAGAAAACAAGCCCATATAGTTCCAATAAGTCAACATTAGCTTTATCAGTGACTAATTGATTCGATTGTTTTTCAATAGTTCTATAATAATTTAAAGTTACTATCAGTAAAAAATAATTTAAGTTGTTTTTATATAGTTGCAAAAGTGCATGCAAAGTTCTCATGAACTTTTTATTAAAAAAGAGTTTATTTCTCAATTACACTTAAAAACAATTCGTAGCACATAAATAACAATAAATATGTTGAAGCTAATCATAGGAACTGTTGACTTTGCTATTCATTAGATGTCTTAGTTACGCTTAGTTACTGTTATCATTATTAAACAAGTCGTTCTACTGTTCAGACGTAGTTTTTCCTTATCTCCTACGAAAGCCCGATAGTCTAAAGGTTGTGGGCCCGGTTCTACGTTTTTGCGAAAAGAAAGAGTTGATGAGAAGTTTATCGGATGGCGTCTACGGCACAGAAGGCAGGAATTACGCAATTTTCTGGAGAAGGTTTCGATACTTGGCTGTTCCGAGTCGAAACGCAACTGGCAGCGCATGGAGTAAAGAAGGCAATCGTTGATGATCCACCAGCGGACGAAGCTACGGCTGACGTGAAATCAAGTTATGAAGAACGTAATGAAAAAGCTAAGGCGTTGATCGTATCATACATTGCGGATAGTCATTTGGAACATGTACGAGATATGGAATCAGCCAAAGAAATGTGGAATAGCTTGAAGCGCACGTTTGGAAAATCTGGATTTGCTGCTTTGAATTATATTCGCCGCTGTCTGCACAATCTCAAAATGCCGGAAGGAGGATCATTGAAGGAACATTTCTGCAAGTTCGATGAATTAGTTCGCCAATTGAAGAATGCTGGATCCAAAATGTGTGACAAGGATGTTATTAGTCAGCTGTTCATGACGCTACCATCATCGTACGATACTGTAACAACCGCTTTGGAGAATTTGAAAGACGAAGAACTCAAGATCGATATCGTTAAAGCAAGATTGCTGGCCGAGGAGCAGAAGAGAGCAGGACGAGATGATTCTTGTGGAACAGTAAACGGTGAAGCCGTTCTAGCTGCACGATCAGGACGAAATGGACGAGATGAAGGTTTTATGAGCTCAAATAATGAAGCAAGATTGGGAGCGTTCAGAGGCAGGATCAAATCAGTTTTTTCCGGAAAATGCTTTAGTTGTGGTGAATTTGGACACAGGCGGTTCGAATGCCCGAAGGTTTCGGAAAGGACTGGCAGAGCACATGTTGCTGAAGTACCAATAGATCGGGAAGTTGCGTTGATGATGAGAAGCTCTGACAGGACAAACTTGGGAGAAAATGTACTGGAATGGATAATAGATAGTGGTGCTAGTCGGCACATGGTCAATGATGAAGATTTATTCGAGGTGCTTGAAGATTTACCGGAACCTGTGAAGATAGAGTGTGCTAAAGATGGAGAAAGTATGTGGGCAACCAAAGGAGGAACCGTATCAGCAAGATCAGTAGTCAATGGGAAGGCTGTGGCATTCAGAGTAGGAGAAGTGGTTTATGTCCCAAATCTCTGAGGAAGCTCGTGAAGGTTGGAATAAAGGTGGATTTTCAAGCAGAGAGAGCGGTAATACTGCAAGGCACCCGAATAGTGGGAGAAGCTGAAGTTCGAGGAAATTTGTACTACTTGCGTATGTGGAATGAAAGGAAGGATGCTGCTCTGGTGACGAAAAATGATGCTGAGGCTGAAACTATGCTGTGGCACCAAAGGTACGGACATCTTGGATTAAAAAATCTGGAAAAATTGAAGCAATCGGAGATGGTTCTAGGATTGGACACGTTGAAGAAATGCGAGAAAATTTTCTGCGAACCCTGTGCTGAAAGCAAGTTGGTGAGGCTGCCGTTCAATGGTTCCAGGCCAGCGACAAAACGAGTATTGGAAAGAGTTCACACGGATGTATGCGGAAAAATTTCACCCCCCACGTACGACGGGAAACATTATTTTGTAAGCTTTATTGATGATTTTTCCCATTATGCTGTTGTATTTCTGATGCGCAACAAAGATGAAGTTTTCCAATATTTCAAAGTGTATGAAGCTATGGTCACAGCTAAATTTGGAAAGAAAATTGAGCATTTAAGGTGTGATTTGGGACGTGAATACTTTTCGAACGAGCAGTTAGCTTTCTATGAAAGCAAAGGAATTCAAGTAGAATCTACGGTTGGATATACACCTCAACAAAATGGGGTAGCCGAAAGGTTCAATCGAACTATAGTAGAAAAAATGAGAGCAATGTTAGTTTCTTCTGGTGCTCCAAAGATGTTATGGGGTGAAGCAATTTTGAATTCCGTATATGTTACAAATAGAAGTCCTTGTGAAGCATTGTCAGGTTCAGCCACACCTGCAGAATTCTGGAATGAAGAGAAACCTGATGTTGGCAAGTTACGCATTTTCGGTTGCCTGGGATTTTCCTGGATACCAAAGCCCAAACGTGGAAAACTGGATCCAACTGGACAGCGATGCATGATGTTGGGATACTCTCCAAACGGATATCGATTATGGGATCGTGAGAAGCGCAGAATGTTTGTTGCACGAGATGTGAAGTTTAATGAACTGGTATTTCCTTACAAAGAAGATAAGATGCAGCCGCCTGGGATCACCGTTTCTGCTGAAATCCCAAGAATGCAAGCGAAGGCACCGTCAACTGATTCTGTAGCAGACATTGAAGCTAGTGTGATGAATTGCGAACAACCAGAACAAGTAGATGGAGAATGTGCAGATGAGGACTACACTTCAGCCACCGAGGAAGAAGAACAAGTCGCACTCCCGCCACAATTAAATGGGAACTCTCAAGAGGAGAATGTTCCGAGGTCTAGTGGCCGGGAGTGCAGGAGACCAGGTTGGTTACATGATTTTGTTTCTTCCTATCGAGCATTTTCTGTCGCTGTCAACGATTCACAGATTCCATCAAAATACTCGGATATAGAAGGGCACCCTAATCAAACAGATTGGCAAAAGGCTGTGGATGACGAACTGAGATCTCTTATCAAAAACCAAACATGGGAATTCGTTAAACGACCAGAGGCAGTGCGGTTGGTGCCATGCAAGTGGGTTTTTACCATCAAGACGGATGCTGATGGAAATCCTGTGAGGTACAAAGCGAGGCTAGTGGCAAAAGGTTTTCTGCAGCGTAAACACGTGGATTACAGTCATGACTCGCTGGTTGGGGGCTTAATAGTTGGGTGGCTTTTTAGTTGGGGCCCCGTTAGTTGAGCTGTCAGCCAACTAAAAAGTACCTGGATGTCATAATTCAATGTCAAACTGAAAATGACAACCAATCTGAAATTCCGAGGGGCGAGCTAATGAGTTTTTAGTTTCTTAAACTTTACTGATAATCGAGAAAAATTTCTATTTCATATTTCTTAAAAAAAAGAAAATGTACAATTACTTCGAAACAAATGCAAAACATCGGCAATCTTTATTTTGTCGATCATTGAAAGTGTTTTGTGTTTGCTTTTGGTCCGGGTGGTTTCATAAACATTTATATTTTCACTTCACCGACTGAAAATGGGGGAAAATAATTATTTCTCGCATTGGACATATATGTATCTTGCAAAACGTATCAGTTTTGCTCTAAATGTAAAACAAATTGAAAAATTTTCCTTTTTGCTTCCAACCTAAACATGATTTAAAAAAAACAATGCGCACGCCCCTTGTGCTGCTGTCACTTCACCCAACTAGCGAATCGAATTCGTTGGTTGGGTGCAGGTTGTGGCTCAACGAGCGGGTTCCGACTGTACGAGGAAACTTTCGCTCCAGTGGCAAAATTGGCAACTATTAGGACATTACTGGCGATAGCTAATACGGAGGATTTGCTGGTGTTTCAAATGGATGTCAGGACAGCCTTCCTTAATGGCCAGTTGCAGGAAAAGGTGTACATGACCATGCCAGAAGGGCTGCCAACTGGAAATGGAGAAGTGTGTCTTTTGAAGCGTTCCTTGTATGGCCTCAAACAATCTTCAAGATGCTGGAACAAACGGTTTAATGAATTTTTGGTCAGTCTTGGTTTTCAACGTTCCCGTCACGATTACTGCCTATATGTGAAGGAAGAAAAGGAGAATTCCGTGTACCTTGTAATCTACGTCGATGATCTACTAATCGCTGGAAAAGATGCAAGAGTAGTGAGAAATATTCAAGAGAAATTGAAGAAAGAATTTGAAATGGCTGATATGGGCGAGGTACACCATTTCCTCGGAATCAAAGTGGAACGTAAGATGGAAGAAGGTCTGATGACACTTTCCCAAACCGGACAAATCGATAAGCTATTACTCAATTTTGGAATGGAACACTGCAACCCTGTCAAAACCCCAGCTGAACCTAACCTTCATTTGGAGAAATTTAGTGGCGAATGCAAGAATCCCTATCGAGAGCTGATCGGAGGTTTGATGTACATAATGATGGGAACAAGACCTGATTTGTGTTACATTGTTGGATATTTGGCCCGTTTTCAAGATGCGGCTGGTGAGCAGCACTGGCAGCAAGCAAAGCGGGTTCTAAGGTATCTGCAGGGAACAAAAACTATGAAATTGACATACCAGAAAAATCGTCTATTGCCTGCTGTTCATGCATTTGCTGATGCCGATTATGCGAGTGATGAGATAGATAGAAAGTGCGTATCCGGATACCTAATGAAAGTTTATGGGAATACCGTAATATGGTCATCGAAGAAGCAACAAACCGTTGCAATGTCGTCTACAGAAGCGGAATATGTAGCAATGAGTTCTTGTACAAGTGAAGCAATATGGCTGGGTGGATTGTTAAATGATCTAATGCCATTGGAGAATGTATTTCCAATTCAAGTTTTGGAGGACAACCAAGGTGCTATAGCTATGTCAAAAACAGAAGAAACAAAACGTGTCAAGCATATAGATGTGAAACATCATTTTATTCGTGATGCGGTAGGACAAGGAAAAATCAAGATTCACTATGTTCCAACATGTGATCAAGAAGCAGACATTTTAACAAAATCATTGACTATTAAAACATTCGAGGATTTTCGCAGAAGGATTGGTTTGCTGTAGAAGAGTCTTCAAGCACGTCAACAAGAGGGGGTGTTGAAGCTAATCAAAGGAACTGTTGACTTTGCTATTCATTAGATGTCTTAGTTACGCTTAGTTACTGTTATCATTATTAAACAAGTCGTTCTACTGTTCAGACGTAGTTTTTCCTTATCTCCTACGAAAGCCCGATAGTCTAAAAAATATTATTGTTGCTTGGATAATGTTTGTATAATCAAATACAAAATCACTTGACACATTTTTTTATAGTTTTCGTTTTAAATTTGAGTACAGTAGATGTTTCGTTTATCGAATGTTATTCGCTTAAACTTCAACGACTGGCAGACGTCAAGCCGTGTTGGCAGAGGAAGCTCTCAATGAATAACTGAGGAAGTTCTTATAGAAAACTAGCTGAAAAGCAGATTTTAGCCAAGTGAGGACGTTACGACAAGAAAAAGATGAACAATGATTTTTCTAATGTTTTCCAATTAATTAAAGATACCTAGTAAATAGTAAACTACCATTGATAACTATACAAATACAATTAGTTTAATGGGGTCAATTGAACCGATGGTAAAATAAACATGCAATAATATTTGTTGTTATGTAAACATATTTCGCCTTTGAAAAACCAAGGAATTAATATTTCTCGGTAACATTTTTCTCCAGCATTTACAGATACTAATGGCCACATGAATTGTGAACGATTTATGGTATGGATCATACGACCTGAGGTCTGACTTGTGATATTTGGCAGTTATTTGAAAAGATTGATGATAGATCTAATCAACAGCTGCCAAGCAATACATACCATACAGACATCAGAGTGTTTGATTCTTATCATAAAATGTGCATATAATTCTGGCGGCCGTTGGTGCTCGTAAATGCTGGATATAAATGTTAGCGAGACATATAAATTCTATGGATTTTCAAAAGCGAAAACTGCTTGCAAATAACAACAAATGTTATTGTATTTTTATTGTAACAACGATTCATTTGACGCCATTCAATTAATTGTATTTGTATTGTAAAACCAATGAAAAAACATTAGGATATATTGTTTTCTTTTGAAAATTACCCTAAAAATGTATCATAAAAACACAATACATTCTATTGTTTTTCGCGAAAAAGTGTATGAAAATTTTCTCAAAATTTTATGGTTAAGATACATAACGACCACCATTTTTTATTGTAAAAGTGCCATTTACCATTCGCCGAATGGTATAGAACAATAGGGGTGATGGCGAGTCTGCCGTGTAAATTACAATACGTTTAATGGTGAATATTTTTCGAAAGAATGGTGTTGTAACAATAAAATTTATCGTATTTTTATGATATTTTTTATCAGGGTGTAGTAATGACAAGCATACACGCTAAGATCGATTTACCTATTTTTCTAAAATATGGGTAAATTTTATTCATATTTGCGTAAACTTTACGCAAATATGAGTAAATAAAACTCATATTTTGGAAAAGTGCACAACCGCATTTATAGGTGATATTTACACATATTCGGGTTACAATTACCCATATTTGGGTACACATTACCCATATTTGAGTTTTGTTTACCTATATATGAGTATCATTAACGCATATTTGTGGTCGTGCACTTTTTGGAAAAAAGGTAAACTCTGGAGCTCGATTTGATTAGGTCGAATGTAACATGTACGGCAAACTGAGAAAATGGCAGGCAAAGTTATGAGAAGCAAAATCAAATCTCATTTAACATTACAACTGCTAAACTCACATAAAATCTCCCATGTCACACATTTGATCCCAACAAATATACTAACTGCTATGCATTTGCAAATTATACAGAAATAACGTGCGATCGATTGGAAATAAAATTTTAGGTCTCTTTGATCGGTGAGATTTCTTTTTCGACCATCTGAACCAATGCCACTTCCGACCTTCTTCCGAACTGTCATTTACATTCGACCTAGCTGATCAGACCCTTTGCAGCTTGACAGGTTGTTTACGACTTTGAGGTTAGAATCTGATAAGACTTTTTATCGATTCCTGTTTACATTCGTCAGGCTCATTCGACCTCTTGCACGGTGTTTGTGCACTTAAGTTATTTTACTTTTCTATAGTTTTTTAACAATTAAACTAAGTTCTCTCAGTGAATTACGTGCAGATGAAGAGTATACTGTTCCGGTGATGTATCTATTCACAAAAAGAAGTAATTGAGCAGCGGCAGTGGGGTTTTGTGCTAGGTAAAATTGATCTTGTTTCTTACGACCCTCTGCTCGTGGGTGATGGACATTCGACCCACCGGTTGTCTATTTAAAAATGTTATAATTATTAATAAATCCATGCAAGTAAGTACTTTATTTAGTGAATAATGCACTGCGGTTGTGATAATATCGCAAACATAGCAAATCTATTAAGTTTTAGCGCAATCAACGAGTTTTTCATAACCACAACAAACATTCGACTTTCGTTGTAGAGAATGTGATTTACGGCTATTTGATAAGGACGTAAGTAACAAAACGAGATGCTATGAAAATTTAGCACATACGTCATTAAAAGTTTTGCTTATATTTTTTCGCTAGGAGTTAAATTAAATACATTGTTTCAAGTGAATAATAAAGTAACTCAAGACGATTATGTTGCTAGGAAAAGCTCAATTTTTGTAATTTTGTTACTTAGGACCTAATCAAATCGAACTCCAGAACTGATCTTAGCGTGTACAAATGTTTTTAAATTTACCATGGCAAAACATGATAATCGACCCACCAACGCTTCTTGTGTGCGTTTTGTTTCTTCGCACATCAACCGGTTCGATAGCTGAGTGGTAGCGTGCAAGCCTGGTGATGTCAAGGTTCTTTGTTCGAATTCGGTTGCCAACAGAAACTTTTTTTAATTGAAAATCGAGTCCATGGTAAAATTGAAAACATAACTCTGTTGAATTAAAACGAAACTCAGTCTGCACAAATTTAGTGGCGTTGTGCATTTAAATTACCCTCAGAATAGTAATTTTCACCGCAAGCCGCCGTTCAGTGTAGCTGCTTCTCGCTTTGTTTTTGACAACATTGCGAGCGGGAGAGCGTGGAAACAACCCACTGCAGGGTAAAAAGCTCGGTAAAAAGTTCACACGGTCGTTTGTGAAAACCCATTAATGGGTGAAAAAACACCCATTTTCGCTAGAAGTGCCTCTCCCCATTTAATGGGTAAAAAGACTGTTTACCCATTAATGGGTAGACACAGTTTACGTCAAATGATGGGTAAATATTTACCCATTTTGAAAAAGCGACGGCGCCGTAAATGGGTGAAAAAATACCCATTTTTGAAATGGTGTTTGTAAGCTGTAAATTTTAAATGCATTCAAATCAAACAAACAGAAAATATTGTCAGATTTCTTGAAACGTAAACACCGCGCGGTCGTTGAAATGTTTCAAAAAGGGGCTTTGCACAAAAGTTCACGCGGTCTATCGTTTTCGAAAGGAACAGCCGCACCGTAGGAAACGCCGCAATGTTATTTCCCATAAGGATTAAGTAAACTGGGAGTGAAACCCGCGGATGTACATTTCGGAAGCGATAGGCCGCGTGCACTTTTGTGCAAATCCCTCAATAGTCATTCCTAATACACTTTATTAAAAAAATAGTACACTTCTTAGCCACTATAATTTGTTATTTATATTCACTTTATAATTCTTGCTGGAATCCGGAAGCCTTGCCGAAAGCTGAAGCTATCCCAAAGCTATGCTGGCTGTGTACTCCATAACGTAACCTAAAAATTGTTAAGAATGTGAACATTAATCTTTGACCTCGTCTTTGACAACGATAGACAGTAATAAAAACAATGTGCGTTACTTACCTTGTGCGTAGAATACAGCGCTTGTAATCTAGACGGTGATACAGGAAATCTGCAGCAAGCGGGAGCAGAAAAAATCTTGAAAAAAACAAGGGAATTCCCTTTCGAACAACAGATTCTGAAGAATCCCTCGATTTTCCGAATTTCCCTAACTACTTTTTCACCCATTAATGGGTAGATGGTCGCATCCTTAAAATGGGTATATTTTTACTCGTTTCGTTTTCGTGTTTTCACCCATGTTTTGACAGATCTTCATGCTTTTCAAAAATGAGTATTTTTTTACCCATCGATGGGTTTTCTCAAACAACCGTGCAAGCGGTTTACTTATTTTTGCGTTCTTTTAACGTATTTTTTAGGTAATCTGTTTTTTCCGTGTAGCCCAACGAATTGACTAGTACACGCTTACCTGAAACTACCCATCGAATGGGTCGTTTCTACCCGGATTTGCATGTTATTAGAAGCTGTCAAAATACGGGTAACCGATCTCACATCAAAAGAGTAACCTTCACCCTGATTGTGGGTAAACGGGTCTTTGCGAAAATCTCGGTACCCAGTTCCTTCTGGTGGTTTGTTGATGTCAAAATTGGGTAAGTGGGATTTGTCAAAATTTTCACTTAGTCCGTTAGAGGTTCTGAAAAACTTCGGAAAATCTCGGATTTCGAAAGTTACAAACTGGTAAGTAATTCATATTTTCCATAATATCATGCTTGTATTTATCATAAACTTTGCTATTCAGATATTCTTGCCATTAGTCCGGCTACAACATGTTTGGAAAAGTACTTCGATGTAGACGCGCGAAGCGAAAACTTGTGGCTTACCTACTGTAATAGTAATAACATGACTGGTATGTTTTTAGTTTACCTGCTAATCTAATAATTCAATAGCTAATTAAGCTAATTACATTTTCCAAATAATTTAGGAACCGGTGCAGAACGAAATACACACAATGTACACAATTTTACATTGCAATGTGGGTGAGGCGTTACATGTGAGGTGCAGCTGTCCGTTCAAATCTGGAGCATTTTCGTTATTGGAGGATAAGTTTTGTAAGGAATTATTTAATTATTATATCATACTTAACATGTTCTTGTATTCGTTGAGGCTTAATAAATCCTATGTGTTTTATCTTGGGACTTTTTTTCATCCGGCGAAACAACAATTCTAGGGGAGTCCGTTCAATGCATGCTTACTCATTTATTAAAAAATGGGTAGAAAATACCCCGATGAGAAACGTCTAAATCAGGGTAACCTTTACCCAGATTTTGAACCCAATACCGGTAACCCAGATTTGAGTAAAGGTACCTTTACCCACTTTAGAGTAACTGCAGATTTGCTCGATTTGGGTCGCTTTGACATCAATCTGGGTAACTGAGGGTTAGCGTGTAGGGCGCATACAATTTTTCGTTTAAAACTTTTTCGAGAAAATCAACGCATCCCTTTGGTGTGCTGCTGTAACTATTTTGTTTACTTCGATTGGTTCTCGTATCGATTGGTGTGGTGTCGCTGAGAGCAGATAGAATCCGAAGATTTTTGACGGATCCTCGGAAACAGAATTTTGGTGACCAGCAAAACAAAGGAAGTTTTCGCCGCAATACACGCAGAGATCGGTCCACTCAATAATGAGCAAGATCTACTCAAATTTATATTCATCCCATGGCACTCCTAAAGTGAGCAAGTGGGGTCTTACTCATTTTTGAGCTAATGCTTCAAAGCCAAAGCAGCATGAGTAAGCTTCACACATTGAAGCGTTTGGTCACCATTCCGGAAGAATGAGTAACCGTTACACATAAATGCGTATGCTTCGCTTGCTCTGAAAATGTGTGATAGCTACTCATTTTGATTAAATTGTTTTTTTTTTTTATAACTGTTTGAATAAAATACAGTAATTCATTGTATTAAAAGTTTAATATCTGTAGGAATTGACATCATAACATACATAAATATTAATTCTCATTCAATTTCCTAAATAATAAAAATGCCGTCGTCGCATAAGTCGTCATATTAGACGCGGTTCCGCATCGGGTATCGATGACCGGATTCATCCGAGTGTTTCAGCCTTGGTTCCAGCGATGCAGTTCTTCACCTAAATCAAATAAAAACTAATTTTAAGCACTTAATTTACTTAATTTTTAATTGATTACTTACTTTTGGGGACTTCTTGTGATCATCACAAAGAAACAACTTTTTTTTATTTCTTTTTTGTTGGAAACTTTGACAAACGCATTCTTTTTGAAGCGTTCGTCAACACAAGTCAGGACACAATCGCCAGCACAAAAGTGTGTAACTGGCCATCAGCTCATGGCGTGAGTAAGCCGTACACATAATTTTCACGCATTCTCCCGGATTTGCAGCGATGCTCCACAGTGAGTAACTGTTACTCATGCGATGAGTGAAGCAGTTTAAGCGTGTATTCTTTGATTTTCACGTACAACAGCTTTTCCCCCTCGGTAAGTAACGCTCACCGGATAAAAATGGCCGATTCCGAACTGGCTCGCAAGAACTGGGAGATGGAGAACAACATCGAAACGCTGCCGGCGAGCGACGAAATCTTTCGCTACGATGCCGAACAGCAGCAGCGGATACTGGCGGCCCGTCCCTGGGACAAGGATCCGCACTTTTTCAAGGACATCAAAATTTCCGCTTTGGCTCTGCTGAAGATGGTGATGCACGCTCGCTCCGGCGGGGCGCTGGAAGTGATGGGCCTGATGCTGGGTAAGGTTGAAGAGGACACCATGGTGGTGATGGATGCCTTTGCGCTGCCTGTGGAAGGAACCGAGACGCGGGTCAATGCCCAGTCGCAGGCGTACGAGTACATGACGGCTTACATGGAAGCGGCCAAGGAGGTGGGACGCTGTGAAAACGCCATCGGGTGGTACCATAGCCATCCGGGGTACGGTTGTTGGCTGTCGGGAATCGATGTCAACACGCAGATGTTGAACCAGAACTACCAGGAACCGTTTGTGGCTATCGTGGTCGATCCGGTCAGAACCGTCTCCGCCGGGAAGGTATGCCTGGGAGCGTTCCGGACGTATCCGAAGGGTGAGTATTGAAGTAGACCGGGGCTGATTGCGGAACTAATTCCGGTTATTCCTTACAGGCTACAAACCACCGAACGAAGAACCGTCCGAGTACCAGACCATCCCACTGAACAAAATCGAGGATTTCGGCGTGCACTGCAAGCAGTACTACCAGCTGGAGGTATCCTACTTCAAGTCGGCATTGGACCGAAAGCTGTTGGACTCGCTGTGGAACAAGTACTGGGTCAACACGTTGGGCAGCTCCGGTCTGCTGAGCAACGCCGATTACACGACCGGTCAGATTCTGGATCTGTCGGAGAAGCTGGAACTGAGCGAGGCTAGCCTGGGACGTGGCCCGTTCGTGGTCAGCGGAACTGATCCGAACGAAAAACGCACGGAGGACAAGCTCTCGAAGGCCACCCGCGACTGCAGCCGGGCTTCCATCGAACTGATCCACGGATTGATGGCGCAGATTGCCAAGGACAAGCTGTTCAACACGGTCAACGTGAAGACTGCCAAGTGAATGATTCTATTGATACGGTATAAGCTTACTCAATAAATAACATGTAAACGAAGTTCATTCAATAAATCTTATTAAACCCTTTTGATTCTCTCAGTAAAATTTGCTAGTTTGTATCTCTTTGAAAAATCTTTATTAAACTTAACATTCTAATTCTAAATAACCTTTTTGCTGTAATTACTGTACCCGATCCCCACGCAGGTAATCATCACCTTGTTCGAACCTGCCATCTCGTCGTCGTCCATCTCATCCTCGTCGCCTTCCTCTCCGGAGGCATTCTCCAGCTTGAACGTGATCCCGAAAAACTCCCTCAAATGTTGCAGGAAATAAATCGAGTACTGCGACAACGGTCCAATCAGAAACTTGGACACATCCTTCTGCCCCAGGGCCATGTATAGGGCAACCAGCCACTGAAACGCCGAATCCACGCATCCACCGCGGTAGATTTCATCCAACAACTTCATGGCCGCTTCTTTCCCCACATCTTCCGGAATCGAAGGATTTCCACCGTCTTCCAGTGTTTTGGAAGTGGCTTCTGCGGAGAATTTGCTCCCATCTGTCGTTTCTGCCACCAAATTGACTCCGTAGCCAGGACTGTTTCCCGATCGCTTGCCCTTGTGCTGATCCGTATTGATGTACACATCCGGCAGAAAATTCAGCATGACTCCCTTGGCCGATTCCACCGCTCGATTGGCCATCGCTGGAGAAACCTTGCAACAGTAGGCCGTACCCCGGATCCGCTTGACCATGGTCTGCTTCGTGCACTGAATGGCTTTCAAAGTCTTCCTCACCGGGCACTTAAAATGCACTTCTCCGCCTCCCCCGGGCATGATCCCGCGTTTCCGAATGGTCAACTCCAGCCCTTCATCCACCAACAAAAACCGCTTCAACGCGGCGAAAGCCGACGCCTTGATGTGATCCACCGAGGGGCTCTCGGCGCTATTCGTCACTCCGGTCAGTGTGACATCCAGTGGAAGCTTGCAGAACGGCCCCAACGCCACCAGCACGTCCAAATAATAGCCAATCCCCCGTTCGGTGCAACAATCGTGCTGGAATGCACCTCCCTGCAGCAGCCCGGGCTGGTAGCTGAACGAGCCCCCGGTTCGATCCACCTTGACACGCGTTCCGTTGGTCACCTTGTCCAGCAACTTCAGCAGGTCAGTTTCGTACTCCCTCAGGCCGGGGCTTTCATCGTCCTGCAGTCGGATGTCGCGGATTTCCACCGGTTTGCCACTCAGCGTCGACAGGATCAGTCGCTGCTTGAGGAAATTGCTTCCGCGGTAAATGAGGTAGCTGTGCTCCTTGCCGACACAAGTCATGACTGTCAAAAAGACAAAATCTCCATTATTCGAAACATTTTTGTTATATTCTGTGGAATAACTCACCTGTACTGCTTATATGAATAGTAAATTAACGATATTAAACTTTAAATTCAACGAAAACCAATAAAAATTCCGACATGTGCGAAAAACACGACAACGCGCTTGATGTTTTTTATTTTAGTTTGACAGCATGGTGTTTACCTCGGCTGGCCCCTGCGACTGAAGTTGCAGCAGAGTCAATATACCGCATTTAGTTCACTACTGGACTGCGAACTGCGACTTTATAAGTGCGAAAACGTAAATAAAAGTGCGCGATTGCATCAAATCAGGTTGATGTCTTCGGCGCACTATTTCTTCAATCTATGGAGAACAAGTGCTCTGAAGACACCGAGTTGATTTGATGCAATCGCGCACTTTTATTAGCGTTTTCGCACTCGTGAAAACTGTTAGAATAATATAATTATAGCAGGCGTTCAGACCGAACGCCAATCGTAGTAGCCTAGATTTAAATTTAAATAAAATTTTCACTTCTGTTTCTACCACTGCACAGAGTAGTTCGTTTTACTGCCTACCTACTCCAATAGGTTATTGGCCCAAGTATTTTTTTCAAAAGAAGATTCCAGAAGCAGTTTAGAAAATGTCTCTCGGAGCTGGTGACCATCGGGCGGAACGGGTTCCGCAAGCCCCGCAACAGATCCAGAACCTTTCAAGCCTTCCCCCCATCGAGCGGCCGCGAAAATTGGCCCACGTGGAAGTTTGCGGTGGAAACGTATCTGGAGCTGGAGGAGCTGTGGGAAGCAGTCAAGCCGATTCCCGACGCGGATGGGACGCTACCGGCGGTCGACGAGAGGAAATGCAGAAGAGCACGTGCGAAGATTATTCTGTTGGATCCCATCAACTACGTGCACGTAAAGGGAACGTTCAAAAATTACGTCCAACATTTGGGGGAGGGGGGGGTCTACAAAAGTGTGACACTACGTGTATTAGGTATAGGGAAAATGCGTGACAGAGGGGGGAGGGGGGTCTAGAAATCCCAAAAATTGATGGACGTAATATTTGAATCTTCCCAAAGGACGCGAAAACGGCCCGTGAGGTTTGGGCGAAGCTTGAGGCAGCGTTCGAAGACACCGGCCTGACGCGCCGGGTGGCGTTACTCAGGAAGCTCATCACGACGACGCTTTCGGCGTGCGGCAACGTGGACACGTACGTAACGGAAATTATTTCCACCGCTCATAACCTTCGAGGCGTTGGTTTCGAAATTTCCGAAGAGTGGATTGGTTCCCTTCTACTGGCTGGCCTTCCGGAGGAGTACAAGCCAATGATAATGGCGCTGGAAAACTCCGGCACCCCCATCACCGGCGACAGCATCAAGACGAAGCTGCTCCAGGAAGTGCAATTCTCATCGGACAAGACGGCGTTCGTTGGAAGAAAGCCATTTCCAGCGAAACCGAAGCAAGGCGTACCCGAAACCCGGACAACTGCGCAGTCGAAAGGTCCGAAGTGCAAACGTTGCCACAAGTACGGGCACATTGCGAGGGAATGCCAGGTAAGAAGCGAGACGAGGAAAGGATCGGCATTTTGCACGGTGCTGAACACAACTGGTTGCCATAGCAACGACGGTTGGGTTTTCGATTCGGGCGCGTCGGACCACTTCACCATGAATCGCAGTATGCTGGTCGACCCAAGGCCGGCGAGCGGCGTTGTCATGGCAGCGGATAAAGGTATGATGGAGATTGCTGCGACCGGCACCGTCAAGCTTTTTCCGAAATGTTGCCCGGAAAATCCACCGATAGACGTGCACAACGTAAAGTTCATCCCAACGATGTCGAACAATTTGCTGTCGGTGAGCCAAATCGTGCGACGAGGTCACGTGGTGCAATTTTGCAATCGTGGCGTGAAGGTAATCGTCCCCGCTGGTGACGTCATCGCAACCGGTACCCACGATGTGACGAATGGCCTATTTCGTTTCGAAGAGTCCGAGGAGCAAACCGCTCTGTCGCTCGCAGCTACGCCAGTCAACTTGGACGTCTGGCATCGGAGAATGGGACACCTCAACGTCCGAAGTCTGAAGCTTCTGAAGAACGGTCTTGCATCCGGAATCGAATTCAAGGAGTCAGCGATGGAAAACTGCACGGTGTGCGCCATGGGTAAGCAAACTCGACTCCCATTTTCAAGCGGCGGTCATCGTGCCACCGGCGTATTGGAGCTTGTCCACACACTTAATCTCCAAATTTGATCTCGGTAAAAGCGAATAACGAACTCAATCGGTAAAGGTTATTTTAACTGAAATGTCGTTGAAATTTGACAGTTCATAAAAAATAACTTGTCAAAAATAACGAAATTCGGTAGTTTACGTTCATTACTGATTATTGGCAAACTTTTTTGCCACAGCAATCGGCAATCTAATCATGTTGCTGAATTTCGGTAAAGCGCATCTGTCAAAAGTCAAAACGAAACATGTTACCGGGTGCCATCTTCGAAAAAAAAGGAAGAAGGATTTTTTGAGGCTGGGATGATTCTTGTAAGTAAAGCAATTGCACTCGCTTTTTGCTAATGATGTGTATGATTATGCTATTATCATTCAAAATTTATTGTTGCTTCTCTTAATTTTCTTTTCAGTTCGTTGGTTTGGATGAGGCGCTGCTGAAAGAGTGCCGGATTCTCGCTCCAAAAAGGGGCCAGTTTGTTTGCTGCCAGCTGAAGCTAGAAAACCAAAAGCATAATAGTCCGCACCAAACAAATCGCTCGTAAATCCACCGGAAAAAGGTAGCAGTTCACAAAGGCTGCCCGCAAAAGTGCTCCCTCGACCGGCAGAGTAAAGAAGCCGCATCTTCACCGGCCGGGAATTGTAGCTCTGCGAAAAATCCGTCGCTACCAACAGTCCGCTGTCGCTCCAGCGCTTGGTGCGTGAATTCTAAGGTGGATCTGCGCTTCGAATGTGCCACCGTTGCTGCCCTGCAGGAAGCCAGCGAAGCGTTCCGGGTTGTTCGATGACTCCATATGTGCACGATCCACGCCGAGAGCGTCGCCATCATGCCGAAGCACATCCATCTGGTCCGGCACATCCGTGGCAGGCGTGTGAGGAGTAGGAGGAAGTGACCCCGGGAGAAGTGTGAAATTATGTTCCGGAATATGCATTTTTTTTGCGTTATTTACTTGCGTGAATAAAATTGTTAACGTATTCATAATTTTTGTTTTATTTTACTTCTTCTTATCAATAAGCATGAAAGAAAACAAACATTTACTGAATTTCGGTAATAATATACGCCGAAGTTTTCGGCAACGTATTACCGAACCGCTCGTCAAAGTTTGACAGTTGATATTTGTCAAGTTTGCAGGTTAGTCGGCAATTTGAACTTTTACCGAGATTTTTACCGAGCGCTCAGCTGTTGGATTCTCGGCGATTTATTTTGCCGGCCTCGGCAAATTAAATTAAGTGTGCACACGGACATTTGCGGACCAATGGAAGAAACCTCGTTAGGTGGAAGCCGGTACTACGTGTCGTTTGTGGACGATTGGACGCGGCGCATATTTGTCTACTTCCTGGAGACGAAATCCGAAGCTGAGGTGCTACACGCATTCGACCAGTTTCGCGCCCTACACACTTAATTTAATTTGCCGAGGCCGGCAAAATAAATCGCCGAGAATCCAACAGCTGAGCGCTCGGTAAAAATCTCGGTAAAAGTTCAAATTGCCGACTAACCTGCAAACTTGACAAATATCAACTGTCAAACTTTGACGAGCGGTTCGGTAATACGTTGCCGAAAACTTCGGCGTATATTATTACCGAAATTCAGTAAATGTTTGTTTTCTTTCATGCTTATTGATAAGAAGAAGTAAAATAAAACAAAAATTATGAATACGTTAACAATTTTATTCACGCAAGTAAATAACGCAAAAAAATGCATATTCCGGAACATAATTTCACACTTCTCCCGGGGTCACTTCCTCCTACTCCTCACACGCCTGCCACGGATGTGCCGGACCAGATGGATGTGCTTCGGCATGATGGCGACGCTCTCGGCGTGGATCGTGCACATATGGAGTCCTCGAACAACCCGGAACGCTTCGCTGGCTTCCTGCAGGGCAGCAACGGTGGCACATTCGAAGCGCAGATCCACCTTAGAATTCACGCACCAAGCGCTGGAGCGACAGCGGACTGTTGGTAGCGACGGATTTTTCGCAGAGCTACAATTCCCGGCCGGTGAAGATGCGGCTTCTTTACTCTGCCGGTCGAGGGAGCACTTTTGCGGGCAGCCTTTGTGAACTGCTACCTTTTTCCGGTGGATTTACGAGCGATTTGTTTGGTGCGGACTATTATGCTTTTGGTTTTCTAGCTTCAGCTGGCAGCAAACAAACTGGCCCCTTTTTGGAGCGAGAATCCGGCACTCTTTCAGCAGCGCCTCATCCAAACCAACGAACTGAAAAGAAAATTAAGAGAAGCAACAATAAATTTTGAATGATAATAGCATAATCATACACATCATTAGCAAAAAGCGAGTGCAATTGCTTTACTTACAAGAATCATCCCAGCCTCAAAAAATCCTTCTTCCTTTTTTTTCGAAGATGGCACCCGGTAACATGTTTCGTTTTGACTTTTGACAGATGCGCTTTACCGAAATTCAGCAACATGATTAGATTGCCGATTGCTGTGGCAAAAAAGTTTGCCAATAATCAGTAATGAACGTAAACTACCGAATTTCGTTATTTTTGACAAGTTATTTTTTATGAACTGTCAAATTTCAACGACATTTCAGTTAAAATAACCTTTACCGATTGAGTTCGTTATTCGCTTTTACCGAGATCAAATTTGGAGATTAAGTGTGTAGCGGAAAAGCAAACCGGAGCCAAGCTGAAGGTCATCAGGAGCGATAACGGTAAGGAATACTGTAATAAATCGTTTCAGAAGCGCTTTGCCGAGGCTGGCATCATCCACCAAAAGTCAACCGATTACACACCGGAGCAAAATGGGTTGGCCGAGCGTGTCAATCGAACCGTCGTCGAGCGTGCAAGGTGCATGCTATTCGAGGCGAAACTACCGAAGTCCTTCTGGGCGGAAGCGGTGGCAGCTGCGACGTACGTGATCAATCGGTCCCCTACCAAAGGTCACGAATTGACACCAGAGGAAGCCTGGAGCGGAAGGAAGCCCGATCTTTCCCATGTGAGAGTTTTCGGTACGAAGACGATGGCACACGTTCCCAAGCAAAAGCGGAAGAAGTGGGACGCGAAATCGAAGGAGTGCATCCTGGTCGGTTTCGACGAGCTGACCAAAGCCTACCGCCTTTACGACCCAGTGAAGAAGGACGTCTTCAAGAGCCGTGACGTAGTGTTCATGGACGAACTGTCTCAATCCGGGACGCGGGCGCAACCAGTCGCCATGGAGAGCAAGCCAACTCAAGTGCGGACGTTTGTTAATCTGGACTTCGACGTCAGTCCGATAGAAGCGAATCCACCAGCTGAACCACCGCGGCCTACAGATGAAGAAGTTCCCGATGACGAGGCATCTGGATCCGATGAAGATTTCTATTCGCAAGCAGAATCAAGCGCAGGCGAATATTCAGATGGTGCTGAGGGTGACGTGACAATTACGGCGCTCCCACCGCGACAATCTTCATATCCACCGGAGTCACAGGTGTTGAGGCGCAGCGGTCGGGAGCGCGCAATTCCAGGCAAGTACCACGATTATGTATTTCCGAACAAAGGCTATCCGTTTCCCCCTCCTACAGGACAGTCTGACCAAGCCGGTCGGAGCGGTCTGCAACAAGGACTGAAGGCCAGCAAACATCCGGCGAGGAAGTCGGGTGATCCCCAAACGCGAACGGAGGCGCTGCGAAGCGGCGACGCATCTCTATGGCAATCCGCCATGGACGAGGAGTTTCGGGCGCTGATCGACAACGGCACGTGGGAGTTGGTGCAGCTTCCGGCTGACAAGAAGGCTGTCGGCTGCAAATGGCTCTTCAAGACCAAGCAGGACGAGAACGGTAACATAGTACGTCACAAAGCGAGGATCGTCGCTCAAGGCTTTTCGCAGCGCTACGGGACGCACTACGACGAGGTCTTCGCACCGGTGGCAAAGCAGACGACGTTTCGGACACTGCTGACCGTTGCCAGCCGGAAAGGGTCCATCGTAAGGCACGTCGATGTCAAAACAGCGTATTTGAACGGTGTGCTTGAAGAAACCGTTTACATGCGCCAACCCGAAGGATACCACGTCGGGGACGAGAGGACGGTTTGCCGATTGAGGAGGAGTCTGTACGGCCTGAAACAGTCAGCGCGCGTATGGAACCGTAAAGTGGATGCTGTTTTCAAGTCCATGGGATTCCAGCCGACCGAATCGGATCCGTGTTTGTACGTGCGACGTACGAATGGTTCGGTAGCATACATTCTGATATACGTTGATGACATGATCATCGTAACGCAGACGGCGAAAGAATTCCAGTCCATCTTGAATAGGCTGCAACAACAGTTTTCCGTAGCGGACCTCGGAGACATCAGTCACTTTCTTGGCGTGCAAGTCGAGAGAAGCGCATCCGGGTTCAAGCTCAACCAGGAATCGTATATCCGCACGATAGTTGAACGGTTTGGCATGGAGCAGGCGAAACCCTCGAAGGTGCCGCTCGATCCGAGCTACCTACAGAAGAAGGAGGAGATGGATCAACTGCCGAACAACCACGACTACATGAGCTTGATTGGTGGTCTCCTGTATGTAGCTGTACACACGCGGCCCGACATTTCCGTGAGCGTGTCCATTCTGGCGCAAAAATCCAGCTGCCCAAATGCGCAAGACTGGGCTGAGGCCAAGAGGATCCTGCGCTACTTGAATGCCACCAGCAACCATAAGCTGCAGCTCGGAGCCTCCAGTGAAGGTTTGCGAATGTTCGTCGACGCAGACTGGGCCGGTAATGCTCGCGATAGGAAATCGAATTCCGGTATGATGCTTCGGTTCGGCGGAGGACCAATCTCGTGGTGCTCAAGAAAGCAAACGTGCGTTGCGTTGAGTTCGACCGAAGCTGAGTTCGTGGCACTCGCTGAAGGGTGTCAAGAGTTAGTCTGGACCAAACGACTGCTGGAGGAGATCGGTGAAGCAACGAAGGAATCGGTCCCCGTGTTCGAGGACAATCAAAGTTGCATCAAACTGGTCGAAAGTGATCGCATCGAACGACGTAGTAAGCACATCGATACGAAGTTCTTCTTTGTACGGGACCTGCAAGAAAAAGGTGAAATTAGAGTGCAGTACTGTCCGACGGAATCAATGTTGGCCGATTTGATGACGAAGCCACTGCAACGGGTTCGTCTGGAGAGATTACGATTGGCAATAGGAATCCGTCCGGATCTGCCCGAGGAGGAGTGTTAGAATAATATAATTATAGCAGGCGTTCAGACCGAACGCCAATCGTAGTAGCCTAGATTTAAATTTAAATAAAATTTTCACTTCTGTTTCTACCACTGCACAGAGTAGTTCGTTTTACTGCCTACCTACTCCAATAAAAACTAGTGCGATAGTCCAGTGGTGAACTGAATGCGCTATAGAGGTAATCACGTTCAAATGTATGCGTGCCTTTTTTGTAGATGTAGTTGTGAAACTGCGAGGAAAATATTTGCACTCTTGCCCCGGACGTTAGTTTTATCATTATTTACCCGTTTTACCCAATTCGATTGGGTAATATTTGCATATGCAATCTGAATAGCCTTTCAATCGGCGTGCACTTTTGTGTGAGGAAAAACTTGCGCTAGTGTTCGTGTGTTGAAATGTCACTTATCTCTATATCAAAATATCTAAATACCATTTTATATATTACATTTACATTTACATTTTTATTTAACGTATTTAGATACGTTGAGTCAATATACCCGCAGAGTCGTACTCAGAAATAAAAGAAGTCGTTAATGCATATTTTTCATGCAAAATGACGGTTCGACTGGGTTTATGCATAAAATGACTAATTCTGGAAAAGTTTTAGCTACATAGTATTTTCAGGATATTTATTTCTCATATATCACATAGGTTTGAAATTAATGAATGGAGAATAAATCTGGAGCTCGATTTGAATAGGTCGTATGTACATTTGTCGATATAAAATTCGATCAGATTATTTTAGTTATTGTAGCAATAGGGAACGAGATAGGGAAGATATTTTGGAGACTTTTAATGATGGAACGTGTTCTAAAGTACGTCTATTCGGGAAGGTAGTTAAAAACACACTGGTTGATTGTCACAAATGTACAAGCTCTCATTTATTTCACCTACCCGTTTTATACACGTCTCAGACCCGACTCACCTACTTTCAATTCTACTCATCTCACTCAGTTAATCAGTCTGCACTCTTCCGAGGATTTGTCTTTCTTGGTCGAAATCCTAAACTGCTCGAAAGCGTTATAACAGAACGGAAAGCCTGTTTTGTGATGATTCTGCTGTATGTATCAACTTTGTTCAATTTCAACGGTTTTTGCTATAATAAGCGAATCCAACTGATCGAATTTTTAATCGACAAAAGTACATACGACCTTTTAAAATCGAGCTCCAGAAATGTTGTCACGAAATACGATAACACGGTCCAATCATAGATGCTAGCGCTCTGCTTTGACCACGGTAGCGCCATCCGGTCGGGGAAAACGAAACATCAGACATTTCAAGCGGATATTGCGGCGTCGTTGACTCTCCAAACATCAGCTTGGTTCCCCATTCTGAGATGAATATTAAAAATATGTTTATTTTAACTACTGAAACAGTTTATAAATGTAGAAAACTTACTTACCTTTGCAACAGTTTATTTCCACGAAAAAAACTTCTTAAGTCGCAATGGCCGGTGGCTTATGTATTCGTTCTAAAAAATACTCATTTTTGAAAACTTAACGGAAGTTATTCATAACATGCATTAAATTCAGATTCTTAATGCATAATTTGTAGTATTTGATATGCATAAATTGAACATAGTTGGCAAATGAATAAAATATAGTCATTTTCTGACTTTCCCAGCTTCTGAGTGTACATATGCTTCGGTTGCTGTGATGCAAAGTATATAAATATGTACCAAGGTAAGAGATTCCCGTAAATGTCAAAAATGAGACTCACCAACACATCTGCGTTAGTTATGAAAAGTTGGTGTTTTTACACTAAAATGTCATTATTTCAGCAAAGATTGTGAAGTTTTGTTAGTTTGGATGTTTCTAAATGCTGAAAAAATATGTTTAGAATCAATTAAAAAAAAAATGTTACCGATTTTCAAATGGCGATATTTTCTGTTTTATTGCATGGAGGTCACATTTAATCCAGTCAGATGCAATTAAATAATAGCTTCTAAGATGCGAGTGCTTAATTTCTTAAGAAAGTTTGCTAAATAGTGATGTGCCCATACAAATCAGCGCAAACTTCATAACTATTTTTTGCTTTTTTCCTTTTCTCACTAATCCGTGAATATTAGCGGGAATCTCTTACCTTGGTATTTAGATACTTTGGCTGTGATGTGCAAACCTTAGCAGTCAGCGAGTGCTAGATTTCTAACACCCCCTCTCAACACGCAGAAAAATGAGGCTTATTTAAAACAATAAAACGCACGGTTGATTTTCAATCTGAGCATTTACTTATTCCAAAGTTATATTTCTTTGCTCTTACTTAGAGTTTATTGATCAAAACAACTAATTCCCATCATTCCATATAACGTTAAAATCTGCATTTGTTTCAACAAAATGGGGACCATAAATATGGCCCGGAAGCACTCACACATCTTCAAAATTCTTACCCCAACATCGCCACAACGAAGAAAGTGTAGCAAATCCATCACTTCAACTTCCAAGTGCAGTTTTGGCCGTGATGGATAACGCGCAGGTACTCAAGACTGCATCCAAAAAAAAAGTTGGTCGGTTTCGATTTTTTGCCTTTTTTCATTCGTTCTCGCTTCCATCCGCTTGTCGAGTGTCTAAAAATAGATTTCCGAGCTGCCGCAGGAGCTGCCGTCGCCAACACAATCACTTCCCGGCTTTGTTAGTGGCAAAAGTGCAGTTGTTTAAAACAATCTGTTATTTTATGTTGAAACTACCAAATCTCTGTTTGTTCTAACAAACTGTCAAAAATTTCGGCAAATGAAAATATTTGTATTATCAAACAATGGAACAGTTCAGTTTAAACTAGAAATCAGTTTGTCGCTATAACAAACTGAAAAATCGGTTGATTTGAACTAGAATTTAATTGTGTTTACAAAATATTTTTCTGCGTGAATCGATGACCCCGATCTTGCTCCTGAGGGACTGGAATCGGGTTGCATCTAACGCCTTCGTAAACAGATCTGCTTGCTGCTCGGTGGTACTGATCGGTTCGATCTTGACGGTCCCGGCAGCCACATCGTCCTTGATGAAATGGTGTTTAATGTAGAGGTGCTTGATACGCTTCGATTCAGCATTCTTGGCCACCCGAATAAAAAATACAGTAGAAAAACCGAACGTTGTATTGTAACAGTACTATTTAAAACCATATTTTTACAATAGAAACCACTGTAAAAATAAAAATACAAAAACAATTAAATGTAATGTAGAACACCATACAGTAAATTGTAAATAAGATTTTTACAATATACTATACGGGTTGTTAAGTATCGTAACAATATAAAAAAATATTTTTCTTCATATATATTTTTTTGCAAAACCATACATTATATTGTAAATGAATTGTTATAAATACTGATACGTGGGTTTTAATAAACCGTACATTGTATGGTACACGTATGGTTTCAAACAACAAAATGTACCGTAAATATATTGTTTTAATTGTAGTTTCACCACTGGTTATACATTTAATTAAATGGTTTTGGAATGGTTCTCTTTTGTTATGTTGTATTGGTTTACATTACATAAACCATGTAATGTTATATTATCTTGTCATTTTCCTCCTGTTAATGGCATCTTAGGCTTACTAGCATTATGAGAATGCGCTTTGGGAATTCTCCAGAGCGTTTTGGATAACCCTTCATATATTGGATTGCCCACGTCTAAGTCTGAGTCGAGGTCTGAGTAGTCTCTGATTGCATTAACAGTTGAAGCTTAGGCTCCCATGCCCCACCAGCCAGATAACCGGGTTTCGCAAACTAAGCATTATTTGTGGCAACACTTTGAGCGGCATGATGGAACTATGCCGAGCGCGCTAAGCATTATTAGACCACTAATGTAGTTGCATGAAGTGGGTGACGAGGTACATAAGTATCATTACAGCGTGCTTAACCGTTATTGCAATATTGAGGCTCCAGTTTGACTAAAGTTTGAAATAAACGTATGTATTTAACAACTCATTAGAAAACTGTCAAGTTCGATTCAAGTATAAGTTAGGTTAAGAAGCGAACCCACAGACGAACCTATATTAAAATTTCTTTCAGTATTCAGTCCAGTCCATGTGTTAAAGATGGCTCTACGTCAAAGATAAAGTTCGTCAATCGTATTCCTCTCATCGCACTCTACATACCTAGCTCGCCATATCTCTAGGATCTGCGATTCTTAAGACAACTGGTTTACTACTTATTTAAACATTTTATTGACTTTAAATTGATGTTTCAACTTATACACTTTTTTCTTTCCTTTCCTTTGCATCATAAAAGTCACAAACATCAACAAAACAAAGCACGGAAAAAATCTAAAACTGAATAAATAATTAAAAATGCACGGAAAAATAATGTTTCGGAAAAGTGAATGGTTCAAACGTAAGAAAAACAGTATAATATAGTGTTACATAAAAATCGAATGTAAATGTATAGTAGCTACAATGTGCGAAGCTTTTAGTGAACCATTTCATTACAATATACATTATTGTAGCTGGTACACTGTATGGTGCAGGAATGGTTTTCACCAAACACCCTATGGTTAGTTTTTATCCGGGCAGCCCTATACAGCCTCGGTTATCCTCGTAGATTGGCACAGGATCCGTCGGTTTCTTGCAGTTGAGGTCTTCCAAAATTCCAGCTAACCAGATGGCTTCGGATACAGCTGCAGCTAGCGCAACATATTCGGCCTCGCTAGAAGACATGGAGACTGTTGGTTGCTTCCGACTTGCCCAGGACACTGTTGAGCCGTAAACTTTAAACAGGTAACCCGTTACCGACTTGCGATCTTCCGTGTCGGATGCCCAGTCGGCGTCTACAAATCCCACGAGTGGTCTGCTGTCTGCATTTCGCTTGAACTGTAGTCCCATGGTAGCGCCCAAGTAACATTTCTAGTTTTATGCAACTCTACAAGACTGTTATAAATCCATGTTCATAAAACTCTTACCGAGGCAATAACATCTTCAAGGCTTCTATCAAAACCTCATGAAGAGTAGCATCCGGCTAGTTGGCCCATTCTTGAGAAGGTTATGAAGAATGCCAAATGCTACAGATAGCAAAGTAGTTTGACATTTATAATAACCTTCTGTATGCTATTTTATCTCCGAAGCTGCTGTTTTCACTAGCGAGGGCATTAATGGCAACGTATTGGAATTCATAAATTATACTTAGCTTCAATTAATTCATGCAGGAAAAACAAACACTCCAATGGGGCTTTGCCAAATTTCGAGAGAAGTTTTTTATCCATGTCACGCCTCAATTTCCATGGCCATATAGAATTTATCGTGAAAAGTGTCACAAATCACCCGAAAAACAAGTGCCCCCTCTGAAATTGTTAATATTTATAATATTTTTTGGATGTAAAAAATTCGGTCGAATGCAAATTTAGATTAAATATCACCAAATCATTCAAATTCTGGTTTTATTCAAACCTAAAAACAAGTTTTGTCCAGGATTTAGCTGAATAATACAAAAATGTTAGGCAAAACTAAACTGTATGTTACAAAACAAATCAGTGAAACGGTGTACAACCATAATGGCGGAGGCTAAAACATGATCGTTATTGCCATTGCTACCTTGCTTTCATAAAAGAGCATATTAATACAAAATGATTAAAAGTGGCATTTGTGGAAGTAATATGCATGCGAAAATGTTGCCATAAAAGCCGATCTAAAGCCGTTCAGCATTTTTTCTGCTTATGTGATGGCCAAACAGCAAGCAGATGAATTTTGACAGCTGATGCACTGTTTACATTGGAAACATTTTCCGCGTAAGTGAATTGCTGAGTTTGTAGTAATTACATATTTATATGAATTTATAACGTGAAATCTTTCCCACTTTGTGGCTTTCTCAAACGGCTACCGTTTCACCTGGCGCAAACTAACACCGCACCGTGGAGCCATCAATTACCGCATCAAGTAAGTTCTTGTGAATTTCTTCGATTTACGACGACTTACTGCTCACGTTTTTGGGGATTAAATTTGGCCGTTTCTAAAACCTTCAACCTGGTGGTGGTTTCGTCCCGCGATGTGATCCTATCGTCTATCAAATTCTTGCAGTTCTCGAGGCATTCCTTATTCCAGCTTCCAAAAATTAATGGTGCTTTTCGCAGTCATGGAAACAAATAACAGTGAATAACAGTGATCGCCATGTTGATGAGCGACGGCCGCTTTGATGGTTGTTTTTTTTTGGTTTTGTAGCGGCATTTATACAAACTAAACACTTTTATAGACTATTTTATTATAGTTTCTTTAAAACCAAAATCGATAGCATTATCAAACGGTTTTATAAAGGCACACAATGCCGTGACAAATTAAGTGTTAAAACCAACGTGTGTTACATTTATTATTTAACTACAAACGGTTTTGAAAATATCTTGAAGAAAATTTTGTAAAAGTAATTGCTTTGCATTCTTAAATGCAACAATTAAGCAAAGCGGCATGATAACTGTTACAATAAAACCTCTATAAATATGCATGAAAGTCAAAAGGTTGTCATATTGTTACTTGGGCGGTCCCTTTGAGGTATCTTACAACCCGCTTCAGTGCCTGCCAATGATTTTCCGTTGGGGATTGCTGGAATCTGCCCAGGTAGCTGACGGGGTAGCACAAATCCGGGCGAACGCAGAGCATCTGATACATTAGGCTGCCCAGCAACTCCCGATACGGCTGGGAAGTACGACATCCTTCTTGGCACAGCTGGAGTCCTTTCTCCATCGGATTCTTGGTGGGGTTGCACTCGGCCATGCCGAACTTCTCCAGGATTTTATTAACAGCGGTCTCTTGAGTCAATTTCAGGTCTCCACGCTCCGGATTGTAAACGAGCCGCATCCCCAGGAAAAACTTCGCTTCGCCGCAATCAGTCATCTCGAACTCATCGGAAAGACGGGCTTTCAGCTTCTCGATTGTTCGGATGTTTCGTCCGACTATCAGGAGGTCGTCCACGTACAGCACCAGATAAACTTCATCGCCTTCAGTCAGTGTTGCACACGTAGAGACAGTAGTCGCGGTTCGACCTTCGGAATCCCAGCTTCAGTAGAGTTGCGTTAAACCTCTCGTTCCAGCAACGTGGTGCTTGTTTTAACCCGTATAGAGATCTCTGCAGCTTGCACACGCTGCCTGGTTTCGCTCTTACGCCTTGAGGCACTTCCATGTACAAATCTTCCTTCAGCACTCCGTGGAGGAATGCCGTCTTAACGTCCATATGATGTACTCGAAAAACATGATGTACCGCAACAGCCAGCACCACCCGCACGGTAGACAGCTTGGCTACTGGTGCGAACGTATCCTCGAAGTCGACTCCAGGACGTTGCAGGAAACCTTTAACCACCAGTCGCGCCTTACGCCGAACCAATCGACCGGTCTCATCCTCCTTGAGTCGGAAAACCTATTTCGTTTTGAGCAGCTTCACGCCGGCGGGACACGCCATTAGCTTCCACACATCATTGGCCTTCATAGAGCGGAGCACCTGCGGGACGGAAGAAGGACCAAAAATGTTCCGAAGGTTCGCTCGAACTCAATCGTCAACGGCTCACCTGCGGGACGGACGTTTGGCTTCTGGGCAGCGTGTTGGGGGGAGCACCAGGTTCGGCTTCGGCTCAGGTTTCAACTCACTTGCACCACAGTCACATCACCAAAACTACTGTACAGGGGTTCGTTTCTCGACGATTGACTACTAAAGCACTTATTTGGAATCTTTTACTAATTTATTCAAACTTATTTTATACAACAGTAATTTACAATTTAATTTTCAGTTTTTCAACAGACGACCATGTGCGTCTTGTTCGCACGAGGAAAATTTTCTCTACTCTACTGCAAATTCAAATTTGAACCTCGCTTGCTGCGATGCGGTTCGTTAGTTGCTAAGGCAACCCGTTCGCGTAGTCGCGACGGTTGGGCCGACGACGGGGGTCGGCAGTGCCCGAGCAAAAATGTTTGTGTCGCGTCTAATGTTCGCAACATTCTCCGGGCCAGAAAGCGAGCTGATGGGTTGCAGCAATACTATTTTAGTGACCGGCCTCTTGTACGTTGATTTCGACGTTCGTATCCGCACCGTCCTTATTTTGTCATCCGGACCACGGTAGACCTTCTCTACTATACCCTTTGGCCAGCTACCTCGATGCAAATGTTCGTCCACAATCATCACCAAGTCGCCAACTCTGTACTCATGGTACTTCCTGTTATCCGGCCATTTGCGACTCCGAATCAGTTCCGGACGATAAGCTGCTACCCACCTGCGCCAGAAACGATCCGCATAGACCTGTGAATGTTTGTAGGCGGCACGACAATCCAGGTCTCGTTCATCGAAATCGTGGTCGAATTGGATCACGTTGTTCCGTCCGAGCAACAGCATGTTGGGTGTTAACGGTTCTGGATCCTGGGGATCATCTGCAACGTGCGTCAATGGTCGGTTGTTGACGGTGTTCATCGCCTCACACAACGCTGTCCGTAGCACCAAGTCGGTAGGGTGTCGGTCCCGTAGCATCGCACCAAGTGCCGCTTTAACGGAACGGACCAATCGCTCCCAGCACCCTCCAAAGTGTGGAGCACCAGGTGGTATAAACTTCCACAGCACACCTCTTACGCTCAGCGTCTCCTCGATCTGCGGCTGGTCCAGTGACTTCACGAGTGATTTCAGTTCTTGATCGGCACCGGTAAAGTTCGTCCCATTGTCGGTCATGATGCACTGCGGCAGTCCACGGATAGCCATGAAACAGCGTATTGCCATTATGCAGCTGTTTGTATCGAGCGATGGCACTACCTCCAAATGTATCGCTCTTGACGTCATGCAGGTGAACAAAACAACCCACCTTTTCTCAACACGCCGGCCGACTTTCACAAATAGCGGGCCAAAGTAGTCGATGCCAGTACAGGTGAAAGAATATACGAACGGGGTAGTCCGCTCCGGCGGCAGATTTCCCATCTGTGGAACGGTTGGCTTGGCTCGCAGTTCTCGGCACTTCACACATGACATCGTGTACTTCTTCACCTGCGAGCGGATCTTCAGAATACGGTAGCGTTCCTTTACATTATTGATGACGGTTTCCAGACCTTGATGTGCGTTGGCTATGTGGTACATCCGGATCAGCAGTGTACAGAACGGGTGTCCGTCTGGCAGAATCACTGGATTGTTCACTTCGAACGGCTTGCTATCGTTTTGGACGCGACCGCGCATCCGGATGATTCCCTCATGGAGAAACGGCGAAAAAGTTTTAAGGCGACTGCTACTCTTCACATAACCTGACGTCTTCAAGCTACGCAGCTCGGATTCGAAGGTCTCCGATTGTACCTTCCTGTACCACGCTTTTCTTGCTTCATCCATGTCACGAACATTGATCGTCAACCGATCAGGCTTTTCTCGTTTTGGCAAAACTAACAGTTTTCTCATTTTCAGGTAGTACGCAGTTGACCTGATCAGCCGGTTGAAATCCGAGAACCTGGAAATGTCGGGTAGATCGATCAACTTTTCTTTGAACGCCGCACAGCACAGCGGTCCGGCAACATCTTTGACAGCTATTTCGGAGTGGAAGCTCGCGAACTCTGCGGAGGACATTTCCAACGGTTCGTCGACCGGCCAGGTAGAGCTATCCCGGTAGAGGAAGTCTGGGCCACGCAGCCATTCCTGCATGCTGCCAATCTTCGAGCACTTCGTTGCCAAATCCGCCACGTTGAGCTGCGACGGAACCCAGTGCCAGAACTGCACTCCGTGACCATTCTCCTTAATCTTCATTACGCGAGCGCCGACATAGGCCGTCAGCTTCTGATCCGACTTCAACCAACACAAACAGATCTTCGAATCGGTCCAGAAGTACAGCCGGGTAATGTCGATCATGATCTCCGTTTGAAGAACGCTTATCATCTGGCTTGCCAGGACGCATACTTGTAGCTCTAGTCTAGTAGCGAATTTCTCCCAGTCCTGCAGTTTCGTTCAGCCATTCCATCCATCTCGGCACCAGACCATCAGGAATCTCATCGTCCCATCCCGACTGCAGTCGCCACAGCTCTTGAAAGATGATCTTCAGCTGAATCGTGATCGGACTGAGCAAGCACAGTGGATCGAAGATACCCATCATGAATTTCAGCAGTTGCCGCTTCGTGGGCACGGCTTCAGCTGTCCGGAATCGCTGATCCAGTTTTGGGAAGTCTAGCGGGAAGACGAATTCGTCGGACTGCAGGTCCCACTCGATTCCGAGGACACGAACGTCGCTTTCCTTGTCCGCGACGATTTCCGGATCGAGGGATGCCAATACGGCACGGGAGTTCGACGAGAACTTCACTAGCTTGAATCCGCCTTGATCGTGCACCTTAATGACACGCTGAACCAGTTCGATGGCTTCTTGTTCAGTGTCCGCGCAGTCGAAGTAGTCGTCGACATAGTGCTGCTTCACGACAGCTCGCTCGACGCCGGGGTGCTTTTCTTCCAGCTCCTTCGCATTGAAGTTCTTGATGAACTGTGCCATCGACGGGGACGACACTGCACCGAATACCATCACCTGCATAACGTACTCGTTAGGAGGGTCCGTGCGATTCATGCCACGCCAAAGAAATCGCTGGGAGTCCTGATCTTCTCTGCGGATGAGGACTTGATGGAACATTTCCCGTATGTCCGCAACGAAGGCAATCTTCTTCATTCGGGCCCGTATCAGGACCGCGATCAGCGGAGGGACGAAATTCGGACCCTTCAGTAGCAGATCGTTCAGGGAAAAACCGTGCGACTTTGCCTTGGCGTCCATCACCAAGCGGAACTTCTCATCAGTCGCCACGCTGAAATGCGGCAGGTACCAGGTGTTCGGAGTTTCAGTTAGCTCATCAGGTTCCAATTCCCTAGCGTATCCTTTGTCGACGTAGTCCTGGATCTTCCTGCAGTACCGATCAGCGAAATCAGGATTCGAGTCCATCTTCTTTTCCATGATCTGGAGACGTCGTAGGGCTTGAGGCTTGCTATCCGGGAAGACGAAGTTGTTGTACCTGTATATCTGGCCAACCTCGAAACGATCACCACGCCGTGTAATGGTACGGTGCATGATGTCCAGTGCTCGTTGATCTTCGTCGGCTATTTTCACCGACTGGCCAGAGATCCCGAAATCTTCAACCTTGTACATCTGTTTCACCAGATCTGTAAGCTCGATGTCGTCGTCTTCGGAGCACAGGAACGCATGATTATTGCTAGATCCGGCGCCGGCTGGGTCCACTACTCCATGGATTGTCCATCCAAGGTGGCATCGAGTCAGCTGCAAGCCATCCAATGAGTATTGCACCGTCTTCAGAGGCACAATCAGACCTGCGTTGTTCGATCCAATCAGCATACAGGGACAGGCATCTTGGATCGCAGCCAGCTTCTCTTCATCGAGCATGGGGTACAGCTGCTTTACTCTCGCCATGTCGAACTTCACCGCCGGCAGGGCGATGTTTGTCACCGTCTGGATATTGTTCACGTCGTACCACTTCGCTTGATCGGAAGGTCCAGAAATTCGGAACGAGAGCATCATCGACTGTTCCTCTTTGTGCAGGATCCCATTTGTCCAGCGGTAGGTCACAGGAGCAATCGGTCCCCGCAATCCGAGACTCTCCGCCACAGCTGCATCCATCATCGAGAGAGACGAACCTTCATCGAAAAGCGCAAATACTTCAGCGACGCCTTGTGGACCACGAATCTTAACCTTTCCAACTCGGAGCAGTGTGTTCATGTTCTTGCCGTTGAAGTTGCAGACATTATCGTCACCACTCGCCGCGTCCGTACGACTGATCCTCGAGTTCCTTGCAGGTTCGTCGGTGTGGACCAGTTCATGGTGGTTCTTCTTGCAGATGGAACACTTCTTGTCGGACTTGCAGTTCCTCCTCGCATGGTCGAACTTCAGGCAGATGTAGCAGACCTTGCAAGAGTTAGCAGCAGATCGACGTTGGGTAACCGACAGCTTCCGGAACTGCTCGCACTTCTCCAGGCCAGAGTGAGAGCTTGCGGAGCACAGAGGACACTTCTTCGCTACCACTTCGTCGCGACTGTTGACGTTCAGGACTGTCGGCTTCGGCTTCGGCTGGTAGCCGGGCTTTTTGACGCTGAATACAGGGTTGAGACTCGCGAGCTGGTTGTCCATCTCATCCTCCAACCAACGAGAGAAAGTGTCGAACTCGATTACAACGCCTTCCTTCAACAGAGCGGCCTTATGCCGAACCCACATCTGTTTGCTGAAAGCAGGCAGTTTTTCAGCCAGGTGCGATATGAGTTCGGGATTCATCAGGTAGTTATCCGCCCTCGCGTTGGTCATCGCCACCTTGGTACCAATTACCGCATTGTAAAAGGCACGGAAGGACTCGATGTTTCCCTCTTTTACGGTCTCCAGGTTTCTCAGCGCCTCCAGTCGGTTTGCCACCACCCATTCAGTGCGGCCGAAGTTCGACTTCAACATTCGCATAATCTGCTCCACGTTGTCAGGCGATGAGAGCAGCGACTCTACAGTTCTTCGCGCTTTTCCTTGTAGCGCTTTGTTCAGTCGTCGAAGATTGTCACGGTCCGACAGCTGAAACTCTTCGGTGGATGTTCTGAAGTCGTTTTCAAAAACGGTCCACTCCATAATGTCGCCGGAAAAGGGAGGCAAGTCTCGCATGTTCCTACTTTGTAGTGCTCTGAAAGCTTGCGACAGAGCCTCATTTACAGCGGGTTCTTGTACCGACGCACTCCGCACGTCGGATGCCGGCGCGTTCCGCACGCCGGAGGCGGGTGCATTCCATGCACCCTGGTTTACAGCTCTCTGCACGCCAGGAGCCGACGCATTTCGCGCACCGGGGGCTGGCACATTCCATGTGCCCGGGTTCCAGGCTTTCTGCACGCCGGGGGCCGACGTATTCCATGTGCCGGGAGGCGGCGCATTCCAGACGTCGGGGGGCGACGCATTCCCTGCATCGCGATGTTGTAGGAACGGACGATCTATCCAGTGGGACGATTCATGCACGTTGGTTGGTCTGACCTTATCGGATTCGGTAAGCCAATCTGCAACGCGCTTCGAGACGTCGGTGTAGGTACTCGATCTGCTCGATGTACCCGATCGGTGACTTGAGTCAGACTGCAGCTCGATCTTCCTCAAATCGCGTTCTCGCTGCCGCTTCAGGAACTCCGCTTTCCGCTGCTCGGTCTTCAGTGCCAGGTCGTGTTGAATCTGCAGTTCAGCAAGCTGCTTCTCAGCCACGATTCTGTCCCGCTCGATGGAAGCTCGCAGTTCAGCCTCCTCGTTCTGCTCTTCCAGGTCCAAGAGCTTGATTTGACTGTCAGTCCTGCTGCTTCGCGATGTTCGAGTTCTCGTTGACTTCGCAGGTTCTCTCGATGTACCAGAGGCGACAGATTTGTTCTCCGGAATCGCGTCCGGTTGAGTAGCAACGTTTTCCCCCACGTGGGGATTCACATTCGAGACGTTGGGTGGAGTACGAAGCATGTTGCTTAACTTAGGAATACTAACTACGTACTTATCTAAAGCCTTAGGAACTACACCTTTATTTTTTCTAGAAGATCGTCGTACCTGTTGTTCCATATAAGCCGGTCATGGGCATTCGAAGGACCAAAAATGTTCCGAAGGTTCGCTCGAACTCAATCGTCAACGGCTCACCTGCGGGACGGAAGAAGGACCAAAAATGTTCCGAAGGTTCGCTCGAACTCAATCGTCAACGGCTCACCTGCGGGACGGACGTTTGGCTTCTGGGCAGCGTGTTGGGGGGAGCACCAGGTTCGGCTTCGGCTCAGGTTTCAACTCACTTGCACCACAGTCACATCACCAAAACTACTGTACAGGGGTTCGTTTCTCGACGATTGACTACTAAAGCACTTATTTGGAATCTTTTACTAATTTATTCAAACTTATTTTATACAACAGTAATTTACAATTTAATTTTCAGTTTTTCAACAGACGACCATGTGCGTCTTGTTCGCACGAGGAAAATTTTCTCTACTCTACTGCAAATTCAAATTTGAACCTCGCTTGCTGCGATGCGGTTCGTTAGTTGCTAAGGCAACCCGTTCGCGTAGTCGCGACGGTTGGGCCGACGACGGGGGTCGGCAGTGCCCGAGCAAAAATGTTTGTGTCGCGTCTAATGTTCGCAACAATCAGTTTATAGTCAAGTATAACATCCCTCCTTAAACTTATCACCCTCTAATACCCAATGCAGAACGATGTTTCTCGAACGATGCGGCTGGCAATCCTTTGGTAAGGATATCAGCTGTCTGTTCCGCAGTCGGCACGTAGCTCACCTCTATCTTACCTTCTCGTACACACTGTTTGATAAACGACAGCTTCACCTCGGTGTGCTTCATCTTCTTCGAGGGGCCATAAGATTCAGCGACGGCTATCGCGGACTGATTGTCCTCGAATATCTTCACCGGACGACGATCCAGTAACTTCAACTCTTCAAGCAACTTGCAGGTCCATAACGCTTCGCATATGCAATCAGCCAGGGCACTACACTCTGCCTCGGTTGAGGACAGTGCCACGGTTCTTTGCTTCTTGGAACTCCACGCCGTTGTTGATCCGTACAGCTGAAGCAGGTATCCGGATGTCGAGTGACGATCGTTGATGTCGGTTGCCCAATTGGCATCCGCGTACCCGACGATCTGACGGCCAGTCTCACTTTTTCCGTACACCAACCCGAAGTTCGCCGTACCCTTCAAGTATCTCAACATCTTCTTTGCATGTCCCCAATGTTGCTCCGACGGATTACACTGGAAGTGGCTGAAGAAGGATACCGCCGCGCTCAAGTCCGGCCGTGATGTCACTACCAAGTATGTGAGACAGCCGATGAGTTCACGAAAAGGCTTATCCAGGTGTTGAGCTTCCAGGGACTTCTCGAGCTGCAAGTTAGTCTCCATGGGAGTACGCGCCGGTTTGCAGTCTTGCATGCCAAATCGCTTCAGGACTGCGTTGATGTAGCACGGCTGGCTTAGCTTCATGGTGCCTTGACTCCGATCCCGGTCGATTTGTAGACCCAAGAACACTTTAGCTTCTCCGAGGTCTTGCATTCGGAACTCCTTCTGAAGCATTTGCTTGACCACCTCCACGCTGTTCAGATTCTTCGCGATAACCAGTACGTCATCTACGTAGAGTAGCAGGTAGACAGGACCGTCGCTTCCGTATCGTACGTAGAGGCAGTTGTCCTCTTCACATCGTTGGAATCCGCACTCAATCATGAACTCGTTGAAGCGATCGTTCCAGGCTTTCGATGCTTGACGCAGACCGTAAATGGATTTGAACAGTTTACACACTCTATCTCCCTCCTCAAATCCTTTGGGCTGCCTCATATAAATGTCCTCCGTTAGTGTACCGTTGAGAAACGCAGCCGTTACGTCCATTTGATGAACGAGCAAGTCATGTTGATGGGCGTATGCAAGCATGGGACGTACTGTAGACATCTTGACAACGGGCGCATAGGTTTCGGAGAAATCAAAACCGTATCTCTGCGTAAAGCCTTTGGCAACCAATCTTGCCTTCCGCTTCTGCACTGAGCCATCCGGGTTGAGTTTCGTCCGGAACACCCACTTACAGTCGATTGGCCTGCATCCTGCCGGTAAATCTACCAGCTGCCACGTTCCGTTGTCCGTCAATGACCGCAGCTCATCATCCACCGCTCGCTTCCACTCCGGCCAGTCGTCCAACTGTTTCAGCTCCTCGATTGTACTCGGAATACTCTCCACGTAGTTCTCCGCGTTGAGTGCGAAGGCCATGCACATGTAGTCGCTTAGCTTTGCAGGTGGCTTTCTGATTCGTTCGCTCCGACGTACATTGGGAGTCTCCGGTGGATCTGAGCCCCGCGCCGGCTCCTGTTCTCCGTCTGTATCAGAATCTCCATCGTCAGGAATGCCATTTGTTGCTTCCATGTCGTTGATCTGGAATCGCGGTCCAGCCAATCGGCGATCGTCACCCATCGAAGAACATTCCTCCTGGCACTGAACAACTTCCGGATCGCTACAGACGCCTCGGCCGAGCGGAGGTAACGGCACTTCCTTGATCACCACGTCGCGAGCCATGAATATCTTCTTGCCGTCCCACAGCCGGTATCCGTTTGGCCCGTACCCGACGAAATAGCTGGACCTGCTACGCGCTTCAAGCTTGCTACGCTTCTCCTGTGGAATCAGACTCATAGCCAAGCTCCCGAAAATCCGCATCCGAGATACATCCGGTTTGTGGCCGTACCACAGTTCGTACGGGGTTTTGTTCGACGTCACCGCTGCTGTCGGGCTCCTGTTGATAAGGTATGCGGCCGTTTGGACAGCCTCGTTCCACAGACACTTGCTCAATCCCGAATCAGCAATCATCGACCGCGCATTATCGAGAATGGTGCGATTTAAGCGTTCGCTGACCCCATTCTGCTGCGGGGTATAGGGTACAGTTTACTCGACACGGATACCCTTAACGGCACAGAACTCAGTGAACGCTCTACCCACATATTCGCCCCCATTGTCGCAACGCAGGCGGCTTACGCTGCTGTCAAAGTGGGCCTCGGCCATCGCCACGTAGGATTTGAACGAATCCAGCACCTCGTCTTTCGTGTGTAAGATGTACACCACGCAAAAGTGAGTATAATCGTCAGTGAATGTGACTAGATATCGCTTACCATTCCAAGACGCTGGCTTCATCGCGCCGCAGACATCGCTGTGTATCAGCTCAAGCGGCCGGGAGCTCCGTGGCAGTACCATATCCTGGAACGGTTTTCTGGTCTGCTTGCCCTCCAAACACGGGCCGCACATTCCCATTTTTAGCACTGAACTCTTGTCAACCGAAATTCCGTTCACCATTTCACCACTAATCAGTTTAACCAGTCCACTTCGACCGATGTGGCCATATCTTCTATGCCACATCTCCACATTGTCCATCGATTGCACGGTTGCCAAGCTCTCCGAACCCATCACTTTCTCCATGTCCACATTTAGCACATACAGTCTATCCGTGCGACGTCCAGTGCACAACACTTCACCGTTTCTCTTATGTCGAATTCGTTTTTGAACCTGGGTTGGAACTGGATTGGCGGAAAATGTGTAAACAAATAAACGTCAAACAAACTCAAACAAACTTTAGTACAAGGGAAACCGAAGTCGGGTTGGGGTTGAAACTGTGATCTCATCCAGTTCCAACCCAGGTTGGAACTGAATCAAAAACGAATTCGACATTAATCACAGCGGCATTTTTGGTAAACACTACTTCCATACCGAGCTCACCGCACCGCCGGATCGAAAACAAATTGTAGTTCAAGCCGGGCACATAGAGAACGTTTTCCACGACATATTTCACTTGCCGCTTGCCGATTCGCGCAATTATGTCCACTTTTCCTTTGTAATGGCTTCGGAGAACTTGACCCGAAGCAATCTTAATCAACACTGCACTTTCCAGCTGTTGGACGTCACGCAAATATTCTTTGGAGCAGATCATATGATCTGACGCCCCTGAATCCAAGATCCACTCAAAACCCCCATCACTCGGAGCAGGTTTATCACCGCCCACGCAGCTGCTGATGAACGTCACTTCCGAAGACTCTCCGACGTGTGCCTTCTCCTTCTTAGTCGGCTTCTTCGCTGGCTTTCCATGCTTCGCTGTGTCGAATTCCCGCCGATGAGGACAATCAGCGCGTTTGTGTCCCACTTTTCCGCAAGCAAAACACTTAATCTTCATTTTATCACTTTTGCCCGCGAACGCCGTCGATGCGTTGCTCCCTCCGACGTCGTCACTGTACTCCCGCTTGACGCTCTCGCTCAACAAGCGAGCTTTCACAAAATCCAGCGTGCATTGCTCGGTCGAAAGGGTCTCCAACACCGTAACCAGCTGATCATATGACTTCGGCATCGTTTGGAGGAGGTAGAACACCACCAAATGCTCCGGCAAATTGATCCCGGCCGAATCCAGGTCTCGGACCATCCGGTCGAACGCCAACAAGTGGGCCTGCATCGGTGTTCCCTCGTCGAACTTCATTGCAGACAGCCGCTTCATCAGGTAGAATTGCCCGGAGATTCCTTTCCTCGCGAAGGTGGATTCGAGCGTCCTCCAAATTTCAGCTGGTGTGCGTTTGCCCTTTATATATTCCAACTGCGAGTCAGCGATGTTGCGAACGAGCACTGATTTACATTTGACATCCTTCTTGAGACGACTCGCCAGCAGCCTGTCCTTGCTCCTCCTCACATCGGCATCGTCGCCGGGAAGGACCTGCAATTCCGGAACATCCTCTGCCTCATCTCGTACACATTCCACGAGCCCCAACTCTTCGAGGTGAACTTCCATCCGGAAGCACCAGTTGGCGTAGTTGGATCCATCAAAGAGGTAAATTTTCTTGTCCTCTTCCATCGCTGCAAAAAAAAAAACTTCTTCCGACCGCCGCGAAACTTGTTTAAACGTGTTCGAACGCGCACTCGTGTGGGGCTAGGGCTGCGCCCATAACCTATAAACGGTGATATATACGGAGCAGTAAAGAAACGCGTGTGTTCTATACGAATGCGACAACTGAATGAAATTTTATTGTTTACCTTCTTGGTTACACGTTATCATGGTATTACCCATTATCCCTTTAGTTTATACCCAGTACACTGTGATCAGTTTATAGTCAAGTATAACAATTTCATCATACGTCTCAGGAATGCCTGGAGGAGAATGGGGGCCAACAGTCCCGAATAAAAAATACAGTAGAAAAACCGAACGTTGTATTGTAACAGTACTATTTAAAACCATATTTTTACAATAGACACCACTGTAAAAATAAAAATACAAAAACAATAAAATATTATGTAGAACCCAATACAGTATATTGTAAATAAGATTTTTACAATATACTATACGGGTGGTTAAGTATCGTAACAATATAAAAAAATATTTTTCTCCATATATATTTTTTTGCAAAACCATACATTATATTGTAAATGAATTGTTATAAATACTGATACGTGGGTTTTAATAAACCGTACATTGTATGGTACACATATGGTTTCAAACAATAAAATGTACCGTAAATATATTGTTTTCAATTGTAGTTTCACTACTGGTTATACATTTAATTAAATGGTTTTGGAATGGTTCTCTTTTGTTATGTTGTATTGGTTTACATTACATAAACCATATAATGTTATATTATCTTGTCATTTTCCTCCTGTTAATGGCATCTTAGGCTTACTAGCATTATGAAAATGCGCTTTGGGAATTCTCCAGAGCGTTTTGGATAACCCTTCATATTGGATCGCCCACGTCTAAGTCTGAGTCGAGGTCTGAGTAGTCTCTGATTGCATTAACAGTTGAAGCTTAGGCTCCCATGCCCCACCAGCCAGATAACTGGGTTTCGCAAACTAAGCATTATTTGTGGCAACACTTTGAGCGGCATGATGGAACTATGCCGAGTGCGCTAAGTATTATTAGACCACTAATGTAGTTGCATGAAGTGGATGACGAGGTACATAAGTATCATTACAGCGTGCTTAACCGTTATTGCAATATTGAGGCTCCAGCATGGGCTCCAGTTTGACTAAAGTTTGAAATACACGGAAATACATAACAACTCATGAGAAAACTGTCAAGTTCGATTCAAGTATAAGTTAGGTTAAAAAGCGAACCCGCAGACGAACCTATATTAAAAGTCATTTCAGTGTTCAGTCCAGTCCATGTGTTAAAGATGGCTCTACGTCGAAGATAAAGTTTGTCAATCGCATTTGATTCGATTGTGGTCGAAGGCAAGTTCACATGAGAGAAGAGGAGAAAATTCCCCTAAATGCAAATACAGAAATAATAGTGTTGAACTCATCCACTGATTTACGGTAATCTGACCTGCATCATTCCGGGTTGGCCTACATTCGTATTTCTCTCATCGCACTCTACACACCTAGCCCGCCATATCTCTTGGACCCCTGCTTGGACCTGCAGTTCTTAGAATAGGACATTTGGTTTACCACTGATTTAAACATGTTATTGATTTTCAATTGATGTTTCAACTTATTCACTTTTTTCTCTTTCCTATGAAAGCTTTCCTTTGCATCAAAAAAGTCACAAACATCAACAAAACAAAGCACGGAAAAAATGTTAAACTGAATAAATCTGGTGTTCGATTTGAATAGGTCGAATCTGCATATGAATCACAGCAAACATGCGACCTATTCAAATCGAACACCAGAAATAATTAAAAATTCACGGAAAAATAATGTTTCGGAAAAGTGAATGGTTCAAACGTAAGAAAAACAGAATAATATATTGTTACATAAAAATCCAATGTAAATGTATAGTATAGCGAACCATTTCATCACAATACACTTTATTGTAGCTGGTACACTGTATGGTGCAAAAATGGTTTTCACCATACACCCTATGGTTAGTTTTTATCCGGGGTACTTGCTCTAAATCCAGTAAGATAGTCAAGGAACTTACCCGGAAATCGGCGCTCCCGTTCGCTGCGCCTCTCGGACTGCTCGCCTGCATGGCCGGAAGACAAGTCCAGATCTGATTGCGAAGGGAGCGCGGGGTGGGCTGGTTCAGCTACATCTTCTTCGTCGGTGACATCATCGGTTAAAACTTCATCTTCATTTTCCGGAACAGATTCATCGTCAGATTGGACACCTTCCTCTGGATGTGGAAAGGTTTGTTCTTCCCCCTCTTGCTCGTAGATTAGGGGTACCACCAGTCTTTCTTTCACACGATCTCTTGCATCGTTGGCCCACGGAAACGAGTTTTCTTCGAACTTGACGTCACGAGCAATTACGATTCTCCTTTCGTCCTTGTCCCACAGCCGGTAGCCATATGGCGCGTAACCGACCATGACCAGATGTCGACTCTTCGCGTCGAGCTTCTTCCTCCGTTGACTCGGTATCCAGGCAAAGGCTTGACATCCAAAAACACGCGCCTTCTCCAAACTTGGCTTCCTACCATACCATAGTTCAGCAGGGGTAACGTTTCTTGGAACCGCCGAGGTTGGGCTTCGGTTAATCAGGAACACGGCCGAAAGCACAGCTTCACACCAGAACAATTTTGGAGCATGGGACTGGATCAGCATGGTAGGTACTTTCTCGATGAGGGTCCTGTTAAACCTTTCCGCCACTCCGTTTTGCTGCGGTGAGTAGGCTACAGTTGGCTCAACTTGAATGCCCTTCTCCTTGTAGTAGGTCTTCTGACTGTTGGAGAAATAGGGTAAGAAATCAAACTTTGAACTAGTCAAATTGTAATCTTAATTTGAACCATTTCGAAACTCATTAAAACGACGTACTTTTTAGGCAAATATTGTCCCGAAAAAGATGTTAAACAGCTTTCCGTAATATAACCTGATAACATGGACTTTAAAAGCATTGAAAAAAGCGTTTTTGTCATGGAAAACAGGCAATTGAAAAATCACTGTGATTTCACCTATTTCCCCCCAGAGAAAGTCCATTTTCGGTGCACCCGTACAGCTCATGCATTGCATCACACGCAATTAGTGAAAACGTCAAATGAAAGCTTATTTATCGTAGAATCGACCAACCGAATAATATTCCGCATAATTTGTTATAAAATTATCAAATTTAAGTGATTCTTACTTGGAGAATGTTATCTTAAGTTGAACCATTTGTAATCTAAATTTGAACTAGTAAACGGGGGTGAGCTTCTAGTGTTGGCCTGTAGATTGCGCTAGTGGTTGCTTTGTTTACTCTTGGGGGATGAAAAATTCCAAATTTAGTTTCCAAATTGGCTTCTTAAACGGTGTTGAGATAATTCGATATTCTGAATCTGCATGTCAAACTGAGCCGAAATCCAAATTTTCATGAATTTTGGTGCCCGGGAACCTATTTAAAAATCAATTTGAAGTTTGTATGGGAGCGATTCGTCGAATCACCCCTCGTCGCAGTTTGTACTGGGCGGAGCTGTCAAACAGTTGCCCAGCTGTCAAAAGGTGATTTTAAAAAATCTCTTAGAAATTGATTTTAGGTATCAAAATAAAGTTCTAAAAATCTGAAAAAAATCATAGCGGCTCAGAAAAAGGTGCTCTTTCATATAAAATCAAAAAATCAATACATTTTTCAAAATTTAAAAACCCAATTCCTAAAGAATTTCGAACATTCTGAGGTGAGATTCCACTGCCTAATGAAAAATAGGTATGAGAATTAGCAGATTCATGTGATTTTTCATTGTTTAGCATGGAATTGGCTGTTTTGTGAGTTGCTCGAGCTGCTGCCGCCAGTAGTTCAAATTAAGATTAAAATTGGTTCAAATTATGATTACGATGGTTCAAATTAAGATTAAAATCATTGTTGATGAAAAATCGAATATTTCAATGAAATTCGGTGCAAATACAAACTTTTTACCATTTAACAGAAAGCTTATACCTGTGGCTTTCATGTACATACGATTTTGCCGTAGTAAATTATTTCCATGTGGGAGAAAAAATCACTTAAAATTTGCACTGCTTTAGAAAGCCGCAATTTGGTTCAAAGTTTGATTACCTACCCTACTCACGTCCCTGGTTGATAGTAAGCTTCGAAATCTTCGTGCCACACGCCGCTGTTGCCATCGCTTCAAACTCCTTGAATTTTTCAAACACCTCCGATTTCTTCCTAATCAGGTACACCACAGCGAAATGCGAGTAGTCATCAATGAAGGAGACGAGATAGCGATGTCCTTCCCATGATGCAGGCCCGATCGGCCCACACACATCCGAGTGGATACGCTCCAACGGTCGCGTCGCCCTGTCTCGTGCACCATTGAACGGGTCCAGGCTTTGTTTTCCAAGGACGCACACATCGCAGAACTTGATCTTCTCTGGCTTGAAGGACACGCCAAGGACCAGCTTCTCACGCATTAGAGCGGCCATTCCAGTTTCACTGATGTGTCCGAGACGTCGGTGCCAGAGATCCGCACTATCCACTTCAGCCAAGCTTGCATTGGCTCGTTGCACTGCAATCTCCATGACGTAGAGATTTCCCCGCATATGCGCCGTCCCAATCGTCTCTCCGTCCTTCTTCAGTGTTACTAACCTTTCGTTGAAGATGACTTCCACACCAGCCTTTGTTAGCTTCTTCACGGACATGAGATTGTCCCTGAGAGACGGAACATACAGGACATCCTTCGCATGCATCATTACGCCACGGTTCAGGTATCAGTAGGTCGGCTCTAGAGGCACGTTCTCCTCCATTTGGGAAATTTGTGCCATCGCCACGGTTGCTCATGCCACTAACGACACCTGATTCCTTGGCCACCAGGGATTCTCCGCTTTTCGCTACATCGATATGCACGGGTTGCTTTAAAACCTCGACGGACGAGAAATGCTGCTTCGTGTTCATCATGTGACCTCCCGAGTCCAGCAGGAATTCAACCTTCTTACCGCATTGCTGCTTACCTTCACATTCGTCCACACGGCCGCCCGCCATGTACACAACCGATCTTGGTTCGGTGGCAACGTGAGCGTTCGTCTTCTTCCGGCAATCCTTCTTCATATGGCCGCGTTTGCCACAGCCATGGCACTTCCCGTTAAACTTCTCACCTCCTTGCTTCTTCCGTTGATCCCCGGCAAACGCAGTTGGTTTTTCTTCGTTGCTATGTATCCTGTCCAAACGCATCGACTCGTCGCTTAGCAACCGGGTTTTCATCAACTCGTACGTCAACTCGTTTTCCGGCAGGTTTTCTAGGGCTGTCATCAGGGGGTCGAAGGATTCTGGGAGGGTCAAACTGAGTGCTGCACACGCATCGCTCTCTTCCAGGTTTGAACCGGCCACTCGGAGTTGCCGAACGAGGTCCTCAAACTTCAGCAGGTGGGCGCGCAACGATGTCCCTTCCTTCAGCTGCAGACGAGCGATTTGCTTCCGCATTACCGTTTGCTTACCGGCAGACTTCCTGGCGAACGTATCTTCGAGAACCTTCCATATTTCCTTCGTTGTAGACTTCTCCCGGATACATCCCAGATACTCGTCCGAGATAAGGCTCACCAGCAGGGACTTCGCCTTACAGTCCATGTCCTTGAACTTGGCTGCTTCTCCGGCTTCTGCTGGAATATCCTTCACGACTGCGTCCCACACCTTCGATGCTTCCAGGTAGACTTGCACGCAGAACTTCCAGGTGTCATAACCGGTTCCGGAACTGTGGGATTCCGTGAACGGCCACTTCCTTCTTGCTGTCGCCCATAACCTCTTGAATATGGTGGAACTTCTTGAAGGCGAAAATTGAAAAACGCAGCTTGAACAGTTTAACTAATTTATTAGTGACTTGTCAGGATGACGGTAAAAGTTGGAATGAACGAAAACTTACAAAACTACATATGCTTCGGTTGCTGTGATGTGCAAACCTTAGCAGTCAGCGAGTGCTAGATTTCTAACATATTTAAACATTTTATTGACTTTACTTTTGTTCTTTCCTTTCAAAGGCATCAAAAAAGTCACAAACATCAACACAAAAAGCACGGAAAAAATCTAAAACTGAATAAATAATTAAAAATGTACGGAAAAATAATGTTTCGGAAAAGTGAATGGTTCAAACGTAAGAAAAACTTACTTACCTTACCGGTCAGGCTAAGGCCGGGGTGGCCTCTGTGTACATAGTAAGCCGCCTCCATTCCACTCGGTCCATGGCTGTTTGTCTCCAGTTCCGCACTCTGCGTAGGGTCCGCAGATCGTCCTCCACTTGGTCGACCCACCTAGCTCGCTGCGCTCCACGTCTTCTTGTACCGGTCGGATGACCCTCGAGAACCATTTTAGTCGGGTTGCTATCCGACATCCTGATGACGTGACCCGCCCACCGTAGCCTCCCGATTTTCGCGGTATGGACGATGGTTGGTTCTCCCAGCAGCTGATGCAGCTCGTGGTTCATTCGCCTTCTCCAAGTCCCGTCTTCCATCTGCACTCCGCCGTAGATGGTACGCAACACCTTCCGTTCAAAAACTCCAAGGACGCGTTGGTCCTCTGCACGTAGGGTCCATGTTTCGTGCCCATAGAGGACGACCGGTCTAATGAACGTTTTGTAGATGGTTAACTTCGTGTTACGGCGAACTTTATTCGATCGTAGAGTTCTGCGGAGTCCAAAGTTGGCACGATTTCCTGCCACAATGCGCCTCTGAATTTCTCTGCTGGGGTTGTTGTCGTCGGTCACCAGTGAGCCCAAATACACGAATTCTTTAACCGCCTCGATTTCATCACCGTCGATATGAATTCGGGGTAGCGGGCGCGGTGATTCCTCCCTGGAGCCCTTTGCCATCATGTACTTTGTCTTCGACACATTAATGACTAATCCGATTCGTCTGGCTTCACTCTTTAGTCGGATGTACGTTTCCGCCATCGTCTCAAATTTACGACCAATAATATCAATATCATCGGCGAAACCAAGCAGCTGAACGGACTTCGTGAAAATCGTTGAACTCGTGTTTATCCCCGCTCTCCTTATTACACCCTCTAGAGCAATATTAAACAGCAAACACGAAAGATCATCACCTGGACGTAACCCTCTGCGGGATTCGAAGGGACCCAAAAGTGTCCCTGATACTCGAACAACGCACATCACTCGATCCATCGTCGCCTTGATCAATCGTATCAGGTGGTATCAGTTTATCCGGGATTCCGGAAAGCCTTGTAGGTGCTTTACTGTATATTGTGATAAATACGAGGCCCAATATTGCGATCGATCAGCACGTCTATTCTGGGGCGTAAGGTAACCAACCCATGTAAGTTGGTTGGACAGAGACCAAGCGCACTCTGCGGTATTTGTATACAGCCGCGGACCTCAAGCTAAGACTAGAAGATGGAGGATGACACTTGAAACAGGATTATGCCAAATGTCTTTATGTCAAGTGACCTTATGCCAAATGTCCTGCTCCCTTTCTAAAGATGGGAGAGATCTGGGATTATGTTAAGAATGTTTCCCGGTCCCAAAAACCCTCGCATACAAATTTGCATGCCGATCGGTTCAGTAGTTTCCGGGACTCTTTCCAGCTCACACATGAAATAGCTTCCCGATGAATTTATTCGTTCTTTCAAAAATAAACCGGAACTTTGAACATAAATTAATTGCTTTTATTGTATCTTCAACTAGTGGTTACTAAACTAACTTGTTTTATTCAACATTTCCAACGTTTACACTGGTGTTTGATGCCCATTACACCTCTTGTAACGAGTTTCCACGCACAATAGAAAGAACTATGTATAAAACTCCTTTCCGAAAAGCTCTTCCTCAAAATGTGTACTCTTTTTTTCACTGACGGATCAGAACTTTTTTGTGGATCGATCTAATAACTAATCGTTGGTCAACAATATCAATTTGTCTTTTTATTTTTCGACGGTTGTGTCAAGCTGCATTAGTCTGCTATCACTTCTTTGGTTAGCATTGTTAATAATTTAGGTGCCTGCTTAAATATTAATTTGAACGTTCCTAAACTTGAGTTATTCTAGATAAACAGTTACAATATATTAACAATTGGGAGTTAAAGAAACCTGCACTGGTTTTGTTAAAATCATCAGAAAAGGTCAATTTAAAAAATATATAAACCTACGTAGGTAGTAACACACTTTGCTGAGTTCCAATCATTGAATACAGCAATAGCGAATGTCTACGTAATAATACTTGTATGGGTGTATTGGATGAGTTTGTTAACCGAAAAACGAGCACCACTCAGGCATGCAGGCAGACAGGAGCTCACTTAAAGTAGGCAGTTATCAGATAGTTGGCCAAATAGAGCATGAATATCCGGACTAAAATCTTGGACAAAAACAAATATCATTCCTTGGTTTTTCCGGTCTTGGCCGTCGTCGGTTTGGTCACGTCCAAGAACAGATCGCTACCGTAGGACCACACCAGCTCTTCGCCGTCGAACTTGTCCTGATGGACCAGATTTTTGTACGCGTACAACAGCGGGTTGTCGATGTAGGATTCGCACTTGTAGCACCACACCGAAAGGTCGCTGAAACTGAGGGCTAGCGCGTGCTCCGACTCCAGGCTGTGCAGCATGGCGTGCTCGTTGATGTAGCGACCGCAGTGCACCCGGAAACAGTGTAGGCAAACCCAGTTCTCCGCTGTGGAGTCGCACCCGGTGCAGGGAGATTTTGTACTGATGGCTGATGGGAGTGAGATAATATGTTATGGTAAGCGTAATGGGGCACTCCCAAACGGAACGTGTGCAACATACCTTCAGGAATATTTTCCGGATTGAGTTCTTTGAGATGCGGGCAGTCCCGCAAAGGAACGACAGCGAACATTTCCTCGTTCTGTAAGGCCTACAAAAGTACGAATTTCAATCAATAGCTTTTGGGAACCGTCAATCATCAACCTACCTCTAAATTGGCAGCCAAGAAGTCCCTGAGCGTTTCGTGCTTCTCACCACTACTGACCCTTCCAGCGCTAGGTCCAGCCTCCAGCTGGTCTTCCGTTTTCCGTTTTCGACTCGATCCTGGTTTGTCATCTCCATCGCACGGAGCTCCGTCTGCGTCCTTATTCTTTACCGGTGATGACCCCGTCGACGAGGGCGACCCACTGCTAGAAGACTCCGTCCCCGTTGATGACAGGTTCAACCTATCGAAGGCACCATTTAGATCCGGCTCGACACCGGAGCTGTTGCTGAAATCGGGCAGCTTTTTGTTGAACCGCAGCGACTTCCAGAACTTTTCCTGCACCGACAAAACGTTCCTCAGAGTTTCCGCGCAAGCAGCGTTTGGTCCGTTGTATCGTGAACTCAGGTGAAGCATTGGCAAAGGATCACCGAGTAGGGATTTCGTGCACAATGCCATGGCGTGGGATATCGAGTTCACGTTGTAGCCTCCTTCCAGACAAACCACCACGCGGCCGTTGGCCAACGAAGATAACCAATGAGTGAAGAATCCGTATGCTTCGGGGGTAACCTTGCATCCACCCAAGGGATCACCAATGGCTGCATCGAACCCAGCAGACACCAGAACCAGCTCCGGATCGAATTCGTATGCTATGGGAAGGATAACCTGCTGGAAGGCTGCCGCGTACTCTTGATCTCCCATGCCTTTCTTGTTCCAAGGAATGTTCACATTAAAGCCCTCGCCGGAACCGGATCCTACCACGTCATAGTTCGCATCGGTGCTCTTCGGGAAGAACGTCCCGTTGTCGTACCGATGAACCGATACGTACAACACTCGGGGATCACTTTCGAAGATATGTTGCGTGCCGTTACCGTGATGGACGTCCCAGTCTACGATCAACACCCGCTTCAATCCGTGATCCCGGATGGCGTACTGAGCCGCGATTGCCACGTTGTTAAAGATGCAGAACCCATGGGGCATGTCGGATTCGGCATGATGGCCCGGAGGTCGTACGATGCAGACTCCACTCCTCGATTGACCATTCAGCACTTCGTCCACGACCTGCAGGACGGATCCGGCCGCCAAGGTGGCACATTCGAACGTCTTCGGATGGAAGTAGACCGAGTTGAATTGGTCCGCCACCTGTTTCATCTCTTCCCGTTCGACTGTCCGCCGTATCACGTTGACGTGCTGTCGGGAATGAACCATGCACAGTTCAGTAGTGGTCGCATGCCGCGGCTTGAGGCGCTTCATCCGGGACAGCAGTTTGTACTCTTCGTGGCGGGTGTAGATTTTAGCTATCCGCTCCGGTTGTTCCGGATGGGCTTCATGCACATTCCGGTGCTCTAGGAGAAGGTCGTCGTAAACGAAGCATACGCGATTCGAAGGGAATGTAAGACGGGTGGCAATCTGAAGCATGGACAGACGTTCTTCGATGCGGGCTTTCTCATCCGCGCTTTGAAGTGGGTAACAGTTTCGAGTTTCGTACCGGATGGGTTCGGGTTGGGGTTCCGGTTGGACGTAGTATTGGACTACTTGATGGAAATTCGGTTGTGGGTTGACGTTGTTCAACTCCTCGAGACCATAGGTATCGTTCAGTTGGAGATTCTTCCAGTAGGGTCGGTGTGTGTGAATACAATTTAGGATTGTTTGTTGCATGCTTTCGCACGGAGGGTGCAGCTTCTCCACCAGTAACGGACAAGGATCACCAAGGAGTGTCCGCAGAGTGAGAGCACCGCCCTCGGCCAGCGATGACAGACAGTAACCACCTTCCAGGATGACAGCGACACGACCTTGAGCAAGAGACATCAGAGGAGCTAGCAGATGCGGGTAGAACGCCGGTGTGATCTCCATTTGGCCCTATCGGAAACGTTAAAGCACATGTTAGAGACGTTTCTACGATCGAGAGGGACACGGACAAGATGAGACGGAACTTCGATTGGACCCGTTATGTTCTGATGAGGAGGACGATAAAATGCGTGAGAAAGCAAGCACTTGCAACCGATTGCGACTGTACCTTGTCATCCCCGAGGGCAGAATCATAACCGGCCGAAACGATAACCAACTCTGGGTTGAACTGGGGAAAGGTGGTGGGAATAAGAAAACAAATAGAATTAGTAATGGTGGAAAGAATACAAACCTCGGGGCAGCCGTACGCAGCATCGTAACCAGCTGAAACCAGAACCAGTTCCGGTTGAAACTGAAATGGTTAGAAAGAGATGTTATCTTGCTGTATTTGTCTGACGTATCGTAGCTATTAAAAAAAAGGCAATGTGAAAGCTAATCCCTGGATCCCTGCATATCTTTTGCCTCGTTGTGGCTTTTACACGATTTCTTGTAGCAGTTTTCCCGGAATTGATGCAAGGATTCCTTTCGAAACTTCTTCCGGTATTTCGTTAAACGCTCTATCCAGAATTCATCCTGGATTTTCTTAACCACTTGAAGCTTTTGAATTTATCCCGGGAATTCTTCCCAGATTTCACCCAGAAGTCTTCGGAGATTTCTCATGAAATTTCTACCGGGTTTCTTTGTGGAAAATATCCGGTTCAACTCCTGTAGGAATTCCGGAAGAACTCTTTCCATTTTTCTCAACTATTCCTAGCGAAACTCCAGGAAAAAATTCGGGAGAAATTCCTGGAAGGAACTCGACTCGGTGAGCTGAACATGTTGATGTTGTATAATACACGAAGCTGTTTCAACGCACTGTTCAGTTCAGAATACAACACCGTGACACTGATGATTCTAGTATTTATAAGTAGGACTCAAATAATGTGTGACTATCTCCTTTCCGACACCTTAGTGCGTATAAACTTACAGAAAGGCAGCTATTCTTGGATTTTCAAAATATGCAATTACCTCCATCGCTACGGGCATCAGGATCTGCTGCCAAATGGCCAGGTAGTCCCCGTTCGTCATCCCAGTCCGGTTGAGTGGCACATTAAAGTTGTAACCCAAACCTGCACCGTCTCCGACGTAGTCAAAGTCCGACTCTCGCAGATTCGGCCAAAACTTGCCGCACTCGTATCGATGAATCGAAAAGTACAACACCCTAAAATTATAAGGTTATAGATTATTCAGAGCTACGCAACAGTCAACACTCCACCCCACCGGCTCACCTCGGATCATCGTAGAACATCCGCTGGGTGCCCTGGCCATGGTGAATGTCCCAGTCCACCACCAGAATCTTCTTCAGCCCCAACCGGTCCAGTGCATGCTGGGCGGCAATGGCCACATTGTTGAAGAAGCAATACCCATTGTATTCCGCCTTCATGGCGTGATGTCCCGGCGGACGGATTATGGCCATACCATTTTGCACCCGCCCTGTCACGACAGCATTCACCAGCTCGATCGTACTCCCACAAGCCAACAGCGAACAATCATATGAAGACTATACAGAAATCAACAACGAGATAAAATATTGCTATAAGTCCTGTTTGCTATCACCGCAATCAAATTCCCCATCCATAAATAGCCATATTCAAATAGCCTTGATAAGACACGTACCGGGTGCACGTAAATCGCATCGTACCGCGAACTCAGTTCCTCCAGCCGTTCCAAATCTTCGCTTCCTTTGGTACGCCTCAAAATCTCCACCTGCTCCGGCGTATGCTTGGTCAGGATTTCCTCCTCGGTGGCCATCCTCGGTTCCACTGTCCTACACCTATCCACAAGTCCCAACTGTCGGCATCGTTCCAGCACCCGGGTAAACCTCTCCGGACATTCCGGATAACCCGTATCCCAGAGGCATCGATGCTCGGCGAACTTCTCGTCATACACCAATCCCGTCTCGCCACGAACCAGCTCCATCGACGACATCGCATTGCTGTAGATGTCCTTCAGCTGTGCTCCGGTCTGATCCGACCCCAGTGCCGTACCTTCCGGTCCCATTTGGGAACTCATTTTCAGCTTGCCTCGCTTTTTAGCCTCCGCCAAACTAATGGGATTCTGTCTGCGTCCGTAGAATTTATTCCGTCGTTCGGTGGCCTCGGCTTCTTCCGCCGCTTGCTGGGCTCTGGTGCTGACTTTGGCCTTCTGGGCGCCTCTCCGCGTTACGACGGTGGAACTCTGCGTCGGAATAGATGGAAATTGAAAACGGAGACAATTTAGTCAGTGGAAAATGGGGTCACGTTGGAGGTGGAAATTGATAGAGAAAAGCAACTATGATGAAAACGATGTGACACACTGAATGGGAACAAACGGTGGGACACGACTAATTGAAGATGATTCTGCGCTTTGGGGCCTGGCCTGGCTGTTTGTTTGTTGATAACGCGCTGTGAGAGAGAACAAGAGCGTAGCGCACGCGAGAGAGAGTGCACTGCTGATGATAAGCTCAATAGAAATACACTAGAACTCCAATGGCGCTGTAGTCACTTTTCTTATTTAATTAAATTTATAACTTTTATTGTAATTATTGATTGTTTTTAAGTGTCCAGCTTGACGAGAATCTTTTGTTTTGGTAAACAAAATTTATTTGACACTTCTAGTACCGCTACTGACGCTGTAAGGGCGTGGCAAACTAGATGTTAGTCACACGATCAGTCGCGACATTGGACTTCTGTGGCTAGTTATTCTACTATAAGCTCTGATAAGACACAAAAAGAGCCGTCAAGGTGCTGTGATGTCGAATAGGTGTGGAATTGTTTACACACCACAACAGGCTGTTACAGAAGTATAAAAGGAGCTTCAGATTCTAACATTTGGAAAAATATTTTGTTTGGAGTCCAATCTACTTGATTTCTCATCGTTGATTCTCTCGTGGACTTTTACTGCTTTATGGATCTGTACCAAATAATCGCTGTAAAATTTAATACGGCTCATTACTACATATATCTTCTAATCTTTTCTTTTCGAAAGTTCTTTCGGCAGTTACTCAGAATATTTCTTGAAGAATTCAAGCATAACTTTTCAATCCGACGTAACTCGAGAATGTAAACAAATCCGGGTTTACTGCTGCATGCATGATTCATAAAGCAAATTGAAGAATCCACATCACTGTTTGATGATTTATTGCTTAATTTGTTTAACTAAGCATATTTTTCGAAACGACGTATCTAACTATTTTGATGTTTACAACTTTACTGATAGATACACCGTTTTGATATATGAGAAAACCAAACGACGTATCTAGCCAAAATCAAAAGTAAGAGATACACCAAACTGGCACCATACAAAAGCGACGTATCTGGCATGACGTATCTCGAACCAACCCGGTGTATGTGTATTTTTGTCAAAATTTGTTGTGAAAAATATATGGAATGAGTAGGTTTTGTTCCTTACCAAGTGCGTGCAATATCCCTGGTGATGTTAAGCACGAAAAAACTTATGAAAAGTCTTTTTATAAAAAACTATTTTAGTGAAATGGTCGTCAACATTGAGCATGAATTTACTCAGATCAGTGAAAAAGTTAGATACGTCGATTTGAAAAATTATGCTTGAATTATACAATATTTCAATAATCGAAATCTCCGAGGTCACTGGACAACATTCAGAGAGAAAAAAGGCTGTCCATGTAAACGCCTTCAGAGTACTATTCATGAGAAATATACAAAGAGCGAAAAAATGTGTCGTAGCTAATTTTTAAAGATTTTATATTTCTGAAAATTATTCGAAGACAGTTACCAGAGCTAGCGTTTTTAGCCGATATGGGCAACTAGTTTTTCTGACAGCTTCCCCAAACAATAATCAGATAATATCCTCAGTTATTTTATAATACATTCTGAAAATTATTTCAAGCTGATTACCAATAGTGTCAATAACCGATGTTAGTCATTGACAGCACCAGAATCATCCCCAAATAACTCTCATATTAGTGTTAGATAACACTTTTTGAGCTTCCATTCGATGTTGTAAAGAAATTAGTCAAACCCTTTATGTCAAAATATAGTCTATAATGTATCAAATTGTGTTCCTAATTTCGCCAGTCGTCTTCTGTATATCTGTGATCATCTCAGTCCAAAGTAATATTACATCCACCGTAACCCTTTACATTGTCAACCGTCCTAAGTCCTAAAGAAACATGTAACTAAATTCCTGCTTTTTTTGGTCAGGGAAATAATACCGTCTAAGATATAAAAACAAAAAAGTTCAGCCAACTGATTTTTGTTAAAAATAAAAAAAATAATTATTTGTCAACTTTTATATATTCTTCCCTACAAAACCTAAAAATAAGAAATATAAATATAAACTCCTAAAACCAACAGTTTTATCTTTACCTAATCAGTCCAAAATTTTCTAATTGTAATGATTCTAATCTGTAAGGCTGTAAGTCAACTTATCCTAGCGTCCCTGTCCTGTGTACTAACGAATTCAAGTAATGGATGATGAGTGTAACGCAGAGACCTCCCTCACCCACTCTTGCGTTACGTTAAATTTAACAATTATTGTTAAATTTGAGAAAATTCAAAGAATGCAAAGATTAGGTCTATGCAAGCGGAATTATAATTTGTTTTCGACTTGTGATAAATGCACCACGGATACTCCTTTGGTTCCCATTAGCACTTACTGCGATTCCTTCACTTGCGCTCAACTCGTAAACTAGATATATCTAACCCAAAGTCCAAGCGGTGGTGAATGAACTGGCGCTAAAGTGCTAATGGGTTAAGCCCTCCCATCGCGTCAAGATCGAATATCCAGGGGGAGGGAACTTCAATTTTGACAATGATCTAGTCTTATTGAAATTGGCCATATTGCACCCCTTCTAGAGGATGGCATTGGGACAAACACTAAAATTTAAACTAAACAGTTCAATGTGAGAAAATATCGCTTACAAATCAAAACTATTGAATACATAGGTACTTGCACACAACCTGAAAAGGGTGAGTCGATAATTATTGTGCCATTTTCAAATTACCGTAAGTTTTTTCCTACTTCACCAAAATCAACCAAATTTTGCACAGTTCCTCCTTATATTCTAATGTTTACTGTTGGGAGGACCACCCTACGATCCAACAATGATCCATCTTATTCACAGTGGACTCATCATCTGACACACTCTGTCAGAGTGACTGACGTCTACCAACACAACGAGCGCACACTGGCTCCAGCCCCATATAAGGGCGATCATAAATATGATTTTCTCGAGTTTTATGATGAAACCGCTAAATTTGATGCATATTTGCATTCCAAATGCGTTTTTCAATTGTTTATTGAAAATGGGATCAATCGAGTTTTTGGCTTTACGAAGCCGAAAATCATTATTATGCAGTTTGGGTTACCAGCTCATTTGGATAAACTAAAATTAGTTTAGGTGGTCCACGGTAGTCAAACCTTCTCCAGAATAGGGAAACACACATAATGTGATGGATAGAGATTTTTTCCAGCTCGTTGAAAATTTTCAGTTTTTTTGTACTTTTTGGAAAAAGCATCTAATTCAGTATACTTATTCAAATTAAATGATAAAGAATGGCATCCTAATTTATGATAAACATCGATTTCAACTATGTAAGAATTGAACACAAACAACTAAATACATGTCGAATGTATGAGACTTTTTAATAGAGTGATGAATGCATAGGACTGAAATCAGAAAAAAAAATCAAATAAAATGTCTTCTCAAGAATAACCACTTTCAAGAGCTCTGCGGAAAAGTTTCGGCATACAATTGATAAAGGTACTGATTGATCGTAGTTATTAAAGCATTAAACTTGATGTTACCGCAATGATATCACAGTTTCATTGGGGTCAAATTTTTGGATTAATGACCTATGGCGGAACCACTGTAGAGCGAGAGGGAGCAACAGATCATACATACAGTAAGACTGTGACCATAAAGGGTAAGGTGAGATGCGATCGGATGCGATAAGTTATGAGATGAGAAGAGAGATGTTTGATAGGTCATAGTGCATGAGGTTTTCAATGAGGGTGCGCATGTTGTTTTCACATCCTTTTTCGCCTATTTCGTGCGCATTAACGACTCGCGTGATTTGATCGATGAAGTTGCTTGTATGTTGAAGCGCTTCTTTGGATGTGGGTAGTGAAATGATCATTTTATCTATAAGAGCGGAAAGATAAAATGCACCCGCTTTTTGTTTTGCGCGGGCCGTTTTTTTTTGCTATAACTTAGTCAGTTCTGATCCTGTTGCAATAGCAAAAACCGACCAGTTAAAAAAATCAAAACAAGATTGAGATTATTGAATTAATTATTTGAGAAAAGAATGTATAAAATGTAATTATATCCGCGTGAGTGATGTCTTTATATATACACATATTTTAACTTTCCGGACTGGGCTATCTAAGTGTTGATTTCAATTTAAATCAATATGAGACTGTTATACTGATTTTCGGCATTAAAACATTACTTGATTGTTAATGAAACTCAACGTACATATGTACAGATGGAAATATTATTAGTAAAATTGCGAAAAAATCCACAGCTCAGGTGAGATTTGAACTCACGACCCTTATACGCTAGACAAGTGCTTTTCCAACTAAGCTACCACAGTCGGTGATGAAGAGACGCCTGAAAGTTAGGCAAACAGTTTCAACAGTAAATAAATCGCATCGCTCTTCATGCATGTGTACATAAGAGATGGATATATTTGCGGTGAAATTTAAGGGAAAGATAAAGCATGATCGATGAGATTGGAATTACCTTGTACCAACCAAAATGCCGTGTCATTAATTGGCTCGGTAGCTTAGTTGGAAAAGCACTTGTCTAGCGTATAAGGGTCGTGAGTTCAAATCTCACCTGAGCTGTGGATTTTTTCGCAATTTTACTAATAATATTTCCATCTGTACATATGTACGTTGAGTTTCATTAAAAATCATTAATTGACCACACGGATTGGTATACCGAAGACTTTGCCCTTAAGTCATTACTTGATTGTGCTGACCTCGACAAAAAGACACAAAAATTCGGCAAGTATGTATTATTAAAGGGTATAGATTTTTTTATTACAAAATTTTCGGCGATATCTACGAGAAAAGATGTTTCTAAAAAGTAGACATTATTTATCAAATACTAGCTGTCCATGCAAACTTTGTCTTGCCAAGCTTGTGATAGTTTGACAGCTTTTGAGTTCATTTAAGCACCGTACTCTAGATTGCTTTCATTTCGATCGTGCTGATTTTCTTCCCAGCTCATAAAAAATCAGCACTTCATCAATTTTTTTACTTTTTCAGTTGATTTTCCTAACTTTTTCCACTTATAAACACAGCCACCATGAATACGAATCGAACCGTGCAAGAGTCAAGCTAATCGGTTCACCCGTTCGTGAGTTTTGTTGCCTCAAAGGGACTTCGAACTCATTTTTGTATATACATATAGATTAGGTAAAAGAGTATCACTCGAAATCGATGTCACACTCTTTTTGTTAAGGATCTAATTTTGCCTGACAAAGAAAAAAGCAGAACCTTTCAATCAGAATCCTTTTTGCAATTAAGTTGAATACCATAAAACCTTAAACTTTCTAACTTGCACATGAATAACATGCACTGAGCAAACGACCATATCAAACATTGAACACTTGATTTAAATCCTGAACAGAGAAAATTTAATGTTTTCTTATACATGTCGTGTTCTGAAAACGACTTAGTAAAGAGAAGATACCCTAATCGAATACAGATGTATTTTCAATATAATTGTATATATTGTATAAGATCCTATTGTACTTCGATCAAAATAAATACCGGCTGGTTCGGGAGACGAGTCAGAAGTTCACTCTGACACATCAAGATAATGACTCGTGTTTTATTCCTCTTGGAAAGAATGACAGGATATTACAATACACATATAATAACAAAATTATGCTTAAACGATTTGATGGAATACCATTTCATATGCAATGAAATATGTTATTTTACATGGCGATCGATAGACAGTTTGATAAATTTTTATTACGTCTGGTCCATCAAAATGCAAGTCATGTGAAAAAGCATTGAGTTATGTTTAAAAACAACATATTAACGCATTTTATATTACCTACTAGCATTACCAACACATTAAATCCGCATTGCTTCACATACACAACGAGCCAGGGATGGGAACACTCACTTGCAAAGATTTACATTCACTTGCTATTTTCTTAGCTCAGAAGCGTGCTATCAAGAAACGATGTATGAACGACTTTTGTCTTATAGTTTTGTCTAAAAGTTTGCCGAATAGAGTAGGGGTCGCAAACGCATATCAAAGTTGTAACAGAGATGTGAAAGCGACTCTCCACGAGGTGAATGTAATTTACATTCACCTCGTGGAGAGTTGTCTTCGCAGCTCCCTCACGTCTTCGGTATGCGTGTGCGACCCTTACTCTATTCGGCAAACTTTTAGACAAAACCACAAGGAAAGGTCGTCCATACATCGTTTCTTGATAGCACGCTTCTGAGCCGAGAAAACAGTAAGTGAGTGTAACTCTTTGCGAGCGAGTGTTCCCATCCTTGCAACGAGCGCAATCATAAAATCCATACCCGACAAGCGTTCTCTTGCATTCACATGCGTCAAAGCAGCTCCATCGCATCTCCGCACTCATCGCAACTCATCTACTATGTACGGTTCATGCGTTCTGCATATAGTTTCCACAGAGTGTGCTTCGACGCTTATCCGATCTCTTATCTCTTTGCATCGCACCTCACCCACTATGTGCTCAACGTAACAGTAACAATAGCGATCAGAACAGAATGTATTTTACCACCGCAGTGAAAACCACGCCGCGTTTTTAATCTGTAACTTTATTCAGTATTTTAAATAAAGTATTTATTTGTTTGTTGTGCAAATCATCGGCCCCATTAATCACAACATTTACATATAATAAATTGAGCAGTTATCAGTGAGATTTCGGTCGATATAGAATAAATTTAGTTAGCAGTTCTAAAAAAGATGTTGTACAATCACATGCTAAAATCAAAAATCATGGTACCGCACCTTGGAACAATTCATGATTATATATGATCGGATCATCTTAATGTTCGTCAATAGGTTTCAGGAACAGTTGAAACATAAGCTTGGAGCTGGGTGAAAATCAAGCACGATGCGCATAAACAAACCAGAGAGATTTAATTATTTGTTTCAAGTGGAGCCTGAACATGTCCACATGGAGGGCGTTAATTGAAAATGTCGTGAATTTCACTAAAACGCATCCTAAATTTGAACCTATACCAAAAAGTTGAAATACATACATATACTAAACTACTGTAAAAATTTGGTTTCATTTCGTTAACTGTAGACAATTTGCGAATCAGTTGAAGGTAGGGTGGCACAATAATTAACGACTCACCCTTTATCAGTGTCTAGTCACTTTAAAATAACATTATATAGAAACGAACGTGAAAGTTTGACCACAATCATTGTAAACGATCAATGATTGAATACAATACATCCGCTATCTCTTAAATATAGCTCCAACTAGCATTCTCAAAAGATGAAAGTAATATTTTTTATATCTACCTTGGGATTGATATGCGTGCATTTTTAATTTTGCACGAATCTTACATTTATTTCCAAAACTTTACCACGTATTATGCATTAAATAATGTAAATACTCTCACATGTAATGTGAACACATTTGTGACATTTGTAGGGTTTTCGTACTGATTGCATTGCTTTCATATGACCCAAAGTTACCCCAAAATGAATTATTTGTAACAGCTCGAATAAATAAGCATTAAATTAAAAAAAATCCAAAGAAGTTTTCTGGAATTTCTGTTGGAGCTTTTGGAACAGACTACGGAAAAACTTATGGAAGTACTCATTCCCAAAAAGGAATCCCAGTGGAACTTCTAGTAGAACGCCCAGTGCATCTCCCAGATGAATTCCCGGCAGAACTAGAGAAATACCTTGTGGAACTTTTGGTCTTCCTAGATGAAGTTCCAATGGAGCTGCTAAGAAAATCCCCGGTGGAACTGCTAGGGATACTCCCAAAGGAACTTATAAAAGAAATCTTAGTAGAGTTCCTAGATGAATTTTCAAAGAAACTTCCAGGCGAATTCCAGTGAAACTCTATTACAAGTTTTATTTTTGTGTTAAATGTGCTATTTTAACTTGTAAATATTCCCCTAGAATTCATGCACATTTATAGGGCTCCGACAGAATAGAGGCTCGCAATCCTATTTCGATTGCCAACATTCAGGCCATTTCGGGCCGTGATAAAGTACTAGAGATGTAAACCTTTCCCTGGCCAGACTTCAAGTTATAGAACTCTAGTGATAAAACCCAAATTGGGGTGCCCCCTTAGGATTAGAAATTCCTAGACAAAACAGAGATATGAAAGTAACTAATGCTGTGAACCAAAGGCAACCTGCCGGAAAAAATACGATTACAGGATTGACTGATGGACCAACAAAATTTATGAAACCTCGTCATCCTGTCATCGGAAATTGTTATCGACTAGGTTAACAGGGCAAAATATATGTTCTGTGTTGTATTTGTGCAAGTGTGATGTCCTAATTTATTACGCATTTGTAGTGTTCCACTCCAATATGTTATATTTTAATGTGCATTTGTAGTGCTTTATTATTTTTTTCGTAATAACTCCTAAAATAGACGTGTGCGCCACCGTCGCCGACGTTTTTTTTTCACGCCACCGCCTCCAGTCAAATGGGTTTTTAAATTATGAAAAATGTATTGTTGTTTTGATCTTATACAAAAGAGCACCTTTTTCTGAGCCACTATGATTTTTTTTCAGATTTTTAGAACCTTACACTTTGAAAAGTTTTCACGTCCAAGTTACATGAAAACATTGGTAGTTTTCGTCCACCTAACTTTTCATGTAACAATGACCTGACTAGCATGTGGCGGCACTCACAAATGAGGAACTCACGGTTACATGATTATCACGTGAACTTTACGGCGATGGTGCGGTGCCTTGTTTGAATGTTTTTGCTGATATCATTCAAACAATCAAGAAAAAAGCCACATTATTTTTGCTACCCTTTAATTATGTAATACATTATATTATATTATACGTGAAAACTGCAAAAATTCGGTAATACAAATAATTCACTGATTCCTTTGTTGACATCGTTCATGCTTCAGCTCCAAGCATCGACTGAGTTTGTGCTCCAAGTAGGTATGTCCGATGGCTTCACGGGTTCACTTTATTTCTAAGAACAAATACCAGTTAATAAGAAGAATGTTTTTCAAAATATTAATTTTTGAATTGTGTGTATGATTTATTATCTATTACATACCTTTTAATTTCGATTTTTACCCAGAAAATCAAATCAACGAGTAGCAAAACGAGCAAAACGAGTAGGTAAACAATGATGACCGCCATGTTGTGTACTAACTTTCTGCAGCCACCATGGCAGTCACTCATTTTTCACACATGATAATCATGTAACTGGTACGTGAAATCGAGGTGACTCTAACGTGGTTCTACGTAAGAGTCACATGAATCATGTAAGAAGGGCAAAGTGAGTTCAAGATGGGGTCCACGTGATTTTTCATGTAGATTGGACGTGAAAACTTTTCAGAGTGTATTTTGGTACCTAAAATAAATTTCAAACAGATTTTTTGAAATCACCTTTTGACAGCTGGGCAACTGTTTGACAACTCCGCCCAGTACAAACTGCGACGAGGGGTTATTCGACAAATTGCTCCCATACAAACTTCAAACTGATTTTTAAATAGGTTCCCGGGCTCCAAAATTCATGAAAATTTGGATTTCAGCTCAGTTTGACATGCAGATTCAGAATATCGAATTCAAGGATGGAAGATCATGTTACAAGTCGCGATAAACTTTATTCATCACGATTAATGCCACTAATGCACCCGAAACCCGAATTCATTACCAGGAATATTACATTCATAGGGGTTGTGTGCTAGTAGTGGACCCTGCGCCTATAGTGGACCCCCTTCAGAAAAACTTAAATATAAATGCCCAAATCAACTGTTTCCAGGCAACTTCCACCGGGGGAACATCAATTCCATTGCTACACAGCAGTTCCTGGCAAACAAATGACCCAGTGGCCGCAACTATCGGTTATTTGATCTATTTAATGAATGTAAACACTCAAAAGGGTCCACTATACGCACACTCAGGGAGGGTCCACTATAGGCACCTCCGGCGGCGTGACAGCTAGCATGGAAATCAAATGGGCGGTCCACTATAGGCGCAAAGATATTTGTAAATAATCCTATAATGGACCCCGGTGGTGTCCATTATAGGCAACATCGATGCGTATTTTCAAATGCGTATTTCACTGGAATAATTTATAAATGTTGTATGTTTCACGGTCTTAACATAAAGAGGGGACGTGAAACTTGTTAAAAAAAATCCACTTTAGAACAATCCACTGCCTTAACATAGCTAAAAAGCCGCAGAAGTAAATTTCGATGGCTTAGGGGGTCCACTACTAGTACCCAAACCTATGCATATCGCGAAGCTTCAGCAATAAGAATGCACAAAAATTGCCCAAAAATCGAAATTTATCATTTCGACTTCATGATAACGATCGCATCGCAACCGCACATGCCGAGCGATTCATTATTCGCGGAGCATGGTTTGTTATGAATGCTTGACGACAAAAGTCTAGCGTTGTTGCTATGATCGCGCGATGCCTTCCAACCGCGACTCATTTGGGATCCTATCATGATCACAAGATTTCCATCCTTCATCGAATTATCTCAACATCGTTAAAGAAGCCAATTTGATCCGGCGCGCCGCTGTTCATATTTTAATTAGGTAAACAATTTATTTCAAAACTTCTCCATGGATTGCATCTGAAACTTACTGAGAAATTACTTCAGAAGTATCACTTAAGACTCCTTCAGTAGTTTAAGGATTTCTTCATGAAACTTTTGAAGAAATTTTGGGAAAAAACCTGGACAAGTTTCTGAGAAAATCCCTGAAGGGATTTCTAAAGGATATCCTTGAGGAATTCAATGTAAAAGCAGTTCTTGAAAGAAGTTTCTGAAAAAAAAAATCTTCTGGAATCCGTGCAAAAATGGCAGACAAAAGTAATGAAAGACTTCTTGAATATATAAACAAATTTCAGGAGGAATTCCTGGAAAATGATTGTGTAAAGTATTCAGGGAATAAGGAGAAGGCGAATGGTGGCATAGCCAGCCATGCTTTCTCTAGAAAATCCGTGGGAGTTCCTCCAGGAGTATCTCGTGAAGCCCTCTAGAATTTTCTCGGGAATACTTCCAGGAAATTATCAAGAATTATTTTAGGAGTTTATCAGAAGATCAACTGGATGTTCCTATGAATAACTCCAGGAAACTCTCAGGAAATCACAGGAAACTCCTGCAGTAGATATCCGGGGAATATAGAGAAATTTCCGAGGGATTGCAAAAAAAAAACTTCAGGAACTCTGAAGGAATTCTCTTGAAGGGATTTCCGAGAAACACTGAACTCCTGGAGGAATTTCCGATGAATCCCAGAGAGAATTGCCGAGGAACTGTTGGGGGAATTCTCGAGAACTTCTGGAGGTATTCCCGAGAAACATTTAAATAAATTCTTAGAGGAATTCCCGATAAACTTTCAAATGAACTCTTAAAGAACTCCTGGGGAAATTGCCGAGGATCTCCTGGAGGAATTCTCGTGGATTTCCTGGAGGATCATCAAGGATCTCCTGGAAGCTTTTTCGAGTATCTTCTACAAGGGTTCCCAAAGATCTCCTGAATGAGTTCCCGAAGAACTCATGGAGAAATTGCCGAGGAATTCCTGGATGAACTCCTGAAGGAATTTTCGAGGGACTCATGGAGGAATGTCTGAGGAACTCCTGGAATTCTCGGGAAACTTATGGAGGAATTCCCGTAGAATTCCTGGTGAAGTACCCGAAGGACTTCTGGTGGAAATCGTAAGAAACTCCTTGAGAAATTTTCCCGACGATCTCCAGGAGGGTTTCCCAAGGATCTTCTGGGGGAATTCCCGATGATCTCCTGAAGAAATGCCCGAGGACCTCCTGGAAGAATTCCCGAGGAAATCCAGGATGACTTTCCGAGGATCTTCTGAAGGAATTCCCTACGGTATTCTGAAGGAATTAATTTCCAAGGAATTCTCCGAGGACTACCCGAGGAACTCATGCAGGAATTTTATTTTATTTTTAGATGAACTCGTGGAAATAAATCCTAAGAACTTCTTTAGGAGTTTTCGGAAAAATCTTAGGAAAATATTGGAAAAATCCTGGGGAGAACCATGCATTGTTACTGGAGGACTTCTTGGTGATATTCTAAGGTAGGTTCCGTGGAAATTTTGGATGGAATTTTCGTATAATTTCTGTAGTTATTTCTACGTCTGGAGAAGCTACGTAGCGGCCTAGGAGTAAAACCGGATTCATTTGAGGAGAAGAGTTGCGAAGTAGGCGTCCGAACCGGAAGATAATCACAGTAGTCTGTATGTTACATAGAAAATAAATTTGGTTCATTCTTTCCTACACTGCCAATCCAAACGGTAGAGTAAATCGCCAATTATTGCACACCTTAAAAACTCGCCAATTGTACACTCCATGCTTTTCTTATGAGGTGTACAACAATTAGCGATTTTTTAAGGTATTCAACAATTGGCGGTGTATACTTTCTACGGCAGTTTCCCACTAAGTGGTCCTGAAGGAGTTCATCCCGGAATTTCTTCCAGAGATTTTCACGGTATTACTCTTAGGATCTCTCATGGGATTTCTCGCGGAGTTCCTTCTGTAATTTCTTCAAAAAGTTATCGTGAACTTTCATCTAGAATTTCTCCTGAGATATTTCTTAAAGATTCTCTCGGGATTTCTTTTCTAGAAATTTCTATAGGTTTTTTTTCGGAGTTGCTCTTGGAATTTATCTTGAGCCGAACAATCTCGGAAACAATCCCTGGAACCTCTGGATAGAATTTTGGGAGAAACTCCTGGACAAATCTAGAAAGAAACTTCAACAAACTACCAGGAATTCAAGGAAGAACTCCGGGAGAAACGAGGGAAGAATTTAGTAAGGAACTGCGTAAGAATTCGAAGAAAGAATTGTGGTACAAATCCAAGGAGAAACCCATAAGATGTTCAATGAAGAATCCTGGATAGAATTCAGGGGGAAATCTTCAGACGAATAGGACACCATCGTTGAAGTACTAGAATTTAAGTAATGAGCTGAATTTTTGTATGGTAAGAAGGTCAATTCTTCGCTTCTATCAAATTAGACAAGGAATCATCATACTCATGCATTTTTCTCCATTCCATTGCAGGAACGGAGAATTCAGCTTCTCACCATGCAAAAATTCAGCTTATTACTACAATTTTAGTACTACCCCGAACGTGTCCTATTTCGGAACGAATTTTAAATAGATTTCCAAACATATCATTAAACAAACCTTTGAAACAAATGCTAATCTCTGAAAGACGTTTTGAGATCACATGTTTTCCTCAGAGTATACTAGTAGCTATCCATCGGAATAGCCAGGGTTATTACAGTACTTCCCATTTTTATACGATCGCGTTAATATTCCGTCGTAATTCTATTTTTTTTCCAAGAATTTTCATCGGGATCGCATTATTACTAGCTAAAGGCTTGCTACTCTAAACTTGTATGTAGCAATTACTACTTTTATTCATACTGAACGCTTTGAAGTGTAGTAAACTCGTTTTTATTCGTACGAACATGTTACACAAGTAATATTAACTAAAAAATGTGGAAAAAATCGATTTACTACTTAGGGTCTGTTCCAATTGGCGAATTAAAATTGATTTTTACTTAAATTTGACAGTACTCCTAAGGAAATAATTATCGAACTGTCAAGTTTAAGTGAAAATTATTTTTAATTTACCAATTGGAACAGACCCTTATATGACCCAATGTTGACAAGCCATGTGTAATTTGCAATTTGTTACAAACACCTGTGGAACTAATACGACCTAGAAGAATTAATCAGCGATGTGATTAAAAGGTGTGGAATTGTTCACCATCGCTTAGATTTGCTAGTCACACATTCACACCGCCTTTATTATCGCCACCAAGCGACGTTCTTAATACTCCGTCTTTATCCAATCCAAAATGGCAATATGTACATATTAACAGCTATTACAATTAAGGCCATGTCTAACCTTGAACAAACCAAACCAACTAACGAAATCTGCCAAGTGAGGAATTACGACCAAAACAGTCGTTCCCCTTACACTTCATTGCGCTGGACAGACTAACTAACTTGGACAAACGGTACCTACTGCTTACTAGCCCGGCACAGCCGGGGTTCATTCCGGCGCCTCATACTCTTCTATTTATCTAGTTATATGTATCGCCTGCTCGCACCGTATATTGATCGACTCCGCTAGGCGACGCATGAGGAACCTATCCGAGGTAAGGAAGAGGTGGGGGTTGTTAGTCACCGTGTGGTGGGCGGGCGGCTTCAAAACTTCAAAAGAAGGCAACGCTATTCAAGCGATTGCTTGGCGATCGATTATTGTTTGTTTTATTAAACAAGCGCGAACAACCACTTTCGATGAGAAGTTTGGGGGACAAACTGCTGAATAATTCATTTGTGGGTTTCTTGGAAGAAACGCCCCGTGGTAGTTGGGGTGTTTCTAAGTACCTAAGGCATCGAGTAAACCGTTGCTTTGGCAGTCATATTTAAGAAGACATGTTCAAGTCAAGTGCAACCAATAAATGTTTCAAAATAATCTCAAGGAACACATAAAAGAAAATAACTTATTCATATGACTACTATAATGAGAGAACAAGGGCCTTAATCGATCAGATACAAGGTCAACACGGTGGCGACAGCGGTGTCCTTTTTTGGTTACGATTGGTTCTACCTTGTCCCCATAGTTATTGATTGACGTTGTCGTCTAACTTAACTTACCATCGTTGTAGACGATGTGGTTCAACTACTGCAGCTCCCAATATGCCCAATCCGGGTCAAGAATTCTGCTGTGGTGGCGGCAGCGGCCTTCCGGGACTTTCAATGTCAAATTAGTATTCTTCTCTCTATTTATTCACTGCACGAGTTCTTCCACGGGGTGTCGAGACTCAGCAATCCAAACACTGTTTTACTTCTATTTCGGCGGTCGTCATCATTCTGCTTGGATTGTCACGTTCAGGCAAGCGTAGGCCGCACCACATCAAACACCCACTTGATGCTCTTTTTTGGAATGCTTGTGCCTCCGCAGTCTGTCACACTTCGACTCTTTTCTCCTTGCGGGAAGTCAATCACAATCACACAATCAACGGAACCGAGCAACCTAATTCCCTGATTCGACTTAGAAATTCCTTCAGCTAGCACAGATTTCCATCTCGGTCGGTGGGTTATTTTTACGACACTCTTCAGTGCTTCACAAAGCTGAACACAACACTACGCCGCGCCGCGCCTACCAGATCCCGTCCGCTTCCTCCACCCCCCGGCCCGGGCACAGCGCTGAATTCGAATTTTCTACGGTGTTTTGCTTTTCTTCTTCGCTTGACGGATCACAGTTACCATAGCGCGTTGATGCAGCTTAAAACTTAATGGCTAGGTTTCATCGAAGCAATCTGCAACTTTCCACGCAACAGCGCGACTAGGCAGCGAGCGAGCGAGCAGATGGTCCCAAATCCGCTTCGTTTGCGTCCGAAAGACAATTTTGCACAATCCACACCTCACCGACAAGAACGAAACTAACAAAACGCGAAAATTCGGATTCTTTTCGCACACACGAGGTAGCCTGCTTGATTCACCCGATTCTGGTCAGAGAACGATGTTCCTCCGCCAGCACTGTCCACCGTTCGCGTATGTGTAATGAATGAAAAACACTGTTTTTTGCAGCAGCGCACACTCTAGCAGGCGAGCCCGACGAACACACCTTCCTTTTGTTCGCGGAAAAGCAGCCGTTTTTTTTCTACTGCCCGCGGACGCAATCTGACAAACACTGATTCAGCTTCGCTCAAACAGACTTTTTCCTCCGATGAAACACCCTGGTGTGGTGAGGGAACGTCCATAAATTACGTCACGCAAAAATCGACCATTTTCAACCCCCCCTCCCCCCTATGTCACACTTTTTGTATTGGACCTCTGAAATTTTTGTATGGGTCGTCACACTTTGCTGAACCCCCCCCCCCCTCCCCCCTCAAAGCGTGACGTAATTTATGGACGTTCCCTGAGGAATCGGTAGAATCACTACTAGCACCTACCAGCAGCTGGAGGAAGGAACCGCGCGGATGAGGAGTACTGCGGAAAACGCGCACTGGAAACGCGAGCGAAACCAAAACGAACGAAAGGGTAAACAAAAACTGTCAAACAAAAAGGCGACGTTTTGAAACGTCAGGCGGAACAAATTTTGTTCGGTGCGATGTTTTAGCAGAATCGTTCTCTCTCGCACTCTCTCGACAAAGACCCTCATGGATCCTCACATTGAGCAACATTGGGATTACGAATGGTCAAAATTATTTCACTTGCCGAGAGTTGGATTCTCAACATTCCCTTTCCTGTCATTATTAGGGGCTGTCCATTAATTACGTAAGGGTTTTTGGGGGGAGGGGGGGGGGGGGGGTTGGAAAATCTTACGCGGCATACAAAAATATTTGGAGTTTCATACAAAAAATCTTACAAGGGGGGGGGTGGGTGTGTCGAAATTTCGGAAAAATTGCCTTACGTAATAAATGGACAGCCCCTTATGCTTTTGCTTGAAATCCGTAGTCATCGGCGGTGCGAAAATCGATTTCTAATCTAGTTAGGAATGACGCAACTTAACTTGAATTAGTGCATATTGTACATCTTAAACAGCTTAATGATGCGCACCAGAAAAAAAATATTGAGGGATTTGCACAAAAGTGCACGCGGCCTATCGCTTCTGAAAGGTACAGCCGCGGTTTTCACTCCCTGTTTACTTCATCCTTATGGGAAATAACATTGCGGCGTTTCCTACGGTGCGGCTGATCCTTTCGAAAACGATAGACCGCGTGAACTTTTGTGCAAAGCCAAGGGGTTGGAAACTCTGACACCTTGAATTGTGTCGAACGGTGTTCCTCGGGTGTTTTTGGGTGTTTTTGGGTGATTCTGCGTGTTTGACAGTGACTTTCACATATCTCCGCAAAACGTCAAATTTGTTCATCTTTTCCAATATTTCTGGCAACACTGCTGGATTGTTTTGTTGTTCCTTGAGAATCTATCAGAGAAATTATGTAAATAACCACACAAAAGTATGTTCGTAGCTTCTTAAAATGTATGATTTCGGTTCATAAACGATTGACGAGATAAGAAACCATACACGTGCTGCTCCCAAAAGGCGAATTCCTCCACCACCTACCTATTTCGTTAGACACAGTTGAGGTGGAAATGGGTTTTTTTCCGGGCTGTGAGCGTTGTTAGGCGAAGGATGATGGCACGGTTGCATGACGATTACATAAGGTAAGATAATCTCATTCAAATGATTCGGTGTATTCTGATTTTTTCCATATCCGTATTCAGAAAATACCAGTGGCGGAAGGAGTTTGATAGTCGTTGGTCACAGCGACGTATGGAAGAGACGATCGTACCCCAATATAAAATCAACCATGACTTTGGATGTGGCGGAAGTGGTAACAGTGAAGCAATGTATTGTCATCATGAACCAGAAATACACAGAGAAACTTAGCAAAAGCCTGAAACGCAATGAAGCAATTACGGCATCCAATTTCTATCGGAACAAACCACGAAGTAGAGTCACACTTCCGGAGAATCGTCGCGAGACATGGCTGGTAAAGGTAGCTCGCGAAAGTCGTACCACAGTCATTCTATCACACGTCCGGTTGGATCCAGTAAGAAGAAATCGACGACAGAGGAAAGCCAGAAACTTAACGGCGACGGAGAGTCCAAGAGCTGTTGATCAGGTGTGGAAACACCACTACTAAACTGTCCGTAGAGAATTCCATCTCACTGAGTTTTTCTTTCAGAAAAAAAAAATCTGAAATTTTGTTAATATGAAACAATAATATAATATCCTTTTTATTAAATAGAGAAAGACGAAGAGAAAAAAAAAATAAGAAAATAAGGTAAATCTTCCGATATAAGGTTTCTAGTAGAACCAACAAAAAAATTAAAATTAAAATAGTTTTATTCAAATAACACTTTTTTATTGGATTTCATACCTATCACATTGTATTTTTAGAGATTCAACATACCATAAGATTAATCCAAGGATTTAAGATTAAACTACCTTCTTCTCAGCATATGTAAATACCACGAACGTTTAGAAAAATATCAGTTTCGGTCACATGGCTAGGTCGAAAAGTCCCGTGATCCTTCCCCCCTGTAAAAGTTCCGCACAAAAGAGATGCTGGGCACCACAAACACCAGCCACCAGGGCAGCCACCGATGGCGTCAGCTTCGTTTGCTGGTTCGGAACATATGGGCCAACATAACCGACAAATCGTCATGCTGATCCTCCTTGAGGAAGTTGTCGAATAGTCCAGACGAGGTGAAAGCAACACCGGGAAGGATTGCGCCGATGGAAGAATGTTTCCGGGATAACTTCTCGAGTTTCTCCAGTGGATGAGGATGTGAAAGTAGTTCGACGGTGATGATCGGTGGGAAGTAATACTTCTAAGCCGCTTCTTAGCGGATGCAACGAGCGCTTTCGTTCGTTCGCGAATTCTGCGACCGATGGCCGTGATTTTGCTTCAGTCGTTTTCGTGTTGGACGACTCATCCGATTCACATCGTCCACCTCGCTGTTGCTTCTGGTAGACTGCTGCGCTTCCTAGGCATGATTGTCTTTCGTCTTCAGCATCCCTTCCACACCGGTACCACATCGAGGAGGACTGCAGCGTTCACCCCTTTTGTTGCCTTCAGGTCATTCTGTCCACTCAATCACCTCCAACTTTTTCCTTTTTAACAATCCGGCCCATGGTAATATTGGACAGGATTTCGTTCGTAGAAAATGTACCTGCTGCTGCTCCTGCGCTTCTGCTCGTACCCGGTAGCTGCTGCCTGTTCCGTTCCGCAGCGATGATAAACATTGTCTGAAAATGTAAATATAAACATCGGCCGACCAGTGACGCCAGTAAAATAAAAAGTAATCATGGTGGTAAAACTGAAAGGTGTCGCAAAGGTGTCAAAAGGTGTTTTAGGTGTGCAAAATGGGTGTTTCACACAAGGCTTCAAAACATCGTTGATTTTGGCATTCCAGACTCTGCCGGCCTGCTTGAGTCCATAGAGGCTTTTCCGTAACAGGCATACCTCGTTTCCGGTCCCGCCTTGGAACCCTTTCGACTGTTTCATGAAGATGGTCTCCTTGAGCTCTCCATGCAAATACGCCGTCTTCACGTCGACGTGCTTGACCAACATACCTCGCCGGGCGGCGACGCTCAACAACGTCCGAAAAGTGGTTTGCTTGGCAACTGGCGCAAACACCTCGTCGTAGTCGGTCCCGTACTGCTGACTGAAGCCTTGTGCCACGAGTCTGGCTTTGTAGCGGATGACGCTTCCGCTCTCGTCCGTCTTCTTCTTAAAAATCCATTTGCAGCCAATCGCTCTCTTGTTTGGCGGCAAACGAACAACATCCCATGTGGAGTTTTCTTCGAGCGACTGCAGCTCCTCCGCTATGGCTTGCTTCCACATATCGCGCTCGGGCCCGGACATTGCTTCCTCAAATGTGCGGGGCGCGTCATCGTCGTGTATCGCTACGCGTACGGCATCACTGTACCGCTGTGGTGGTATCCCTTTTGTGGTACGTTCCGATCGCCGAACTACTGATACATCGGCATCGCCGCTGACGGCCTGCTCCTCCTCCTCACTGTCGGATGTACCGGACTCTTCCGGCGCGTCTTCCACGTACGGTTCTTCATTAGCATCGTCGTAGCTGGTCTTGAACCCACGGAAATCGGATTCGTCCGATTCGTTATCGCTGTCATCCACGTTTGCTGGAATAACGGGTGCATCAGGCTTCTGTTGTTCGAGGAGTTTGAAAGGGTAATCAACGATACTTTCCTGTTGAGGTTCGGCGGTCCGAACCTCATCCTTTGACAGGAACCTGCAGTCACGGCTGACGGTCAACTTGTCGTTGCTTGGGTCCATGAAACGATACGCCTTATGGTGCAAGGAGTACCCAACAAATAACATCTTGCGAGATTTTGCTTCTAACTTTCCTCTTTTCTCCTTAGGGATCCAAACGTACGCCGGCGACCCAAACATTCGGAGATGACTCAGGTCCGGCTTCGTTCCATGCCAGAGTTCGAACGGAGTTTCTTCCAGCAGCTTCGTCGGCAATCGGTTCTGAAGATAACTTGCCGTGTTTACCGCTTCGGCCCAGTACTTTAACGGCATTCTCGCGTCCAACAGCATGCAGCGCGCCATTTCGACCAAAGAGCGGTTCTTCCTCTCCGCCACTCCGTTTTGCTGCGGGGTGTATGCAGTGGTGAACTGTTGTCGAATCCCTTCGGCTCGGCAGAACGCATCCAGCGCGTCACTCCGATATTCACCACCCTGGTCGGAACGTATGACCTTCGGCGGCCTGCCGAATTCGGTCTTCACCATCTGGACGTATTCCTTGACACGTTGCGGCACCTCGGACTTTTTCTTCAAGAAATATACAACGGTGTACCGAGTGAAGTCGTCAATCATGGTGAGGAAATAACGACATCCACCTGGCGTCACAGTCCGCATGGGTCCACACACATCGGTGTGCACGATATCCAACGGTTGTTTGGATTTTCGCTCCGATTTCTAGGGGAACGGAAGACGTGTCAGCTTACCTTCAAGACAGCACTCACAGGTGACCCGACAGCCGCAATCTTCCATCTCGATCCCAGTGGCCATGTTCTTGGATACAAGGTCACGGATGACGTCATAGTCGCGATGCCCCAAAACACGATGCCACGTGTGCTGACAATTTGCTGTGTGCTTCACCGCCAATGCTTCCTGGGCTACCTTCAGGCAGTAGAGCCCACCGGAAATGGTCGATCCAGCAATCACCTTCTTGTCCTTGATTATACAACATCCGTAGACGTCGAAAATGACCGTAGCTCCATATGATGCCAGCTTCTTCACCGAAACCAGGTTCGAATCGAATTCCGGCACCAGCAGCACATCCTTGAGGGTTACTGTTGATGGCTCACCCTCCGGAGAAAGTACGGTCATCTGGCATGAACCGATTCCTTCCGCTTTCGTCGTAGTACCGTCGGCCAAAATCACGTCCTGCTTGCTGCTGTCGTCGAGTTCCAGGAAACTTTCCCGATTCGAACACATGTGCGACGTTGCACCTGAATCGATGATCCACGCATTCGACTTTGCCTCCGACCCCGTCGTGAGGAAAGAGTACTCCTGCTTCTTCCGGGTTTCTTGACGAGCCGCTCGCACCCGTGGTTGGCTTCTTGTCTCACGATGACCTTCCGATGGCCTTTGCTCTGGGGTATGCTTCTCCTTCAGGGACGGGCATTGCTTCTGCTTGTGCCCCGGTTTGTGGCATAAATGGCAAAGCATTTTCTTCTGTGCCACGTTTGTCTTGAGCACCGAATCCGACACCGTAGCCGAGCATCGTTTCGCCACTTCGTCGACCACCTTGGACTTGACCAAATCCAATGTCAGCTCCTCGTCTGACCTGCTCTCCAAAGCCGTGATCAATGTCGAAAACGATTCCGGTAGACTCCGGAGCACCATAGCTACCTGCAGACTTTTGCTCAGCTCCTCGCCAGTCATCGTCAGCCGCTCGAACAGATCTTCCATCTCGAAAATGTGCCGCTCGATGTCCTCGCCGTCGGAGTAGCGCTTGTCGCAGATCCGCTTGAGAATGGACACTTTGGAAGTTAGTGTTACCTTCTCGTAGTGTCCCCGTAGCTTCTCCCAGGTCGCTTTTGCCGTCTTGCAGTCCTTGATCAGGTTCAGCTGGTTATCCTCCAGCAGGAGGCCAATCGTCGCCCGAGCCTTCTGGTCGCCACCGTTCCATGCTGCCCTGGCAGCCTCGCTTGCCGGATTGATTTTATCTTCCACCGGTTCCGCACGAGTAATGTACTGCCATAAATCCTCCCGGATGAGGAGGAACTCCACCTTGGTCTTCCAAACGCTGTAGTTTCCTCCGTTGAGTTTCTGGATTCCCAATCGTTCCATCTTGAAAATTTTTCACTTGTTGATTTTCGTTGCTATGGACAACGTCTCTAACAACGGCCCATAACCTCTTAGAGGGGAATAAAACCCAACTGGTTTGGTTGAAAGTGTAGAGTAAACTAACATTTATTTCCAATTCAAAATCTTAATCTCCATCAAAGCTGTGGCTGCTGGGCTCGATTTCCGAGTGATTTAATTGAATGAGAACTTCTCCCCGGCCCCGCTGTCGCCGAAGTTCAAGTGAAGTTCACTTTTGGTACGGTTAATATTTATCCGAACTTTCAGTAGTAAGTTCAAAACAAGTTCGAAACAAGTTCGGAACGGATGATTTCAAGTTGTTGGAATATGTTCAAATGAACTATATTTGAATTTTAAAGGCACGCAAAAGTTCAACATGAGTTCGGTTAATATTTGATTGAACTCTGTTTTAAAGTTCAACATAAGTTCTTTTTGAACCTTTTTTCGACTTTAATGTCGTTTTGAAGACAAGTCAAAAGCTTGTACATGTACTTCCAAGTTCATAAACAATACAAGAGTAACTTTTTGGAGAATTAAGTTCAACGAAACCTGGAATTGAACCGAACTTGAACTTCTGAGTTCGTTCTTCAAGTGGAATCCGAACTTTTGGTTGCTTGGGTGTCGGGCCGCCACCAAACCGAACTTCGCACAATCAAGTCGCGCGCGACCCAACTCGCGACGTTTTTGAATCATGTTAAAAGTAGTGCGCATCCTTCCCGTTGTTGTCAGCAACACAGCGCACTAGATGCGAAACAGATGCGACACTTGTGGTCCAAGGAAATGACAATTTTTGATTGAATGTCTGTCCTGATTCCTACCGGATAGACAATATTAAATACATGAGTGATCCCCATGACTCCAAAATGTTCTCTTGTTCAAAGCTGAACATGATGAACATGTATCGTTGTTTCAAAATAAACTACAATGCACTAACAGTTTTTATAATTTACCATGCTTTCCACGTGACCGTGGAGCTGTGACAGCTCGATGGAGATATTTTGACAGCGGGGAATGGAGATATCTGAACAAGCATTTTCGCAGTCCCCAGGTGTGCATCCTTCCCATTGTTGCCAGCAACACAGCGTACTAGATGCGAAACAGTTGCGACATTTGTGGACCAAGAGTGTTGGTCAATAGGAATAGAATCATTTTATTTTGTATGGCGAAAAGCATCTAAACTCGAATTTCTCGAAATGAAAAGCTTTTACCGAAAAAATATTTGGTAGGCACCAAACCGGTCATCATTGTGCACAACCGCTACCAAATATTTTTTCGAATAATGTGTTTCACTTCGAGAAATACGCCATTAGGTGCTATTCGCCATACAATATTTTTGTGATTTACTTTTAGTGATCTTTCGCGCATAGAAGCTAGCGCCGCATTGGTTGATGCGGAGGGTAGGAAAACAGTCAAAGCATTTAATTCATTTGGGGTGCTGCCTCAGACGAATTTATATATCTTCGTTTGTGGTGCAGCCAGCAATAGATAAAACTAGAGTTGAAAGTCTCTTTAATAAAGACAAATCAATCAATAAATCAATAAAACTAGAGTGCCTTTAACTTAGAGTGGCGTCAATGTCAAAATTGGAACAAAGATCATGTGTCAAATTCCTGTCAAATTCATACAAACGCGCGTTCCAAACGAGCAGGAGACCTGTCAAAATCGGAACATGACGCCACTCTCCAGTCACTCTAGATAAAACCATTTTGTCCCGGATTTTATTAAGTTTTTCTCAATGTGATTCGATGTTTTTTGTGTTTGCTTCTTCACGAATTACCCCTCGTAATAATCACCTTCCAGTCAACCCTGCGCATTGCACGCATCCGCACGGAAAGTCAGACCAAAACAAAATATAATATCTGTCAAAAAGCGAATACATAATCGCTAACGAGTCTGGAATAACAAAGAGGAGAAACGTCAAAATTGGAACAGCCGATTTGCTGTCATCCCCATAGTTCCAATCGAGCAGGAGACCTGTCAAAACGACCAGGATTCGCCACTTTGGTATACTCGAGACACTTTAATAATCGCATCCTGCAGTCCAGCACAAATTTTATCGAAAAAATAAGTGTTTTCCGTGAAAATTTCTGTTAAAACCCTGCGGACCAATGTCCCATCTGTTGCGTAACTTCAGCCGGCTGGCCATCGGCAGTTCCAACCGCTTAATGCCGGCCTTAACCGCCTTCCCCGCGGTCGCCACCAACCAATTCCACACGAGCAGCACGTTGTCCAAGAAGTGGAACAGTCACAGTACCGGCCCGAAACGATGGCTCGATTACAACAAAATCGTGTACGCACCGCAAACACCGGACGAAACCCCCCGGCCAGCTTTCGTGTGCCACCAGAAGACCAACATCAAGTACAGCCCGAAAAAGATGTGGTACATTGCCAGCTTCGTGCGGGGCATGTCGGTGGACGAAGCCGTCAAGCAGCTGTCCTTCATCGATAAGAAGGGAGCCGCCGCAGTGAAGGAAGCGATTCTGGAGGCGGTGGAAATGGCCGTCAAGCAGCATAATGTGGAGTTCCGGTCAAACCTGTGGGTGGCGGAATCGTTCTGTGGCAAGGGGCGAGTGTTCAAGGGTTTCCGTCGGCACGGACGGGGCCGGTTCGGTGAGGTCGAGTACAAACATTCGCACTACTTTGTCCGGCTGGAGGAGGGAAGCCCACCGGAGAATTACTACCCGGGACAGGAACCGAAGAGTGGCGACCAGATGCTGCAGGAGTGGCTGGAGTCCATGCGAAAGCGGAAGGTTATCAATTCGCTGTAGAGGTTTGTGTTGGAATAAAAGGATGATAGTTTCGGTTTGAAATTTGCCTTATGATGTTGAATATTTTATGTGAACATGCCCTTAAAAAATGTTACCTAACTCTTAAACATTTTCAGCGTTACAAAGAAAAATATGTTGCGGGAAAAACAATCCGGTACTATTCTTACACGTTTTTTACAAGCTTTTGTATGATTTAGAAACTGTCGGAATTCTTTAAATTTGAATTACTATTATGCCTCTCAAGAAAAATCAGAATATGGCGATTATCTACCTCTGGTTTCTGATATAAGCGCGACAGTCACTAATCATAACAGCGTCACCAGATTTAAAAGTAGATAATTCCATTATATGGGGTTTGACAGCAAGAACACTCATTCCACTGAGCCACTCTTGCCGTTCGTCACAAATACATTCAAAAACATCTGTCACTTCGCGAAACCCGCACGTGCTTTTGTTTTTGGCGGGAACACTTTTTCTTTTGTTCTGCCTTGCGACTGTCATGCGGCGGTATGCCTTGCGAGCGTACGACCGCCACAGGACTAATAAAAGATAAGCGCGACAATACGTGTGATCATCGAAAAAAAAACATCAAACATCGAATTTGCTCATAACAAAAGCAGATAAGGGCAACAAAAAGAAACCTACCTGAAGCTACGAACTGACCCATCCAAAAGAATCATGAGGAAGATAAATGTAACGGTTGATGGGTGGCTGGAACAGAAATGTATAGAGAAAAGTGAACATCGGGAAATTAAAATATCGAGCTATAATCCCCCCAGAATCCACGGCTTTCCGAAGCTGCGCAAGGAAGGCAGACCTTTGAGGCCAGTAGTTTCGACTTTCGGATCCACCACCTACCAGATGGCCCAATTTCTGGCAGGAGTCCTGGAAAATATTGTTGAATAAAAAAAACAACACGTAAAAAAAAAGTTTTGAGTTCGCACAACAAACAACAAGAATGCAGATCCCCGAGGAGCACGTGCTTTTTTCACTGGACGTGAAATCTATTGGAAATAAAAACACAAGCGAGGCTTTGCTCTCCAACCCCAGGCACTGACTGATATCGCTACCAGCTCAGTGCCTCTCCTTTATTCAATCTAGGTATAACATATTTACAATTTACTAGCTGTACCCGGCAAACTTTGTCTTGCCTACTGCGTTTTTTGACGTTTCAAGTGTCTAGCCAAGCAACCAAGTCCCCGTTCAAAATGTATAAAAACCCGTTTTTCAAACTCTCAATTTTCCCATGTTTTAGGCCTCATAAACCTTCCTTGGGTGAAAACTAACAGAACAAAACTTAGACGACCCAAATCGGACCACCCGTTCGCAAGTTATGCGCGGTCCCACGTATGCCGCTGCATTTTTATATATATAATATAGATAGATATAGATTTCCATTTACCTATCAGTTAATACCTAGCTCTCCACTGAGCTGTGTGATGCACCTCCAAGGATGTACCTACCATTCAACAAAATCGCTATATACAAATCGTGGAATGAAATAGTTATTTATGTAACGAGTTGCAAAAAGTTGATTTTTTCAGCACGAGTCGTACATTTATCCAACGAGGCTTGCCGAGTTAGATAAATACGAAGAGTGCTGAAAAAATTGAATTTTGCAACGAGTTCCATACAAAATTTTATGCAATGATTTTTTCATAATGCAACTCATTTGAGTTGTATAATGTTCATAATGCAACTCAAATGAGTTGCATTATGAACATTATTCAACTTTTTTATTATGCAACTCATTTCAGTTGCATAATGAACCAGTTCGGAAAAATTGGCCATTATGATACTAAAATGAGTTAGATAAAATATAAATTATGATACTGAATTGCATAAAAAATATTATTCTATATTTACACAGGTCGCTGCGATTATACATTTTATATGTGGATTTCAACCGAGTGCTTCGATTGAGCTATCTCAACGCTCCTCCTCGAAACCCCCAGGAAGTACACCAGCCTTGGATCGATGCTTCATCAACTTAATTTTATTCAATGGCTTGGTTAGCATGTCCGCAATAGGCTCCTAAAGTCCTATCGGGATTCTTGTTTTAAACCACAATAAATGGTTCAAGAGTACATATTTACTCATTTTTTGGACCCTATTATATGCTCAGAGGGCAGTAGATTACGGTCAGCATACCTTGTTGAACGAGGTCCAAGGTTGGATATTCGTTCCAGCCGTTCCGACTCCAGTTGCCGGATCGCACTTTGATTATCCTCGTAGGGCAGGATTTTACTCGCCGATTCGCCTACGTCTGCCATAAGCTTCCGGTTCCAAAGCAGCAACTTCAGCTGCTCCAATAAATTCGGCCTCGGTTGATGGCAACGCGACGCATGTCTGCTTCCTCGCTACCCAACTTATCGTCCCAACTAACAATTGCAAGCCACAAACAAGCAAGCTTGCTGAATTGTTGCTTAATTATTGGTAATAATAGCTGAACTAAAATTATGCTCTGCACATTACTGTTTAAATGATTTTTCAATTGAGAAAATAGTCAATGTTCGACTTTCCTCATCGGTATCAACAATGATAAATTAAAACACTTTTCAAAAGTTTAACAAGAAATTTATTCGACAAGCATTGATTCCTTAACAAAAGAGTTTAACAACATTTGTCTGCATCTTATTAAGCTGATGTATCGATAAGCATATGCTCCTGAACAATGTGCTTTTCACTTGTCAAATAAACGCCTTCAGCCTGTCATAGTTTGACTCGGAACTTTGTTCGGATTATGGGATAAATCATGACTAAAACTGTTTAGACAACCAAGTTATTAAAGAACCAAAACTTCAAACGAATCACATAAAATAAAACAGAATAGAATTATGTAGTTTAACATAGAGTGTCAAGAGACGTAATCAACGTAAAAATGAGGCATTTATTTATTATTATCAGTCTGTAACAAGATATCTTGTACCTTGATTATTATATTTTTTATCTTCTGCAGCAGTTCGATTGTACGAGACGCTTTTTTTTTCCTTCTAAACCATAGGGGGATAAATCTGCTCAACAGACACCCTAACAGGAAGGTTAGGGTAGTGTGGGGTTGAGGCCGTCTTCTACAATGCCGGTAGAAGCCAGGACTACTCTCTCCTCGACCCACTAAAACACATTCCTATGGTCGCCAAACCCTACGTCTCTCCGGAACCACCAAGAAGGTATTGCTTCAGAGAAGTGTACGAGACGCTTGGATCGCTGCATTTGACATTTCAGTGCTGTCGTGTTTACTGAATATTGTTCCCACAGTCACCTAGATAACCAAAGCATTCAGAAATCGACATATTTCAAGTATCCCTAAACATCCTTATGCACTATTTATTGAACATAATATCAAGATTCCATGGCAAAAGCATAAATAAAAAATTTGCTTGACGGATCTTCGACTGAGCATGAGTAGATTACCTGAGCAGAAGCTGTGAATGCACCATGTCCAAGACAATACCGCATCACATATTGTCATACATTTTTAAAGATCGATATTGAATAATACAAATTAAAACATATTCATATCGCAATTAGTTCGCCTGGAAACAATATCTTCAATAAGGCTTTTTGGCCGCATTCGATACAAGTTTTCTCCCCGTGCGATAAAAATACTGACAGCGAAATCAGAATGGAAAACACGTGTTTTGGGCTGAACAGCTGTTGAAGTATAAGGTGTTGATCAGTTGATTACCACGTGCTGTGCTAATTCACCACTGCTGAACACAAGTTCAGGTGTGATCCTTATTGAGTCATGGGAAGATTATGTTTTGCTTTGGTTGCTACATCTCACCATCTCTAAGATGGCGCAGATAGGAAGGCATGTGGCTGGCAATCGACAGGTCTCGCGTTCTAATCCGGATTAAGGTAATTTTACATGTAACTCTTATTTCATAATATGTGTTCTCAACATGGGAGCAAATAATTACTCTCGTGAGAGTTCAACATTTTTGCATTTTATTTATTTTCAGTCATTTTTGCCAAAGCTTAATAACAACTTTCTTGTACATTTGTAAAACGCTTTGAACAACAAAAAATTAAGTTGGTGCCCACCCTTAAAATTGAAGGTCCAGGATAATAATTTCTATTGCATCTACATGAGAATCATAATTTTTTCTTAAACATGATCTATATTTTTGTAATCTAAAGATACTATATCGCAGATACTAGATTTATCGTTCAAAACTTAATCATAAGATTTATTTTAGATTTTTCTTAAATTTTGATTTTAAATCTTGGACTTTTTTAATAGAACTGTTGTAGAGAATTACAATTGTTTTTTTTTTTTGTAAAAGCTAAGGTATAAATGGAAAACTTTAAATAATGTGTCTTGGGTAGGACAGTCAGTGTATTGTATCATTACAGAAAAAAATATTGCCATATTAAAAAATACCTTATTTTACCGCAGTGTTCCTCTACAATTACAAATGTGTATGATTTTACAAATTCTGTTAAATCGATCGTCTTCAAGAATTTCATAACATTTTTTCCAGTATTCCATGTTGGACATGTTCTTTAGATAGTATTCAATCGATTCTTCCAGGTTGCCTAACATTTCTCTTGATGATAAACCAAGGTTTGCTTCGCAGATTCTCCTAGAGATTTCTCCAAACATTCAATAAGAGATTTAACAAGATATTTTCCCGGGGATTTCTTGAAACGTCTCACAAGTAACTTTTCCAAAACAATTCAACCATATCAAGTAGTTTTACCAATAATTTCCATTTTTTCAAGAAAATTATTGATAAAATTATAAATAATTTCTTAAGACGTTCTTAAAGATTTTACATGCTTTTTGTCAAATTCTCTTGGAGTAATTTATTTGGGAATTCCAACTATATTTTACCTATTTGAATCCTCCCATGGATTTCTTCAAGAGTCCCTCTTTCATTAGTATACTGTCAAGCATCTCAACAGTGAACATCAACAAATCAAGGAGGGAATCGCGCCACTTCGGCGGTGGCTTCTATGTTCGTCTGTTTTCCACTATAACTCAGTCAAATTTGAACCAATTGACACAACTTTTGGAATGCCATAAGATAGGTATAGTATCTATAGGTATACCCGTGTGCAACATTTCAAGCCAATTGGTTCAAAATTGATTAAGTTATAGTGGAAAACAGACGAATATAGAAGCCACCGCCCAAGTGGCGCGATACCCGAATCCTTTATTAATTATTCCGAGATTCCACAAACAGTTTTTACATTCCAGATTACCTCAAGAGATTTTTCGAATAATCTCCCAGGGATTGCTCCAGTTGATTCTCGAGAAATTGATATGTTTTTTTTTTTAATTTCATTTGGCATTTCTATTAGAAATCTCTACCCTAACTTTGAATAGAGCATATCTAATCAAGGATGGCAGAAAATCACTTCAAGCGATAAATGATACAGGATACGAAAAATCCAAGATAGCCTTGTTCAGGCAGTAGCATGATGCCGACGCCTCACACCGTGCTCGTATCAAAGAACAATTAAAGCATCTGATGCACGCTTTATCGCGTGATGACCCGTTATCGGATCATGTTACAAGTCATGATAAATTTTATTCATCACATTGTTTGCCACTTATGCACCCGTAAGCCGCATTCATGATTCGAAATGATACGTTCATAAGCATATCTGAAAGTTAAATCATCAAGAATGCTCAAAAAGTGAATGAAATCACTAATTTATCATTTCGACTTCATGATAACGATCGCATCGCGCCCGCACATGACGAGTGAATCATTCTTCTTGAACCGAAGTTTGTTATGATGCTTGACGACAAAATGTTATCGTTGTTGCTATGATCGCGCGATGCCGTTCGACCGCGACACATTCGAAATCTGATCATGATCACTAGATTTCCATCCTTGTATCTAATATGTATAAAATTCCGAAAATACTTTTTTGAGAAATATTTTAAGTTTTTAGGACTAGAGAAAATATGGGCTTCTTACTAAATGTGGCCTATATTGGATTTTGTTTTCCACCAAAGATGCTCTAATAGCAGGGATCATTCGCTTCTAATTGTTAGGCATGATTTAGTTTTCGCTTTGTTCGAGATTTTACTAACGTTTTCTGAATTTTGAATGTTGATAACTTGCACATAAAAAAAGAACTTCTGGTACAAAAAATCGCATTCAAGTATTTTTATGTCATTTTGAGCGTTAAACAGTTCAAGCTTAAAGCATAAAATTGAACAGTTATGGTGTTATGTTGTTGGGGAATTAAAAAAATATATAAATGTAAAATTCATTAAAGCCGCCATAAATTGTCAACCTCCTAGAACGCGATCAATTGAGCCAAAAGTGTACTTCACTTGGGCTGTTTATGATGAATGATATTTTTTCACATTGTTAGACCTTTGACAATGGTTCGCTTCCAGTAAGGTTAACTGTTTACAAAATCAGAAAATAGCAATATCAGTGTTCCGATTTAACCATATAAATCAATTTCTAGAAAACCGGGAAAACATTTTTAGGTACCGGGAAAAACCGGGAAATAACCGGGAATTTATTTTACCGAGTTGAGTGACCACCCTGAAATGAGCATCTGGAAAATTTTACATATCTGCGTTACGTAATTAGTGAGAAAAATGAATAAAATTGAAAAGCACGATTCTGATGTAACTTTCCCGATCGTTTGTCGAATGATTTGATGATGAAAACCGACCAAACATCTAATGCTGTTGTGTTTATTCAGTTCATTGAGGGCAATGCAAAGCAGAGGAAAAATAACTTCAACAGTAATCTACGTAAATTATATGTTTTAAACTATTTTATTTTTTGCTATTGATTGGGGCAAAACGCACCTATAGAAAACAAGCTGAAATAATATCTATGAGTGCTCTGTAAGTAATCGCAAACTAAATTGAGCTATTGTTTGTCTTAAAACCTTATAAAACATGCATTTTGTCTAAGAAGTGAAAAGATTTCTAAACTCGATGGTGCATCTTGCCTCAATGTTGTGGTGCGTCTTGCCCCTTTGTTTGAGTGCATCCTGCCCCATTGTTGTAGTGCATTTTACCCCGAGCAAGGGTGCATACTGCCCCGCATAAACATACGAAGCCGTAATGTTAGTCTTTACAAAAAAATGTTATTTTCAAGAGCTGAACTGTATTAAGGCTGAAATTTTGTTTGGTTTCTCTTAGAATGAAAGTATATGCAATGAATGCATGCATTAAACCAATAAATTATTGCCTTTTTATATGCATTTGGACGCATCTTCCTTAAGTGGTGCGTATTACCCCAGAATCCCCTAATGGTACCTGTTAAATGAGTGATTGTTAGTTGGGTTCAACTCTTCCCATCGATCATAGTTTTTTTTTGTCTGTATTAACGAGATTTTTAACCCTAGGCTAGTTCATCTCGGGACCCACGCTTTACTTCCCTTCCGAAGGAAGAACCCACATTTTGTGAGTGTGTCGGGAGTGGGATTCGATCCCAGGTCCTCGGCGTGATAGTCTTGTGTTCTAACCACCACACCAGGTCCGCTCCACATCGATCATAGTGAAAACCGCTTATTTTTATATTTTACAGATCCTGAGTATCAGACGATTGAAAATAAGAAGTTTGTCCTGGGGCTCTGAGGGTTAACAACACTCGGTCCTTAGAACACGCAATTCCAATCCACCGACATCATTTTCAGCCAGTCGCGACCCAGTAACGGATGCTTCCCGGAATTCACCACGTACAACGGTGATTTCATCCCGTTACCACCGAATTCAACACTCGCTTCGAGGATGCCAAGTACATCGATGCAGGTATTGCAGTAGCTAAACAAGTCCGTATCGCCCTTACGCTACCGCGCGGCCGGGAAGAGTCTGGTCTTGTCCTCCGCACTGATGATACTGACCGGCGAACCCGTATCAACCTCGGCCGTACGCACTTGTCATTCACGGAGACATCCATTATGTAGAAACTTTTTGCGACGCGACGACGATTCGACCATGTAAACTTCACGCAGGATATAATTTAAGACGGGTATAAAGATAGTATGGTCGTGTGCGTGGCCGACGGCTGGTGAATTTTGCCGTTTTTCGGTGAATTTTCTGAGCTTCTTATTCTTTTTCTGTTCTTTTGGTTCACGATTGGAATTTGTTATGGAAACTTTTTGCACCATAAAACAGAAAATTTCTTCAAATGTGCAAATAAATTAGGAAATCGTTAGGCAATTACTAGCAAGCATCCCTCTGATGCGATCTGATTGCAAATACAGATGATTTTTGCTACTTTTCTGTGATGTTTCAAGATTTTAAGAAACCTCACCAGCAGCTGATTGGGTTTGCCATAACAAATTTCGGCTCATCTTCGGCTCTCTTCGGATAAACTTTTTTCGTTGCTAACGAAAAATTTCTCACGCATACCTGAGCGTTCGTGTACATTTTCCCCCCCTGGGCCGAACCGATCAGCATGACCCTTGCACGTTTCGATTCGTATTCATGGTGGCTGTGTTTATATGTATAAAAAGTTACGAAAATCAACTAGAAAAGTAACAAAATTGATAGAGAACTGATTTTCCATGAGCTGGGAAGCAAATCAGCACGACCCAAATAAAATCAATCTAGAGTGCGGTGCTATTTCGAGCTCAACAGTTGTCAAACCAACACAAGACGGCAAGACAAAGTTTACCGGGACAGCTAGTACTGTATATAATACATGTTTCATACAAACGTCCATGTTTTGTTTCAAATATGGAAAACGTATTTTCATACACTTATATAACCGAAAAAGCGCAAAAAATGGCGGCTTATAAAACATCTTTGATGTTACTGAAGATGTTTATCAATACATCATTATAACATAAAATTATGTATCGAATATGTTCTCAGCAACATCATAACAACTTACTAATTGCTGGCACGAAATTAATATTCATCAACCACGCACAGCAAATCAATATGGCATCTATTATAAATGCAGTATTAAGTGATGGCTCAAAATAATTTGCAGATCTTACACATCGTTTGTAATTTACCATCTCGATGTTTGGGCACTATGACTTAATTTCATGTGCCGTTCAAAATTTATGCTGAAATGAGCACTTTTCCTCTTAATAAATTCATTCGCTTTCCATCGGAAAGAAATAAGAAGGGAAGTTTTTTGACATTTCTGTGGTTTGTAAGAAATTTTCAAACAAATTTTCAGATATGCAACATGGTGGCTTCTTGACCTTTGTCACGGTACTTTACCGTCAGAATGTTTTGGGATGTTATTTTAAATTATGATGTATTAATGATGTTCTTTTAGACTGTAGAATTTGTCTTCGTTATCAATAAGGAAATTATATTATTTCATTACATATTTAAACTGTTCCAGATGGATAATTATTGGCAGAAACATCAGTAGATGAATTAACGGCCATATATATAAATGATAGTGTGAAACTTTTTAGCAGGCACTGTAATTGGTCTGGCCTGATATACGGAAGAGCTCAAAATTTTAGAAATACGTTTAAATTACGACTGCTATACATCTCAATAACATGTTTGTCGAATACCACTTGAGTCGAATGAAATACATTGAAAAAACATCATAGCAACGTATTTTGAACATCTACTACTCAATAGCATACGGCGATGTCATTTTTGGTTTTGGATTACCTGTTTTGAACATAGGTATAACAATAACAAAGTTAGAGTGCGTTTCCTAGAACAAATACCAATTAATTGTTTCCGTTTGCTTCACGGGATAAAAATAGTGTAAAAACTGTGCTGGTAAGGGAGATTTATCCGCCAGGTAAGTATCCCCAGTGATTTTTAGATGACGGGAGGCCTACCATGTAAATAAAGTTGAATGGTGGCGTCCATCTTTCGAGCCATGGTGACTGTGATCTGCTGATTGGTCTGCGCCAAGTTTTTAGAGACTATTAACATACCGATTGGTTACCTCGTTTAGCATACTTGTAGCAGGATCAATCCACAAACCATAAAATTAAAGTTGCTATCGTATTTGGATTGCATTGTATTTTTAAGTGAAAGAGATGTTTCTTAAATAATGATCAAATCAGTGAGAAGAGATAGCAAACTAATAATGTTGTACATTAACGTATTTAGTACGTAAAAACAACGTTTTAATAACATGTTTGATCTCAAAGGTTATAACAATGTGCTGCTGATGTTATACAAAACATCTTCAATTGAAGGAAGACGGTGATATAAATATCTTGTGTAACCAACGTTAAATTTACGTTATTTTAACTTGTAGTGAGGATGATAACATTTTTCAGTTACTTGTTATTGCCAAACAGAGTTAAAACATGATTTCAACATAATATGTGTACAAATACGATTATAGTACATACCGTGATTTCGGGTGAAATGGGGGACGTTCAGTGTAGAACTAGATTTGTAGTAATGAGCTGAATTTTTGTATGGTGAGAAGGTCAGTTCTCTGTTTCTGCAATAAAATGGTACAAAAAGCGTGGGTATTATGCTTCCTTGCCTAATTTGATGCTGTTTGAGCAAAACTTTGGATAACTATGTTGTTTATGTTGCAAGAAATGAAGAAAACAATAACACTGTTGCCCAAAGTTTTGCTCAAACAGCATCAAATTAGGCAAGGAATCAAAATACCCACGCTTTTTGCACCATTTCACTGCAGAAACGGAGAATTGACCTTCTCACCATACTACAATTCAGCTTATTACTACAAATCTAGTACTTCACTGATCTGTCCTATTGATCACTTTTCACAGTTTTTGGCGTCTTATTTTTGAACAGTTATCGATATTGTCAAACTCAATGCTATAAAACAAGTACGACCACGGTTCTCATCAGTCAACGAGGTTAAAACTTTTTTTGCAAATCATTTTATTACAATAAATATCATTTGAAACAAAAAATAAAAAAAATTGCTTCCGGGGTGAAATTGATCAGTAAATGTAATGCCTATGTAAGTGCTGTAAATATGTTTTCCAGTTGAATTAACTACCCCAGAACGCGAAAAACTACGCAAAACTTTTACAAGTTTTCTAAATTTTTAATTATTTAAGTTAAAAGGTTAGTAAGTCCAAAGAAAACGCCTGAAAGTATGCAATTTCCTTACTAAATAAGTTATTACTTCCTGTAAAGTGCAATTTTATGCATAAATTTGAATATTTATAGAAATTTTTCAGACGAAATCGTGTTTAGCAAATGATTCGCGAATAAAAACATCCATTTAAATATTCATTACACGTACTATACAGCCACGGTGACAAAAGTTTGAAAGTGTGTTTGAAGTTCGCCTAACACGCAATTTCATAAAATATTGATTTTAATACAGAAATATGTGACTAATTGGCTGTAAAACATGTAAACTCATCATTCAATAACCCTTTAGCCAGATGATGGCCATTTTCTACAAATTGTTTTAAGTTTAAAGCATTATTTTTAACAAACAAGAATGAGCCTCAAGACGATCAATTTCACCCGAAATCACGGTACTATACTACAACGTCTTTTTTAAAGTTTATTCTCAAAGATGTTTTCTGTGTTACTTGGGCTGTTGCCGTGACGAGCTCTTCCACTTCGGTGACCTCGTCTAGGGTGTTCACCTCACCTCTACCTCTTCGCCAAGGACCTCTTCCGCCAAACTTTTGTAGGTGGCGCTCTTGCGCCCTCAAGACGTCCGAGTACTTTGGCTGTTTAGTCTTGATGACGAGCGCGTCGCCTTTCTTGCGCTGGGCACCTACTCTTTTACCCCTTCTTGATTTGACGTCCCAGACTTTTTAAACCTGCGGCTTTTTCTTCTTCCTCCTCCGCTCGACTTTCGTCCAAGGGGAGTCTTTCCCTTGATTCGCCCTACTCTGTGGTTGCTTAGGGCCTATCAACGGTCGCAATCCTCTGTTCTCTTCCAACCGGGACGGGCCAGCTTTTCCAGCTTTCCGGGATGCCTGGTTGGGGTCCGACTTGCCGGCATTACTGCCGACCTTCGGAGTTAGTATCCTCTTGGTTTTGCGGGCACCACCAGACAGCGAAGGCCTCCGTCTGGGTAGACTTCGTAATCTTTAATTTCACCGTTTTCGCCGCTGCTACAGACTATACTAAGTTATGAATGGTACGCTTTGTTACAGCAAATTTGTAGCTTCGAAAACATCCCTACACTCCTGTATGTGGCCCACTGTCCCATCCACGTGAGAGAAACCAGAAATTTTCTCGCCAAGACTCACATCGAGAAAAACTCGGAAAACCCAAACGGAAAAGGGCCAAACAGTGAGAAGGAGCAGCGTCTCGCTTTTCACACGACTTGCGACGACGACGGCTGGCTTCTGCTTCTGGTCTCGGTGGTTGTCTGTCGTCATTCTTCTTTCCTTCGCCGATTCGGGTGGTGTGTGTACTGTACGGTGGAAAATTCGATCCCGCTGCAAATTTCGCGTTCGAATCTGTTAGAAGTGAAAATTGTTCGGACTGTGGAACGGCAAATCTTCCAGATCGATTAAGGATTTGCGGTGTTTGTGGAGAAATGCAGCGCTGCTGGTTGGGGATTGCTGCCCGGATCGTGACCTAATCCGTGTGGCGTGATCCTAGTCCCTTGGATATTAGGTGAAAGGAGCAGCGGTGGTGCGAGTGCCATAGCATAAAATACCTGCAGTGTCGTTTTTCCATACGAAATCTGCTGGATTCTGAGCGCGAGTGTGGGAGTGGACAACGATTCCGAAGTCCCTTTTTCCAACTATAGCCCTCATCGTGTTCGCGCGGAAGTCAACCCATTGCCAGCCAGTTGATTGGGATTTATTGCATTTTTTCGTGCGGCGAGGTCGCCTCATAAAAAGGCGAATAAAATTGTGACCCGTTTTTCCCGAGCTGGAAGTGTGTGGAAAAAAGTTCCCTAATCGCGCAGCAATAGTAGTATACATATTTTCCCGGAGTGTGGCGGCGACGAAGGAGGGTATCGCGTGTGTGTGAATCGAACGAAGAGTGCGAGTGGGTGGTGGGTGGCGTCGCGGTGAGCCGCAAGAGGAGGGAATTTTCCTCGTTCGTTTTCGCACATTGCATACGACAAAGCAGGCGGGCAGGCATTGACGACGACGACGCCGCACAAACACACGTTCGTCCCTAGTAGGTGGTGAAAAACAGCAAACAGTCAGCAGCAGTCGCCGTCGCTCACTTGACTACCAGCCAGAACGCAGAAACCGATAGTGAAGTGAGGAAGGGGTTTTCTCACTGGTGAGCGCACGGTCACGCGGGAACGGTGAAGGAGGTAAGAATAAGAAATCAAAGCTCACTCGCGTGTGACTTTTTCGTGTGCTGTAATTGGCGGATGGGAAAAATGTTGATTGAGTCCTAGTCAAAGGGATACCTACCTGTGTGAAAAGTGTACGATTGGCATTTACGAGGGTGTTTGTTGAAAGGTTCGTAAATCGTCAAGTTTGTTATGATTTTGACTTGTAAACAGTGCAGTGTGTTACTCGTGATGCATTTTTCAGGCAGTATTTGCGCTGTTAAGGTCACCGGCAGAAATTGTGATTTGGTTGTTACTATTCTATCTTCAGAGATGTTTTGCCTTTGCCCGTATCCCGTTGATGAGCATATTTTGCGCGGATGAGTAAACTTTGGCTACATATACAGGCACAGAAGTAGACTATGATGCTTTTCAGTGACATTTAAGTCTTACTGACTTATTCACTTATTCAGAGGGCTTACTCTGTGGGGACGGATGTAGATGAACGACCTTTAAAGTTCTGTGTATAGTTTGTCGCACTTACTTTGGGAATGTCAAGACGCTTTTCAAGAAGATTAAAGGCGAATAAGGAGAGGCGTTTTACTCCAATTAAAAAAAAAATATTGTTGGTACAGGTTGGTACCGTTGTTGATTGCCTAAATTATAGGTTAAAATAAAAGTAATAATCACAAACATATAATAAATTTGATATAGGATGGGAAGGTCGCGTGCTAAGGAAGATCTTCGGCGACGTGCTGGAGAATGGTGTTCGGCGGAGAAGGATGTACTTTACGGCAAACCTAGTTTCCAGAAAGTGGCAAAAGCCGGAAGGATGTTGCAAGAATACCGGACAACTACCCTGCAAAAATGGTGTTCGCTTCACAGTTCGGGGTTTTCAACATAGTTTTTCGGCAAATCCTAGACCATACTGTCACATCATCAGTAACATGATTTTAGAAAAGGATGAACATGGCAAATCCATACAAATTCCTGTTCAATTTTAATTCTTTTTGGCTCATATCAAAGATAATTAACTAAATTTACGTTTGATGTCTTTAACTTAACGTATTTAACGATTTTTGTATATGAAAATGTTATGTAAAGTTAACACATTTCACCACATTTCAAAAAATGAGGCAACTTTACGTTATGTTTTAGTATGTAAATTTCAACAGATATGTGTGGTCCAATTTCTTTGTAGTTAGTATGATTCATTATGTTTCAAATAAGCCAAGAAGAATTTAAATTGAATGAAAGATGACAAAGATATCAACAAATCACTTTTCCATGTTTTACGATAGTGACCCCAAAATTTTGGCCGATAAGGTACCCCGGGGCAAGTGAGACCTATAGCTGGTATTTTTTCTATTATTTATTTTTAAGACTAACATTCTTCATGGAAAACATAGGTATCACATCTACGGATACTTTAAATACAAAAAATGTTATTGTTTCAACCATAAAGAGATCATATACGTTATTGTTGTTAATATGTAATTTTCAATTCACTAGGTGAGATTGACGTGCTCTACTACATTCGTCGTTTAAAAAAAGATTTGTCATTCTACAAATACTTTTTCGGTTTCAGGATAGTATTTGGAGTTCTTGCAAATGATTTCAAGCGAAAAAGCTGTATTTTATTTTTATTTATTACCTTTAGTTTACTGCTCTCACTTGCCCCAGTGCATTTCGCTATCTGGGGTAAGTGGGACCTATGAGAATAAACAAACACAATTTTAAGGGTTCATCTCGCCTTGTCCAGCCTAAGATAAAATTAGCACGAAAGTCAACAAAAATGGACGTGTTAAGTAATCTACTGTTGAATTATAATTTATTACCTCTATTTAGATGATGAAATTCTTGTTAAAAATGGTTAAACCTTGGGTAAAACGAAAAAAAAATCAAAAGCATGTATTTTTTTAGTTTTTCTCTAAATATCTTCCATTATTTTTTTCACTTTACGCGGCATAATGAATTCTTTTGAGCATTCAGAAACCGTTCATAAAAAATAAAATAGGGAAATGACTTTTTCAAAATTCATGATTTAATAAACACATTATTTAATGATCGTAAGATTATGTAAGGGAGAAGATATTACTGAAAATCTCGAAACCCTAGATTTACTTTTTGCAAGATTCATCAACTATATAATATAGAGACCAAGTTTCGAAATCTTTTGTCTCTTCACTTTACGGCGCTTTTTGTATAGAAAAAAAAAAACAATTTATTTTGCATGAGCTGCTAGAGTTGATTCAATTTTTTTTCCCCAGCGATTTTTTATGTGTTACGTAATTTATGCACGATACCTTAAACCTCTTCTTATTTTAATCTCTTAACATAGTCATTCATATAAGGGGTTTATGATTTATGTTACCTTATTTGCTGCAAATTATATTAAGCCCTTTGAACAAAAACTCTGAATAGGTCCCACTTGCCCCGTGAAACGCAGTAAATGAAAATCTGCTACATTTTTCATTATATGCATAATATATGGAATGTAAAAATTTTGAAACAGTTTTAATGCACGTTAATAAGTACAAATATACCAACAACGTCTTTTGGGTTCATTGGAATTATTAAAAAAATGTGTTCTGAAATTTTTGGCATGACAAAACCAAATTAGCATTTTTTTAGGTTCCACTTGCCCCGGGGTACCTTACATCATTTTGAGGGGTGACCCCAAACTTTTGGTCGATTACATCAAGGATTAATTTACCTAATAACTTTTTTTTCTAGTTTTTTTTAGCAAAGTTCTGTAAAATGCAGTTGAAAGCTAATAGAAAATGGGTTATATTACCGCTCTCATCTTAAAATTTTGTCGACCCAATTTCCAGCGATACTGCCGGAAGTTTATATTTATTTTTTAGAAAATTTGGCAACTTTGGGGTAAGTTTACATGCAATTTTTTTCCAAAAAGTTTCTTTTAAATCATGTTCAAAGTTTCTTTGACTTATTATCTTTTGAATGAGACCTAGGGTTTTGAAATCGGACGCAAATTGGCGAAGATATGGCAATTATAAAAAAATGACATGTTTTTTAGGGGGTGACCCCAAACTTTTAATCGGAAGTGTATGTGTGAAAGTCCAGTTTCTATCAAGCCTAAAATGTCCTCCTACGTAAAGAATTTTCCTAATTATTAAATGTGATTACTTTTAATCCCCAGTACAAAGGGCTGTGCATAATTCTGACCTTTCTTCAGGATGATAGATATTTTTTGGTTTCATGCGCTGTACCTAACGTTGTGAAAATCATAATAAATAAAATCGTTAGAAAGGGAACGAAGCCTTTGCATCTGCTTGGTCTTGTTCCGTTTTTGGTCTGTTGTAGTACAAAAAGCCCCTTCCACTAGAAAGCTATGATAGAAGACCTTCAAATCCTGTCCATAAACCACGTAGACTCGGGGGGTATGTTACCCAAATGAGCTCTGAAAAAATTTGAAAACCTGGTATGGCCAAATGTCGACGAGTGGGAGGGAGGGAGGTTTCTGAGAAGTGAGTCAATGAACGACGCCTCATTACTCGAGCAATTGTGGGAAAACTATCTGGTTAGAAATCATGAAGTCAATGAACCGGGTGCTCCACGGTGTTGTGATAAAACTCCTAAAAGCATGCATCTGGTTCACTAATCACTGCATTCCTTAATGGTAGCCTAGCCGCCAGCTACAGTATTGTTCCGATTTTATCACGCCCCTTTTCGAAAATGTTTTTAAATATTCTACAAAATCTATACGCATTTTAAATATTTTTATCGTAGCAAAACGCACAACATTCATTTTGAAGAAGAGGGGAACCCCATCTTCTCAAATGTAACAGCAAATGAATGAAAAAAGAAAGATTGACACGCGGAGACCGTGATGAAATCGGAACAATACTGTATTGCCATCAGTTCTTTTTCAACCTAAAAATATAAATATTAAGTACGAAATCATTAAAACAAATTGATTCCTATTTCTACAAACAAGTGAAAATTGTTGACGTTTCACGATGTAAATACAGGTTTTTGAACAAAGCTTGCTTTGATTTTACCATAATAGTATTTATGGTGTCGGCAAGAAATGTCATCATAATTTATGGCAAGCTAGCGTAAAAAACTGTATAAGGACTGTTCATTAAAGAAAGTGGACATCTGTTTAAGGACTGTATCATTAATTACACTAGTTTACAGCATTTTTTAACTCGGTAAGCTGATGATCATTTTTGGTGTAGAATCATGCCCAGAGTTCGAAAACGCAAAAGAAAAAAATTACAGTAGAGCGGAAATTTTTTCGACTTTCCATACAAGGGTGATGATTTGAAATTGATTTTTGTTCTATTTTTAAGCAAAGTCGCTCACTTCAAACTTCTCATTCTCCGTAATCATTGCTCCGATTGAGCTGAAATTTTTACTGTAACTCGCCTACACATGATATGTCAAATAAACGTCAAGAAAGAATTTTTAAATAGGGGTTTTCTTATTGAAAAAAATACATTTCTTCAAACATTTTTGGGAATTTTGCTAAAATTTAAGGAGATCGTCCCTAAAACTCGTCAATATCTTGAAATTCATCAATCTGACGCAAAACCTGTATTCAGATGATCGAATGGTATTGTATTCAGCTTTTAATTTATGGAAAAAGATTTAAAATTGGTTGGACAAAACGCAATACATTTGAATTTTAGTAAACTACATATTTTGAAAAGTTGTAAAACTCAATATTGAGCTAAAACTCAAAAACTGTTCTACTTAAAATTTTTTGAAGGTCGGTTTCGAAATCAGCGCTAAATTGTGCTTAAAAAATTTGGTCGTTGACAGAAGTTCACGACTTTTGTTTTATTTTGTAAACTAGTGTTATGAGTACACCTTTGAGGCTCTGTATTAATAAGTCTATGCCTTATTTTGACAACTGCTATGTGTCTATGTGTTGCTAACGTTGTAAACAAACGATAACCTTCATTAAAATTTAAAGTTTTTCCTCAAGTGGAACAATGCGAGAATTTACGGAGGAGAAGCGAAAATCGATTGTGACCAGGCACTGCAATGAAAAATGATCATCGCTAAGAAAATTAGCAAAAAATGAATGTGTTAGGGTTTTTGTTGTCCAAAATGCTATCAAACGATTCGGTATGCATAACACACTGAAAAACTTACCCGGACGCGGCAAAAAAAAACAGGTGCGTCCAAGTCAAATTTGGACAACAAAATTTGCAAAATCGTTGAAGAAAATAGGAGGTATCCATTAGAGATTACGCAAAAAAGTGCGGAACGACTGTTGGTATGGTTCAACGCGCCAAGGAGCATAATTTCCTTAAGACCTATTCAAAACAGAAATGTCCAAAACGCAGTCAAATTCTAGCGGATTATGTGAAAACTCGAGCTTGGAAACTGTACGACGATGTTTTGAGTAAAAATTGCATGTGCATAATCATGGATAATGAAATGTATGTCAAATTGGACTACAAGGCACTTCCAGGGGTACAGTTTTTCACTGTGAAGCGTGGCACGGATGTTACGAATCAGGAGAAATCGATTTTTTGCGAAAAAATGGGAAAACGTGTTGGTTTGGCAAGCAATTTGTCAATGTGGTATGAAATCGTCACCTTTCTTGACCGTCTCAAGTATGAACGTCGAAATATACCGGACGGAATGTCTCCAGAAACTTATTCTGACACTTATCAGAAGGCACAAAGGTCCTACATAGCTTTGGCCGGATTTGGCATCCTGCCACTATGCGCGTGACACCTTTGACAGGTATGATGAAAATAATGGTCAATTTGTGGAAAGGGCAATGAATCCTCGAAATTGTCCACAAGTAAGGCCCGTTGAGAAATAGTTAACTTTGGTGAAAGGGAAACTACGGAAAAAGGATAGAGGAGCAGAGGACGTCACAAATTTCAAGAAAAACTGGGTCAGCGTAAGCAAAACCATCGTCGGAACGGTTGTCCAAAACCTTATGAAGAAAGCCAAGAAGAAAGTGCGAGAAATGGCAAGATCCACGAAAAATCATATATACAATCATGTCATGGGCTTTTCTGATGGTCAATAAACAATGTAATTGAATTCAATTTATGAAATAAATACAACATTTCCAAATACAGCAATTATCAGGTGTACTCATAATTAACGATACAGTCCTTACCAATAGTCTAGAGTTAAAACTCAACAAAAAATTGTGAATTTTCGCTCAGTGTGTATTGTTTTCTTCGGCAACACATTCAAAGAAAACGAAAAAAATGAGAAAATTTGAGCGATAGGTTGGATTAGCTTAGCGACTAGCAGATAAATTCTGCACAAATAGTGTTCCAAAAAGTTGTCGTTTTGAGAATTGGCATACTATTACACTTCCGGTACCGCAATTTTTCAACGCTGAGCAGGGAACAGATGTGCTGGATGATGTAGGGTACATCAGAACCGAAAATTTGGAAAAAAGTTTTAGGTGTGGCAGGTCAGTTGTTTATGCGACTTAAACAGTTCTTTGTACTTTACAACAGGAACAATCAACGGTGAAAATAACATAAAGGAATGCATCAAAAAACGACTTCTACCCATCTATCGAAAACATACGGATCCTCCATTGTTTTGGCCGGATCTGGCATCCGCTCATTACGTTTCTAATACACTAGAGATGCTCAAGACGGAAAAAATCGATTTTGTCGAAAAATGGCAAAATCCACCAAACTTTCCTGAACTGCGTCCTTGTAGTGACGTCAGTAGGTCAGACATAGACAGGGCAAGTTACCATACCTGGTATATCAAAAACCTTGCTACCGTGATGAATCTTAAATGTCATTCAGTATAAAAACGAGAAAAATAAACGATACACGTTCTGTTTAAGAGAAAACTATCTCCGCGTTTTTTTATCGGAATATCGCGTCGGATTAACTGTCCCAACCACGGAATCTCTTCCCGGATCTCAACAGGTTGTGGACCCGCACGAGAATGGCCGAAGAAAGCAGTGAAAGAATTGGAGTGAGACAGTTTGCTGGAGTTGGGTACGCTAAGTGGAGCTACCGAATGGAGGTTATACTCGACGAGAAAGACTTGCTCGAACATGTGAAGGGGGTACAGCCGGTGCAGCCCAATGATGAGTGGAAGAGGGATGACAAGAAAGCAAAAGGCTTGGTCATACGGTGCATCCACGACGATCTTCTGGACATGACCCGCGACTGCAACACAGCCTTCGATGTATGGGATGTTTTGAGGAGCACGTTCAACCGGTCGAGTGTAGCTAAACGTTTGTTGCTGGAGACGGAGCTGCACAACCTTAAACTCCACGGTGACGAATCTCTGCAATCGTTTTTCATGCGTTTCGACAAAAACATTCGAGAGCTGCGCGATGTTGGGAAACAGTTCGACGAAATTGATAAGGTGGTGCGACTTTTGATGCTGATGCCGGAGCAATATCGACCTGTGATCGCTGCTTTACAAACCATGGACGAAGCGGATTTGAGCCTGACGAAAGTGAAATCAAGCCTACTGGAAGAAGAACTCCGAATGAAGGGCAAGGCGTCAGAGGAGGTACTTTCGGAAACGTTTTCATCGGCAATGAGCTTGCAGGAGCGAACGCAGGAACGCAAGCGCTTTGCGAAACAAAAACGAAAATGTTACATCTGCGGATCCGAGGAGCATCTGCAGGCGGCGTGTCCAAAAAGGAGGAACGACATTGCGGACGGTAGAGCATCGGCGGTCAAGAGCGGGGAAAGAGCGTTTGCAATGGCCGTGTACGAGGGCAGCGCCCCGCAGGTGAGTGAAATGTGGTTCATACTCGATTCGGGATGCTCAGAGCACCTCGTCAACGATGTATCTGTGCTCTCTGGAGTTACAGAGCTGAAGTCACCTTTTCAAATTGCAATCGCTATGGATGGGGTGAAAATGTGCGGCACTGTTGGTGGACACATATCGGGACGCATCATAGCGGATGGAGAGGAGGATATTGAGGTGATCTTGCACGATGTTATTTACGTCCCAGAGTGCAGGGATAATTTGTTGTCGGTGCAAAAGTTGGTGGAACGTGGCAACAAGGTGGTGTTTGACAGACAAGGCGCTGCTATTTCGAGAGACGGAAAAGTGTTTGCACGTGCAGTTGTGAAAAACGGCATCTACTGGATCAAGATCCATGCAGAACAGCAACCTTCGGTAAGGGCAGCGGTTGCGGAAGTGAATGTCAACTCCTTGTGGCATCGACGTCTAGCACATCTCAACATGAGAAGTATTTGTTCGTTGGTTAGAGGTAACATGGTCACCGGAGTCGGAGACTTGCTGACGGAAGAACTGGATTTCTGCGAGAACTGTGCACGAGCGAAACAGACGAAGGCGCACATCGGTGGTACACGAACCAGAGCTACAAAACCGCTTGAGCTAGTGCACAGCGATGTGTGCGGTCCAATAACGCCCACTACATACGACGGGTATAAGTATTTCATCACGTTTTTGGACGATTTTACACACATGGTCGTTGTGTATCTAATGAGGAGTAAGGATGAAGCATTGGCGAAGTTGAAGGAGTTCCATGCCATGGCAACTGCGCATTTTGGGACCAAAATGAAGCGGCTTCGGTGCGATAACGGCGGAGAGTACCGCAGCCGGGATATGAAAGCGTTCTGCGTTGTTGAAGGGATTGTTTTGGAGTTTGTACCCCCCTACACACCGGAGCTGAATGGTGTGGCGGAAAGGGTTAATCGCACCCTCTGCGAAAAAACGCGAGCGATGCTGATTGATGCTGATTTGGACAAACGGCTTTGGGGCGAGGCACTCAATACCGCCGTTTATCTAACGAACCGCAGTCCAACTCGTGCTGTGCACGGAAAGACGCCGTACGAAGGATGGTTCTCAAGGAAGCCGGATTTCTCGAACCTCAGGATTTTTGGCTGTCAAGCATTCGCGACTGTGCCAGCTGCGCATAGGAAGAAACTGGATGACCGTGCTTTGGAATGCGTGTTTCTCGGATATGGAGTAAATTGCTACAGGCTGTGGGATGTCGTCAAGCAGAGGATCGTTTGTTCCCGGAGTGTGAAATTCAATGAGTTGAAGAACGGCACTTCTATCGAAGAAGTAGAACAAGCGAAGCCAATTGTCGTGGACGTCAGTAACAGCGAAGATTGTAACGAGGTTCGAAATGAGTGTCAGGAGCAGGAAGAGTACATGTCGGTTGGTTCGGGTGATGATTCGCTAGAGGAAATTCATCAGCCAGAGGAGGATCCATTGGAAGTCCGGCAGAATCCAGATCGGAGTCGACGTCAGCCTGCTTGGATGAGGACCGGAGAATACGATATTTCTGCAAATGCTGCGATGGCTCTTGAAAGTTTCATGTCGGGTGCTCCTGAATCATACCAGGATATTCGTGGACGAGATGATGAAGCTCAATGGATGCAAGCTGTCAAGTCCGAGATGGATGCTCTGGAGATGAATGGAACCTGGACAGTAGTGAAGAATCCGGGAAACGTGAAGGTTATTAGTTCGAAATGGGTATTTAAACGCAAGAACACAGATGACGAAAAGCCGGAACAGTTCAAAGCTCGACTGGTAGCCCGTGGTTTTCTACAGAAGCGTGGAGTAGATTTTGTGGAGTCGTACGCACCTGTAGCTCGTCTCCCAACCGTGCGCTTTGTACTGTCTCTTGGAGTTAAGAATGGCTACCACTTCCGACATCTCGACGTTAAAACTGCCTTTCTTAATGGAGTGCTCAAGGAAGATGTCTTCATGAATCCCCCCGAAGGTATGGAATTGAAACCAGGATATATTTTGAAGTTGCTCCGCTCGTTGTATGGTTTGAAGCAGAGCCCTAAATGTTGGAACGATCGGTTTCACGACTTTATTACTAGCATGGGGTTCAAACAGTCAACAGCGGATGTTTGTCTGTACTACAGATGTTACGAGGGCACAGTTGTATATTTGGTTATATATGTTGATGACATGTTGCTGTGTGGTAGTACTACGGATGTGGTCAACTACGTTCGTGATAGGCTCGCCAGGGAGTTTCGGATGACGGACCTTGGGGTGCCTAATATGTTCATGGGGCTTCGTATCAAGATGAATCCAGAGGAAGGCGTTCTGCAGATCGATCAAGCAGGTTACACCTCGCGCTTGTTGGATAAATTCGGAATGACTGGCTGCAACCCTGCTGCAACCCCCATGGAACAGAATCTGAAGTTGATGCTTGGCGTGAAAGCAGACAAGGTTCAAGAGCCCTACCGTGAACTCATTGGCAGTCTAATGTTCCTTATGTCTGGTACCCGGCCGGATATCTGCTTTGCTCTGACGTACCTTGCTCGTTTTCAAGAGAATCCTACACAGGAGCATTGGCAGTGTTTAAAGCGTGTTTTACGCTACTTGAGTGGCACGATCGACGTGGGACTGCAGTTTAGTAAGCGTGACGATGAACCAGCCCTTAGTTGTTACGTTGACGCAGATTGGGCAAATGACTTAGTGGATCGCAAGTCAACTACTGGTTTCTTCATTAAGGTGTACGGAAACGTAGTACAGTGGTGTAGCCGCAAGCAAGCCATAGTGGCCCTCTCTAGTTGTGAAGCAGAGTATGTAGCAGTCTGTGATGCCGCCAAGGAAGTACTATGGCTACTGAAAGTCATGAATGATTTGAACCTACAAGTGCAGCTTCCAGTGACGATGCTTGAAGACAACTCGGGATGCATAAGTGTTTCGGAAAACCCAGAGACGCGCCGTTCCAAGCATTATGATGTTCGATACCATTTTCTACGAGAGAAGGTTAGGGAGAAGATACTAAAGCTGAAACGGATTCCATCTGAGAGTCAGGTTGCAGATACCTTAACTAAAGCACTAGGCAAGGTTTTGTTTGTACAACATCGAGAGGGATTAGGATTGGTGAACTTGAGAGGAGGTGTAGTGACGTCAGTAGGTCAGACATAGACAGGGCAAGTTACCATACCTGGTATATCAAAAACCTTGCTACCGTGATGAATCTTAAATGTCATTCAGTATAAAAACGAGAAAAATAAACGATACACGTTCTGTTTAAGAGAAAACTATCTCCGCGTTTTTTTATCGGAATATCGCGTCGGATTAACTGTCCCAACCACGGAATCTCTTCCCGGATCTCAACAGTCCTGTGAAAAGATACTGGACAATAATTAAGCGGCATCTCAAGAAAGATGGAAGTGAAGTAAGCTCTGTTGATTACTTCAAGAAAATTTGGTCTGCGGCACAACGAAATGTTACGGAGAAAGTTGTGCAGAATCTAATGGGAGGTATCAAGAGGAAAGTCCGAGCGTTCTTCAGAAATGCGAAGTAAATGTTCAAACTCTCGTGAATTCGGCCACATGTATGTTGATTGTATTAAATAAAAAATAAACTTATGAATTTGTTCGAAAATAAATAGTTTCTATTGAAAAACAGGTGTCCACTTTCTTTAATGAACAGTCCTTAGTGCGTCAACTCTCGCTCAAATCAACCACGTTACCAATCAGAACAACCGTAGTCTGGACCTCTGCTTTGTCAGTAGTGCACAGGAGCGATGTGGATTTACCCATAGGTGCGGCGATAGAAAACTAGTCGGCTCTTCCATTCCTACAGCGTTCTTATGGGAGTGACGTCATGTTTACAAATATAGAACATGACGTCACTCCCATAAGAACGCCGTAGGAATGAAAGAGCAGACTTGTTTTCTTTTCGCCGCACCTTAGGTGATCCACATCGGCACAGGAGACTGCTCCACTTTAGGCGCCGTCCACAAATTACGTAACGCTCTGGGGGGAGGGGAGGAGTACGACCGAGCGTTACGATCCTTACAAATTTCTTGAGGTTTTTATACAAAAAAGCGTTAGAGAGGGGGTAAAAAATGTTGATTTTAGCGTTACGTAATAAATGGATGCTACCTTATGCGAAGCTCCTGTTCCTTTAGTAAAATTAACAGTCTACCACCCTCCTTTGCAGTTAACAATCGACGCTAACTCGCCGCTTGAATTTGTCAATTTCACCGACTGCCGTTTCCTATGGCAATTCCGCAAGGCTGATCATCGTAGATTCAAAGTATCACTGAACTGTTATCCGGCCTTGATTGGGGTTATCTCCTTAACACCGAAGTCCGAAGACATTGAGCTTGCTGCTCAAACTTTGTCCAATGTGCTGGCATACGTTGTTGACAGACACGTCCCCAAGAAGCTGCATCGTAATACATCGCGTCGTCCTTGGGAAGCAAGTGAACATAGAAATCTGGAAAGAGGGCCGCTCTGAGGAAATTCACCAGACACCACTGCTACTCCGAAACTATTGCTTTTTTCACTGAAAATTTTCGTTGCTTCGCTGAAGAACTTGACGGTTTCTTCCAGCGAAAGCTTACGCGATATAGCAAATCGCTAAATTTCACACTAACACAGCAAAAAAATGCGTCGACAATAACTTAATACACATGCATTTTCTGCGAAAAGCTCTATTTGCATGACAACAATCCACTCCCATAACTAACGGGCGGCCGCCGTCAAATATCAGGATTGCCAACTGTCCGGCGACTGCTGTCATGTTTCTTTGTCGCCGAATCTGGCGCTGGGTCTTCGGCGCGGAAACCCAAAGGTGGGAATAAAATTTTGGGGTTTGCGCGCAATACTATGTGAGGATTGTTGGAACTAGTCCACCATGGACACGCAGGCCTTAGCGAGGTTAGCTCCGTCGATGACCGTTTCTTGTCCCCCCCCCCCCCGCTTGCGAGTCAGCCGCGTAGTCGCCAGCTAAGAATAGGACTACTAACCCCAATTTTCAAGGTGTCAAGCGACCCGTCCACGAAGTCCAAAATAAGTAAGGACCTGAAAATGGCCGTGTTGCGTTGCGACTTCGTATGTCGATGGACGACGCCAAAGCAGGATCACGTGAGCCTCGAGAAGAGCTGAGACGAGACTCACGAAGAGGAAAAAAAGGAACGTCAAGTGTAGCTCAACTGTGCTGTCAGCTGTAGCCCGTTTGATTACGTTACTTAAAACGAGGAAATTATTGCTATCCGAGATAAATTCTGAAGCCAAAATTCACTCCGAGCAGCATTTTCTTCTCCTGTGCTGCAAGAATAAATTGAAATCAATATATTCCAATGATTACTTTGCTTGGCGATTGTTGGCGATGCAACATTTCACCTCAACATGATTTTGTGCGTGAATGGGATTCAGTCACACTGCATGTGAGATGATGCAGTCACGTACGTGTTTGAACACCAGCCCAAAACCTAATGTCAACACAGATAGGAAGAAGAAGAAAAATAACAAACTGGAGAAAAAGAAGACCGTCTTAGCGAGTCTCGTCTCAGGTGAAGACTACAGCAGCGGAGGAAACCGGTGAAAGTAAGGTTACGAAGTCTACCCAGACGGAAGCCTTGGCTTTCGCAGGAAGTCCAAAAGGTGTGGCGGTGCCCGCAAGGCTAGGAAGATGCTAACCCCGAAGGTGGACAGTAATGCCGGCAAGTCGGACCCCAGCCAGGCGTCCCGGAAAGCTGGGAAGGGTGGGCCTGAAAAGGCTGGCCCGTCCTGGATGGCAGGGAACAGGGGATTGCGACCGTTGTTAGGCCCTCAACATCCACAGAGTAGGGCGAACCAAGGGGAGGACCCCTTTTGGACGAAAGTCGAACGAAAGAAGAAGAAGTCAAAGCCGCAGGTAGAAGTAGCTTGGGACGCCAAACCAAGGCGTAAGAGAGTAGGTGCCAAGCGCGAGAAAGGCGACACGCTCGTCATCAAGACCGAACAGTCGAAGGACTCGGACGTCTTGAAGGCGGTGCAAAGCGACGCCAAGCTCGTGGATCTGGGAGCCGACGTGCGCAGTATCAAACGTATTCGTACGAGCGAGATGATTCTGGGCAATAGAGTAGAGGTGAAGGCTCTCACACAAGAGGCGACTCTGAAAGTGTAAACACTAGACGAGGTCACCGAAATGGAATAGCTCGTCACGGCACTGCGGCAACAGTGCGAGGTGCAGGCGGCCGCCGTAGCCAATAGGCTACGGAAAGGGCTGACAGGGACACAGGTAGCTTTGGTGTGCATGCGATGCGACCATGCCTAGGCAAGGCCACCCCAGAAATGGGAGACCTCCGGCTTTCTGGTATGGACTCAAACGATTGCGGACTTGCGCCGCGCCTGCCTACGGGCTAGGCAGTGGATGCAGTGAGCACGATCTGAGGAATAGCGAAACGAACGGTGGGGTGTGTTCGTCGCTGACAAAGTCACGCTGAAGACCGAGATAGGGGCAAGCAAAAGGCCTCCTTTGAGGGTCTCTACCAGAGTGCCAATGCAAATCCGTGTGGTGATGCCTACAGGATCGTGATGGCCAAGACAAGAGATGAACATAGTTCTTGGCCTCTTTTCGTAGGAGAACTGGGGACTGAGGCTGGCGATGAGGAGAGGGTCACCGATGAGGAACTTGCGGGGACAGTAAAATCCCTTAGCGTAGGTAAGGCCCTATGTCTGAACGGTGTTCTGAACTTGGCCTTAAAAGTAGCTATTGCAGAGGCTCCAGGGATGTTCAGGTCTACTATGCAGGAATGCCTGGACGAGGTAGTTTTCCCAGAGGTTTGGAGGCGGCAGAGCCTGGTTCTATTGCCAAGGAGCTGTCCATAAACCACGTGGTCATTTTTTTGGGACTTTTCAAACCCACCCCCCCCCCCCCCCCCCGCGTGGTCATTTGTCCATACAAAATTTTTTTTGTGTCCATACAAAATGGTCATTGGCCGAACCCCCCCCCCCCCCACCTTATGACCACGTGGTTTATGGACAGCACCCAAGGGCGGGGAAACTACCCGGATATTCGTCGGTATACTGATAAATATGTTTGATCGACACGGCGGAGAAGGTGTGAGAAAAGATCATCTTCAACAGAATGTTGAGACACACCGAGGGTGGATTCGTCTTCCGGAAGGGGAGGTCGACCGTAAACGCTAACTTGTCGGTTACATAGACCGCCGAAGCGTAAGAGGAGAAAACAGCGTAAGGAGATGTTGATCAGCCGCTCCTAACCTGGAGAGCAGAGGCTCCGACATTCTACTTCCCTGCCAGCCTACGACCAAAGTTCCCCCGGTGTTAGTTACCCGATCTTCCCTAAAGTTGCCGGGCTGCGGACCAGTCGACCAGTGTCTTTCGGATAGGAATTGCTAGGAAGCGGGTAATGACGCGTTACCCAGCCGTTACCGTGCGGGTAATTACAAAGTTTTTTATAACAAAAGAAAAACATGTGATTGAGCCAATTAGGCCATGGTCTAGGAATTTCTTCGAATTTACGAAAGAATATAGATAGTCATACGTTTGAACCAATCATCCAATACTTAGTGATTGAATATACCTGAGTCTTTAAAATGTTTCCTGTTGACATAGACAGCATAGCATCACGCGACGACGCGACACTGAGGAAAGCAATGACGATAAACGTTGCGACAGTTGTTGGATGTTATGTACACAGTCATAGAGGCTGTCTCTCAGTGCCCTCCCGAAAAGAGTTATTAGAATTTCACATCTGCTTCCCTCAAAAAATTGATTTTCGATTGTGTACCATCCGACGGTGACCTTTCACCACCATTAATAATTATTTTTTCTTCTTCTTTTTAAAGACAATTGGTCGGTGAGGCGGCGCGAAGATGGAATCCGTCAGCATGGTCGGTGCCAACGGCGGAGGGTGTCCCGATGCCGATGGGACACCCCTGTTGATAAAAGCCGCCCGAACCGATCCACAGTTACCACAACCGCAACCGCCACCTGTTCCAGGCTCGGTGTCTTCCTCGTCGGCGCTGGAGGAGCATCCAGCGGTGGACGACGAACCGAATCACTCGGATAAGGTTTGTCATTGCGGCCGGGGGGTCTAGGTGGTGGGTGGATGGAAATCCTAAGAATGACATCGCACGTTGCTTTATCAATAATGTATTCCCACAATACGGAACGAGACGATGATGATGATGGGTTCCATCCAAGACGCGATTGACGTCATCCATATCCGGCGTGGTCGACGTACGGTCGTTCCTAATGTTCTCTCCGTTTCTTCTTCTTCTTCTTCTTGTTCTCTTTCAATTTCCGCCAGCTTGGTGTACATCTGATTGTTAGTTTTCGCGATATCTGTGTCTTTACGTTGGTCCTGCCTCTGGGGACGCTGTTCGTGTGCTTCGTGACGGCGTACATCTTCCAGCCCGATGAAGTCCACGAAACCCACTGTCGGGTAAGGAAAATGCTGAATACTTGGCTGGGGTGGGGGTGGGGAGGTATTGTTCTTTGCTGACAGTTTTCTTGCATTTCCATTTTTAGGTTTACAATGTTATCCCTTCGATCAGTGCCATCACCGGTGTCAGCCCCCAGAGGTACTTGTGGCGGATCTCGATAGCGCTGCACATCGGACCAAGGATTATTATAGCCTTCGTGTACAAGAACTATTACCGGGCGTTGATTCGGGAGCTCAGCGATTTAGTGGTGAGTTATGTCTTGAATCTATGGCTATATCTACGGTTTGCTACTACAAGGTTGATGGAGCTTTTAATTTAAAATCGGAAATTCTGAAATAAATTTGGAGAGAATGTTAAATGGCATTCTGATTTAGTTCTTCGAAAAAAAAGGCGTATTCCCAAGTAACCAAAAGTTCCGCTTCCCATGACAAAATGCACTTTCAAGTTCCGCGAAGTTGAGATAAAGTTCAAAATGGAACTTTCTGGCTGCTTAAGAAGCCTCGATGAACCTTGCTGGAAATTTGATCACAAGTTCCGGCAAGGCTCATTGTTAGCCTCTTAAGCAGCCAGAAAGTTCCATTCGGAACTTCATCTGAACTTCGCGGAACTTGAAAGCTGCTTAAGATGCTACTCGGAGCTTTGTCGGAACTTTCAAGTTCATAGAAGTTCAGTACAGTAGCATTGTGTTTCAATGAAGATTAAATTTATTTCTTTTACAGAAAACAACTGCACGAATAAAAGACAAATATGAATTTATCAAATCAATAAATACTAGGCTTGAGCAAAAAAAAAATTGCCGCCCATCGGATTCGAACCGATAGTCGCTGCGTGAGAACCCTACACTCTACCACAGTACTACAGTTGCGATTGAGTGGACAGCAGGTAAAGTCTGACTTGAATCGATTTTCTGTCAGCAGCTAGTTTTGCACATTTGTACAGTAGTGAAGTTAGCTTGACTTTGTCAAGTGTCTTCAGCAGCGCAGCGGTAAGTCGGCAGGCTATCACGTAGGAGGATCCACTTCAAATCTACATATCTGCGACAGGTGTAAAAATATAATTATCAGAAGCAATTTCCAGACGTGAATCACAAACCCACCAACAGGGTTGGGATTCTGAAAAACACATGTTTGTTTCTGCATGAATTTTGTCAAAGTTCTGTCAGAAGCTGCTTTAGAAGGCTATCCAGCGTGCTTATGTGAACTTTCAAGTTCCAAAATTACTTAAAAATGAAGCTGCTTAGAATGCTAATGAGCAACCTCGAACAAGCTGCTTAGCTTATAAAGTACCCTTTTATCTGAACTTTTGGTTACTTGGGTTCCTTATAGGTGGTGAAATAATATAAAAACCCCAGGTTTTTAGAAATTTGTAGATTCGACCAAAAATTTGGATAACTTTTGCAGAGATCTTACATCTCTCAATATAAGGCCTATTTAGGCGCAGCGGTTAACGCAAAGGTTTTCAAGATGACTAGACTTTCATTTTCAAGTTTCTTGGGATCTTCAGAGGGGCGTCGGAAGGGTCCTCAGGGCTTCTAATGGGGTTTCAGGGATGTTTCAGAGGCATTTCCGGGATTTTCAGAGGATTTTAGAAGAATTCCGGAGGGGTTTTGAAAGATTCATGGAAATTTAGATAGTTTTCAAGGAAGTTGCACGGATTTTCAAAGGGGTTTTAAAACGTTTCAGAGTTTCAGGTGATATCAGGGGTACAGACCCCTTGAAACCACAGAAAAACCGCTGCAATGCTCCTGAAACCTTCTGAAACGCACTGAAACACTGAATCGGCTCTGAAATCTCATGAAACACCTTTAAATCCCCATGTGAATTTTAACTTAGGCTTATTATTCACACCTTGGAACACCCCTAGACCGCTTATGGGACTCCCTGAAACAACTCTGAATCCCTCGGTAGTCAGGATGAGTCCTTCTTATTTGATGCCGTAGAGCAACTCAATTCAACGGTCTTCAAGACGCGTTTTTCGATTCCGCAAGCCTCCACACGTTCAAAGACGATGGCTTTCAAGGCACAACCTTTTGCACAGGAAAATAAACACATTGCAATACGACGGTCTTCGAGATGCGTCCTTCTTTTCCATTCTCGACGGCCTTCGAAGCACGTCCTTCTTTTCGATTTCTCGACGGCCTTCGAGGCGCGTCCTCCTTTTCCATTCGCGCCGGCCTCCGAGGTGCGTCCTTTTTCATTCTCGAAGTCCTTCGAGACGCGTCCTTAATTCTCGATGGCCTTCGTGACGCGTCCTGCTTAGATTTATCGACGACCTTCTAGGGCGCGTCCTTTTTTTATTCTCGACGGCCTTCGAGGTATGTCCTCTTGCCCATTTCAACGGCCTTCAGGCGCGTCCTTCTTTTCGATTTCTCGACGGCCTTCAAGGCGTGTCCACCTTTTCCGTTTTCGACGGCTTTCGGGTGCATCCTTTTTTTTCGGTATCTGGACGGCCTTCGAGGCACGTTCTTTTTTCATTCTCGATGGCCTTCAGGCGCGTCCATCTTTTCCATTTTCGTTAGCCTTCGAAGCGCGTCCTTCTTTTCCATTCTGGACGGCCTTCGAGGTGCGTTCTTCTTTTAGATTTCTCGACGGTCTTCGAGGCGCGTTTCTCTTTTCCATTTTCGACTGTCTTCGAGGTGCGTCTTTCTTTTAGATTTCTTGAAAGCCTTCGAGGCGCGTCTTTATGTTCTATCTATTTGACGAATCACACGGCATTTCTCTGCAAAACAAAACTCATAACTTCCGCTTCACAAAACTGTATTTTTCAAGATTTTCACTTATCTGGCTGAGCGATTCTCACCTAAGTACGTCCGACGTAGTCTAACACTGACCGATGCAAAAAAGAAGAGTCGTGAACCGCTTTGATCTCGACAGCAGCTGTTAGTCGATAGGGTAAGCGTTACCCCGGAATGCCTTTGAACCCCCTTGTAAACTCTGGAACGCCCCTGGAACCTCATGTTTGATGCTTGGAAAAATTTTGGAAAAACGGGTGCCGCCAGGAAGTAACTTGTGTTTACACTTTGACGCGAAGGCGGTTTGCGCGCCTACTAGATTGCTTGATGTGTATTTGGCAGACCATGTGCTAACATTGGAAGGCTAGTCGAACAACAATGCAGATTCAGTACCACACATCCTCCCCCTTCTCAGGAATGAATATAGTAGTAACAGAAGCTTTCATCCTTAGATACCTACTACATAATTATCAATTTCTTTTCGTTCATTTTAAACATCAGCCTTTGCCGCAGTTGTTCATGTTTTGATGTTGTTGCTGTTTTATTTAATTTGTATTAGCAGAATCGATAATCAATGAGCAGTGTGCGGTAATATATACCTATCTACTGTTCACATGTCTACCATCAGCAAAGTTCTACTGAATACCTGCGACTACTAGTATGTAGTATAGTACTACCATTAAACCAGACGTCGAACATTTGAGCCGCGACACCACCCAGTTTGAGATTGTTTTCATCACGGTGGCTTCTCGTTGACACGTGACAGCTGGGTGTGGCGTATTTTTCATTACACCTACAAAGCTAGCCATGAAAATGTTTGACACTTCTCAGGTCATTTTGACAGACCACACACATGCACGAAAAAGAAGGATCATATATTCTATTCAGTGAACCAAAATTCAACCATCGCGTAACAATAATGACAATGTCGCAACCTGCATTTGTTGCGACAATCCACCCAATGCGACATAAGTTTGTCCTGAACATAATAGGACAAAGATCGTGCAACAGGAGTTTAGAGATTTTAAGCCTTACATTATGATCTTGTACCGACTTTTCGAACCCTCTAAGCAGAAAACCCTCTTCGAATGAGTGTTTTCAGTGTTGTACCTTTTAATTCCGCCCTAAATTGCTTATCCTTGGACAGATATGCGTATTTCGATTACCACTTGTAATCTTCCTCAGTATCAGCTATCCACTTCCGTTTGCCTGCAACAAAATTTTTCGAGATCATGTCATTATCTGTTACCAGTTGGGATAATGAGTAATCGCCGCGCCTTCTTTGTTGCTTGTTTTGTGCCTCTTTTGTCTGACAATTCTCTTCACTGATTCTACTCAATCGATCTTGTTGCCTAACGTATTTAAGGCCTTTTCTTGTGTCATCACAAAATGGCTTCTTCAGAATCATCATCCAAATTCAACTTTACACAGTATTGCACTAATACATTTACGCAAGAAAATCGACGCTTACCTTTTCTCTAAAATTCTCCACTTCACGCAAGATATTTTGAAAGGAAACATAGAACACACTGTTCCAATTAAAATTCTCTTTCGAACTATCTATACCACAAAGAAATATTTTCACTCAAACTTGAAAATTATTCAAATTTGTCTCAAACGCACCGAGGGTTCGATGGCAATGTTTACCATCCACCACAGTACAACGACGACGGCAGCAGCGCGACGCGACGGTGCCGTCCGGCGCACAATCATCGATCATTGAACGCAGTGATGTCGATCTTGCGGGCCAATTCATCAATAAAATCAACCAAAATCATTGAAAAGGTCAACTCAAATTTATCGATTATACGTCGTAAAATCGAAAACTATTCTTCGAATGATTATTGTTGTACTTTGAATCACATATGATAGTCATAAAAGCAAATAATTTTTATTTGTGCAATCTCCTCCGCACTGTCCGCCAACACTGCTGCTGCTTGCAAACATCAACAGCGGAAGAGCATACTAAGAGTATTCGATCATTTTTAGCTTATTACACATAAAATTCGGCGTTTTTCGTAATATTGAGACATGTTTCATTGTTATTTACCAAAACAGAGTAGTCTACTGCTTGAATTGGTTTAAAATGATTGATAATCTTGAAATGTTTACATTGGTGAAAGCGTGACAAAGAGGTGCTGTTTTTGTTTGTTTGTTTATAAACCATATGTAAAAAGGCAACACCACTACTGTTGCGCTCGATGATTGTTAGAAATAAGAATCGAAAAAGAAGTGCTGAAATAGGAGTGATACGGGGAGTCACCTTAAATACCAAGGTAAGATATTCCCGCAAATGTCAATAAAGAGACTCACCAACACATCTGCGTTAGTTATGAAAAGTTGGTGTTTTTACTCTAAAACGTCACTATTTCAGCAAAGTTTGTGAAGTTTCATTAGTTTGGATGTTTCTAAATGCTGAAAAAATATGATTCTAACCAATTAAAAATATTTTGTCTCCGATTTTCAAGTGGCGATATTTCCTGTTTTATTGCAGGGAGGTCCCTTTTAATCCAGTGATATGCAATTAAATAAATGCTTCTAAGATGGGAGTGCTTAATTTCTTAAGAAAGTTAACTAAATAGTGATGTGCCTATACAAATCAGCGCAAACTTCATAACTATTTTTTTGCTTTTTTCCTTTTTTCACTAATCCATGATTATTAGCGGGAATCTCTTACCTTGGTATAGATACTTTGCTTGTTGCCGTCCTTCTCATGTTCATGTTACATCTGTCAAAATGACCTAAGAGTTGTCAGTCATTTTGTGGCTATGTTCGTTGGTGTAATAAAGAATTGCTGCTGATCAAACGTAGAGTAGACAAACAACCTGTAACGATACAAATAGACGATTTTCGAAAGGACACGAGGACTTCATACTCACGATCAAGCTTACTCAACACATCTCTAATGTCTTCCTTTTAATGTTTTCCCTGAGGGATGCACATGGTGAAAGTTGTGCACAACCTTCGCATTTTAACCGTTATGTGTCCGACAAACTGTATTTTAAATGGGCGCTGGGTACCCGGGTATTCTGTCGGACACATAAGGGTTAACCAGTCAAACCGATCATGCATCACGATAAACTTGCAAAGCTTAAGTATTAAACAAATATTGAATTTTGCTATTTTTTGTTTTTTTTTATGACTACATAGGGGGATTAGGGGCATAATGGACACCCTAAGCAAATGCGTATGTTAGGCCTGTACAACAGAAAAAAACTTAACATATTATCAGTTGGCTTACAACTTTAACTTGTTTTCTACGTATTTCAATCATTTACAGCTGGTAGAATGTCATTATTGTGGAGAAATAATGAATTGAAAATTGTGTGTTTTTAGGGCTGGCAGGAAAGGTACGGGGTGAAATGGACACCCATCGGGGCATAATGAACACCCCTGCATATTTTATGCTGTATCTTTGAGAATATAGATCAGATAAGTAACTTGCCAACGGAGATCAATACCACAGATATAATACTCCATCTTGGACGAGTTTACATAACTTCAAAGTTAATTAAATAAATTATAGGCTAAAATAATCATATTGATTTTTTTCAAACTCTCTAAAACGCCTAACAGTATGCAACGCGCGTACATCCATTCATAATTGCCAGTGCTCATTTTGCCCCGAATAGACTACAACACTAACTTTGCTATTTTACTTTATCCATTACAAAATCTACGTATACATGTAGATAAGCTAACAATTCACTTGTTTTTGTAGTGGACACACTCAATCACACGTAATACCTTATTTGCTGCTGCTTCGAAATTATAAGAAATCCACCATATGAAACACATACTTCAATTTCAATGATATTTTGGTTATTTTGAAGGAATACAAATGGTACTTTTGAAAAATAGAACAATGACTTGTTCCTTTACACTTATGCATTGAAAGTTTTACATAAAAGTCAACGTTTTCGGCAAAAACAGAGGTGTCCATTATGCCCCTAATACCCCTACCAAACCAAAATATGTAATCCGAGTCTCACAGTTCTTCCCTTAGGCATATCTTCTGCATGTATTATTCTTGAACTACAGCATCTTCTACAGCTATCATATAATCTATTTGCTGAATCGTCAACAATGTGTCTTCACCCCTTTGGTTAGATTCTGATGGAACAACAATTATACAACAAACAAAAATTCATAAGTTTGAACGTCAGACCATATGATAGATCAATCGAGACCAGAAACAGAATTTATTACAAAAATAAGGGTGTGGTCATCCGGACACGCTGTGGACTGTTTCTACTGTCGCCATGAGACAGAATTTCTTACAAATGTAGGGGTGCGGTCATCCTGACATGCTATGGACTGTTTATACTGTTGCCATGAGACAGACTTTTTTTTACAAAAATAAGGGTGCGGTCATCCTGACACGCTATGGACTGTTATACTGTCGCTATGAGATAGAATTTCTTTCAATGTCCATCTGGACGCGCCGTGGACTGTGTTTACTGTTACCATGAGACAGAATTTCTTACAAAAGTATGGGTATGGCCATCTGGACGCGCTGTGGACTGTGTTCATTGTTGCCATGAGACCGATTTATTTTAAATAAAAGTATGGGTGCGGTCATCCGGACGCACTGTAGACTGTTTTTACCTCGGTTTTTACTGTCGCCATGAGACAGAATTTCTTACAAATGTAAGGTTACGGTCATTCGAACGTGCTGTTGACTGTTTTAACGGTTGCCATGAGACAGATTTGTTTACAAAAGTAAGGGTACGGTCATCAGGACGCGCTATGGACTGTTATAATTGTTGCCATGGAACAGATTTGTATTTACAAAAATAAGGGTCCGGTCGTCCAGACACGCTGTGGACTGTTTCTACTGTCGCCATGAAACAGAATTTCTTACAAAAATAAGGGTGCGGTCATTCGGACTCGCTGTGGACTGTTTTTACTGTCGCCAAGAGATAGAATTTCTTACAAAAGAAAGAACGCGGTCGTCCGGACATGCTGTGAACGCCCCAGAAACCCTCAGCGTCTCCCATCAAGCTCACTGGAGCACTTCGAAAACTTCTAGGACTCTCTTAAAATCCGCTGAAATACCCTGGAACTTATATGAAACACCCTGGAACCCCTTGAACCCCCTTGAAACCCCCTAGAACTTCTGAAACCCTCTTGGAAAACCATGAAACGACCATGGAACCCCATGGAATGCTCTTTCTTGAATACACCTTTTTACACAATACACAATTCCCCGGAATACACCTGTGCAACAAACTGCCCATTGTAAAAAGGCAGTTTGTTACAAGTTGGCATATTTGATTAAAAGCAGTAGTTGAGTGTTTTTGAGTGTCCAAATTTACTTTGGACCAATCAATTAGAATTGAATCGATTTGGCCTAGATCCACTCGCCACTGCGAGCATAACAAGCCACATATAGCCCTGACTTTGAATATTTTTCAAGTTCAAGGGGAGAAAACTTTGCATACACCATATGCGACAATATTTATAAACACTCTTCCTCTAGAACGACCACCGATAGTATGGCGTTTAGCTGAGAGTGGTTTATGTTTGGAGAAATATCGATCGGACGCGCGATCAAAACGCAATGCGTGTTGCAAGCGACAGTCCGTCTTGGGTTTTCTTTTTGTTCTTCCATTTAGAACAGATTACCTCTTATGGAACATGGCATATGTTTCGATGGATGGAGATAGGAATCCATTCAATGATTCATAAAGGCATAGATTCAGCCACTTATTCAAGGCGAGAGCCTGGGGTAAGGAACAATCGATCCAACTGTGATTATGAGTATTCGTACTACTGGGGTTCTCGAACGAATTTGAGTACGAGACATTTTCTTCATATATTTGAGTACGAATCAATCAATTGGGAAACTTCATTTTCATCACGAATTAGATCTTATCCCCACCACTTCATATTGATAGTGTGTGAAAATTTTATTTATGGATAGGGGTTGCAAATTTGGAATATCATACCCCCCACCATATTTCGAATAAATATTTCCGAAGGTGAACCGATCTCTCCCCACCACTCTTTAGGGATATTTTGTAGGATCCGTATTATCCCGATCAAGAATAATCGTGGATCCGATCTCTCTCTTTCATTCGTCACGGATAAAAATTCCGAAGTTGAACCGATCTCTCCCCATCATGATACTTAGATACTTAGATCGGCACCTGAGTTTTCAACACCACTGCGATAGGATTAAAGCACAATGCGAAAGCCGACTGAATCTGATACGAGTAATTACCAGCAAACACACCAAGAACAATCGTGATGTAGGATTACGGATCACACACGCCATCGTTTGCAGCAAACTACTCTACGGTGCTGAACTACTATGTAGAAGCTCGGACATCGTAATTAACAAGCTTGCGCCAACCTTCAACCGATGTATCCGCAGTCTGTCTGGCCTTCTTCCCTGTACACCAGCAGCATCCGCATGCGTCGAGGCTGGTACTCTCCCTTTTCGACACATTTTCGCTATAGCCGTGTGCTCAAAAGCCGTCAGTTTCCTGGAAAAGACGAGCGGGGATGACGAGGAAGTGTTCCTCCTCAAAGAGGCCAACAAGCTCCTCCAACAAATCGCCCACCAAACCCTCCCCCCGGTGTCCACGGTCCACTGGGTCGGAGACGAAGCGTGGGACTTTTCTCCACCCAGAATCTTATGGGCACTAAACACTCCAACCAAAGCAAACCTAAACCCCAACACTGTGGTCCCACGCTTCAACGAGCTCATCAAAACAAAATTGAATGATTACAAACTTATCTACACCGATGGATCCAAGACATCTGGTGAAGTTGGTTATGGCGTTTATGGCCCGAATCTAGGCCCGAATATCAATACAAGTGGAAGCCTTCCCAAACCTACTTCGATTTTCTCGGCCGAAGCAACGGCCATCCTTCTGGCTGTTACCAATCCCGAATCTACTTGGAAGGCCATTGTCACTGACTCAGCCAGTGTACTGAAGGCCCTGGAGAATCCAAAAAACCGACACCCCTTCGTGCAAGCTATTAGAAAAGCTTCGAACAACAACACCATATATGTCTGGGTTCCCAGCCATTGCGGTGTTAGCGGAAACGACGCTGCCGACAAGCTGGCAGCAAGTGGCAGATCAAAAACCCCAGCAAATCTTGAAGTGCCTGCAGATGATTTAAAAACATGGGTTAAATCGATAATCGCCTTGTCTTGGGAGAACGAATGGAATCAAATACGCGATCCTTTTCTACGAAAAGTAAAAGAAAATACAAATCGCTGGTCTGACACCAACAACTGCATATTTTGTTTTTCGAAATTTTTCAAGAGTAACATTTGAAGAGGGCCTAATTTTTTTCATAGATTTTTTTCAAATCTATGTAACTCAAAAATGACAAGACCTACAAAAAAAGTGTTGTATGGCGCACTATCATGAAATTCATGAAATTTCATGAAGTTTTTTAGAAAAATATCTAAAAAATACAAAATTAATTCCTACACTGAAAAATAAAGGTTTTAAAAATTTAAATCGATATTACAAAAAACCCTATGTTTTTAAATCGATGATTTTTTTCTGGAGAAAGGTATTTCAATTACCTACATTTTCTCCAAACAATGTTGCTGTGACATATTTAAGGGAAAAAAGTTTTTCTAACAAAAACTTTTTTCATGTCTACATTGAGTGAATATATTTCATCGTGTTTCGTGCCAACATGGCCATATATAGGTTCAGCAGCCTCTCATCAACCAATGAAAGTTTATAGAAGTTCAAAAAATTGTTTAAGAAGCAACTTTGCATAATCTAATATTTATCTAGACGAAAAACAAAATATGCAAAGTTGCTTAGAAAGACCTATTGTTTATGCCCATAAAGTTTCGTTCGATTCTGAGGGGGTGCTGCCAGCCCCATAGAAGGGATGGCGCGAAATTCGTCTAAAGTCTTCTAGCCATTGACCATCCTTGATCTCATTAGTAATCACGAGATCTAAGTAATGAATCCGCCTATTATTTACATTTGTGCACTCCGACTCATTATCTCAATGAAGGTTCCTTGAACGATTTTGGAGAACAACAAAATTTACCCACCACGATCATGCGGGACAATCACATGTTATAGGTCGGACTCGATTATCCGGGTGACTCCAAAATCATTTCACCCCGGATAATCTAGCCATGCTTCTTTTCTTTTATTTTTGATGTTCTTCAATCAAAAACTGTTCGTTAAACATAGAAGCTATCATACATGACGTTGTAGTGCCTAAACTTAACGTCAGGTATTATTATAACCATGTTTTTTGAAAATGAAATTTTGGCTGAAAAATGTGAAAAAATGAAAAAAAAATTCAAATATGGTAAATCCAATTTTCAGGTGTTGTATTTGATGTTTATCACATTTTTTGACATATTATAATCTTAAATCTTGTAAACAAAGCATAAAAAAATTTTTCCCCGGATAATCGAGCCATTTTTGCCGGATAATCGAGCCCCGGATAATCGGGCCCCCGGTTAATTGAACCCCCGGATAATCGAGTCCGACCTGTAATTGTTAATTGTTAATTCGGAACATTGTATCAAGTACCTAATTGACGGTGCTGGTGACTTCGATGATAGAGGTCAGCATTGGTATGCTGTTGTGAGATAATCATGCACGAATTATTACCGCAGGTATCTGTTGATGAAGACCTGCAATTGTTGAGTGTTCTAAACGTATTAACGTGATTTATTGTTATCTGAGTTCTCTTACGTATTCTTGTTGAAGTTAATAAGTTTAATCTTAATTTTATTTCTTTTCTAAACAGCGGATCAAGAAAGCGACCAATCTTCTCAGGATTGTCCACGGTTTAAACATAGTGGAAATCAGTGCCCTCTGCTGCGTTACCTATGTTTCCAACAAGGAAAACTATCGTAAGTATCTTGCATTCCTTTGCTTAAGAAAACATCTCCAGAATGCGCCTAACCTGATCACTTCTTCCACCACCACCAGCCGTTCACGAGAAGGTCTTCATCCTTTTCATGACTTCGTCGTTGTCCTATATGCTGGCCACGCTCAAACTCCTGAAGGTGCTCCAGCCGAACGGACCGCAAACGCCCCAGGAGGACAGCTCCCTCCGGTACAAGAAGGCCTTCTTTGCCCTCTCGATCGCCTCCACCGTTGGGTTGATTTTGTTTTTCCTGAAGCATCGCTTCCTGTGCCACGATTTGGGTAAGTTCTGAAGCAGACGAAATGAAGTGGACAAAGACTGATCAATGTATCTTTTCTCGTCTCGGAACAGCCTTCAGTTGGTTCGCCCTGTGCGAGTACATCGTGGCGTCGGCCAACATGGGCTTTCACTGCACCACCATGTTGGATTTCCCGACGGAGGACTTCATGATTGCCAAAAACGCCAACCGGTACCGGAAGAAGCACGCCACCATCAGTTGGAAGCTGGATTGAGGAGGCTGCTGAGCAGAAAGAGCAGTGTTGCCAATCGGTGCGATCGGCAGCCACATCAGTGTTGCCATTGTTGTTGTTGTTGTCGTCGTCAGCAGCAGTACCAACCGCCCACAGGCCTGCGGTTTGATATCTAGTGAATTCTCTTATGTTAAGTAGGTGCAAAAGTTAGCCGGAGGAAATCGTACCGAATCGGTATTATTGGCACAATTGGCAACGTTTCGGAGCGCAATCGGTGCTTCCAAGGGGTGCTTATTGAAGATTTTCCTTTCCGATCTGGTGTCTTCAGAAGATGTTACTGTAGGTTAGACGTAGAGTAGTGTAGACATTCCTTAATTTCCACTGCGTTAGCTTTACTTTACTTTCTTCTTCGTCAGATAAGTACACTCTGCCATTTAGACAAGACCCATTTCAGAATGCCTGGAGAGACACGTCAATTCGGAAGTCACTTTCACTTACAATAAAACCCGCATGTGTGCATTATCGTTATCAATTGGATAATAATATTGAAAACATACTTCCTGAATCAAAGATAGTCTTTGAAACTGGCGTGTATTTAGTTCAATGTGTTCTATTAACACTAAGCAGAACATTCTCACCGGAATCCATCCAAGGTAGCGCTGCCATCGTCATGAGAACGTCTTCACAGCGCAGTCAAGCTTGTTCCGCGTATGCATTCTGTCATCATTAGAACACGCGTCACTCTATCTCTCACAGAATTACGAATTACGGTACATTTGATTCTGCAACCACTCAAGAATCACTAATATCATGGTGTATAAGCCAAATATGTAAAAAATATGACATAAATTAGCTAAACAAAGATGCATTTTAAACGCTTTACACCATTTGCGTCACTCGAGCAGCTAGCAGCGGCATGTAAACACACAAAACACTTCCAAAGGGCGTAGCGCTGTCTTGTTTCTTGAAACGCGAAACTGAAATGGAAAACAATTCTTTCCAAAATCAATAAATCTACATTGACATTCACACAGCACAAACACTTTAACACACGGGAGAACTATTCGGATGGCATTGCACCGACCAAACCGTCAGCGAAATCGCGAGAATGCGAAAGAAATGTGACAAGCAGCTTGAAACACGTCTGCAAGGGGCAACGCCTACTGAGCCTTTCAACCGCTTGACACTTATGTGGGGTACACGTTTATTCAATGTTTTTTACCTAAATTCACAAGAATTACAATTTTCCAGGTGAGTGAACGAAGAACTCACCGTTGAACAGTTCACTCGTTACTCGTTACACTGTTACAGTAGACGTTCGATAAGTGCAACATGTTTACGTTTCAGTTACCGAATGAAATTCGCTAACTGCAACGACTAGCAGCCGTCAATCAGTTGTCAAATACTGGTGGACGCAGCCAGAATGAACTCAAAAACATCGCAATGCAGCTGTAGTGCATCCGAAAAACATTGCAACTCTGTTGACGTTTTGTTTTGGTGCGATAACTGCAAAATTATTGCACTTAGTGGACTTGCAGTTAAAAAGCATTGCAGCTTAACCGTTTGCGCCAAGCGAACGTCTACTATACTCGTCTCTAGACGTGTTTGTTATGAGTGGCGAGAATTTGTTGGGTGCCGTTTGACTGAGTTGATATTTAAAACCAGTCAAAATGGCATAGACCATAAACATAGCCAAAGTAATAGAGAGGGCACACAAACATATACAAAGAACAACTTGCGCCTTCTTGGATGGATCATGTGTACTCACGATGTTGAATGAGTGAGCGCTTAGTTGTCAATATGCCCAGCATGAGTTACTGTGTACTTATCTGAGAAGATATCATTAGTTACCTGTTATATTTTACTTAACAATAAATTGTTTACATTCCTTATTTTTCCAATATGTGTTTTTAATAACCTGTAACTAGTCATTTTCGAATTGCACTCTCAAAACAGGAAGCACAAGCGTCAAAAAGTAACCCAATACTCAAAATTGTAATTCAAAACAAATCGTAATGAATATAGGACTCCTCTGAATGAACTCAAAACGAAAATTAGACACGCAATTAGAACAAAAAGCAGATGAACAGTGATTTTAAGATATTATTAAATATTACCTATTGAACAAAGAAAAAAAAAAACACACGTATAGTCAAAATACACGAGAAAGGGTAAACCCACTCCTGTAGGAAACGATGAGAAACCGATTCTAGTCCTGATTGTATTTAGAGAAAAGAAAAAAAAAGAGATGCTAAGCATAATCTTACACAAAATTGGTACCTTAACATTGTAACGTATATAGTTATTATTTTTCACTTTCCTCTATAATGAAACTAGAAAACCGAAACGAAGAATAATGTAACGAAAACGGAAGATTGCTGCAATTTAGACGAAGATGAACTCTCGCGACAATTAGTTCTTAAGCACTCTCATACAAACAATCACGCGCCATATTGGTTAACGCGCCAGCATTCAAGAAATTTTAAAAAAAACGTCATCACACGTCAGCTGTCAAGTTGACACGCCCAATGGGCATTGTTTATGTTTTCCTTTTACGCCCGGTTCCTGTCGCTCCTCCAACAGCCTCTGTACGTACAGATATTAGTCAATTTGCATGTGTGATATTTTCTATATATACATTGTGATTTATCTGTGTCTTCTTTTGTGCCGTCGCATCCGTCAGTGTGACACGTTCCCGAGCATTGTTTACCCGCAATAAGGCGTTTGTTTTGTTTGATCGATTCGCTCTCCGTGTGTTGTTGTTGTTGTTATACATACTCGCGATGACACGTTTGTAGAATTTACATGCGCGTTAATCGACACTATCCAAATTTACACTGGCAATTACATATCATCGGACGGAATCACAACGGAACTATTGTTTACATAACGAGTTAAAACAAATGCGCCCTTTCTACTACCAGCTACCACGCACAAAACCATTTTTTTTCCTCCATCATCGATCGCTTCCCCGAGTTCCTACTTACGTTTACGTTTCCGCAGTCCATCATAAAACCTCAAAGTCTGATCAATACTCTGAGTTTCCGTTTTACGTTGAAACTTATCAATGTAAAAATCCATGTAAGTAAAAAGTCACCCACCGTGTATTGCTCTCGGCTTCCCATAGTTCGCGCGTTAGAACGTCTTGTTTGATGATCGATCGGCAGTTGTTAAGTGCTTTTGACTTTTATCTCCCCTACTAAAAACTGTCTGTTTTATAATACTGAAAAAGTGCATGCATGAGCCTAAGAGGTAGTTTGTGGTCCAGTCCACAGTGAAATATGAAAATTTGTCTTCTTGTTTTCCAATCGAAGCTACCGAAGCGAAAATTAGACAAACCTTCCGCGTTTGGTTGTTGACATTTAACTGACAGCTCGAGCTGTCAAACCACACAGAACAGTATGCAACAGTTTAAAAATGGTTACGACAACCTCCACATCACTCACGTAACAACATATTAACATTTCCGATTCAATAAAAAAACACGTTATGAAATAGACCGAATTCAGGAGAATGAAAACAACAAAAACCAAACAGAATGTTATAAGAAAATAGTAAACAATATTCGAATTATATGGTAACGCCGCGTCAGGAGGAGGTCAGACAACATGGTCGATCGTGAAGTGAGAGTTGAATGGTCACATGGTTGCGCCACCACACACCACCCTTAACAATTGAGGAACTTTGAAAGGAAATAAATAATAACAATTGACAAATTTGACAACTAATCTTAGCTTATTCGGTGTAGAATTCTTCGAAATCACGTCCCATCACGGTTGGGGATTGCAATCCCATACAACATATCCGTCTACCCCCGTTGGTTTGACCTCATCTAATCTGAACACCTTTTAATTTGACCCCCTCTAATCTGCACATCGTTCAAACTAAAAATGGTTCAAACCAGGCCCCTGGCATGAATGAAATTTATCGTAGCCAACATCTAACTGCCTTATACTCATATTCGTGCAAATTGTAACAAGCGTGTAATCAACAAACGCAGCTTTTGTTTGATGTTGTGAGCCACACACGAAATCACATTCACAATGCGTGTTTGTTGGGTTGCTTCATTCAGCTAATCGCATGCTCCACTTACCGTACATTAATATTAAAGCGAGTTTGAAGTGTTTTGTGATCATAAGCGGTGGGAAAAATGATTCCAAAAACTGATCAACAAACCAAAATAAACGTTTAACAAAAAATTGTTGATGTTTTCGCATTTGACAGTGGGCGCTATTTATTAGCGCCCAGGACATCCTGTCTACCATGATTCCAATGCATTGATATAGGCCGTGTCAGGGGCCTGGTTCAAACGTCATGCTGCTCATGAAACGGAGTGAAACGAAACGCAGAATCAAAACAAAACAGCAAAAAGGGTTACTATCAGTATGTTTTTCGATGCCTACAGGGTTACAGGTTCAAATTAAAAAATGAACCCCGTTGATTTGCAGGAGATGTCGTTCAAACCAACGGGGGTAGACGGTAATCGTGATTTTCGCTGTCAATCACCATTGTTTTGCTTTGAAAACTTCCTTCCTGGGCATTGCACTATGTAAAACCTCCACATATCATTCTGATCCAAGCTTGTGGTTTATTCGTTTGTTTTTATCAGACAGAGTGGAATTTGAAACATTGACTAAACTTTTATATTATAAACACTAGCATGTGCAGGGATATTGCTTAGGGAGGGGGGTGGTGTGGTGCAATGGTGCAAAATAGTATCATTGTGTTACACTTGTGTTACACGCAATATGAATTCCCAAGAATGAGTTTAAACATGCTGTGGTGTCAACATCGCAAATATTGGGGTTCTGGAGAAGGTTTCGGATGGTGATCATTTCAAGGCAATGTGAAACTTTAATATGAAATCATTATCTCGATCCTGATGAAATTTGGTAAATATATCATTTGAAATGAAAAAAAAAAACGAGAAAATTATCAATAAATCTTACTAAAAATATATATGTCGCAGTGAAAGAATTTTAATCTTGGACAATTCGCGATGATAGATTTAGAAAAGATTTCAAAGATTGAGTAGGAATTCCTAGATAGACAATTTTTATCGGAATCCTTTTTGCTATCTATAGAGATTCCTACAGGCAATCTTCCAAGGATTCCATTAGGAACGCATCCAGGGATTCCTCCAGAAATTCTTTCAGGAATTCGTCCTAAAAGGTTTAGGGGAAGATGATATAGATCGATGAGATTTGAATTACCTTATGACTAAGTTGCCGTGTCATTAATTAGCTCGGTAGCTTAGTTGGTAAAGCACTTGTCTAGCGAATAAGGGTCGTGAGTTCAAATCTCACCTGAGCTGTGGATTTTTTTCTCAATTGCCCCAATAATTTACCCATCTGTACATATGTACGTTGAGTTATTTGAAAATCATAATTGACCACACGGATTGGTATTACCGAAAATTTGTACTTTGAGTGAGTCATAAATAGTGTACAAAATTAAGGTGATTCATTGGTGTGGAGTCACTGTATTTCCAGGATGCTTTTCAATACTGGCTGTGCAAGCGCTAGAATAGAGTAGAATAGAATAGATTCTTTTAGGAATGCCTCCAGGGATTCTTCCTGGAATTTCTCCTTGAATAACTTCAGAGATTCCTCCAGCAATTCTTCCAAGAATTTCTTAAGAAATTCTTCCAAAAATACCTCCAGGAATTCCCCCAAGGTTTTTTCTAGGGCTTACTCTTAGGAATCCTCCAGGGATTCCGTCAGCAATTTATCCAGGAGTTCCTCTAGGAAATCCTCCTTTCAGGAACACCTCCAGGGATTCCTCCATAATTTTTTTCAGGGATTCCTCCTGAAGTTCCTCGAGGGAATCATCTTGAACTTTTTCACGGATTCTTTAAGGAATGCCTTTATGGATTCCACTAGGGATTTCTCGAAGAATTTTCCAGAGTTTTCTCCAGGAGTTTTTCCAAGGATACTTTTAGGAATGCCTCCAGAGATTCCTCCTGATTTTTTTTTCAGGGATTCCTCATGGAATGCATACACGGATTTCTCCAGAAATTCCTCCAAAGATTCTTCAAGTAATTCTCCCAGATATTCCTTCAGGAATTTATCCTGAAATTTCTTCAAAAAATTTTCCAAAAGTTTCTTCATGGGTTCCTCAAGGAACTCATCGAGAGATTTCTTTAGTATTTTTTTCAGGGGTTACTTTTGGGAATCTTCCACGAAGTTCTCCACGGATTCCTCTGAGAAATTTCTCAAGGATTCCTTTAGGAACGCCTCCAGGAATTCCTCCAGAAATTCTTTCAGGGATTGCTCCTGAAGTTCCTCCAGGGATTCATCCTCCCTTCTTCCAAAAAAGCTTCAAAATTCCTGCAGAAATTCTTCAAAAAATTCCTCCAAGAATTCTTTTTTGAATTCATCTTCAGGAATTTCTCCAGGATTTTTTTTTCAGAACTCCGCCAAGGATTCTTCCAGAGATTTCTAGAAGATTTTCTGCAGATTTTCCTCCAGGGTTTCGTCAATGAACTCCTCCAGGAATTTTCCCAGAAATTGCTCCAGGAATTTCTCCACGAATTCCTCCAAGAATTCCTCCATGATTGCTCCAGGAATTTCTTCTAGGATTTCTTCAGGTATTCTTCCAAGAATTACTTTCAGAATGCTTACAGGGATTCCTCCAGAAATTCCTCCTGAGATTCTTCCTGAAAATCCTTCAAAAATTCTACCAAAAATCATCTAGGGAATCCTCCTGAAATTCCTCTATTGATTCCTCCAGGAATTTTTCCAAGGATTCCTTCACGAATGCCTCCGAAATTCCTTCTGATATTTTTTCAGGCATTCCTCCAAGAATCCCTCCTGAAATACCTACATGGATTCCTCCGGAAATTCCTTCAGAAAATCTTCCAGGAATTTCACCTCGGATTCTTCCCGGAATTCTTCCAAAAGTTCCTTCAGGAATGCCTCCATGGATTTCTCCTAAAATTCTTACATGGATTCTTCCATGAAAGCCTCAAAATTTATCCAGAAATTCCTCAAAGAATTCCTCCATAATTTCCTCCATAAATTCCTCCATTAATACCTCCATAAAATTCCTCCAGCGATTTCTCCAAAAAATCTTCTGGAATTTCTGACAAAATACCTCCAAGAATTTCTCCAGCAATTCCTCCAGAAATTCCTTCAGGGATTCATCCTGAAGTTCTTCCATTGGAAATCCAAAAAGCAATTTAAGAACTTCATTCGGGATTCCTCCAGGAACTTCTACTAGAAATTCCTTCAAAAATTCCTTCCGGGTTTCCTCCAACAGCACCTTCTGAAATTCCAACAGATCCTTCTGAAATTTCTACGGAAGTTCACTATGCTCTGTCAGATAGTTCTCATAGAAATCCTTTATGAATTTTCAATGGAAATATTTATGGAATTATTCCCAGCAATTCCATTTAAACTTCTTCCATTACACCCTTTTAAAATTTCCATGATGAATTCCCCCAATAAAATCATGAGGTAATCCTCCAGCAGTTGTTTAAGGGCAGGAAGGATTGCAGACTAAATTTCAAGAGAAATCCATAGAGGAAGCTCTAGAGGAACCTCTGTAGGAGTTTATAGAGATAAAACTTTCCCCTGTGGAAGAAGCCAAAAAAATCTGGAGAATTCCTGGAGCTTCTGGAGGAATTTCGGAAGATATTCCTAGATATATCCTGGAAGAAATCTCTAAATGGAAATACAGAGGAACTACTGGATGAATCTAGGAGGGAAATTTTGGGGGATTCCCAGAAGGAGTTCAGGGATCTCAATGGAAACTCCTGGGAGGAATCTTGGATGAAATTGCTGGAAAAGCACTGATATAATCCCGGAAGAAACTCCTGGAATAATCACGGACGGAACTTCTGGATCCAGTAATAATCTTAGTTGAAATTCCTGGAGAGAAGTAAGAATGAACTCCAGTAGGAATATCATAAGAAAACTTCTGCTTCTGCGCCGAGTGACGATAAGCTTGACCTGGATTGGTACCGGGGTAACGGTGTCCGGCCATTTGGACAAATGTAATTTGGCCGAATGCCGTTTGGGTGAATAATGATCAAAATAATTTGGAAGAGCGGGCAACCTCTAGATAACATTCTAGCTGCCAATATGACCATCGGAAATATTTTCTTAATGTAATCATAGGTAATTCTTTCTAAGTTTTACCATTAAGGCATTAGCTGGTGATGAAACTGTGACTATTTTCAACAGAGAGTTATTCTTCTTTGAATCATAGGCTGCTCTTTCGACTTGCACTGGTACAGAAAACAGTGGCATGATCACTTAAGTTCATCTTTCACACTTAAAACAGAAAACCGAGATCAGCTGGGTGAATCTCGGTTAAAGTTCATTTGCTGATGTATCGGCTAAACGCTTGACGTTTAATGTTTGATAATAGCGGCACCCATGGGTGCTGTTATGAATAAACATGACTTTTGGGTAATATCTCAGTTAAATTGCGATTGGCACTCGGCGGTGCGAATCGCAGCCTAAGAATGGAAATTAGCCGAGCTCAGCTTAGTGTGTTGCTTTTTCGGCCAAGCGGCATTTTGCCAAATGGAGTTCGTCGACCGAATGACCCAGAAACCGGGGTAATATTTTAGAGATGGCAACCTAACAAAGGTCCGGTATATCTGGGGCTACATTTTTTCCGGAACATGATCATTTGTTGGCGCACCGATGCCTTCTGGGTCTTGGTTTGCGCCGCTACAGTATTATTGTAGAAAACTGGTAGAAGGTCCGTTTTACAAATGCTTCATCCTCATCAAATAGGTTTCGGCGGAGAGAGGATAATTTACTGGTACTGTGGAATTCGTTGCAACAATACGACAAGTGCTGAATTGAATGATTCTCCAACCATCATTACTGAAGCTAATGAAAAACTACTCAAACTTCAAACTGTAAACAACAACCCAAGAAAAAAGGACAGCTGAATAACAGCTTATTCAGCCATTTTTTTCAAAATCAACAGCGGCCTTTTCATCTGTTGTACAGCAATAATATTTGTCTGGAAGGCTTTGAAACGTCAAAGACTTAAAAAAATCCTTAGCAATTGCAGCATGCATTGCTATATAGCGCAGAGAACAGACATCCAAGTCCAGTTCCGAAACTGTGTAAGAAATTTAACGGCCATTTGAAATTGACAACACAAGTGGCAACATCGTGGCACTGCAATCGGTTAATTTCCCATACTAATTTAATTCACCACTTAAAATGTTTCAATTCACCACTGACTGTGGCAATATGGTGTTTGGCGGCGTTAGTGTTTTCATCGTGTATTGGTTTGCAACCTTACTCAAGTGAAGATTCAAATCCTTACACAACTTTCTGAATGAAATTTGTTCTAGCCTAGATGTCTGTTCTCTGTGTATATAGGGCACTGCACTGTCATGATTTTGTACGGGATTTTGACGTTTCGTGGCCTTGTTGTTTACAAAATTTATAAAAGAGTGAAAGAAAAGGAGATAACACAGCGCAACATTTTTTTGTCTCAAGAGCAAACTTATGTGTCTCCGAAGGATTTTGGACCGCTGAATCCGAATCCGGGCTCAGATTTGCTCCAACACGTCACATTTTTGAGCTATACCTCAATTTATAAGGCAAAATATGCGATTTTGGGCTTTTTTGACTGCAAGTTATTAAGCAAGGAAATATTTTTTTTAAGCAATCAAAAGGTTAATTGGTCAGTTAACATCTAAATTAACGACTCACGCAAAATATTTCGTTTTACCTAATCAAATTTGATAGATTTAAGCATTTCATGTTAGTATGAAAACTTGCATACAACTTTTGGAGGGTGACTTGTATGGGAAATATCGCACCTAACATAAATCGCTTAAAACTATCAAATTTGATTAGGTAAAACGAAATATTTTGCATAAGTCGTTAATTTAGATGTTAATTGACCAATTATCCTTTTGATTGCTTAATAAAAATATTTGCTTGCTCAATGGTTTGCAGTCAAAAAAGCCTAAAATCGCATATTTTGCCCTATAAATTGAGGTAAAGCTCAAAATTGTGACGTGTTAGAGCAAATCTGACCCCGGATTCGGATTCAGCGGCCCAAAATCCTTCGGAGACATATAAGTTTGCTCTTGAGACAGACAAAAAGTTAATTTTTGTTACGCTGTGTAATTTTATGCAGTGCCCTATAGGGCGATTCATTGTCAAATAACACATTAAGATAGTGAGTATCTCAGCATAATCGATCGCGTTCGCTATTGTCACGCGTGAAGATCAAAACAATGGATGCGCGGGTGTTTAGTGTTCAGTATTGTCGATTGATTGATTGATTTGTCCTAGGATTTGTCTTTATTTAAAAGACTTTCAGCCCTTGGCTGGTTCCTCTCTTTCATTATTGTGTTGTTCTTTGTTGTGCATGTGAGTGTTGAAAAATAGGGTCGCACGGTCGCACGGTCGCATCGTTTTTAGCGATAGGTCGAGGGGTGCTCGAGTGATTGATGAGTGATTGATGATCGGTGAGCTTATTCCTCGTTTTTCTTCGAAATACGCTGTAAATGTATCTATTAGTTTAAAATCATCCTTCATATATTTGCTCAACAAGAACTGCAGAATTCGCCACTTTAAGTGTCGGCTAAATTTTTCATTTATTTTGTTTTTTTTTTTAATAAAGTCTCCTGTATTTATGTACAGTCCGCCACCTTACGGTGCTGGCCACACTGATTTGATTCGTAATTATGCGTCAGTATGTTGCCGGCCTAAGTTTGTGCGATCCGTCACTGTTGTGTCGGCACATTGTTATATCGATTTCATGGCAAGAAGCATATTGGTTTACCAGTCCTCACAATTGCGAGGTGACGCAAAATCTTTTTCATTCCATAAATTTGCATGGTCTCACCATTTTTCCAAATTGTGAGGTGACACATTTGTGTGTATACTGTACGGTTGTATCAAAGTCCCAATTAAGTCGTATGACTCCTTGATAATACCTCATTATTTTGGGGATCATGAAGTACTAGAATAGAAAACATTATACCGTGTTTCATAGTTGCCTTGAAAAGTTACGATCGAATTGATCTCGTTACCTGTGCAATTCAAAACCCATGTTGCTATCTGTTGCTATGCGGAAAATAACAAACGGTGATCTGTATTGCATAATGTTGATTAGGTTGGCTCGCCATGGGAAAAGTATGCTGCATCGAAAGATACAGGAACCAATCGAAAGTATCCATCCCACCACACACTGTGGTCTCCCTGTACCGTTTCCCTCAGGATGATTACTGGTAAGTACATGTATTACTGTATAAAAGCGAGTATTATTTTCTTTTTAATTTTAGCTCGAATATGTGTAGAGAGTTCTGCCGTAAAAACGGCCCTACAGTAACCGGAAATATGGAGCATCGCCGTATTTGCTCTCGGCATTTTGATGACGAGGTATTCACGGATCCATCAGATGTTTCGAAAGGGTATGTAACAGTAAACATTGTTGTCTAAAAGAGTCCACCAATAAGTTGTTCGGCTTACTCGGTATTAATGTTATACCGTAAACCGGGATCTAATCTGAAGTACCCAATATCGCTTTGCGCTAAAAAGATGAACGATTGATTACTCATTTTTGATGATCAATAGATCTGCTTTTCAGCGTAACTCGTTATTTGAATCTTCAGTTTCTTCTTTTGTGCTCTTTAAAATTCTAGGAAAAACGGCTGATCAATTTCGACCGGAGATCGATTTGTGTGGTAACTAAAGCATCTGAGAAGTAATTATGTATCTCAAACAATTTCAGGTTGAAAAGACATGCTGTTCCTACGCTATTTGAGATTGAGCTGTTACAGGACGTACAATATTTGGAAATTCATAGAGAACAAGTGAAACAGAGTCTACGGATAGAAAAGTCCAAAACTGAAGGTAAACCTAATTAAAAGCACCGTGAGGTCGCCATTCACCGCTCGTTTCATACGATTTTGATATAAATTTCTTTAAAAAGGATTTGTATATTTGCAGATAAGGAAGTCCTAAAGAAGGGAATACAGCTGAAAGATGTATTCAATACATCAATACATAAGTTGATAAACTTTTTTTTCCTATGCCGTATTGTAATTACTATTAAGGCTTACTATTTCATCATATCTGTTGCATTGATAGGTTTTAAGGATTTTTTTAATTAGTTTTTTTTTTATTTTAATATATGTTTGTTCAATGAATAATAAAAAAATACATATTACACCGCTAAGAAGCTCATGGTTGTTTTTCAATAAATTAAATCACAAAGAGAAACTCCTGGGAAGGGAAGCATTCCCACTTGCTTGATTTCAACGTAGAATGAATCAAACTCAGATGCATTCCGATGTCGCCAGTTTCGTGAATTATGAACACACTCTAAAGTTTCAATTATGGCAAGCAAACTGACTTCGATAGCCCTTTTTCTATCATTTTCTAGTATTTTTTGCTAAATCCTGTTATTTTCTATTCACTTTGTTTGCTGCTCATAGCTAAGAATCAGGCTCTGTTCTTATTGCAATGCGATTGCAAGAAAAAGGATAAAAATACCGATGATTACAAATGAAGCCCAAATTTTTTCACCCGATAGCGTCACGAGTCAAGCGTCACAAAACAATTTTCATGCTGAGGTTGTTGCCATAGACTACTGCCTAGCAAAGTTGATATGAAATGAGGTATTCCGGCAAATGTCAAATTTGGGTACCGGGTACCGAGTGCAGTACTAGAAGTGGTACCCAATAAAAGGCTGACTGCTACGACTTTATTTGGACTTTGGTTGTATGGATAGCATCGCCCAACTAACAATCGCCAGCCACAAACAAGCATGCATGCTGAATTGTTGCTTTATAATGGTAATTATAGCTGAACTAAAATTATGCTGTACACATTACTGTACAAATGTCATTTCAATTGAAAAGGCAGCCAATGCTCAACTTTTCGTATTGGTATTAACAATGATAATTTAAAACATTTTTTAAGCGTTCAATAAGATTTTTATTCAACTCGCAGTAGTTCCTTTACAACATAGTTTAACAAGACTTTTTTCTGCTTCTTGTTAGGTTCATGTAAAAATTAGCACATGTATCTGTATAATGTGTTTTTCACAAGTCAAATAAACGCTTTCGTTTCATCATACTTCGACTCAGAGTACATGATGAAAAACACGTGTTTTTTACTAAACAACAGCTGAATTAATCTGTTGTTCAGTCGTTAACCATAATGTATGTGCTAATTCACCACTGCTGAATAGGAGTCGAAGTCTGATCATTATTAAACCACGGGAAGTTTATGTTTTGATTTGAGCGCTGCAATTCATCATCTCTAGGATAGCGCAGATAGGAAGGCATGCGGCTGGCAATCGACAGGTCTCGAGTTCGAATCTGGATTTAGGTAAATTAATGTGTAGTTATTATTTCATAATATTTGTTCACAGCATTAAGTTCCAATCATAAACCCTCGTGGAAATTGGAAAATTTTGCATTTAATTTATTTTTAATCATTTTTGCTAAAGCTGAATAACAGCTTTTCTATATACTTGTTAAACGATTCAACAACAAACAGTTCAGTTGGTACACAACACTATGCTTTATAGTTTCTCCAAATTTGTGTGAACAAAACCCGAACAAAGGTTGTGCCTGAAAATTATCCAAATGTTATTCAGCATCATGCTGAATCAATTCGTCGTAAAGGTGCTTGTAAAATGAGTGATTGTTAGTTGGGTGGTGGCCTGGAACTATTTTTAAAATGCATTTAAAATTTGTATGGGGATTTTTTTTTGTTCGGGGCGAACTGTCATTCTATCCACGGAAATGAAAATTGTTTTGTTTATTTAACCATCAAAACAAAGGAATTGCATCGTAATAAAATCACGCTATATTCAGAAAAATGAGCTCTTCCGATTAGGCTACAGAAAATATCAATATTTTATTCACTAAACCCAATTGGCAGCTGCACTTCCATTTTTGTACAGCGCCTAAATGTATTCTATTATTCTACTATACCGAATTGGTTGCTATTCGCGCTGCTTTCACTTTCTAACCTACCGTCTACCCCCGTTAGTTTGACCGCATCTAATCTGAACACTTTTTCATTTTAACCCCGCTAATCTGCCCATTGTTCAAACTAAAAATAACTCAAACGTCATTATGCCCATGGAACGGTGTGAAATGGAACGTAGAATTAGAACAAAACAGCAAATAAGGTTACCAGCAGTGTGTTTTTTTTTTATGCCCATAGGGTAACTAGAAGTTTAAATTAAAAATGAACCCCGTTGGTTGTTACCGTCTTAGGTAACAATGAGCCCGACGCACTTGTATCACAGAGAACAGACATTCAGGCTAGAACAAATTTCATTCGAAAAGTTGTGTAAGGATTTGCATCTTCACTTGAGTAAGGTTGCAAACCAATACACGGTGACATCACTAACGCCGCCAAACACCATATTGCCACAGTCAGTGGTGAATTGAAACATTTCAAGTGGTGAATTAAATTAGTATGGGAAATTACCCGATTGCAGCGCCACGCTATTGCCACTTGTGTTGCCGATTTGAAATGGCCGTTAAATTCCTTACACAGTTTCGGAACCGGACTTGGATGTCTGCAAAGCGGCTTAGAATGGGATGGTCATGTACATTCACAGTGTAGCAAGATTTATAATGGGCTTCGCACTCTTAGAATCACTGCAAATATGCTACCCTGTGAAGTTAAACTGAGACTGTTTAAAACACTTTTACTTCCGCATTTTTTCTATGGTTGTGAATTTCTATTGAATGCTTCAGCTGCAGCATTACATAGACTACGATTGGCTTTGAATGTTTGCATTCGTTGGATTTTCAACTTATCAAGGTTCTCTAATGTTACACGCCATCATCAACAACTATTGGGATGTTCATTTAGCAATTTTCATAAACTTCGCTCCTGTCTTGCATTTTTTAAAATAATAAGCAATGAAAAATTAACATATGTATTTATTTGAAAAATTTCAACCGTTTCGTGGATCACGTAATAAAAACTTTAGATTACCACATTACAACACTTCGCACTATGGAGGAACCTTCTTTGTGCCACGTTTGTGCTCATTGAAACCAACTTCCTTCAGCTATTAAATCGCTTTGAAATTTGAATTCGTTCCGTAGAGAGGTCACGATATGGATGGAGACAAGAAATTAGAATATGTAATTAAATTGAAGTAAAAAATAGATAAACTGAAAGAGTAAAGAATAGTTAAGTAAGAACTGTCAGAATTGAAAAACTCAAGGAATCATCTAATTGTAGAATTTTAAAAGGAGAATTCCTTACTCTACATGTATTACGCATAAATAAATAAATAGTTCGAAGAAGAGAGAGTCGATGAAGAGAACTCGCTCATGTTACTTTCGCCCTTATTTAAACTCAATCCAGACTTTAGTGGCACAAATCTGATGATTCCAGCCCGGGGTCCGTGGCGCAAGTGGTCACAAGTTTGCTTCAGCAGCAGATGGTCGTGGGTTCGATCCCAGCCCAGGCACTTTCGTCAGTTGCTCTTTCCCCCCTGAGAGCAGCTTACACTGACCATCTTCTGAGCCCATGGCTCAAATGGACGCGGATACTTGAACTTCGGCGAACGGCAACTCATAATGGGTCCCCAATCGGACTGGAAAATGGAGCAACCAAAAGCCACACATCAACAACCTCGTGCTCATCATTCTACCATGATACCGTCTACCCCCGTTGGTTTGAACGACACCTCATGCAAACCAAGGAACTGCTAGGGCGCTGTCCATAAACTACGTAGACTCAATTTTGGCAATCTCAGACCCCCCTCCCCCCTCGTAGACTTTCGTCCATACAAAATTTTCGAAATTTGTAAGGACCGTAGACTTTGGCCAGACCCCCCCGTCCCCCCTCAGAGTCTACGTAGTTTATGGACAGCCCCTTAGTGGGTGAGGGTTAATACATGTGTTGCGGCCGATCGCTGACGGTGGGGCCCATGCTGGACATACAAAAGGAGCCAAGGCTCCTGACGACATACCTTGTTCCTGTGACCGGGCTTTCGTTGTTTCGGCCGGAAAGCTTCTGGAGATGGCTGGATGGGTGACCACGATCCAATCGGGGCCGGGTGCGCCAGCAAGGGAGTTCGTCCCGGTGGTTTCGTGGGTGTTTCGTCCGGGAAGCTTCCAGGAACGGCGAGATTAGCGACAACGATCCATTTGGGGCTGGGTGCGCCGGCAAAGGAGTTCGTCCCGGCGTTGGAACGAAGACCACGTGGATTTACTTTCGTTCGTTGTGTTTACAGTGTGCGACTATACGTAACGACACTCTGTTAGTAACTGACCAAATCAGCTCGTCCCTTCTCCAGTATCTCCTTTTCGCTCTATTCCTTCCCTCTCCTTCTCGTTTTGCCCCGGATATGGAGTTGCCATAATAGAATTCACCCGAGGGATCGTGGCCCAAAAGGCCCAAAGGAGCGTTAGTAAATACACGCTCAACGTATTGACGGTTTCCCCCTTATCGAACGCGACGATTTGAATCCATCGCGGATGAAATCGTCGACAGAGTCGTCGCAGCCAATCAGCAGGCGGGAGTCTGACGTTTCTCCGATCTCACTAACACAAACAGCAGCAGAGGTGGTGCTTGATTCATAGTGGTTTCGCAGCGCGGTGTCACGAACACTAATGCAAATCTACTGGTTGAAAATATACCCATTTGATTTTGCCAGGAACAGCTGATCTTTGTTTACTATTTTCCACCAGTAAATCAGGTAGTGTTCGTGTAATGCAACGTGTACGTACACGCAACACCACTAAAAGCAGAAACCACTATTGCGATGATTTAGAAATGCCGACTGAAAGTTGGCAGCGCGTTTTGTTATAAAAGCAACATACAATACTTCATGCAAGATCTCACATTATATTTGCGATTAGTTGAGTCCATACAAGGTAAAATCATTCCCAAAACAGTAAACTTATTAACATAAACTAATTCATCATCTCCGAGTTTAACCCTAAAATTGGACCCCAGGCGCCTTTCAGAGCTCGTCTTTCATGGAACACACTCAGCGAGGTGACGAAACTGAGGCATTGAAGGTATCCCTTTTAGGGTTGATAGAGGGTAAGCTAGATGGAAATCGAGATCGACAAATAAACATAAACACAATTAAAGCGACAAGATGCAAGTATGGTTGAACTTTTTGGTCATAAATCGCTAGGTTGCGATGCAATCTTGCGTCTAAGTGTGAAAAAGTTCGATTGATTTGGCATCTTGTCACTTTAATTTGCAGAAAAGAGAGTCGATGAAGAGAAGTCGCTCATGTTACTTTCGCCTTTATTTAAACTCAATCTAGAAGTTTGTATGCAATATTGCAATGGGATTTCTTGACTGTTTCACCTTAACCAGTCGGATGGAAAGTCCAAAAACAAAAAAAAAATGTCAAAGACTCAGAAAAATTTTCCTTAGCAACCACGACGTGCAGTGGGCACTGCATTATTAAGCCTATCTTATTATGCCTCTCAAGAAAAATCAGAATATGGCGATTATCTGCCTCTGGCTTCTGATATAAGCGTGGCAGTCACTAATCATAACAGCGTCACCAGATTTAAAAGTATGTAATTCCATTATATAGGGTTTGACAGCAAGAACACTCATTCCACTGAGCCACTCTTGCCGTTCGTCACAAAAACATTCAAAAACATCTGTCACTTCGCGAAACCCACGTGCTTTTGTTTTTGGCGGGAACACTTTTTCTTTTGTTTTGCCTTGCGACTGTCATGCGGCGGTATGCCTTGCGAGCGTACGACCGCCGCAGGACTCTAATAAAAGATAAGCGCGACAATATCTAACATTGAATAAAAATATGGTATCGTATAATCATGTTGTCCGTTATATGTAATATGAACAACCGTTAAGTTAAAAAAATGCTCAATAACATAACCTTTCTTTGCGTATTTTTATTTCTCCAACTGCATACCATCCTACTGATGCGCTTTCCTTTCAGAACAAAGAGCGACGCACTCACTCCACCCGTCCCAGTCCCAGACCAGCTCAATCGGACTGGGCGGGGGAGAGAAAACTCGCATTCGCCGCGTCGTCACTCACCTCGTGCACGGCCGGCCGGCGGCGCGGCGCCGAGCTCGAGGCGGAAAAACGACGCCTTTGCGCGAACTGAACTGAGTGACCATGCTTGTTTCACGCTTGTTTGTTTCTGCGTGGAGTTGGGTGGGTGTTCTGTGTTGAAGTTATGGATTTATTGTTGTTACTTTAGTCTGAATGGGGAAATGATTTCGAAAAATAATTCTCAGATTAACGTTTTGAACAATTTTAGGACTGTGAACGCAAAGTCACAAGTTGCACTGAGGGGGGAACAACCCACATGCTTGTGTGAGAGTTTACAAGCGTGACCAAGAAGAGGGCGTCGCGAGAGAGAGCACGCGTGTGAGACACAGACGTCGCTCGCTCGTTTCGGTCGGGACGAAGCGGGAGGTTCCTTCCTGCTGCTGCTAGCTGGCTCTGACTGATGCTAAAAGAGTTATTACCGACCGACCGACCGATCCGATCTCCGACTTTGTTGGGGCTATATTGTGCTGCCATCATTACCTACCAACAGCAGTTTTCTAGAGCTCTGACACGACGACGACGCCGGGCAGGCAGCAGCGAGCGTGCGTTGTGTTTGGTAATAATTTAAATTTCGCTTGCCATTCTAGATTTGCCATTTGTCGGGACACGCCGCGCCGCGCGCTTTGCTTCGAGTTCGAGCGAACATTCGATTCGGTGTGTTACTTGGATCCGTCGTCCTGTTGGCGCGTACAAGTCCGTCGGTCGGTCGTATTGAACACGTGCGAAGTCTGTCTGGACTTTTCGGTTGAGGTTGTTGTTGAGTGGAGAGCGTGGGTTTCCCGCAGTTTGTGGTCGTTGAGTCGCACGCGGAAGTGTTTTCCGTCGTCGTCGTTCAATCAGAAAACGCGCGCGCGGTGTGTGAGCTGTTGCGCTTGAGACGGCCGACGGCAGAGCGACGCTACAGGCGATTATGTCATAAACAGGACGGGCATTGTGGTGAACAGTAGAACAACAGGTTGAACACGCGGGTCACCAGCACCCGGTTGGTGATGAGTTACGCGGCTTAAAGTTCTGGAAGTGTGGTTTTGGGGAGCGGAATTTGGTGATGAAAATTCGACAATTGAATGAGTGTCCAAGAGTGTGATTAAGGAAAACTCGAAGCGCCTCGTTCCCGGTCTGTAGTGGCTATAAAATACGAAAAAAAGGAAAACATACTAGAAGGAAGTGAAAATAGATTTTCCCATGTGTGTGGTTGGCGGCTGACGGTCGGTCGGTCTCGGTTAGTTCGGAGGTCGGTCTCGGATTCGGGTTTCAGTTCGCCGAGAACACATATATTGTTTGTTTTCCGATGCGTGCTACTGCAGACTACAGCCTAGCCTAGACTAGCGAAAGCGCAGCCCGCCGGCCCGAGTTTAGGTTTTTGTGTATTTTCGTTTCTCTCGCTTTCTCGGGTGGTCGTTTGCGTGCCGCCGGGAACTCCGCGTGGTTTCGTTCCGTCGGGAAAACAGGGTATTGTTTGAGTTTCAATTTAAACCTAAAACATACGATAAACGCGCGCGTTCGGCGTCTGACCGGCCATGGATTATCCCCGTGAAGTTGACCATTGAAACAGAGTGCTAAGAAGCGCGTGCGAAGGCGGCAACAGGAGGTGACTCCCCTGAATCAACAACAATTACACCTTTCCCAAAGGCTTTTGTATGGGCTTCACCGCCAAGGCTTCAATCCGAAACGAAACTAATGTGTATGTGAATGATTTCGCTCTCTCTCGCCCCATCTGTATCTAAAAGCTGGTTATCTCGTGAAGAAAAGTGTTGCCTGAAATAGATGCAAGAGGCGTGCCCTATCTCGACCGCATCGATTCAAGGAAGAGGTGTAAAACGATAAGCCTTAATTGAAATTGTTTGTTGCTAAAATCGCGGCCCCCCGATAAAAGGCCCCCATCGGAGAAAGAAATCAAAAGCAAAGCAACGAAGAAGTGTGTAGGTTATTTCCCCTCGCGCGCAATCAACCTCTACCCCGAAAAGAAAGTGTAAAGTCGTATAATCATCAAAAGAAGAAGAAGAAGAGGAAAAGTGCGCGCCGATCTCCGACCCGGAAGTGCCCCCCGAAAGCCGTCAAAATTGAAAAAGGAAACTATCCCTTTTTGAACCCCCTCGCGTATCCCTCGTCTGCTCCCTCGTCTGCTGGTGTGCCGGGTGGCATCGGCGGCGTCGGTCCGAGCGGCGGAGGCGGTTCCCTGGGCGGCGGCGGAGGCAGTGCTGCTGCATCCGTGTCGGCCGTGGCCGCGGCAGTAGCGGCTGCAGCTGCGTCCACCACCACTAGCAGCAGTACCACCAATCCGGTCGCGGTGCATCACCACGCGGCAGCGGCAGCGGCGGCGGCAGCTGCGGCACACCATCCGCACTTCCCATCGCTGGCGGCGGCGGCGGCCGCGGTCAATACCGGCGGCGGTACCGGCGATCATCACCACCACCATCATCATCCCCATCATCACCCGCACGCCACCGGAATACCAATCAGGATGGACTGCGACTACTCGAAGCTGTTCTATGCGAAACGTAAGTGTGCCTCCTTCGGCTGGTTGTTGTTTTGAGTCTTTATTTCGGAAATGACCATTCCCGGTTTCGTTTTGGTTCGGTTCGGTACCTACTGTGGTGGTTCCTAGCTGCTGTGGTGATAGTCAATGAACTTTGGAGGATGTGTAGCGACTGACTCTGTAGTGATATGCAAATGCCACTAGGCGGTTTGGCGTTCGCTTGGAATTTTAATGCTTTAGTTGAGCTGGAATTTTGAGAGGTCATTCTAATGCATGTTCGTATGGAACGTTTGATGGAAAGGAAGCGATGTTAGACATATGAAAAATCGTAAATTGTAATCTCAAATGGTTTGGATTGGGCTTTGGGAGAATGTTTTTTAAGATCTTAACTACTGTTAGGTTTATATCTAGAAGATGTTTGACATAAGAGGGTACAATTTATACTTTTGATGAACCAAATTATTTTCAATTCAATTTCAATGTCACCTCAAGCATATAGTAAGTTGAGCCTTGTTTTCCGTTCATGAGCCTATTGAACAGATAGATTGTTTATCTTCTTCTTCTTGGCGTAACGTCCTCACTGGGACAAAGCCTGCTTCTCAGCTTAGTGTTCTATGAGCACTTCCACAGTTTTTAACTGAGAGCTTCCTCTGCCAATGACCATTTTGCATGTGTATATCGTGTGGCAGGCACGAAGATACTCTATACCCAAGGAAGTCAAGGAAATTTCCTTTACGAAAAGATCCTGGACCGACCGGGAATCGAACCCGTCACCCTCAGCATGGTCATGCTGAATACCCGTGCGTTTACCGCCTCGGATATATGGGCCCATTGTTTATCTTATTTCACAATTTGATGTACCATAATAACAGAATGTTTCATTGCTATACAGATTCTCTGTGACGTCTTGAGTAATCAAAGAGATTTTCAATTTTACTTCTGTTTTATTCTAATGTCACTTATAAACTAACTTTTACATTTTCAATTTCTGGCCAGCGATTGCTGCGATTGAAGTTTTATTACATGGCAACCGTCGTCAGGTCAAATCGCGGTGTGTGCCATGCTGCAGGCAGTGGTGCCAATACACCACAACTACTCCCCCTCAAGATAGCGCGGTGGGCGCACTTCTCGATTCAATCTGCTCACGTTGGTCTAATCCGATCGATGATGATCAAATCGACGCAGCTCAAATCCTTCAACTTCGTCGACGAAATCCTCGCCATAGAACTTGTTGTCACTTGATTCATTCCCTAGATTGTGCTCGTCTTCGAAATTGTCGTAGGGATACTCCAACAGTTGATGGCTTCGTCGCTTGATGCGTTTTGAACCCACGGCATCGCATTCGTACAGGGCAGCTCCAAGCTTCCTCACCACAGTTGCTCGAACCCAAGCAGGCTTCTTCGGGTCACGGTAATCTCTTGCATAGACAGTATCACCTACTACGATCGCTCCAGTTCCATCCGAATTCACTCTACGCTGTCGTCTGCTACGATCCGTCTTCAGGACGTCGAACTTCAACAGCATTCCCCTTCTGCGATTTGGTTTAAACGTTCTGTGGCACTCCTCACAATTCCTTTTTGATGAGCCTCTCCTTTCAACGGATGACAACGGTATACTCCAGTTCTCATTTCCCGTGGACGCCTTTTTCAAACTTCGGGGCTCTGCCGTAGAAATAACCTCACGCTTGCTGTTTTTTCTCAGCGGCTTACTGTGGCCTACAGCAACCGACGACGCACCAAAATCGATTTTCAGTCCCCAGCTGAACATAGTCTGTCGACCCAGCAATGGGTGCCAGTCGCCTTCGAATACGAAAATTTCCTCCTTGGAATCGTGTTTCTTGAACCGCATCCGAGCGTTGAACTTACCTATCGCTCGGAAGCCGCTACCGTTGTAGCAAACGAACTCCTCTCGCACGTTTGTGATGAGCTTCGCATACGGGAACAATTTCTTAAACATCCTCTTCGAAATCGCGTTTACTGGGCTTCCTGTGTCCATCTCGAAATCGATCAGCTTACCATTGACGTCAATCTGCAACCGAACGGGTGGCAGGACATCCATTTTGCTCAAACGTAGGTTGTTCACTTCTGGGCCGCTGAAACTCCTTTCCGATGACGAATCGCTTTCTTCGTTAGGGCAAACCCTAGCTAAATGCCCCTTCTCATCGCAAATCTTGCAAATATAGCTTCTGTACTGACACTTACGAAAATTGTGGTTGCCTTTTCCGCAAGCAGAGCACTTCGTAGGAATAGTCTTGTTCTTGTCAACCTCGTGCTGGATCCGGTGCACATCGTATACTTCCCGCCGCTGCAGAGTCGATTCCTTCTTCATCGCAATCTTCACCAAATCGTCGTACGCCGCCGTGGCGTCTTCCTCGCAAACTCGCTCGAAGATGGGACCACGCCGCAATCCCACGACGAACATATTCTTGATGAACTCGTTCAAAGTGGCACCGAAATCACAGTCGATAGCCAACTTTTTCAGTCGGGTGGCCCACTCCACCACCGACTCGTTGTCGCCTTGACGTGCTTCGAAAAATCTCGAACGCTCTCGAAAAACCACCACCGTTGGGGTAAACCGCTGGCGCATCACTTCGCAGAGCTGGGAAAAACTCTTGCATTCCGGCTTGTCCGGGAAACATAGATTCTTGATGATCTGGTAGACCTCCAGGGAAACGGAAGTCAGCAGGAACGCAGCTCTCCTCTCGTCGTCGTCCTCGTCGTTAAGGTCGTAGGCCACGAAAAACCGTTCCAAGCGTTCTTGATAAAGTGGCCAGGAATCTCCGACGTTGAACTCCGGGGGCTTCACGTTCATCTTCGAATCTTCTGGTTTTTACCTCGCCGCCAAACTGTGACGTCTTGAATAATCAAAGAGATTTTCAATTTTACTTCTGTTTTATTCTAATGTCACTTATAAACTAACTTTTACATTTTCAATTTCTGGCCAGCGATTGCTGCGATTGAAGTTTTATTACATGGCAACCGTCGTCAGGTCAAATCGCGGTGTGTGCCATGCTGCAGGCAGTGGTGCCAATACACCACATTCTCAAAATGTACAAACGCAAAACAGGTTGGTTCCATTTTTGTCACTATTAAATTTCGTCAGTATTATTACCTTCCCATGATGACATAAAAGACGTATGCGCCACATCTTACAACACACTTTTATTCATATCTAAATAGTGCGTGATTGAGCTTTCTCTCACGCACAATTTTACTTTTTTCCATATTTTAGAAAAAAATAATTATTTTTTTTAGTGTGAAACACGAAGTGACCCAATCCTATAGGTGGGAACAAGGAACTCTTAGAGAATTGTTTAAAAAAATTAAAAAAATAATCCTGCGGGATTCCTAGAAGGAACTTCTGAAAAATTCCCACAAAGAACTCCTGGAGGATTCTCAGAAATAATTCCTGGAAGATTTCCATAAGTAACACCAGAAGATATCCTAGAACGAACTCCTGGACAATCTCCAAAAACAACTCTGCATGGACTCCCAGGAGCAGCTATTGGAGGATTCCGAAAAGGAACTCTTGGAACAATTGCAGTAAGAAATGCTGGAGGAACTCCAAAGACAAATAAAGATTCAATCTAGTTAAGTCGCTTGGAAGTATTTAAAATCAGAGTCCCAGAAGGAACTCTGCTGCAACATTTTCGATGAGTTCTAGAAGGATTTCTTGGAAAAATACTACAAGTAACTCTTTGGAGAGTCCCAGAAGCAGCTCCCGATGAAATCCTAGAAACTTTTTAAGTCGTTTTTTTCAAGCGTTTTTTCTAAGGTTTTTATGAAGTTTTGGTGCTCAACAGCATAAAACGGGTAGAATGTGAAGCAGAATTTTTTTCTGGATATCCTAGGTCATTCAAATTGTTCTTGAGTATAGATCCTAAAGTCTACGGGAGTAACGGTAACTTCTTTCGTTATACAAAGTTACGATTTGTAATCTATCATGTTTAGTAAGCTTTCTGTAAGTTCAGTAAACAGTATTAGATCAGTCCGGATATCCATACTGTTTTGAGTTCAGATACTAAAGTCTACGGGTGTAACGGGGCCGGATCACAACGTCCGAGGCCATACTATCCCGGTCATTGAGTCGCGTTTTTTGCGAAATAACGTCCAAAAGATTGGGTGCGTCATAATATCCTATCTGTATCTGCATGTTCGGACGTTATGCCCCGAAAAAATGCGCCATTAGGTCCTGGGATATTATGTCCTCGGACGTTATGATACTGCGCCGGGTGTAACGGCAATATTTTTTTTATTTATTATACAAAGCTACGATATGAAATCTAGGGGTTGTGTGCTAGTAGTGGACCCTGCGCCTACAGCGAACCCCCTTCAGAAAAAGTTCAATTTAAATGCCCAATTCAACTGTTTCCAGGCAACTTCAACCGGGAGAACATCAATTACATTGCTACACAGCAGTTCCTGGCAAACGAAATGCCCAGTGGCCACAAAAATCGGTTACCTATTTTAACTACCGTCTTACCCCGCTGGTTCGACACGTTTTAATACGACACTTTTTAATTCGTACCCCGCTTATTCGACATATGTCGAATTAAATAGTTTTCAAATGTCACAGCGATGTACACTGCAAATGCAAAATAGTTTGATATTGCGCTTATACTCGCACCCGCAGCAGCTCCTCTTGCAGCCGCTAATTCCGGAAATTCTGAGTTAATGCTATTTGAGACCCAAACCGCCTAGAGATCAACCGGAATGAACTGAGGATGGCACCAATCGTAGAAAGAACAGTCGGTGTCGTATTAGCGGGGTAATACGGTATTTAATAAATGTAAACACCCAAAAGGGTCTACTCTATACGCACACTCAGATGGGTCCACTATAGGCACCGGCGGCGAAGTAGATAGCATGGAAATCAAATGGTGGGGGGGGGGGAGGGTGGTCCACTATAGGCGCCAAGATATTTGTAAATAATCCTATAGTGGACCCCCGTGGTGTCCATTATAGGCAACGTCGATGCATACTTTCAAATGCGTATTTCACTGGAATAATTTATTCATGTCATATGTTTGACGGTCTTAACACAAAGAGGGGACATGAAACTTGTTATAAAATTCCACTTTGGGACAATCTATCGAGGTAACATTGCTAAAAATCCGCAGAAGTTAATTTCGATGGCTTAGGGGGTCCATTACTAGTACCCAAACCTTATCATGTCCAGCAAATCTTCTAAATATTCAATGAACATTATCAGATCAGCTGGGGTCATCCAGATTATTATGATCTTTAAAATCTAGCATCTACAGCAATTGAAGTTTCTGTTTTGGTTATATAGAATTATGCGTATAAAGTATTATATTTACTGGAGCTCACAGAATACAATCAAATATGTGAGAATCTTTCTCTGTAATGATTATTCAACAACTGTATTCATTATTTGTATACACTTTATTACCGATACTTCAATATTACATACAATGATTCACACTCTAGACAACAATAACAACATCTCCACATATGACAGATACTCAATGTAAACATACACGCTAAACGTAATAGAGTAATACAATAATTTATTATGTGCATACCACAAGGTACCACATCTCGTTTTTTCTCCAGATCCGCAGCAAGGTCACTCCACGTTGTTTCGCTTATAGTCTCCTCAGTTTATAAACGTCTCGCTTCAGTCTCACATCAAAATTAGAAGTACAGTCATCCATTTGGTCATCCATCTCTGCTCGGCATTTTGGTAAATTACTTGGCCGTTACTTGTGGTTGTACCTAAAAAGAAATATTATTTTGACCCAAATATTTTCCCAAATCCCAAAATATTTTTAATACTGAGTGTCAAGCTAAATATTAACTTTGCTGATGAATTATTTGAATTGCTTTCCTCTTCTCAAATGTTTTCAATGACAGCTAGCATGCAAGCATTGTATACTGCCCACTGATTTTTTTTGACATGTCCTTTCATAGAAGAATCTCATACAAAAGGTATGTATATTCAGATTATTATTCAGACATTTTTTTTAACTAATATGTCGGAACACTGCACGAATGTTACAGTGGAAAAATTATCAATATCCATTAACTCGTTTTCGATCCAACGTGTCCAAGTGTCATACAAACACTATTTTATTTTATGTTTTTTTGGCGAACTTTGCTGGAACTCGTTTCTTGTTCAGAATATATTCAGAAGTTTGGCTTAACAGATTTTGTTTTCTAAATATCGAAGGGATTGATACTTTTATTAAATCAAATCACGATTTTGAAAAACGTCACTTGTCCAAAGCAATATTTGTAATACTAGTTTTAGCTAAATAGTAATTTGAAAACTTGAAAACATCCATTTTTTGAATTATATTTTATATATATTGTTCACAAAACTCGCACCCGCACTAGCTGTTTGAAAGTATAGTAGAATATTAATATTCATTCTTTTTTTTCATGTTGTAATCCTATAATTATCTCAAATTCTTAATACATACATCATCGTCGCAGTACCAAATCGAAGTCACGCATTTAAGCACATGCAAAGTTGCAGTTGTGACGTAAATTTGAACCTGTTGCTGGTATTGCGCATCATTAAGCTACTTAAGAGCTGAAATTAGCACTAATCTAAATCGAGTTGCTATGTTTATAAGTAGGTTAAACATCAATTTTCGCCCCGCCAGTCACTTCGGCTTCCAACCGTAAACGTAATGATAGTAGTCAATTATTATACACAAAGCAATTTTCTCCAGATAACAAAATAAATCGATCATCTTATTGGAGCACTTTTCGACGGTTCACCTATATAGGTGTCCACGGGTTTAGGAACCATGTTTCCGATAATTTCGGAATTCTTATGATTTACCATTTACCTTTCAAACTGAATGAGTTTATTTTTACGGTTTGGTCGTTCAATAGGTTTACATTCTACGATGCATATTTTCCCTCATTAACTGGTGATTCGTGCTCAATCAAACCTATTTTAACATTACAAAACCAAAAATTTGTTCCTTTGATGTCGCTCTTTTGGGTTCTGAACTGTAGGACTTATTTTAATGGTGTACCTCCAAAATATTGCAAAAGCACCTCAACATGTTATGTTCTCACTCTAGATACCTAATGAAGCTATTTCAACAAGCCTTTTCCAAATTATTCGCATTCAATGTACCGTCAAAATTTAGAACTTTTTATCTTTAAGTAACTTTGATTTTCTACATATGCCTATCATACTGATAATATTCTCAGTTCGTTGGATCGGACTAGAATATTCTGCATTATTGCAAAGCTCAATCATCTGTCTATCATATCACTTATTTCACATTTTTTCGATGAAATACATCCTCATATTTTTTTTTGTTAACGACTACAAGTCTGACGTAGTGCACACTGACCATGATTGTCTGTGTCATGATGGCCCTTACGCTTGCCTCTACGATTCATTTCTTTGTACTGAAACAATTTAAAGCACGTTTTTATTCAAATTTTCAATGAACTCATAACACAAATATCACTTATACATGTACACGCATTTTTATTGGTAAAAATCCATGAATTTGATATATAAATTTTATTTATACACACATATTCGTTTTCCACGCTGGATCACACATAAAATCGATGGACCTTATATAAACTATGTGTCTACACATGAATAGGGTTATCTATGACAAATTGCAAAAATCTATGTGAGCGACACATGCATACAATATTTGCAGTTTTTTCAGTGTATGAAATCTAAAAATTCAAACAAGGTAACATGTTAGTAATGGTACCTGTTTGCATTAATAAGCTCGACTGAAAAACAAACCTCATAATCCAGCTTTCATTAGATATATCTATTCCTGTAGTTACAGAAATGATTATCTTTTTTTATTCCAATATCTTGTGCTTTTGATATACTGTACGTTATTCTCCTCAATAATAGTTTCAATACTTCTTTAACTGATCAAAATTTGTCTCTTCCTATAAGGAAATTATTGCGCAGAATTTGTTGTTGAGCGTAATGCTGTACCTTGTTCTCTAACTTGTGCCACAGTTCTTGGCAAGATGGCCACTCATTAGCAAAAATGGCACTATATCCAGTGTTAGGCAATCATAAGTCAAAATGCCCCTCCTGACAACACATTCAATAGGTTATAAAGCGCTTTTTACTCGAATTCCTGAGACTTCTAGTTAAGCCGAAAAGTTTCATTTTTTATTGTTCGATTTTTTTAAATATCCAATTCAACTAGCCATTTGACTAGCATGATACTTAACAGGTTAGTGGTTAGCAACTGCTCTGAATATGTCGTCTAGCTTCAACGAATGCTTTAACTGTCAGTCAAAACTTCATATCTTGCAAACTACCAAGACAGTTTAATTATTCTCACACATTGATGTTAATTTTCTTGAAGTTACATTTTTAGTCTTGTAACAGGACAAAGCATTAGTTAAATCATGTCTTCATAATAATTTGGTTTCAAGAGCCAACCCTTTTTACGTCTCGTAGACTTATTATACTTTGCTGAGCAATGATAACTTCAATATATATCACCTGAGGTGGGTCCACAACAATCTCAGTATCAACTCAGTTATATTCGCATTTGGAACATATTCAAATACTATTCGTTCCTGTTTTTCTAGTCACGCTCAGCCTAAAGTTTAGTTTTGTCTTTCGCCTTCTCAGCTGCCACTTAATTGGTGTGAAATTTCATTTTTAATGGTTCAATTTAACTAAAAAGCCCAGATTGGAGTTCAAGAGAAATCGCTCAAGAAACTTCTAGAACGATTCCTGGCAGAAACTTTCTACGGTGACTGCCATTTGAACTGTCATTTTTTTCGCAACTGCGTACTGCGATCGAAGAAAAAACGGTTTCTTGAGTGATTCAGCCAAGCAATTTCCCATGCCTCAAGATAGGCCGAGAAATTCCTTCTGATCTGCAAACAGCCCTTAAATCTGCGTTGGCTGGTAATCTGTTTCTTACGAAATTTACGACACTGTTGCGTTTTTAGTACTACAATTTTTAATAACACAATTCGCCTTATACGGCTCTACAAAGAATCGACTATATTTGCCTTGCAGGTCTTACCGCCTTCAACGGCATTTCCACCTTCAACGGCTTTTTCCGCCTTCAACAGCTTTTCACTCTCCGACGGATCTTTCCGTTATCGACAGTTTTTCGCCTTAGTCGGCTCTTCTGCCTATAACATTTTTCCTGCTTTCCGCCTTCAACGGCTTTTCTATCTGTAATCATTTCCGCCTTTTACGGCTATTTCAAGAATGTCGCCTTCATTAGCTTGTATCGCCTTCATTGGCTTTCATCGCCTTCACTGGCTTTTAACAGCAACGGCAAAATTTGATTTCAAAATATTGTTTCACCTCTACACCTTCCTCGGCCATCCGGTTAACAAATCAATACTTCATTCATCATTCAGCATTTAAGTCTAGATTTAGGACAACAACCCTATTCAACGAGTACCAATATCACAATCAACAAAACTTAGGTTTTCTTCACAGTTCTTTATTTCTTTATCTGACAATAGTGATTGTCATCGATTTGAACTAAACAATACCGATCACCATCAAAATCTCTCACAGGTTGATCATTGTCATTAGTGGAAGGTACAAATAGATCGTTTTATTCATATTGAACAGTTAGTACACAATATTTACCTTTTTGATTCCAATGTTGAAATTCAATCACAAGTCATCACCTGGAGGTCATCACCACTCTGCATGCACCACACACACACCACTCATCTCTTTCTTTTTCCAAAGACAACACTTCCCGAACCGAAATTAAACTAATTTCACATGCACTGTTCACCGTTCTCGTCGCCAATGTGAGAATCTTTCTCTGTAATGATTATTCAACAACTGTATTCATTATTTGTATACACTTTATTACCGATACTTCAATATTACATACAATGATTCACACTCTAGACAACAATAACAACATCTCCACATATGACAGATACTCAATGTAAACATACACGCTAAACGTAATAGAGTAATACAATAATTTATTATGTGCATACCACAAGGTACCACAAAATACATAGCACAGGCAAACAGACGTAACACTTGCGAAATTTCCATCGACCACGCTTTTAACGATCATTTTAAATTTTCACAGTTGTGGTTTTCACAACCAGAGGCACGTGCATCGTTTTTCTATGCGTTTGACGTTTCACACTAGCGCTTTCTGTTGACGATATTGCACAACACAGTGATTCGTGCAACTTTTCCACCAGGTGAGTTGTGTGAACTGGGCGATGGATTTCCATGAAAATCGTTCAAGGTGTTACGTCTGTTTGTCTGTGTACATAGCTTCGGGGTCCAGCGGTTTTTCGATTTTGTAACGGTTCTATTTAATCACGCTCCATTATATCACTCTCGATTCTAGCACGAAATTTTTTTGACGTAGGACTACGTCTTTCTTTTCTATACCAGGTGTCATGCTCAAGTTGCCTAGTCAAAAGTCAAGTCTAGTTTAGTCTACACGTACACAGTAATTCATCGAAAGAATCCTGGAAAATAATAGAATCGACTATTTCCATAATTTTTCTTGTCATTATTAATGATTGCAGTACATCGGAGTTGCATTACAAGCATTAAAGCGGCCAGGCCTACTGTGTAGCGTTTTTAATTCAACAATAAAACCAATGAGTGAGGACATCTCGTACCAATCGCTAAGTATATGAAAAAGCAAAATACGGTGAAAATCAGTGGGGGTGATGATGCTAAGAAGGTTAATGTCACCCCTTGGTCCTTGGTGCTTCCTGGAATTGGACACAGATATTTAATCCGTGTCCTGGTCCTGATGCCTAGGCTTAAGCGCCATTGCTCACTCTTTGAAACGAAAATAAAAAAGGAGACCCATTTACAGTAATTAGTCCAGTGTATTACTATACGACAACTCAAAAAATAATTAAATTAATCAATAAATATTTAGTCTTTATGAAATTTTAGCAGCTTGGCTCTATTCGTCATGGTGTTTTCTAAAACCAGTTGACTTCAAAACTAGCTTCAAGACATTCCCTACAAACTGCAATCAATTTGGCCGACGAAACCCCCTCATAACGAAGAAAATGAAACCATCGAAAATACCCAAAATCATCCAACATAGATTTATAAATAAACAAGGATGTAAGACATACTGGAAAAACTTGTAATAAGAAGGCACGAAATGTTGCTAATTGAAGATGAAATTTGTGAAAAAAAACGCGTTCTGGTGGGATTTTTACCCACGACTCCGTATTCGCTAGACCGGCGCTTTAACCAACTTAGCCACAGAACAAGTAATGATTCTGCGGAATAGAAAGCCAAACTGACTCCGAAGCCGCACCGTGAACATTTCTATTTCACAAACTCATCTGTTTCGGCTTAGATGCCAATCCACAACACACTCTCGTTTTTGCTCACTAACTGTAAGACATGTAAAACATGTTGACTTGGCAAGTGATAAACAATCCTACGGAACACTTAGCAACCACACTGAGGCAAAAAAAAAACTTAGGATGAGCATAAGATCCCCTTAACTATCGTATGTTTGCTCTTATTGAAATCAATACTGAAACTTATAGAAAACAACATTGATAATTATGAATGTCATGTCGCAAGCAAAATAATATTCGTATTCATATATTGTGGATTTTTTGATGAAATAATACTGCTCCAATTCATGTCATGTGTCTTGAACTACTGCGTAAATAAAATAATCAAATCCTCTTCATCCTTCACATGAAATATAGTGGAAAGGAGCGTATTCGACTGTGCGTTAATTAAAAAATGCTGTCAAACTTGCTTCTTGATCAATTCAGAGAAATCGATAATTTTACTTACGTATAATTCCATTGTTGTTGTTGATTTGGGAGAACTTATGGGCACTTAAATAAAATATTTGATTTTGAGTGTCCGATGGCTCTAAAAGCTGATCTCTGAGTAATGCTTGTTTGTCTAAGATGCAGCTAGCTGGAATCCATACTCTCATTGTAAAGTTTTTCATAGATTTCAATTATGGTTTTTCCACAACCATGTCTCGGTGTATCTATAAGCTAAACTGGTAAGATCTCTCCGAATTTCAGCGTCATTTTGTTCAGTATCGTGCTCAATATATTTACGTAGCCCCAGGGGTCGGGACAATACCATGGCTTAAAGGAATTGAAGATTTCCAAACTTTTCACCATCACCAACATTAACACTAACACCAAATTCGTTGCGCTAAACGTTAAACGTTATTTATAACTTATTGAAGTTTCACATGGAATTTAGATTTCACGGGAGCTGCGCGGCTTTAAAAATGCACTTCTTGCACTTATTTTGAATTCAATTCAATCGTCCGAATTTATTATCATCAGAGCCGAGCGAAAACGTGTCAAAACTTTGAACGCTGCCATCCGCGCGCGATGCCTGCTGCGATCACCCAAGTGTCAGTTCATGTTGCCTAGTTACTTTCTGCTAATAAATAATATTTTTCTGTCATTTGCCAAATAAATAGATTGATTCGTCCAAAGAGAACTGAATGAATCTCATTAATTAACATATTGAATCCATATCATGTGACTTTCCCTCCTCTCCATTAACAAAAACTACTTTCCGTGACAGTTGTGGAGAATATGAGGTGATCTCGGTCGCTAGTAGCAACGTACGTCATGTTAAACTTTCTTCCATTCCTCGAAGACCGTAAGGATGTGGCCGGCGCCGTTACAGACTTGATGAAGTTTGGATTTATCGAAAATGCACATTGGGAACGGTAAGCTACTCCCGCTCCGTTTGTTGATTCCTTGTGCAATTTTACGCCCATCTAAGCTCATGTTCATGCTAAATGATCATAAAATCTCAAAAATAATCGTCTTAAAAATAAATAGAAAAATATATAGAAGCGGGTAAATGCTTATAAAAAAATCAAAAACCAACATTCAAAAAAAAATGCGATATAAAAATAATTAGCAGCTTCAACGAGTTCAAACATGTTATAAACTGGTATAATTTTAGAGGGTATTCAACACCAGTTGAAACTACAGGGGTAGAACCAGGTCAAGCAAAAAATATAACAGTTCAAAAAAAAAAAATTATTACAGATTTAAGAGTTCCTAAAGGAATTTCACCAGTGGATTTACGTTCCAGCAGTTCCTTCCAGAAGAGAACAACAATTTCTCAACCGAGCTTTGCCAAATGCTTATTGCCCTTCATGATGCGTACTATCTGAAACAAAATAAACCTAAACTATTTTTTTAGAGAAATTTGTATTAAACGTATTTTAAGTAGAATGTTTGAAAGATTTAAGATGACTTAATCTGAAGTTGGATTATTTCTGAATTTTCAACAAACTCCAGAGACCTTTGACAAATTGCTGTTGTAATATGTATTGTAATATTCTAGGGTTTTGCAATTATTCTACTGCCTATCAGGCCATCCTGGCTAAACAGAAAAGCCAACACATTAAAAAAAATGCATTTCCGGCAATCCAGCATATGCGGCGATTGCCGCCAGCGGGCGAACTAACTTGCTCGTTCATGCAATGCCGAGTGTAATGTCAGTCTCTCCACACTCGGTTGGGTCGTTTTCCCTACAAGCTTGATGCAACTTTTAACATGAAAAGGGGGAACCAATGATCCGAAACGTGCAAAGGTAAATGTAAAACGATGCAATAACGTGAGAAAATTGTTGCTCCTCTTGCTTTTATCTGGTTGGCGATTTTCGTGAGAAAAACGAGAAAATCGCGAATGGGAATGTACAATGCGCAAACCGTTGATACTTGCGCCCGGTGGATAGGCAATTCAAATTGCTATCAGCATACTAAGGGTCTGTGTCAATTTACGAATTAAAATTAATTTTTACTTAAATTTGACAGTTCAACACTTAAACTTGACAGTTTTCCTAAGAAAATAATTATCGAACTGTCAAGTTTAAGTGAAAATTAATTTTAATTCGCCAATTGATACAGACCCTAAAGCCTACATGGTATCTTTAGTGAAAACGGTATTTCCGAAAAAAAAAGAAACAAAAAAATGTTTAATGCCAATTCCACAATACTATAATTTAATACAGTAGCAGAGACAATGATGATTATCTAGCAATCATCGGCGACAAAATATTCTGGAATGAATGACGCTAATATTCAAACGTACTAACACCCATACAAGGGATACTTATTTTATAGTAGCTGACAATCCTTCTTATTGAGCTTAATGATTTGCACACGCGGATTATCTTTCTCTCAGCTACGGATCGGAGCGAGTGTAGGTGGGCAGTAGATACAAACAATGTTTTCCTGCCCATGGTTTCATTCAGAACTGTAATGCATGGTATGTGAAAAACAAACAACTCCAGCTGAGTTGGAAGGTAGTTGTTTGTTTCGGCGTACTTCAGGCTGGAAAATTTATAAACTAAACGTATTTCCAAACTTTTAGAAATAAAATAATAAGGGGAGTCACTGGTTTATACATGGTTCATGTCAAATTTGTAAAAGTGGACAGAGAACTTCGGAATGGTCCCTGTGGCCGGAACTTTTCGGAATAGAAGGAATTCCTGAAGGAATCCTTGCACGAATTTCTACTGGTATTCCAAGAGAGACTCCTAAAGGCACCCTTATAGAAACTTGTGCAGTAATACCAGCTAGAGTTTCTAGAGGAATATCTTATGGGATGCTTTCGAAATTTATGCTAGGAATGCTGGTGGAATTCCTATAAGGATTCCTCCAAGGCACTTGTAGTTCCTCCTGTTATTCGCCCAGGGATTTCGCCAGATATTCCTCGCGTGACTCCTGAAGGTATTGCATTGCGTTAAGTCACAGACAAACAGACGTAACACCTTGAACGATTTTCATGGAAATCCATCGCCCAGTTCATACTAGCATCACTTAGTGGAAAAGTTGCACGAATCACTGTGTTGTGCAATATCGTCAACAGAAGGCGCTAGTGTGAAACGTCAAACGCATAGAAAAACGATGCGCGCGCCTCTGGTTGTGAAAGCCACAACTATGAAAATTTAAAATGATCGTTAAAAGCATGGTCGATGGAAATTTCGCAAGTGTTACGTCTGTTTGTCTGTGGTTAGGTGGTACCGGAGTAATTCGTAGATTGCAAATTGAAAGTTGTAATGTTATTACACTTATTCCAATTACGTATGGAAGGCTATATGAGAAAAAACGAATTGGATATTTAAGCTGAAAATACATGAAAACTTTCATTGCCGGCCACGCCCATCATCTTCGTTACGAGGATAGGAAAGAATGTGATGATATGACATCAACTCTACAAGAGGCCGGCGATTCACCGACGCCCCCATAGGTGTCAAGTAGATGGATATTTTAATTAGGATGCTTTGGGATTCTATAGGCGAGTGATATAATAAGGTGCAGATTTTGTTAGTGTAATTGAGTAGATCATGTAGATGTGTTGATGTTAGTGTTTTGGTATATTAAAACATCATCGTTGGGAGTGACGTAGCCCTCCCCCTGGATATTCAATCTTGACGCGATGGGAGGGCTTAACCCATTAGCATTTTAGCGCCAGTTTATTCACCACCGTTTGGACTTTGAGCTAGATATATCTGGTTTACGAGTTGAACGCAAGTGAAGGAATCGGCCGTAAGTGCTAATGGGAACCAAAGGAGTATCCGTTGTGCATTTATCACAAGTTCAAGACAAGTTTTTATTCAGCTGGCATAAACCTAATCTTTGCATTCTTTGAATTTTCTCAAATTTAACAATAATTGTTAAATTTAACATAACGCAAGAGTGGGTAGGGAAGGTCTCTGCGTTACACTCATCATTCATCTCTTGAAATCGAAAGTACACAGGACAGGGGACGTTAGGATAAGTTGTCTTACAGCCTTACAGATAAGGTTTAGTTAACAATTAAACCCATTACCATTAGAAAATTATGGACTGATTAGTTAAAGATAAAACTGTTGATTTTAGAAATGAGTTTATATTTGTATTTCTTATTTTTATAGGTTTTGTGGGGATGAATATATAAAAGTTGACAAATAATCTTAACCATTGCCATGAGATACCATGAAGATTGGACATATGCTGTAAGTAATCCAAGATCCTTAGTTAAGGACAGACTTGTTAGAATCCCAAAATGGCCGCCACAATGGCCGTCTTTGGCACCTACTCACGGTTTCGAAAGCACAAATCTCTTCATAAACAAAACTAGCGCACCTAAGCTTCTTATTTTATTCTTATTACAAGTAAGCAATAACAGAGTAATAAAATGCACTGTTGTTTAAAGCTTGCTTCTTGAGATTTGTGCGTCTGAAGTTCTGATACACTTTTGAAGCGGGATTTCAAGACGTTTGTCCTTAAGTATCCCATCAAACTGAAGCCTCTAAATTTAATGACTGAGCTGCTTCAGATGATATGGTCAGCTTCAGGTTTCACTAGTTGAAGAGCAGTATGCGATGACTTGTTTGAAAGCATCCGTAGGCATCCGTTCGCCATGGGGTAAATAAAGCGAACAATAGACGTATTCCCTGTTGAGGATTCCAGCTTTTTACGCTGGCCATAAAACGACGAGGGGTGATTTGATTCTGACATTTCTTGCCGACAGGTTTTATAGTATACATCTTGGTAGGCCGTATTTGAGATCGTTGATACGACTGTCAAAAATTTTCACGTTTGTGTTGGAGCTTGTATTATCATTTTGTTTCGCTAATTTTACTTTTATTAAATACATGATTTTAGGAACCCGAGCACCATAAGCATGGAGAAATAGTTATGCCCGAGGAACTAGAAAGGACGATAAAACACTGCGGAGATTTAGGATTGACATTCGTTATTAAATTTCCGTTTTTTTTTTCGCTTGAAATATTCAATGTGTGTCCCGACAGTCATGTTTGTCAGAAGGAAATTATTGAAAACCTTAAAAAAACCTTGAAAAAAAGTCCTCTGTGTAGTCCTCAAATGGTTCCTAAAGTTGACACCCTAATAGTCTATGTTTGCTCGGAGATTTGCTTGTCCAAAAATATATTGTATCGTAATTAAAAAAAGGGGTCTTATAAAGTAAAAAAAATATGCTCAAAACCACGTAAACCGTCATGGAAAGGAACACGAGATATTTTGACGAACTTTGTGTAACTTTGTCTCATCTCAGTCCTTGTTCCTGTCTTGGGGATACCAGTTGGAAAGAATTAAAATGGCTTGGTACCGTCCATGGTAATCAACTGTTACATCTCTTGTAAAACATTCCCAAGCAAGCTCACAACCATAGGCAAATTTCACCGTTCTGGAAAATTGATATAGCGGTCTAACGGAAATGATAATCCACTTTTATGCTGTTGATTCAACAGTTTTCCCAGGTACCGTAGATTCAGCAACATTCCTAAGCCATTCTTTTCTACCTAAAAGACACAAAAAGATTAAATAAATTCATGAAAATTATGTATTAATTAACGATTGAATTTTCAGGAATGAAAATGAACAATTGAATGTCAACACAAAGTTTTTGGTGCCTAAATGCCTGCTTCGATTTTACTATAATTGAAATTATAGTGTCGGCAAGAAATGTCAGAAAGGGGTGATTTACAGTTTATAGCAGGCTAGCGTAAAAACCTGGATAGATACACCAATTGTGTTGGCATATGCATCTCTTATGGTTGTTAGTTCATAGACGACTGTAGCGTGGAGTGGACCTGGTGTGATGGTTAGAACACTTGACTATCATGCCGAGGACCTGGGATCGAATCCCACTCCCGACAAACTCGCAAAACGTGAGTTCTTCCTTCGGAAGGGAAGTACAGCGTGGGTCCCGAGATGAACTAGCCTAGGGCTAAAAATCTCGTTAATACAGATAAAAAATAAATAAAAAAAAAAACGACTGTAGCAACGATTACGTTGTTGGCAAGCACACATGCTCGAGGTATGGCACGCGAGTTTGTGAGTTTATCATTCAATTTTACTGACAGAGTAGCAAACACCGTGTTCACAAGGTTACCTAGATAGAAGTTTGCAAAATCAAACACGAAATCATAATCAGCAACTACATCTCTATGTTTGTGTTGTATATCCACTTTTCTCTATTATAATTCCTATTGTTTGCAATCCAAATTCCAATCCAAGAGGAATCGTCAAAAATGAATGAATCTTCGCCTAAGGAGGCTGTGGGCAATGTGTACGTGGATTTTTGCATACGAGACATCGTACTTCACAATCACAAAGAAAGATTTTTTCGTTGCACTATGGTGGCGTTTTATGATCTTTTGGTCGATATTTCAAAGCTACACTCATTGCAATTTAAAAATTTCCTCTCAAACATACTTTGAACATATGATTTGATTTGGATTGCGAAGAATTTGACCAACTTTTCCAATAAGCACCTATGGTCAAATTCTAATTTTTGACCATCTTGTGTTCCATAGTGTCACGTAGAAGGTGTGCCCGGAATAGACGTGGACTAGACGGACACCTTGTAATCTTCACAGACCGCAGGGGACAAGCATCTTCAAAAGCTTTCATGATGGAAGTCGTTGCAGTATCAACGACACCATCTGATTCAGATGATCTGAATCACTTGGAGTGTCAATGTATGGTGAGTATTGATTAAATTTGCCCGCCACCTACAGATTTGATCCCAGGGGCCAGGTGGTTGACCGAGGATTTCTGAAATGCAAAATTTGCGAAGTAATATTCAAGAGCTCAAAAAAAAAAGATGTAGCGATGGTCAGATGAAGATTGTTCATCTGACACATACCTATTGGTCTCCTCTCTAGCAAATACCATGAAGGTTGGGAGGTTGCCTTTATAACTAATCCAAGATCTGCACTGTATTCCATCAAAATGCAGCCTCTCAAGGTAATGTCTCCAAATGGTATAATGAACACATACATAGTGAACCTAGATAGTGCCGCTACTGCCGCTCACTAAGAATATTCAAAACGAATGCATACATATTATTTCAATGTTCTCAATGGAAAACTAAAACAAACCTAATTTTTCCCAACCGATGCGCCGCCGTCAAAAGTAACCTATACGATCCCCCAGGATTACCAATTTCCTACTCGTATACATACCTATTACATTTATATGCATTTCGGACCACACTCAATCCGCCACGGCTGAGTCGGTGTGTCGTTCATCCGTTCGGACGGCGGCAGCCGGCCGGTCGTTCGGTCGTTGGTCGTAGTCGTCGATTCGCTCGCGCGGAAAGATTCTATTTTTGGACGTGAAAACGCCAATTTTCCACTTTTCTTCTCCCTTCCCCAGCACCCTCCTTCCCAGGTTTTCCCACACCGTCCTCACCGCTGCTGTTGATCGTGTGTTTGTTTACCCAGCAAGTGGATTATTAACTTGCGCGCTTGCAATATTTTATGCGGCCAAATACGAAGGTTAATCACCAACTCCTCCGGCTTTCGGCGCACCACTCGCGCGCCGGACGGACGCGACGAGCGGTAATCGGCTTGCACTGTAAATTTACGTTCGAATTTAGCTTAATTGCCGTTGGGCGAAAAACAACGGTTCTTCGGACGACGACGACGACGATGACGACGGACGCACTCGAGCCAGGATTCTCCTCAGTTTCCCATCAATTCTTGGCTACATTAGTAGGTAGGATACATACAATACAGGAAGCAGAGTATTAATGGCTTTTGCTTGCTTTTTGTGTTGCGGCAGGCCGAGAGTGGAAAGAAGACGAGCGTCATCGCCTCCATCATCAGCATCATCACAACGTGGTGATCCCCAAGGCTCCTTCTCATCGTGGTACAGTGCAGGTTGAAAGAAAGTACGATTATATGTAATAATGAATATTATTTTATGATATTTGTTTCATTTTTATTGAATTATATTATTTAATTTAAAAATATGATTGGTGTTTTGACTGAAAGGGGTTGGTATTCCTTTCCTTGGATTCTATAAACTAAGAAAACTTTGCACCTCTGACACCCCCTAAAATGGCCTTGGAAATCCCGTGAATCCCCTCCCCCTAGGGAGCCCCTGAAATGCCTGAGATCTCCCGGAACGCCTCTGAGACCCCCTGAAGGGCCCCTGTGACAGCCCTAGAACCCCCTGAAACCCAAGGTGGTGACCCTGATACCCCCTTCAACCCCCGTGAGAATTCCTGAAGTGCCTCAGGGACCCCCGGTCGTTCCACCATACCCCATATGAAGATTCCTTGAAACACTCCTGAGACCTACGGGTACCCTTTAAGACCCCCTAGAACCCTCTGCAGCCCCCTAAAACCCCCTGGATCTCTTCTGCAACGCTTCTGAGAGCCCCAGGTACGCTTCTAGCACCCCTTAAACACCTCTTATACTCCCTGGAACGCCTTGAGTCTTACTGAAGTGCTCTATGAGATCCCTTCGAACCCCCAGGGAATCTCTAAAATGCCCTTGAGATCCCCTGAAATGCCCCTGAGTCCATATAATGATCATAAAACGGCATAAAGATCTTCTGGATCTGCCCTGGAATCCTCTGAGACCCCTTGAAGCGCCCCGGTGACCCCCTAGAGCCTAGAACTTCCTTAAACCCACGGAGATGACTCTGAGAACTCCTGAAGTGCTTCAGAGACCCCCTGGAGCCCACCCTCCGTCCCACGAGGCTTAAGGGCATTACCCCGAATTTCATTTCCCTGAATAATTTATCCACAAGCCTATCTGGAGACCAGCTCTGGGTATTCTACGATGTACCAAGTGGTTGGCCGCACTATGTTGTTCTTTCTGGCCTTTAGCAAACTGCTAATGTGGACATCAGATAAGTATCCTTCTTTCAAATTTTGGCTATTCTTTTAAGGAATTTGTTAGCGTTTCAACTGGTAATATTTTTATCATAGATTTTTCCTTCTTTAGGCTGGTCTTTTATGTTGTACTGTTATTTATATAGAAAAGTTTAGTTCATTGTTTTTGGCCCCATCCGAAACCAGTAGTTCAGTTGGCTGTTCTTTTATTTATAGTGATTCGAGACCAAGGTTGTTAATCGATAAATTATCGTTATCGGCGATAAAGTTAACATCTGTTATCGTTTATCGTCGATAACGATAACGTCTTCAGACGGATTCGTCATCGGCGATACAGTTAACTGTTGAAATTATCGACTCGATAACGTCTCCGGAAAATTTTCTTCGCGATCTGAACCGTTGTTGATGCCGTCACTAGGGTAACTAGATTTATCGCAAAATTATCGAAGGTACGTTGATCTTCGCGTTGATTCATCGTTTGGTTATCGTTATCGAGAGATTATCGAGCAACCTTTATCGTTATCGAGTTTGCGTTGAGTTAACTGTCGATAATTTATCGGTTAACAACCTTGTTCGAGACGTTTATAAAGTGTCCCTGGAGCTTTATATACCTAGAAATGCTCACAAAAATAGCTATGACTTTTCTTGATTTATGCAAATAGAAAGTATATGATAACATGATTCGGGGTAATGGAATTTGGAGTAATAGATCATTCGCGGTAATGGAATTCGGGGAAATTTCATAGTCGTTCCACGACACCATCTTATAATCCTTGAAACGCTCCTAAGACCTCCGACTAAAGCCTGTATCCGCAATAATCGGGACACAAAAGTATGGCTGTAGCTCTGCAATGAATCAGTATAATTGACCAAATAATTGACTGAGAACTCTTTGGTGTATGTTTATCATTTGTGCCAAATTTCATCAAAATCGATGCATTACTTGTAACTGTAGATGAAAAACAAACAGACGTGGTTTTAAGCATTTTGTACAATCATGACCAATTTTCATTCGCATAATAGATGGTTCTTTTAAGCTACAGTCCAAAGTTCTATGATGATAATTATGAAATTTCGTTAGCAGTTATGATACTTATAGATACACTTTCTTGCAAGATTTCGTCAACTTTGATCAATTGGTTTGAAAGCTACTGCTGTTGATAGGTGTGAGTGTTAGGGAAAAATTTTCGTGTTTTTCATGTGCGATGTTTGCCTATTCATAACTTTTGAATTTCTCTGCTAATTTTCATGAAATTTTGACAGAAGGTAGTTGATTATGTGTATATTTTGCCTGCAAAATTTTAAAATTTTTGGTATAGTACTTTCAATAGTACAATCATAACAATGAAGAGTGCTGACTAATTGCTTTCGGAGGGGCTAAAATCACGTTCAGTCCCAATACATGTTTCGACTATAAAATTGTTGATAGTGCATTGATTTTTTTGAAATTTTGCATATGCAACAAATGTAGATTGAGAGGTTTGTGTTCAAAATTTCAGCCATTTCCATTGCAAAATTCAAAAGTTACAGCGCTGACAAGCAAAACTAGGGGCTGTACAAAATTCATTGGCGCACATTCTACTCTTTCATTGCTACAACAAAAAGTACTTCTTCGATTCACATGAAATTTTGTAGGTGAAATGAACACATACTAAGATGTTATTAGGCCAAATTTGAGCAATTTTAATGTACATATTGCAGAGTTATAGCTGTTTTTCTGTGTCCCGATTATTGCGGATACAGGCTTTACCCTCTGAGGCCCTGTGAAACATTCCTGAAACCTCTATCTACCCAATTAAACCCCATATGTCCCCATGAAATGCCAATGAGATGCGCATAAACACCCTTGAGAACCCTGGAACTCCATTGCAATCCCATTGTACTTCCTGAAACGCCTCTAAGATTACCTTAAATGTCCCTGATATGCTTGAAACGCCCTTGAGAACCCTGGGACCTCTTTGAAACCGTTTGAGACACCCTGAGACTCCCTGACACCTTCTTGGACCCTCTGAAAAGCCTCAGAGCCCCCCCAGAAGGACCTCGGAGAAATCCGTGGAACCCTCTTAGCAACGCTCCTGAGACCCCCAGGTATGCCTTTGGAACCCCCAAAGTTACCAAAAACTCTTCTGATACAACCTGAATTCCCCCAAAACCCTCACAAACCCCATGTAATGCACCTGAGATCTTCCGAAGTTCTCGAAAACGCCGGCGTAACGCCTATGAAACCCACCGAAAGTCATCTGAAACTTCCTGACATGCACCCGAAATCGCCCAGAAATCTGCTCCGAAAATCGTCGCGACATTCTTACACTTCCGGTTCTCGAGTTACCCGCATGACTTTCTCGCGGTTCTCGGAACAGTTCGGAACTTCAGCCTATATTTCGAAACTGTTATTTTTCAACTTTATGGAGTTGAGGTTAGTACTACAACCACACTAGTGGTGATCAATTGGTTTATAAGAAATCTGTTAATGACTGAAGTTCAATAGGCTGGAACGTTATGAACATCGAGTTTAAGTGTGCTTTCACCGAAAATAATCAACAACCGAAATATATACTTACTGTCAATTTTTTACCTGATACACCTTGGAAGCCTCTGAGATGCCTTCGGATCCCTATATACGCCTCTAAGACTCCTTAGAACGCTCCTCAAAACCCTTGAATCGCTCCTGAAAGTCTCTCATATGCTCCAGAGACCTTAAGGTACCCCCTGAAAGCCCTTGAATCCCTTGAAACGTCCCAGAGACCTCCTGGAACCCCATGAGACCCCCTGGAATCCCCCTGAGACTCTCTAAAACAGCCCTAAGACCTCCTGAAGCACTTCTAAGACCTCCTAGAATCGCTTAAGCCCCATGAGAGAACCCTGAAACACTCCTGAGATCTCCCGGTACCCTTTTGAAACACCTCTGCATTCTCCTGGTACCCATTTGGTACCCCTTTGGGACCCCTGCAATCGCCCTTTACTCGCCCCCATCAGTCTTCAAAAGTTCCCTTGCATTGCATTGCTTTAATCTGAAAAACTCGGAGCAGGAGAATAATGGTTTCTTCGGCAAACTTGTTCCAAATAAGTTATTTGAATGAAGTATGCCGAAACGTTATGCCCAAACGATTTGGAAGAATTTCCGATGTGTTCACCGAGAAAAATTAAAAATGTGGTGAAATACGGCACATGGAGACAGGGCAGTTGGGTCCTCCAGTGAGCTTTATGAATAACCAATCCGGAAACGGCAAGTTCCACTCCCGCTCTGGTCGAGAACTTTTGTTGACTTTCCTGGGAATAATAGGCTCCTAAAGGCCTATCTCAATTTCTGCATAATTCGATCAAGCATTGATTAAAACGACATGTTTACTCATTTTTTAAGTATTCCTATTAGGTAAAGCCCATAAAATATATTTTCAAAAATTTTAATAATTTTTGCAACACTCCTTGTTTAGCACTCAATTATGGGTAAATTTTGTTTACCGTGTATGTCAAACAGGAACATTTGTTGTCAAAAGTGAGCCAATGTGGTGTCTTTTGCAACCCGCTGTTTCACTTTCGTTACGTCAAGGTTGACCTCGAATGTCAAACAAGACCTGCTCATCATTATTTTATTTTCGAGTTTATTAACTATACTGTTATTGTTAAAGTTCGGAAAAATTACCATTGAGATCAGAAAAGCATGCTCCTTCGTGTTATACACCAAAAGCGGGAAAATATTTTTCATTTTAGGACCCTATTGTATCATTGTGCTTGCCTCACAATATACAAATTCATGCAATGGCAGGCAAAGAAAGCCCTTCAATTAATAACTGTGAAAGTCCTCAAAGAACAGTATGTTTTGAAGATAAGGCAGGCCAAGTTCCAGTGGGAACGTAGTGCCACAGAGAAGAAGAAGCAGAATAAGGGACAGGGCAAGATTTGGTGAGAAGGGGTTTCAAGGGATCTCAAGGAAGTTCTTGGGTTCAGGATTCTTAAGAGTTTAGGGGGCGTTACTAAGACTCAAGGGATTTGAAAGGATTTAATGTGTTGGTGGCTTTTCAAGGGGGTTCAAAGGATTTTCAGTGAAACTTACATAAGTCGTTGAAAATCCGTCGAAACTTATTGGAAAGGCTCCAACAACCCTATGAAACCCTTCTGGGCTCTTTGTAATGCATCTGCGACCATCTGAAACCTCATAAAACACTCCTGAATCCCTAGAAAACTTTCCAATATCCCCTGAAATATTTCCGAAAACCTTCTGCAACACATCCGAAACCCCCCAAAACTCCCTGTAATCCCTCTGAAGCCCACTGAAAATCCCTGAAATAACCCAAACAACCCCCTGAAACTCTCAGAAATACCCAAAAACACCCCGTTGAAAACCTTCAGAACACCCCGAGGCCACCATTGAAACCCTCTGAGAACCCCCTGTAACGCTGCTGGAACTCTCCGAAAGCCCCTGTAAAACCTCAGTAGCATCACCGTAACCATCAAAACCCCCTATAGTTTTGGGAAACCTTGGATGCTTGGAAATGCCCATTAAACCCTGAAACTCTCCTAAATCTCCTTAAAGTATGCCACCCCGCTTTGAACGCCCCTGAAACCCCTGGAATCCTCTCCTCTTACACCCTTCTAAAACTTCCAGCAAACCTATTTTGGACTCAAACACCTAGAAGTAAACTCTGTGCTCGCGAACTGAACTTAATTTACGCACAAAAGTCCTTGGTGGTACCTGTTTGTTTTACTTACCTAGTGGTACCTGTTTGTTTTAACTTAAGGCATTTTTGGGGAGTTTCGGAGGGTCTCAGGGTATCGTGTACGTTACAGAGGGTTTCGGAGGGTTTCAGTTGCGTTACATGCGGTCCAAGGGGGTTTCTTGGAGTTTTAGGTTACATTTCAGAAAGTTTCAGAGGATTTCCAACATGTTTCAGAGGCGTTACAGAGTCGTTTTCGGAGTTTCGGAGGGTATCATGTGCATTACAAGAAGTTTTCGGTGCCATTTCGAGATTTTTTTTCAGCGGATTTCAGAGGCGTTACAGGGGCGTTTTTTGGGGCGTAGGAGAGTCTCAGGTGCGTTACTAGGGGTCCGGGAGGGTTTTCAAAGGCATTTTAAGAATTTTCAGCGGGCCCCCAAACCTCAAATAGTCAAAACACCCTGGTCCCTGGTCTGATGCAGTTGAATCGATCCGTTTGCTGTACTTTTGTTTTTCTTGATGATTAAAGGTTTTCAGAACAGCTGCTGTTTGAGCCACACCTCCTAGGTACATACGCTGAGAGAGTTCAGTTATGTGGCTTTACTTCCAACAGATGCTGTTACTAATCGAACCGAATTTGTTGGAAGTTTACGCAGATTAATCTCAAGTTAACAGATTGGTAATGAATTCATTTAGAACTTTATCCCTAGATTTATTCCGGGGTATGCTTCATGGATTCCTGACGATAGTCTATAGGGATTCATTCAGGAATCTCTCAGGTATTCATTCATTCAGAAGTTTTTCTGTGGATTCCTTTAGAGCTTTTTTTTGGGGATTCCTTCATTGATTCACTTCGTGATTATTCTAGGGATTTCCACAGGGGCTCTTCTTGGGAATTTCTGAATGAATCATCAGGAATCCCTTGAGTGATTGCTCCCGGGAGATATCATTAGGGGTTTGTTCCTTAATGGCATCAGGGATTTCTCTCGCGATTCTTTCCTAGAATTCTGTCGGGTTTCCTCTATGGATTTCATCCGAGATTATTAAGGGGATTTTTTTTCTGATATTCATTCCGCAGTTCCTTCGAGGATTCCTATCCAAATTCTTTCAGGGTTTCTGTAAGGGATTTCATCATTTTTTTTTGCCCGGGCTTCCTTCAAGGGTTTCTCTCGGGATATTTTTTTTACATACTTTACCTTGGTTACCGTTCTTCCGTCATTCCAACAAGGATCTCTTCAGTGAATCCTCCTGGGGTACTTTTCAGGAATTTCCTTCAGGATTTTCTTCCAGATTCCTTTAGAAATTTCCACGAAGAATCCTTTATCTCTTTTCCCGGGATTCCATTACGAATTTCTCGCAGAATTCCTACCGGAATTCCTTCCGGGATTCTTTTAAGAAATTTCTCCCGAGATTCCTTCGGAGATTCGTCCTGGATTTTTTAATTGATTATTATTACAACCTAGCTTTATTAGGGAGATTTTTAGCCCGAGGCTGGTTCATCTCCACCGATTCCTCCTTGGGTTTCTCCAGATTATCTCCAGACAATCTACAACATTTTTCCAAATATAGAAGAACAGAAGTCTTTTATCGTGTAACAAGCCAGATCGTGTAAGGGGCAGGACAGTGTCAAAAAATAAAAAATACAGAGAATCCTTAAAATTATGGACTGACCATTTTTCACACTTTTTGATTAAGACCATTATTTTTTTCCTGGGTTGTAACCCTTTGATGAACCCCCTGCCAACTCAAAGCGTGACGCAATTCTTGGAAGTTCCCTCAATGTAGGACAGTACGAGAAAGAAAAATAAATTTTTAACTATTCTTCGGAATAGTTCCTTGGAATTCCCTGAGACCTCTTCAAACACACCTGAAAACTTTCTAAAATCTCTTGACACACCCCTGAAATATTCATGAAACCTCCAGAATACCCTGAAAACTCACTGAGACGCCCTTGAAACCACCAGAAATGCTAAGAAAAACCCCTAACACTCCTCTGAAACTCCCTGAAATGGCCCCAACAACCCCCTGAAACCCCTGTTGAAGACACCCTCCCCTCCCTCCAGTAACGCTACCAAACTCTCCGAAACAAGCAAAACCGACGAAACTCTGTATAATGCTCCTTAAATCTGTTGAAAGTGCTCTAGGAACCCCCAATGCAGCTCCTGGAACCCTCTGAAAAAACCCCTGTAACGGCCCTAGAATCCACCAAAAGCCCCTGTCAACCCAACGAAACCATCCAAATTACTTGCAAATATGGAAAGCTTAAGGATTTCAGGGGGGTTTAAAAGGGTACCAGGGAGTTTTCGAAGGGAAGATCCCGAAAACACTTGGAAAGTCCCTGAAATCCCGTGAAACGCCAGTCACTCTCTTCGGCATGCCTTGGGATACTCTTGAAGCCCCATGAAACCATCTGAAACACTCCTGAACCTCCCTGGAGTGCGCCATCCCGCTTCGTTCCTGCCAGCCTCTTTTGAAGCCATCTCAAATATTCAGAAGTAGAAGTCTCGCGAACATAGTATTTGAAGTGCTGACTTGATTTATGCACAAAAGGCCCTATTTTGTTTCAGGCCATTTTTTGGCATGTGCACTACTATTTTAAAGAATGTCATTCAGGTGAATTCGTGGTTGTCGGAACATTTTAGAAGGTTTTCATGGGCATACAATGACGATTTCAAACACGTTAAAAGAGGTTTCAGGAGGGTTTTAGAGAGTTTTAGGAAGCTTCAAGCTGTTTCTCGGGTGTTTTACAAGATTTCAGATGGTTTGCAGGGGCGCTGAGGTGAATCCCCCTCCGCAAAATGCCTTTGATCCCCTGAAATCGCTTGAAATATACTGAAAACCCGCTTAAACCTCCTGAATTCTCCTGAGACTCTGGAATCGCTTCTTAAAAGCCTAAAGCTTGATGAAATCCCCTAGTACCACCTGAGAGTCCCTGAAACGTCTCCGTAAGCACCTGGAATCTCCTGAAAAGCCCACAAACAACCCTGAATACTACCTGAAATACCCTGAGACCATCATAAACGCCTTAAAACCTCCTGTAGCGTCTCTGAAACCCCTAAAACGTTTAGAAACGCCCCCACGGTGCTTCATTTACCGTTATTATCAAAAAAAAAATATACCATCAAAACCTGAAACGCCAATCTCTTTCTTCATCATTCCTACACCTCTGGACAAATTTTTTAAAAAATCGTTAGACGAAATTTTGAGTTACGCCCTTTTAAAGGGCCTAACCCCTAAAAAATCAAGGTTTCTATAGAAAAACATCATATTTTATAACAGAAGCATGTTTCTGCCATCAAAATTTGAAACGCCATTCTCTTTCTTTATCATTTCTACACCTCTGGACAAATTTTGAAAATAATCGTTAGACGAATTTTTGAGTTACGCCCTTTTAAAGGGCCTAACCCCTAAAAAATGAGGGGTTCTATAGAAAAACATCATATTTCATAACAGAAGCATGCTTCTGCCATCAAAATTTGAAACGCCATTCTCTTTCTTTATCATTCCTACACCTCTGGATAAATTTTGAAAGTTATCGTTGGACGAAATTTTGAGTTACGCCCTTTTAAAGGGCCTTACCCCTAAAAAAATAGGGGTTTCTATAGAATACCATCATATTCCATAACAGAAGTATGCTCCAAAGTCCAAAATAACGAACAGTATCATTAATAATGCTACAATTTGATACTATGTACTAATATTGAATGCATTGTGTATAAAAATTAGCCATAACGCCAGTAAAAGGGAAGTATTCTTTAACCTGTAGGATACGGACGTTGTTGGCTTCATTTACTATTATAGCCAGAACAATGTACAATGAAAAACATAAACGACAGTTCATTTACTTTTTCATTTATATAGTTAATGCACACCCATAAACTGAATTTAAAAATAATGTTGGTCAAATTCTCCAGTTACGCCCACTTGAAGGTCATAAGTACTTATAGTAGAATTATTATAAAACTTAGTTTCATTTAATCACGTTTATTCTTCGGTAACGTAGTTTAGCAGATAAATATAGAACTTTCATTACAATTGATCATCTCAATCCTTAGTTTTGTATGTTTATTAATTGAAAACAGCATTCACCAAAAAATCTAACGAATGAGATAGGCACATGCCATCGCTTGTTTTGTCTTTAAAAAAGCAATACAAAAAACTTACATCCCACGCTATGAATGGCAATTGATACAAACATGATTGCTCCCTACATGTTTGAAAATACTTCCCTTATATTAGCGTAATGGCCAATTTGTATACAAACATCAATACAAATAGCCAATATTAGCGCATAGTATCAAATTGTAGCATTATTAATAATACGTTTTATTATTTGGGACTTCAAGGCATGCTTTTGTTATGAAATATGATAATTTTCTAAAGAAACCCTGATTTTTTAGGGGCTTGGCCCTTTAAAAGGGCGTAGTCTAACGATTATTTTAAAAATTTGTTCAGAAGTGTAGGAATGATAAAGAAGGAGCATGGCGTTTCAGGTTTTGATGGCAGAAGCATGCTTCTGTTATGAAATATGATGGTATTCTATAAAACACCTATTTTTAGGGGTAAGGCCCTTTAAAAGGGCGTAACTCAAAATTTCGTCTAACGATTATTTTAAAAATTTATCCAGATGTGTAGGAATGATAAAGAAAGAGAATGGCGTTTCAAATTTTGTTGGAAGAAGCATGCTTCTGTTATGAAATATGATGATTTTCTATAGAAACTCTCATTTTTTAGGGGTTAGGCCCTTTAAAAGGGCGTAACTCAAAAATTCGTCTAACGATTATTTTCAAAATTTGTCCAGAGGTGTAGAAATGATAAAGAAAGAGAATGGCGTTTCAAATTTTGATGGCAGAAACATGCTTCTGTTATAAAAAATGATGTTTTTCTATAGAAACACTGATTTTTTAGGGGTTAGGCCCTTTAAAAGGGCGTAACTCAAAATTTCGTCTAACGATTTTTTTAAAAATTTGTCCAGAGGTGTAGGAATGATGAAGAAAGAGAATGGCGTTTCAGGTTTTGATGGTATATTTTTTTTGATAATAACGGTAAATGAAGCACCGTGGCCCCTGAAAGTCCCCTAAAGCACTCTGAGATCGCTCAAAACCCTAAGACTTTAGCACTCTTAGACCTTTAACGTTTTGAAGAATCAGGGTGTTGAGCAATTTGAGAGTGCTTCCGGGGCGTTTCTGTACGTTTTTGGGATTTTAGAGACGCTACAGGAGTGGTCAGATGGGTCTCAGGGGATTTTAAAGCGTTTATGGATATCCCAGGGAATTTTAGAGGGTTTTCAGGGTAGTTTTTGAGCTTTTCAGGGGATTCCAGGGGTTTTCGGAGGTGGTACCATGAAAATTTCATTGTGCCTCAGGGGGTTTCATGGGTTTTCAGAAGCGATTACATAATCTTAGGGGGTTTGAGCAGGTTTTCAGGATTTTTCAAGTGGTTTCAGGGAGTTTTCGGAAGTCTCAGGGAGTCTCCTGAAAACCCTGAAATGCCCCTACAAACCTCCCAATATCCTATGGAATGGCCATGAAACCCCCTAAAACCTCCTTCTAAACATGCCAATCTGGTAACGTCCCCGAAACACGCCTGAAACCACCTAGAGCCCCAAAAAATGCCTGTGGCCCTCCCTTAAATCGTCCACCCCTCCCTCCTCGAAGCTCCTGGAAATTTCTTTAGTCCCATTTCAAACCCCTGGAACCAAACCTTATCTCGCTAACTAAGAGTCCTGATTTGAAACAATTTAATGCATGGCATACGTTCAGAACTTAAGGGCCCATATAGCCGTGGCGGTAAACGCACGGGTATTCAGCATGACCATGCTGAGGGTGACGGGTTCGATTCCCGGTCAGTCCAGGATCTTTTCGTAAAGGAAATTTCCTTGACTTCCTTGGGCATAGAGTATCTTCGTGCCTGCCACGCGATATACGCATGCAAAATGGTCATTGGCAGAGGAAGCTCTCAGTTAATAACTGTGGAAGTGCTCATAGAACACTAAGCTGAGAAGCAGGCTTTGTCCCAATCAGGACGTTACGCCAAGAAGAGAGAGAGAGAGAGACGTTCAGAACTGAATACTACATTTTTATGGTATAAACAAGCTCTAATGTTTTCTACTCCGTACGGACTGTACGAAGCTTTCATCTTCTTTTTATTCTGTTTCGTATGTCTCACTTGGTGTACAGTACATTCTCAGCAGAAGCTACTCACTGTAGCGACAGCGAGTTATTTCACATGGTGGATAACGGCGCACTCTTATACCCCTTGCCATTGATAGTAGTACAAAAACTCCGCATATCGTTTCGATCCACATTCATTTCAGTCATCACATTCTCTTTGTGCAGCCTTTGTTCGATACGTTGGATTTGTTTCTCTTTTCAATACTCTTGTCACCATGCCCTTCTTCTTCTATTTGGCGTAACGTCCCTACTAGAGCAAAGCCTGCTTCTTAGCTGTGAGTTTATTGGGTTAATAACAGAAAGCTTCCTTTGTCAATGATCATTTTGCATGTTGAATATCGTGTGACAGCTACGATGATACTAAAACCGCTGAAATCTTCTGAGGTTCCATGAAATTCCCGGTACCACCTGAGAACCCCTGAAGCGTCTTCGAAACCCTTAAAACCCCCTGAAATCCTCGGAGACCCATCGTTAAACGCCATTTTTAACCGCTTGGGAATCCCTCTGAAGCTTCCTGTAGCGTTCTTGTAATGACTTTTCGAACCCTCTAAGCAGAATACCCTCTTCGAATGAGTGTAATCAGTTTCGTACCTTTTAATTCCGCCCTATGTTGCTTATCCTTTGACAGATACGCGTATTTCGACTACCACTTGTAATCTTCCTCAGTGTCAGTTATCCACTGAGTGGAGCAACATAGGGCGGAATTAAAAGGTACGAAACTGATTACACTCATTCGAAGAGGGTATTCTGCTTAGAGGGTTCGAAAAGTCGGTACAAGAACGCTACAGGAAGCTTCAGAGGGATTCCCAAGCGGTTAAAAATGGCGTTTAACGATGGGTCTCCGGGGATTTCAGGGGGTTATTTGGCATAACGCCGTTTGGCATAATGCCATTTGGCATAAAGGCCATTTGGCATAATACGAAAAACAGCCTCCTTGGTAAGAATGTGCATAGTCCTCGTTATGTCAAATGGCCATTATGCCAAATGGCCAAAAGGCATTACGCCACACAGCATTATGCCAAATGGCATTATGCCAAATGGAGTAGATCCCCTGCACCACTAGCATTCGACTAAGAAGCTGTCTGTAGGTTTTCAAACTGAACTGTTTTGTATGGAAGTCAACCACTGTGTGTACTACATTTCGGCCAGTACTGTACATGGATAAAGTAGATATACCTTCCAATATCCGCAAGCCGCGGAGAGGTTGCTTGGGACGAAAACGGGTTTTCCTGCTCGGAGTTTAGCTCCGTTGGTTGGTTGGTCGGAGCAGCAAAAAAGAAACCCTAAGCGTAAGCAAATGAAAAGTCCCATAAATCAATCCTCTCTGCCCGGTCACCTTCTACCTCCCCCCTCCGAGAGGTGCGGAGACGCATTTCTTCCTGCGCGAAAAGAGGGAAGGCGTTCTAATTCAATTTAATTTATTCGCGTGGAGCTCTCTACAACCAAGCAGTGAGTTTGTTTGGTTGTGTGTTTGGGTGGGGTGGTGGTACGATTACTACAGTTAGCTTGTTGCACTTTCCTCCTTCTAAATGCGATCGATGGATACCTCCTAGTGGTGTGGTGGTAATGGAATGGCTTGCCGCGTAAAGTCGGTGCAAGGTCAGCCGATTGCCCCCTCCCGACGATTGAGGGAACACAGTGAAACTAAATACCGTGGAAAATCTGGTGCCATCGGATTATGTTTGGGTGGTCTGTGTGCAGATTAAAATTAATTCTCGTTTGGGATACTTCCGATTGCAACATGGGAACAATTTAGTGGTTTCGAACTTAATAAATCAAAAATATGCCAATCTCACCAATTTTGAGAGTTTTGTTTCAAACTGGTTAATTAATGTTATTTTTTCTTTCTATTTCAGGTATGTACTGGATGATGAAACAATTGTTCGACTTTAAATAACAGTAAGACAGTGTACATGCAGTGGTTGCATACTTGCAGGCGTTTTAGCGGCTCCATCTAGTTGTGAAACCCTAGAAAACGCAAATTCAGTAAACTTTCAACTGTTTCCCTATAAAACTTGTCATTTGTAGATGGGATCCAATCGACTTCCTTATTTTGTAACAAAATAAGGATGGAATCCAATCGACTTTCTCATTTTGTAACAAAATTTCTCTCTGAAAACCCATCAACCATCGACATCAACGGCCAAACCCCTCGAAGCCAAACGTTCAAATTAAAAGTGATATTTCCATTCGAAGAATAATTCCATCGGTATACCTACCATCATCGCATGGTCGGACCAACCAACTGCCGGTGCCGGACGAACAAAATTGGGACTGAATTTGCGTTGGAATGATGAGGCCCGCAGCCGTCGGCCTGGATCCCGACCGAAATGCCGGGAATTCCTTTGCGTTGCTGCGTTGCGAGTTTCCACGACTGTAGGCCCCTCCCAGTTCGGTTTGGTTCGGTTTTTCGTGTCATCAGGAGGTGAACTGAATGCGACCAAGATGGAAGGTGGGGATTAAGGTAGAAATCGTTCGTTGGTCGCGAAGTTCTCTTTATTTTGGGAAGTGGAAGAACACCACAGTCATCACCCGATTGGATGATTTGATTTCTTTATTTCTCGAGGACTGGTCTAAAGTAGGTACTGGAGGATCAATATCAATTCTAATCAATTTGAGCCTGGCAGACACAGAAAACGTGACAAAATGGGAGTGGAATTTTCTTTGAGTCTAGTTTTTTTCCCCCGGCGAGTATTGTTTGGAGAAGTGAAGGACCTAACTGGTAATGGAATGGCATATAAATTCCTTGGTGTGGCAGTGCGTCGTCGTACTGGACGGACAGTCACCCTTCTCGATAAAGAAATGAGGAGAAAAGTGGATTAAATGTGGGTCAATAACTCAACAAGATGAATGGGTGAATGGAACTGCTGGGGACTGGGTGGTATTAGGAATCCTCCAATTGCTGAATATCATTTACATTGGGGTAACGTCCAAAGAATAGACTTGCAAATATAACAAAAATATAATTTTTTGCGCTTCTCAGGCTTCTTAGTAGAATTAGGAATTGCTACCTATGTCAAAAATCTTCCAGAATTTCATCAAAAACTCCTTTCAAGAAACTTTTAAGAAATTCTGCCAGAAATGCCTTCGGAGATTTCATTGACAATTTCTGCAGGAATTGTTTCAAGGATTCCTTAAGAAAGTTTACAAAGATTCCCCAAAACAAACTTTCATGAATTTTCTCAGAAACTCCTCCATAGATTCTTTCAGAATTCCGTACGAGAAATCTTTCATAAATCACGGATTTCTTTAGAAATGCTCTCCGTGATTGCTTCAGGTGTGAATAGCTGACAATCAAGTTTAAATAAAGATACCTTCAGAAAATCAAAAGTTCCGAAATCTTCTAGAAGTTCGTCCAAGGATTTCTTTGGAAAATCTTCCATGGACTTTTTCAGAAATATTTCCAAAATTTCTTTGAGATATTCTTCCTGGGATTTCTTTAAAAAATCATGTAGATTTTCCAGATACCTGAAATTAATTCATACATTTTCCAAAGATTTTTTAAAGAAATCTTTATTGGATTCCTTCCAAAATTGCTTCATTGATACCTTCATATAATACTCCAGGAGCTCAAACCTACCAAGGTTTCTTTCAGAAATTTTACAATTAATTGAAAATAATTTCTGCAGATGTCTTAAGAATTACTCCAAGAATTCTTTTTGGAAGATTTTCATGGATTCCTTCTGAAACATCGCCTGGTATTGCTTCAGAAATTATTCTAGGATTTTGTTTCCAGAATTTTCTATAGGGATTCCTTCAGAAATTCTTATAGGTATTTCTTCAAGAAATCCAGAGATTTGTTCAGGAATTGCTCTAGGGATTCCAATGAAAATCCTAGCAGGAATTTGTCCAAGAATATCATCAGAGATTCATTTAGAAAATCTTGCAGAAATTCCTCCGGAGATTCTACTATTATTAATTTCAATGATTCAGGTAGGATTCCTGCAGGAGTTCATTTTGAGATTCTTTCAGGATTTCCTCCACACATTCCGCCAAGTTTTTCCTCAGATATTTCTCCAGAATTTCCTTTAAGGGTAATTCCGAGAATATCTCCTCGGACTCTACAAAATCTTCCAAATCTTCCTCAAAATTCCTCAATAACCTTTCTTGGGAATTCCACCACGTGTTTCCCGAATAGTTTCTCCAGGAAGTTCTACAAAAAATCCCCCTGTTTTTCCTCAGAATTTCCTCAAGTTTTCTCTAGAGATATGTTCAAGTGTACTTCTTCGGCATTCTTCTGGGATTTTTCTGGAGATATCACCAGAAACTTTTTCAGGGGTTTTTTTTTTCAGAAATTCCTGTGCAGATTTCTTCGGAAATTCCTTTAGAGATTTCATCAAAAATATGAAACTCGTTCTTAGTTTTAGAGATTTCTTCAGGAATTTCAGCGAAGAATGGGATTTTTCACAGATACCTGCAGGAATTGTTTTAGATATTTCTCCTATGCTTTTTTTTCGGAAGCTCTTTCCGGAAGCGCTCCAAAAATACTGGAAAAATTCTTGAAAAATAAAAATTAATGAAAGAATTTCTAATGAAATTCCTGGCTGAATGCCTGAAGGAATTCCTTATACATCTGCTGAAGATTCCCAGAAAAAATTCTTGAACATTTCTGAAATTATTGTTATAAAAATTTCTGGATGAAGATGAGATTACTCCTTAATTCATATTACAAAAATATGAGAAACTTATGGAGGAAGCAATTGCCAGGAAAAATAGCTTGACAATTTTCTGGAGAAACTCATGAAGAAATAGGTGGTGGAGTTGTAATGTCTTTGAAAATGTCTTTGAAAATCCCGACTATGCAGACAGAAAAAAAAACAGAAAATGGAGGAATTCTTTAGAGAAACGCTGAATTTATTTTTAATTTTAATTTGATTTGATTTAAGGAATTCTGGATAAAATGTACTTTTTCAAGGAATCTTTGAAGGAACCCTCTGCAGGTGTTTATAGAAGAATATTTTGAATAATTCCAAAAAAAAAACGTCATAGCATGGATTCTGAAAGAATCTGCTAGAACCTCTAAGACAAGCTTTTGAGAAATTGCTGAAGAATTACTGGAAAAAATATGAAAGAATCCATGAAGAAAGGTCTGCATAAATCCTAAGCAATCTTTGGGGGAACTTCTGGAGAAATCCCAAAAGGCTCTTTCAGAAAAACCTCTTGAGAATTTTCTTCAGGATTTTCTAAAGAAATGACTGAGATAATCCCTGAATACATTAAAGAACCTACAATTATTTCTGAAACAGTTCATGGAAAAAAATATGAATTTCTAAAGAATAACCCGTGAGCAGTTTCTAAAAATAAATCTCGTAATGTTTATGAAAATAATTCTCCTAAAATTTCTACTTTTGAAGAAGCTTTTGCAGCAATTCCTGGAGAAGCCTCTGAAAAATTCGCAGAAAAATTTCTTGAGAAACTTCTACAAGAGTACCAGGGAAAATCCCAAAGAAAAACTCCTGGAGGAAAATTCCTAGAGGGATTCCTTCAGAAAATTTTAAAGAAATTAATGAAGGAATACATAAACAACTTTCTGTAGCAATTAATGAAGGAGTTTCCTAAAGGAACCCTGAAATAATTCCAGGAGGAAGTGCTAAAGGAAATCCTGTGAAGAAGACTCAAGGAAAATTCCTGAAGGAATTCCTGAAAGAATTTCTGGAGGAATCCCTGCAGAAATTGCCAAAGAAATACTTGGATCGGAATACAATCTAATGGGGTATCTGAAGAAACCTTTGGAGAAATTCTTACTGAAATCATTTCTGGGAAATCCTGAGAGTCTTCTTTTCATAATAAAAAAAAATAAGTCCTGAAAGAATTCCTATAGGAATTTCAGGTGCAATATTGAAGTCATTTCTAACGAGGCGTACCAGTATAAGGAACGCTGATATTTGGAATTACGAGCTCTGATTTTATTACGATAGCACTGACCTTGATCGAATTAAGTTGTTTTTAGCGCCAGTAGGTGGACTCAAGGTAAGTTTAACTTCTAGGGGTGGGGATCATAAGAGTATCCAAGGACTCCCTGGAGTACAGGCCATTTTGGATCGACAAACACTGTGATCATTTGAAGCATTATGACCTAAGATCATGATCGTGTGGCTTCGTCCAACTATGTCCTGTCAACAAGTGGAAACAATGACTGTCTAGGGTGTCCATAAACTTCTTTAAGTTTGGGTAATCAAATCTACATGGGAATTTCAATTGCGTTTACAAAGGAATTACGTAGGTTTCGGGGGCGTTTTAAAGGCATTTCGGAGCGTTTTAAGGGGGTTTCAGAGTCGTTTCAGTGGGGGGAAGGTTCTGGGGTTCTAATGGGTTTCAGGGGCATTTCAAATAGATTACGGAAGTTTGAAGGTCCTTTCAATGAGATTATGGAGGTTTTAGGAGCAGTTCAAGGTACTGCAGGAACGTTCCAGGGGTTTTTCTGGAGGGGTCTCAAAAGTTTAAGGGCTCTTATGGGCATTTGATAAGGATTACGGGGATTTTAGGAGCGTTTCAATAGTATAAAATGATCCCTCGCGTTCCTTCCCAGGACGATGGCCGGACGTTGGCCTGGCTTCGCCTCATGAAGCCTCGGTGGTTGAGCTGGACTAGCCTCCGCTAGCAGCAACCTGACAACTCTTTGAGACTGTTGTTCAGACAACTCCGTTGCTCTGAATAACTCCAAGAAAAATAATTCTCAACAACTCTTCTGGTGGAATCGGGGATGGTTCATATGTGCGGTGGATGAATGTCAAACACTGGAGAACTTCTAATCTACACTACTGTATTGTCCATTTTCCCTTCGATCGCTTAACTTTAACTTTGATGTTCACTCTTCGGCGGCTCGCGTTCAACTGATACTGCCGCCACGATGTGAACTATATTTCTAGCCTTTATCCTACTCGAGCACCCGCCCCCCCTGGAATGGCCCTAACATACCCTGATGCGCACCTGAGACTCCCTGAAACATCCCTGAGACCCCATGGATCTACCATGAAATTCCATTGGATCTCATGAGATGCCCCTTAAACGGCCACGCGAGAACTCCGTACACGCCAAATTTTTGGAAATGCTTCCAGCACAAAAAAAAATCAGCAAAATAAATTGATGAATTTCAGCAATATTTTTGCTGAATTTCAGCACAATGTTGCTGATCAACTGTCAAAATTGCTGGATGGTTCAGCAAGTTGAAAAATAATTGCTAATACTCAGTAAATTGCTATTGCTGAATGAGATCAGCACAAAAAAAAATCAGCAAAATTTGCTGAATACCAGCAAACAAAATTTGCAGTGTACACCCCTGGGACCCCATTAAAATGCCCTTATGATCTCTTGGCACCCCGTAAAACGTGCCTGAAACCCTCAACAACTCCTCTGGAACCCCTTAGACTTCTTGATGCGTCCCTGAGATCCCATGGAAACCCTTGAGACGACCCTGAGACCACCTTTAACCCCATGAACGTCAAATTTAATGAAGTCTTATTAATGATTTTTTGTCGCATTGGCCATATTTCGGAATTTCACGCTGCCTGATTGACCTGCGATTTTTTAAAGTGCTCCTACTGCAGTTTCTTCTGAGATATTTACCAGGAATTACATCAAAGAAGTTAGATTCTTAGATTTCTTGAACAACTCTGGGTTTCTTCAAGTAGTTCCTACCAGAAATTCTCCGGGAGTTACGGTGGGCGTCTTGAGTCTTGGAAGGAACTTATGGAGCAACTCACAACAAAGTGCAAGAGACGCCATCTGGACATAATATCAGAAGAAATTGTTGGAGGGATTCCAGGGGGAATTCCTGTGCAAATCACACAAAGACTTTACCTGCCGATCCTTTTGGAATTCCTTCAATATTTTTTGTGGGATTTTTTTCATGAATTGTGTTCTGGGTTCTGGCTCCACAGATTTTCTCTTGGATTATTGAGGTAAATCCTTCTGAGTTTCCTGAATGAGTTCTTTTTTGGATTTTCCAAGAATTTTTATGGCTATTCCTCCTAGAGAAATGTGTTCTAGGACATCTTCGAAAATTCTGTCTGGGATTCTGAAATTCCTTCAGAAGTTTCTTCTTTGAATCCTCAAGAAGTTCTATCTCAGATTCCTCAAGGAGTTTTGGGATCCTACAAGCAGTTCCTTCTGAGATTTCTTGGACCAATTCTTGGTATTTTTTGTTAAACACTTGGCAAATTATCCTTTTTAAATAAATTTCAAGGTTGTAGAGGAAATAATAGAAGATATGAGTGGCTATCACGAGCAGGAGAAAATAGCTGAAGAATACCAAACTCAGGTAAGGAAAACCAAATACCTACAACCTAAACGAGGTATTAAGAAGCCCTACATAAGAGGTAAAATTCCTAAAATAATAACTGGTGTATATTCTGTGCATAACACGTGAATAATGACCTCAGGTATGACAATACCTGCATAATAATTGGCGAACAATTGTACGACTAACAAATAGCAATTTTTCCATAATTCAATAATACCTCACGCAGTCCTCAACAGTGTTGAGAAAAGTCATCGCTGAAGCATACAAACTAACAGTAGCAACGGTTCTTGTTGTCTTCATTGCTGCGCCACATAACAAGTACGTCTCACAAGACGAGAGATTTCGTCATGCAACAAAAAAGTTGTAACGCTGTCGAATCTGGCACAGTCAATATTTTGTTCGTCACAATGCATTATAGTCATGCTACATTAAACTGATGAAGAATCGCGAAAGTTTTCGTAAGATACAATTTTGTTTCGTCATCGTCACACTTCAGCTGTTGCTCGAAGAAATACGATTTGTTCTAGTTGTTCCATCCAAACTAAGAAGCTGTAAACAATATGATATGATTTGACAATAGTTAACTTTTAATTTTCGTTGTAACACTCTCAGAATATAATCCTCGTGTAAAAAAATCGAAAATGGATTTTCCGACATGCGCAAATTAGTGTTATTTACCTAATACCTAATAATTTGGTCCAGGCATATTGCGCTGATTGGCAAATCACATCAGCAATCCACCGCACTACGTCCAACGTTAGCCATCCTATTGCATCACGTTGAGACCAGCTCGCTGACGATGACGTAGTATACGGTCTGGGTCAAAAATGGAGATAATGCTAAAGGAGGGCTAACCTTCCGTACCTCGCGCGGTTGGTCACCTCCGTCAGCACCACGCTAATGCTGAGTACAAAAAACGAGATTTTTTCAACATGTTGTACAAAATACAACAGCGCGATCACCCGAGGGTTAATGGGGATTACGCATTTGTGCCATGATTTGTACTCTAAGAAATTCGTAATATATATTTATATTCATTCACCGAAATTATTTATCGCTATGGATCTTTGCACGAGCTGACTAATTTGATATGCCCTGTTTACCGAAAAAGTAAGCGTTCTCAAGGCCAATAAAGATGAAAGGGAAGCGCATCTAAATGCATTTTTGACTCGCATTTCCACAAATCTTATAATCCTCGCAGAAATATGAAAATGCTACTCCACGTTTACCACAAGTAAGCAAACAATTAAAAACATTTAAGCATTAAGCATTGAGCATTGAGAATCTGTAAACTATTTTGATGACGAAATCCGTGTTTTTTATGTTTCCGAGACAGCCATTGCGGCGGCCATTTTTGTTTCCTTCATAGGGTATCGCGCCACTTGGGCGGTGGCTTCTATATTCGTCTGTTTTCCACTATAACTCAGTCAATTTTGAACCAATTGACTTGAAATGTTGTACACGGGTAGATACTATACCTATCTCACCACATTTCAAAATTTGTGTCAATTGGTTCAAATTTGACTGAGTTATAGTGGAAAACAGACGAATATAGAAGCCACCGCCCAAGTGGCGCGATTCCAAATATACTATATTAACAATATAGGTCACTCTTGCGATTTTTTGGCGACACCTTTTTAGTGAATGTGGCGCCACCAAGCGTCAGAAGAGGTACTACTACACACTAAGTGCATGCGCTATCCGAATGACGTTTATTCTGTCGAACTGTCATTGCATGGTGGGGATGCCCATTTCTTCTGAAATAATCGATTAAACATTAATCGATTTTTTTTCAACTACTCAAATAAGAACAAATTTTATTCTCTCTTCTTGAACAATTTCTGGCGTATATTATCGTCGCAGCACCAAATCGAAGTCGCGACTCGTGCGAATGCGAAGTTGCAGATGAGAAGTAAATTTGAACCAATAAACGTTCATAACAGACTAAAACACAGACGACCCAAATCGAACTTTCCGTTAGCGAGTTATGAACGGTATTTTGTCCGGAAATTACACAGGAATTTCCTTTAACAATTGCACAAGAGATCCCTTTAAGAATTGCACAAGAGATCCCTTTAAGAATTGCACCCTGGATTTTTTTTTCTCCAAGATTCCTCCTGAAGCTCTTGGGGGATTCCTCCTAGAAATTATTCTGGAGTTTGTTTAGGAACTCCTCCGGAATTGCTCAGGGAAAGCGTTCCAGCGTTCCTCCAACATTTTTTTTTAATCTGGGATTACATATCTCCATGAATAAAACGCAATCAGTGAAGTACTTTGTAGTATAATGATTTGTATAATGAGAAAGTAAATTCTCCGTTACTGCAGTTACCGTTTAACTGCAATAATGATAACAAAAAACAAGGGTTTTATGACTGCTTGTGTGATTTGATGCTGTTTGAGCAAAACTTTGGGTAACTGTGTTGTTGTATTCTCATTTAATGCAACTCCAACAACATATTTCCCCAAAGTTTCGCTCAAGCAGCATCAAAATAGGCTAAGAATCATAATACCCATTATAGATAGTAGAGTAAACTGTTACTCTACTATCTATAGAGTACTGCAAGCACCTGATCTAACCTCACTTTGTTTGACAGTTCAGCGAGCTTGTTTACAAGGTGCTAGAATTTTTAACGTCCGGCGAAATTTAAATTTATGTTTTCCGCCCCGAAAACATTATGATACGGAAATATCGATTATATTCAACTCCACTAGTACAAAACCAATCGTCTAATTACCGTTTCACTGAAATTGTATTGAAAAACAGTTTTGCCGGAACTCCGCCAGAGACTAAGTCCATGTAAACAAGCTCGGTGAACTGTCATTGCACGGCTTCGTGACGTCATCTTGCAGTATCCTATAATACCCATGAGTTTGCACCGTTTCAATGCAGAAAAGGAGAGTTTAGCATCTCACCATACAAAAAACCAACTTATTACTACAAATCTAGTATTCACTTATTTCTTCTGGGAATCTAGGAAAAAAGTACTTCTGAAAACATTCCAAATTTATAGAAGTCTCGGAAGGAATCACGAAAATAATTCCTGGAGGATTTCTGATACTTCAAAAAGGGAACTTCTGAAGGAATCCTGGAAAGATCCCTCAAAAATATTATCGCGTATAAAATCGCGTTGGAGATTTACAAAGTCACTTCGGAAATTCTACGAAATTTCAAAAGAAATTCCTTGAAAAATCCCAGAAGACTCGGTGGAAATCCTAAAAGGACGGAGTGATTTCCACAAGGAACTTTTGGAGGAATACTCGTAGAAATCCCGGTTGAAATTCCCAGATGGAGGTTTTTTAAGGAACTCTTGGATAAATCATTAAAACAACTTCTGGTTGTTCTTGGAAAATTTTGGAGGAATTCCAGAAGAACTCCCGGAGGTATTCGTAAAAAAAACTGCTGAGGGAATCATTGAAGGAGCTGAGCTTCTGCAGGAATCCAAGAAAAAACTCCAAGAAACTTCTATAAGAAAATCCTATGAGGAACTTCTTGACGGATCCTAGAAGAGAATTCTTGAGGATTCCTAGAATTAATTCTTGAAGGAACATCAGAAGAAACTGCTGGAGTAATTTCAGTAGGAACTCCTGGGAGATCCTCGAAGGAACCTCTGGAGAAATTTAAGAAAAAAAAACTTTAAATCAATCTCTGAAGGCACTCCTGGAGGAATTTTACAAAGAGCTTCTGAATGAATCTCAGAAAAAAAAACTAGAAGGAAACCAAGGGGAATAACATATCCTTTTCTAATCGGAAAATCCGTATACATCCGTGCCTAACCGTTACTAACCGCTGCGAATTGAGCCGCGGGTGCAGTTAGACGCGATTAACGACGGTTAGCAACGGATAAACAACAACGGATTTTTCCGGTTAGCTACAGAAAAGAGCAAACTGAGAAGGAACTTCCGTTGGAAAATCAGAAGGAATTCAGAAGGAACATCTGAAGGAATGCCTGACTAAATTTATGGAGGATTATCACTCTGCAGCAGGTGAATTTGTTAGAATATTTTTACTAACTGAAGTTCACCCACAAACCCATGACTGTATATTTAAAAATAATGAGCTTTGAAGGATTTCGCGACGATCGTGTAAATTTTCAATCTTTGACAACACAATTATCACACATTCAACAACAAAGGAAACCGATTAGTCCGGAATTAACAACCAGTATTCGAATAAACTCACAGTTCACTTCGGAAGAACAACAAAATTAATCGAAATTAAATCTGACGGGTTCTATTCTCAGGTCCGGTCCCGGAGCTCATTTTTTATAAGCACTCAAACGTTGAAATTTCGTGCATCTGTCCATTAGCTTGTGCACCCTTGGATTCAATGTCTTGCACTCTCCCACAAGAAATTTGACGTGCATTTGGTTGGTGATCTTCCGTATTTTTGTAAGCTATCCAATCCGATGTATGTATGTCAACATGGACATTAAGAAAGATGATATTAAAAGCCTTTGTTAAAGAAAAATAGTATCCACCAGCGCAAAATATAAGTGAAAATTTTAAATTTCGAAGTGAAACGATTTCGGTGGCGTTAATGAGGAAGCATTCAAATTCTTCTACAGATGTATTCGTAGATGTCATCTTATGAAATATAGCGCATTTAGTTTACCACTGGACTATCGCACGAGTTTTCATGAATGTGAAAACGTAAATTAAAGTGCGCGATTGAAACAAATTAACTCGGTGTGTTCAGAGCACTTATTCAGCATAAATCAAAGAAATAGTGCGCTGAAGATATCAACTGGATTTGATGCATTAACGTTTTAGCACTTATAAAGACTTTTATTAACGTTTTCGCACTTAAAAAGACTGAGTGCGCCGTCCAGTGGTGAACTAAATGCGCAACATTATTTTGTTTGTGTATATTGTAAATCGATTATTTATTAATCGATTTTTTGGAACAGAAAACTTTGGCACCCCTAACATCTTTTTTCAGAAATGTCACCTTACACGGTAAACAAAAAATGATCAAAATACAATTATTGACTTTTTCTGACAACAGGTGGTGCTGTAATCATTCGTAAACGGCGTCTCCATGTCGTTGTATGTGAAAACACGAAGTGACCTATATTGTTAATATAGTATATTTGGCGATTCCCTATATGCCATTAACAGCAAATCATACGGGTGAACACGTGCGTTGGAACCGAAAATTTTCAGGATTTGTATAGCCATACAGGAATGAAGTCAGTAGGCCATGAGAAACAATTCACATAACAAAAGAAGAGCATTCGTAAAAAAGTGACATTCGCCTCTCAGACATGGAGCGATGAAGCGTACTTCCGATCCTGACTACTGTCCATCAAGAAATTTATTTTAAATTTATCTAAACGACCTGAAAGTGTTGAAAAGTAATTTGACGGAGCTTGGGTGAAGATAAATGAAGCCAAGACAGTTCAGGAAATACTCTGATAACGGTAATAGCAGTAATCATTTGTAGTATTGCATATACATTTTCTTTGCATTTTACACTTTTTGCATGTTTCTCTTTTCGACTTCCTTATGACCCTGCTCACTATGCTCAAGCTATTCCTAGTACGTAATTCAAGTAACGATTTTTATCCTTTTGCGACTTTTCAAATCCTCTAGTAAAATTTACTATAGAATTTTAGTGAAATAAGTTTTTTAGGGAACTGGAACATTCTAGTCAGTTTTCCACTATATCTTAGTCAATTTAGAATCAATTTTGTGTACGCAGTTAGATACATACGTTCAATATCTAATCGTTCATAAAAATTTAAGTCAATTTGATGAGTTATAGTGAAAAAGAGTCCAAAAAAGCAGTCACTGCCAGTGGTTTGGCACACATTAAATTCAACTCGCTGTTGCATATACTTCACAGATACGCGTATTTTGACAACCATATGCAGTCTGCAAATTTGCAGTTATTTACTTCCCTGTCACATGAATCATTATCCATTCTCCTCTGATAGATAATAAGCATTAGCAGGCAGAGTTGCAAGGTAAACAAATCAATTTACTCAAACCAAAGTGATCAATAGGTATTCTGCACTTCTGCAGCGTACCAGCAAAGTCAGTCTAAGCTAGTTGAACTAAGCGTAAAAAATACGTTCCTATAAGTATATGTCATTGAATTACGCATTTCCCACTCCACTGGACCCCTTTCGCAGTTAGTATAAGTGCGGAATCGTGAATAAAACCGTGGTTTTACGTCAAATCACGTCGGTGCCTTCTACGCACTTATTCATCTTCTTGTAATGCATAAGTACGCAGAAGAAACCCGCACGATTCGATGCAAAACTGCAGTTTTATTCACGATTCTTCACTTATGCCAACTGCAAAAAGGGTCCAGTGGAACGGGAAATGCGCAATAACGCAAGATTCGCTACTGGTTTACATAAACTTAAATGCAACGATTTGTAACAATACCAAGTCAAAACCATTTGCCAATCCAAATCTGTCCCAATTATAAAATTGAGCGTAAGCTTACCCTAGGGTACCTACACACTAATGAAATGGTTGGTCAAACCTGGCCACTTAATCGATCAACTCTCTTAGGCCACGAGCACACGGGGTCAAATATTTAACAATCAATGAACTAATGAGTAAACATCTGTTTGACACTAATGCAAATTTGATCGAGTCAAAGCAGATGTTTGATCACTGTTTTCTTTTTGGTCAAATAGTTGATCCTTTGTACTAGCGGCGTTGGGCTTGTGCTATGTTTGATTTCGTAAATCGGAGCGAGTTGGTCGTTTGCACCACAATGTTTGACCAACCATTTGACGATAACGGCTGCTGCAGCTGAACCGAAAATGGTTTTGCAACAGCCTCAGAAAAAACGATCCTCATATAAAAAAAACTTACATTCTCACGTTTGAATTAGACGCAGTTTATCCAACATTTTCTTATTATTTGTAATACCTAGTAGTAGTAAAAAGGCCTTTGATGCAGATGTAGCTCTTTCTTTCTGTATTAAAAGTAAACAAACGAATTTAGAAACTTCCGTTTTGCAAAATGCACATTTAAGATCAACTTTTATTAGTAAGGAAATAAAATTCATAAAACATAACAAATGCTCAAAAATATCAATGTTCCAATTTTCTTCTTAAGTTTCAGATGTATCATTGAAGGCAGCTTTCCAGTCATACATGGACGGTATGATCTTTTCAAAAATGTCCTTGTTGAGTTTAATCATCAAAATGTTTTCCAAGGCTTCATCCGACAGTCCTGTGCGCAAATCCGATAGAACTAGTGCGAGCGCACTAAATGATCGTTCAACCGATACTTGACTGGATGGTCCGGAGAGTACTGCCATGGAAACTTCAAACAGCTCCGGGTGGCTGTGCTTCCTAGCGATCCAATGATTCCACACGTCATAGTGATGAGGTTGCCTATTTTCGATGTTAAGATGATGAAGCTGCTGTTGGAATGAGGAAGCCATTGAGGTCGATGCCGTTGGCTCCGAGCTTCCAAACAATTGTGTGATGTAATCGTCCATTTCATCCACCTTCGAGGCGTTGCTGTTATTCGCTACTCCTGAAGACGTTGATGGCTGGGGTTCATTCGTCGGTTGTCGAATCTTGTTGATCCTGTCCCAAACGTTTAGAATGAATTTCTGAAAATAATTGGTATTTATTGGATTATTTCTAACTATAATTTTTTTCAGAAATGGAAACCTACCTGTACAGATTCCCTTTCGTCTGCTGAAGCAAACACGTTTGATCCAGGAAAATTGAACCGTGGGTCCAGGAGAAGGGCAGCAAGAAAAAGTTTGTTTTCCTGGAGCTTTTTCAGTCGGCTTTTAAGCGCCTGTGCTAAATTGAAGCACAACGGGTTGCTCTTGTTACTCTCAACAGATCGTATTGCTTGCAACCAATGCATGTAAAAGTCACTGAGTGTGACGTGTTTTAGTTGTAGCTCCATCGTCAATTTATGTACAGGAGAAAACGCTCCAACGAAGTCTTTCATGAACTTCCAGTCGTCATCGGTGATATCTGTAAATAAATTCCTAACTAGTTACTAATAGGACTTTAAATAAATCACGTTAACATTTAGAACGGAGATGAAGGGTGCTGTTGTTTACGAATTTGTTTTAAGCTAAAACTGCGAGACGGTCAAATTTTGGTTTATGTGGTTTAACAAGTCTAGACAAACATTTGAAAAGGACGTAACAGCCATTGCGAATTTCTGCTTCTCCCGTCCCCCCTAGGCTTATCCCCCATTATTCATGAAATCTTTTACCAGTAACAGATAGATCTGGCTCCCCTCTATCTGTTAACGGGAAAAGTTTGCATAAAATATTGAAATACGCCCAGGAGAGACGGAACAAGTGAGAATTTGTAATGGTTGTTCCGCCCTTTTCAAATGTTAGTCTAGAAGTAAGTTACCCACTCAATCTAACCATTGTTCGTTAGTGTTACTACTACGAAATGAAATGATTTAATAAAAACAGGGACTCCAACCAGTAACTTACCAATTTCCTTGTAGTCTTCACCCAACTCTTTGTAAAATTGTTCTTGCTGAACAATCGATTCTATCATCTTATATTTATTTCCCCATCTGGTAGGGCACCAGAAAGGAGCCTTGGTGGCTTGTTTGTGCTCGAAGAATAGGGTGTACTTAGTTTTCCGTGTCTCTTTCACAAGGTCGGTGATCCGTCGAATGTTAGGGTCGTTCTTTTTAACGATATCACCGACAGCCAATTGAAGCGTGTGGCTTGCGCACCGGGTGAGGCATAGCAAAGGCTCGAACTCTGCACTAAGTGAATCCAATAATTCGGCCTCCTTATCGTCACAGGTGGTCGTTTCATCCTCCAAGGAGGTTTCTGGGGACATTCCGAGGATTTCAGCATCTTTCTGCAACATTTTATCTGCTGCAATCATGTTGGCTCCATTGTCAGTGGTTACTGACAAAATTTGATCAATGGAGACCTCGAACCATTCCAGAATCTCAAGAATCCTTTCCTTGAGGAACTTAGCGGTCTGACTCTGCTTAACTTCGATCATTCCTACAAATACGGCAAAATTTGAGAGAGAATATATAGATAGGACAAATTTATGGGTTTAATAATTACCAAGTGTACGTATGACCACCGCCCCTTGCTTCTCGTACTGCACATTTATGCCGAGTATGTGCCTAGAATGTCGTGAAGCGGAATCAATGGCCAGATGGATTAATTTCCCGCACAATTCCGTTTTGATCGCTTGTTTTATTTTCTCCGCGGCGACACTAACGTGCACTTTGATGTTCTGACGGTTAATTTTAATGTTCAGTGCTTCCGAAATCGGGTCCAACAAAAGTCGCAGCCCTTCCCATTCCATACTCGAGAAAGGAAGATGATGCAGAGCAATCAACTTGAGGCACGCTTCCAGCAGGATTTGTCGATTTATTGGAATGGGGATCTTTGGCACAATTCGTGCTTTCTTCGCTGGAGGCTTTCTCGTTAACTCGTGAATAGCAGCTTCTTCCGGGTGCTGTGATCGGAAATGCCGCAGAAAATTCGTCACATCATATTTTTCTTGGTGATAATTACACCCACTTATTCTGTCGATGGCACAGTACACTTTATTGTCCACTTTTTTGATCAGATCCGTAATTACAGACGAATACGTAAAGCTCCGCTTCTTTCCGGCCATGATTTCGGATTTTGTTGTTGTTTTTCGTCTCTGCGGGTGAAACACTGATTTGGAAATGACAGATATTCGTCGCGCTTGTATCACCTGCATGCGATGCGACAAGATCGACGTGACGACATATGTTGGATATGCGAGACATGTTCAGTATTCAAGTCATGGCAATTCAATGTTGCGAAGAAAAAACTAAGGTTATCGTCGTCACTTGTAGCTGCTGGACTATCGTCATGCCTCGTATGTAACATGACGAAAATGGCAAAATGAAGCATCAATCAAATCGACGACGACGATTATTTTGTCATAGTCGGCTTCATATGACGAGAATAACTTTTGTCAGCCCTGCTCAACACCAAACCAATAACTCGTTAAGGTATTTATCAATACCAACGAAATACCAAAATAAGTTATTTTCAATACCTGGGTAACCGACCAATACCTTGTTTTGGTATGCTACAGTTATGTGTCAGTTATTCATTCCTGCTCGGGTAGAAGATTTCAAGGTGATGCCATGCGGTTTATCATAAGGATTTAAGGAGGATTTAGGGTTTTCATGGAAGTTTCGAGGGGATTTCTAAAGCGTTTCAAAGCATTTCAGGGGTTGGAGCTTTGGTGGGATCAGGGAGCTTCAGGCAAGTTCAAGAACAATTTCAGAGAGATTTCAAGGCAATAGTGATTCAAGGGGTTTAAGAGAAGTTTCTAGAATTATCAGAGACAGATTTAGGACAGATTCAAGGCGTTTTGACCAGAGTTGATGTACACGTCAAATAGTCCCATGTACGGGAGCCACATTGCAAGAGAGCTCCCAGGAGCATAGATAGAAAGTTGTGCCTCAGTCTTGAGCTTCGTCTCATGTGCTGATTAAATTGGAAAATTTCACGACATAAACTTTCTAAACGAACGAGAATTGAAACCTTAACATTTGCATTAAGAGTCCCTAGTCGTATCCCGACTAGAAAATTGTAACAAAAATATAACATAATCCTAGCAAACTATGATATTTATAACTAATTGTGATATAATCATGTTCAACATCCTTGGTGTTTTCAAAATATTATAACTCAATAATATCACATTATGTTATAAATGTTGAATGATAACACATTGTATAATAATTTAGTTTTGAGTCTTAGACATTTGGAAGTTTGCCGGGTACAGCTAGTTTGATATAATTTTGTAATATTGTTTTCCAAACCTCGAAGACTCAAAACCCAATTATAATACAATGAGTTATCAAACAACATTTATAACACAATGTGATATAATTGAGTTACATTATTTTGAAAACATCAAGGATTGACAGATCTCCTGCTCGTTTGGAACAGGAATTTGTATGGGTTTGACAGATGACCGCTGTTCCAATTTTGACATTGACGCCACTCTAAGTTAAAGTCACTCTACCTACTCCGTACGTGGACAACACTGTCAGTGCCAATTAGCACATATCTTTTTGCCGTTTAGTTTACTTCAATGAAATAGTAACTCGACGCTACGTTGTTCTTCCTCCACTCTTTAGTTACACCGCACTTTTACGTAATTGGCATAAGCAGCACCAACTTGAAAAATGGCAAAAAGAAAGGGAAACATACTCGTTCGGTTCGCCCTTCCACAGCACATGTGTGGTGGGTAGGTGCCCAACTAACTTGTTGTAAGTAAGCAAGCATCGTATGAGTGTGCTGATGATGGATGCTCGTTGTTCAATTCATTGGGGTTGACGAAGCACAGAGCGGAGACAGACGACACAGGCGGAAGGGAGCAGCGCGCGGTAGATTGTGACGTGTCTGTGTATCGAGTTAAGTGTGTAATTATCACTTGTATAAACACCGTATAAGTAAATAATTTGTCGATGAGCTGATGGGAAGGGAAGTATAGGGGATAGACACTACTGCCACCGCCGCGCCGATCGAAACTGTTTGCAAGAAAGTATAAGCTACTACCTATGAGGAGAAGCGTTTCTTCTATCTCTGTTTGCTTTGGATGGAGAAGGCGTGAGCAGGCAAGCAGTAAGCCATGAGCTTAATCGTTGCCGGTTTAATGAGTGGGGATGGATTAGTGGACAACAACAGTGTGCTGTTTGCACAGGTTGGGGGTTGGGGGTGCTTTCTGTTCAGTCATTCAGTTGAGCTGAATGCTGTGAAAAATTGTTACAAATATTTCTTTTTGTTTTCTGACTAGGAACATACGAAAAATTTCAATCGTAGTGTTCTGCAATAACTAAAAATGTTTTCCTTTTTAATGAAATGTCATGATGTTGAATACTATTTCTCGAGTTAGATAGCAATTGTTTTTCTTCTCAAGGTTTATACCTAGTAGTTCACTCTAACTATACTGATCTAAGAAATCTGTTTTTGGGATTGCACAGCCAGTGAAAAAGTTGTCGAATCACGAGCCCGACAGATGAGTTAGAACGACAATCGTACCCGTAGCGGTGTAATAACTCTGTAGAAAGTCCATCATTGAAATTTCGAACCTTTCTCCAAAAATACCTTAATAAAATTTCCAACAGTTCCTGTAAAACTCTGAGAAATCTAACCAAATCATGCTTCTAAATCGGTAATTAGGATTTAATATTCTGCATTTTTTTTTTGAATTCCTGCAGATATTTTTTGGAATTCCAGAAAGTTCTTCTAAGAATCTTCAAGGAATTCTTCCGGAAATGTCTCCCGAACTATTTTTTTCAATAAGTTCATCCTGGAGTTTCTTCTGCAATTTTTTAGGAGTTTCATTTTTTGGGCTCCCTCCAGAAATGTCTTCTGAGATTTCTCCTGAAGATCTTTCTGAATTTCCCCAAAGACTTCTTTTAGGAGTTTCAACTGGATTCCCTCCTAAACATCCTGTTCGGATTTTTTTTTCATTAATTGAACAAATTTGAGATTCTTCTAAATTTTACTTCTAAAATTCCAACAGATGGTCCTCTTGATAAGTCTCTAGCTGTTTTGTTATGATTTCTAATGAACTGAAATTCCTCTAAATTTGTGAGTCTTGCTTAGATTCCAAAACCGAACTTTCGGAGAAATACCAGAATGTACTATTGAAGGAATTCCAGATCTTCTTGAACTTCTTGAATTTCTTCAGCCCTGAAGAAATTACTCTGTGGAGGACCTTCTTGAGGAATACCAAAACAAGTTTTGGTAGGAATCACAGTATTCCATAAGCAATTCCTGAAAATATCCTAGAAAAACTGTCGAAGGAATAATGCTAGAAAGTCTTGAACAAATCCAAGATAGAACTTCTTAAACATTTTCAGAATGACCTTCTTGAAGAACACCAAAATGTAAATCTGGAAGAAAAAACATCCCTAGAAATTCACTCACCGAACTACAGAAAGAGGCTGGAAGGACCCCTAAGAGAAATCCATGAAGATTCTTCTGAATTTCTACTCGGATATCTTTCTTCATAAATAGCTTCTCCGATTTTTCCAAAAGATTGTTCTGGAATTCCTCAAGAATTTCTTCCTGGTCCTAGTCCACACCAAGAACCGGAGTCAGTTTGGCTTTCTATTTCGCAGAACCGTTACCTATTCTGTGGCTTGGTTGGTTGAAGCACTGGTCTAGCTAACACGAAGTCGTGGGTTCGAATCCCACCAGAGCAAGATTTGTTTTTTTTTCACAATTTCATCTCGCAATTTGCCAAATAAACAATGTTCTGTGTCTTCGAATTTTCAAGTTTTTCCTAGTACGTTTCGACGTACCAGCAATTTAGAACAAGCCTGTAAATGGCAACATAGACATGTGTTGAATAGTTAGCACTGGAATATTAGATTTTGCTCCTTTTGGGGAATCCTTTAGATGTTCCTTCCGCGATTTCTACAGGTTTTACTTACGAGGATTTTTAGAGGAGTTCCTTCTGGGATTCCTTAAATATTTCCATCGTAAACTCTGCAATACATTTTTCAAGAGCAGCTCATAGAGAAATCCCGGAAGGGACTCCCAAAGGAATCCTGGAAGGAACTCCTTGATGAATCTAGGAAGGCAATCCTGGAGGAATACCAGAAAAAATTCTTGGAAAATTACCGAAAGGTACTCCTGGAGGAACTAGAGCAGTACTTAGAGAAATACTACAAGGATCTCCCGAAGAAATCCCGAATGGAACTCCTGGAAGAATCCCGGAAGAAGCTCCGGGAGGAATCTCAAAAGGATCTCCAGGAGAATTACCTGAAAGAACTCCAGGAGGAATCCCGGAAGGAACTGCTGAAGGAATCTTATTAGGAACTCCTGGAAGAATTCCGTAATGAACTATTGTTGGAATCCCAGAAGGAGCAGATTTCTGAACTGCTGACCGCATCTGACAATCATATGTGCACCTTGCGGAAGCACAAAGACAAATGCATTTTTGCATGGGCCATCCCCTAACACGCCCCCCTCCCCCCTAGAGGCCCGTAGGAGAAACACTTAGAAATCTCTGAAGGAGTCGCGTGATAATTTCTTGAAGAATACCGGAGGGAAATCCAAAAAGAATGGTGAAATAAACTCCTTGGGTTTTCCGGTCGCAAATCTTGGTGGAATTCCAGTAGCATTTCCCGGAGGAATTTCGGAAAGTGTTCCAGAAGGTACCTCGAATGGAATTGCCCGACAAATTCTGGAAGGAATTCACGGGGAAATACCTTGAGGAATCCTGGAGGAAATTTCCGAATGAATCATAGTCGAAATTCTTGTAGCAGTATTGTTTGAGATTCTTGAGGTAATCTCAGCTGCATTCCCGCAAGGAACCTCAGAAGAAATTACTGGAGGAATCCCAGAAGGAACTCCTGAAGCAATCCTTAAAGAAACTCGGAAGCAGTTCTTGGAGAAATCGAGAAAGAAATTCCCGAAGGGGCGCCGGAAGAAATGTCTATAGAAATCCCTGAAAGAACTCCTGCAACAATGCCGGAAAGAAGTCCTTAAGGAATCCCCACCTGTTTTGATGGTGATATTTGAATTTATTGTTAGATAATATACTATTTTTTTCGAACTATAATGAATACGCTAATACTGTCTACCCCCTTGGGAATCCCAGAAAGAAAACCTACAGAAATCACGAGAGGAACTCTTGAAGAATTCCGGGAGTAATACTGGAGGAAACTTTTGTAGGAAAGGAATTCCTGGGAGAATCCTGGAAGTAGTTTTGGAAGAATCTCGAAAAGAAATTCAACGACAAATCTTAGGAGGGTCTTCTGGAGGAATTCTTGAAGAAACTTCCAGAAGAATTCAGGAAGCAGTTGTTGGAGGACTCTTGGAGAGAATTTGTAGAGCAGCCCCAGAAGAGGCCCCTGGAAGAATCCCGGATATAATGCCTGAGCAAACCAAGAAGGAATTCTAGGAGGAATATCGAAAGGCAGTGCTCGAGTGATCTCAGAAGGAATTCCTACAAAATACTGGAAATTCTCCAGGAATCTCCGTAACAATGTCTGGTTGAACACTAGAAGGAATTTTTGATGGATAACTTTTAGGAACTCCTGAAAATATTTCAAAGAGATCCTCAGCGAGTACCTCAGAAGGTGTTAGCACAGCTTCGTACCACCCTTCGACAGCGCAACCAGGCGCAACACTCGGTCCACACCGGACGCGACAACACCAGTGGATGGATGAACCGTGCGCTGAGCATAGCTGTCAGCAGGTATAGGATACTGCAAGATGACGTCACGAAGCGGTGCACTGACAGTTCAGCGAGCTTGTTTACATGGACTTAGTCTCTGGCGGAGATCCGGCAAAACTGTTTTTCCGATACAATTTCAGTAAAATGGTAATTAGACGATTGGTTTTGTGCTAGTAGAGTTGAATATAATCGATTTTTCCGTAACATAATGGTTTCGGGACGGAAAACGTAAATTTAATTTTCGCCGCTCGTTAAAAATTCTAACACCTTGTAAACAAGCTCGCTGAACTGTCAGTCAAAGTGAGGTTAGATCAGGTGCTTGCAGTACCCTATGTTGGGGGATAGAAAAAGTAAAAGGTAAACAGAAAGAAACTAAATTACACGCTCGCGTCAGAATACCCATTTTTTCATTGCTATCTCTGTCGCTCTTCAAGAGGCTCCATTTAAAAATACCCATTTATGAGTTGGGCCGCCCAACTTGAAAATGGGTATTTTTAAATGGGGCCTCTTGAAGAGCGACAGAGATAGCAATGAAAAAATGGGTATTCTGACGCGAGCGTGTACGGAAGATACGAACAAAATGGTTTTGTAGTGAAAAGGAAAATTAGATTTCGAGCCAAACTGGAGATTAATTGCAGTTCAGAGTTTGAGGCTTTTTATTGAATTGATAGCTTTTAAGGTGAAAGAAGGCAGTAGATTTTGTGACTTTCCTGAAACTCAAGGTAAGCCAAATGAAGTAAATTGAATGTGAATTATTTATATATTTCGATGTTCGCCTGTAGGATCCTGTTGGAAACCAGCGCCAGAAAATCATTGTCCTAAAGGGGAATTATACGAAAAACCATTAAATGTAAGTCATTGTAACTAGAGATAAGCTAAAAAAGAAATTAATGTTCGATGTTTTTATATTTCCAAATAATATTGAAATAAATAGTTTCAAGCTGTCACATCCAAAGTGCTGCTGTGGAAATTAGGTTTCATTAGGGTGGTCCAAAAAGGAACAGAAGGTATTCCTGGAGAAATACCAGAAGGTGAATTTGCTTCTGTTGTATTTCTTTCGACGAAGAACGCCCGGATTTATCAAAATAAAGACATTTTAAAAGGAAGCATTCACATTTGTTCACATTGTTAGTTGGAAATACGGCAACGGCAGTTTTAGTACATTCCGTGCTTGCCATTCCTGTCGTTTTGCCGTTCTCATTGTTTTTGGTCCTTAATTGTTCAACGGTTCACTCCGGTAGTCGGGAATTTGAATTTTCTGTAGCATATTTGTCAGATTTTCAGCTTAAAACTTCTTGGAAGTTTCGGATGGTTTTCGGAAGTGTTCCCATTGTTTCACGGCGTTTCAGGAACACCCCTGGGGCTCCCATGGAACACTACTGAAAATCTGACCAAGGTAGTTTAAGTGATGTTCCACGGGCTTTACTGGGAGTCCCAGGGGTGTCAGAAACGTTGCAGAGAGATTCATAGGGGTCCCGGGGGGGAAGGGGGGGTGTTCAGGGCCGTTCATGAACCCCTTTGAAACAACGCCTTTAAAACTTTTCCTGGAACCCCTTGAAAACCCCTGAACGGGTAAAATATGCCTACACAGAAGAGATTTTCGGACAAAAGAGGTACAACACAAGCAACAAAGAAGGCGTCGAGATTACTGAGTAATGGTAAGAGATAATGACACGATATTGAAAATTTTTGTTGGAGGCAAAACGGAAGCTTAATTTGTTGCGTACTTTTCAACTCATGAGTAATCGATTATTACTCACTGTTGAAACTGTTTGATGATTGAACAACGTTGTTGTGTTTACCGGTTCGAAGTTACTGCTCGATGCGCAATGCAAGGCTATCTAAACTCGTGGTGTACGATCTTTATCCTAGTCTATTGAATATGGGACAAACTTAGGTCACATTGGGTGGATTGTCACAACAAATTCAGTTTGCGATATTGTCATTTTTGTTGCCAGATGGTTGAAATTTGATTCAGTTATGTCTCTCTTTGACGTACGGTGTCAAAAAATGTAAAGGAATTTCTGTAGATTTTTTTCAGAAGGATAGCCTACTTTAATGCAGACAAACTAGCAAAAACCGAATAAGTACTCACTTAAACCCACCGCCACCGCGAGCATATTGGATGTAATCGCCACCATCTCCACTCATATCAACTCTTGAGATAATTACTACCATAAACAAGTCTCAACCCATTGCTCGGAGTCATAACAAATGCGCTCCCTGCCAGCTTGCATGGCCACCACCACGCCACCGCACGTGACTCCACCGGTAAGAAAAAAAAAAGCTGAAACCAGTGCACTCTAGTGGTGGACAATTACACTCCGCCCACTTCCTCCGCTAATAAGCGCGCAGTAACTTCAAGTTTCATGAAATAATGAAACGGCATCGAAGCAACCCCCCGCGTCGTCGTGCCAATTTTCGCTCCATTACATACTGCGCGATGCGATGCGGTGGGGAGCGCAGAGAACAAACCCTACCACGACGACGACGACAATGCCATGTGTGCGTGGGGGTTCCACCCACTCTCAACGCTTGCTGCGCGACGACGGCGACGGCGACTGAATCTGCTGAGTCTTCAGAGTTTAAGTCTGGCTCACGACGATGCGACGGGTCTTTGTTTCTGAACCGAAATCGTAGTAAGCCTAGCCTAAGTTAAGGTTCAACACAACATTGTCCACAGCAGACGGGAAGGTGATTCAAGCAGTTTTGTCAATGGAGCGGTGGCAATGGAGAAACTCCGCCCACCTCATCGAATGCGGTGGTTTTCCGATTTGAATCATTTGGGTAGTGGAAAATCTTCCTAATAGGTAGCCTGTTGCTATGACCGTATCGGCCATGATAGAACAGAGAGATATAAAAAAATATGGCTTTCTACATGACTTTCCGGCTAGCACAGTTGAACTTAATTATTAAAGCGATACGGGACACCGTGGTTATTTGGCTATCTTCCGTCTCTACCCTCGAAACTTTAACGATGTAAATTTTCAGTTCCAATGGTCTGATCTAGCTGAAAACTTAGTTGATTGTTCATCACATATAAGAATACAAACAATCAAATTTTCAGCCCATTTGATGCAGTAGAACTCAAGATTTGTATCTTCAAAGTTTGAGAGCAATGATTGATGATTCTGATGACACCCCGTAAAGCCTTAAGGGGGTTCACTAAATAACGTAAATCGCTGCGTAAGTCATGAAGATTATTTGCTTTTCAACACTCCAACAGCCATGGTCTAAATCACTTACATCAACTGCCATGCCCAAAACATTGGGAACGGTCTTTTTCAAGTTCTAATATCTCAGCCGTTCATCATCCGATTTAAAAAAAAATCAAACTAATCAATTTTTCCAGCCTACTAGATGAAAGTAAAATATTGGAAATATCGGTTGGATCGAAGTTGTGCTTAGAAAACTTAGAAACTTAGAAAACGTATTTTTTGGGAATTGTTTCGTAAATTTATTTGGCAATTCTTTTGTAATTCCCTCAGCAATTTTTTCGAGTGTGTTTTGTGTAAATCCATTGGGAATTTTTACTTCAATACTTTTCGGAATTCCTTCAGCAATTTCTATGATTTCTTCATACAATTTCCTTGTGAATTCTTAAGCGATGTCTTTGGAAATGTCTGCGGCAGCTTCTTTAACAATGTCTTCGATTTCATTGGCAATTTCTTTAAAAATTTCTCAATAAACGGTAAAATTTCTGGAGAAATTCCTTTAGGAGTTCCTTAAAAAAAACTCGTCAAAATTCTTGGTCGTAGCAATTTGAATCAATTGCATAATTTCTTCCCACATGTTTTGCTAGAGAAATTTTTAAAGGAGTTACCTGTTTTTTTTTTAAAGATAATTCTGAAGAAACTCTTAAGTGAATTTGAAAGACTCCTTCGAACATTTTCTTGGGCAATTCTTTTTGGAACTCTTCAGATATAATTGATACGAGAGCTCGCACTTAGGATATTCTACAGGTAAATTTTGGAAAGAGTTACTTGCAGAATTCTCAAAGATAAATGCAATATCCGAAGAAATTCCCAAGTGCATTTCCAGACGAATTAATGAAACATCTTCGAGAAATCGCCTTTGGTAATTTTTTGGGCCATTCACTAACAACGTAGACCAAATTTTGGTCATCTCAGATCACTTTCCATCCTAATCGATTTTTGTCTATAGTAAAAATTGAAAATTCTAATGAAGCGTAGACCTCAGCAAGATCTCTCCTCGTTCCTCCAATGAAGTCCAAGTGATTTATCGATGACTTCTCAAGGGATTATGTGATAAATTTCTTCAAGAATTCCAACATCTTTTTCAAGTTATTCCTTCAGTAATTTATTTGAAAATTGCTCTGGAAATTAAGTTGAAAGTTTCGCTGGTAATTTATTTGATGGACTTCTTAGACAATTGTCTTGTACAATTCCTTTAGAAACTCTTTAGACATGATTGATAGGAAAACTCGTTTCGGAATTCTTGTAGGAATTTCTTAAGAAATTCTGCTTGAAATTATTTGGAAAACATCTGAGAAACTCTTCTGGAATTTTCTTAAGTAATTTCATTACCGAGGGATTTTCCAAAAGAATTTTCGGATTTCAAGATGGTTTCTAAATCAATTGTCCATGAAAACAAAATAAAAAATGAATTAGCGAAACGATTATATTAGGAATAGTTGAATAGTAGAAGGAGTAATTTCCGAAAGTAACTATGTATCCTCGTAAAAAGCCAGGGAGTTGTTAAAGAAACTGCCGGAAACATCATTGGAGAAATTGCCAGAGAAATTGCCAAATGATAACTCTTGAAGGAGTTTCTGAATCAATTACCTGAGAAATTCCAAAAGAAATTGTTGCAAAAGCTTGTGAACAAATTGCTAAAGGAATTCTCCAAAGTAGTTACCCAGGTACCCTGAAGAAATTCAATGTTGAATTCTTAAAAGAATCGCGGAAAGAATTCCTCATAGATTTGCCGAAATAATTTCTTAAAGCTATGCTGAAAGAATGTTTACTGGGTTTACCGAAGAAATTGCTGGACAAATTTTATAATAAACTACATGAGGAATCCCAGAAGCAAGTTGCGGAGCAATTCTTAAGATTATCTTAATTCCAGACACATTTCTAAAAAAAAATGCTTTAGATATTCCTGAAAAAAAAAATGTGCCGAAAGAACTCTCGAAGGAATTACTAAAGGGACCCCTCAATTTACAGGAATTTTTATAAAAATTGTTGAAGAAATTTACAGAGCTATATCGAAAGAAGCTCAAAAAGAATTTCTAAAAATTATTTGACAGTATTGCCAAAGGCGCTTTTAAACAATTTGTGCAATAGGTTTGCAATGATAATGGTGCAATATTTCCAAACAAAAATTACCCGATGAATTTTTCACAGGAATCCCATGTAACTTTTTTCAAGTCAAATATACTAGAAGAAGTTCTTAGAACCTGAATAAAAGGTATAAGGTTTTATAACGGTTCTAAAAACCTCTACAAGACTAATTGGCCATGGAAATGTTACTTGGGATTATTATAGGAACTCCTCATGAAACTGCTGGAAGAGTCCCTTGAAAATTTGACGGAAGAGCAATTGTCAAATAATTGGCTAAATAAACTGTCGGAGAAGTTTCTGAAATAATTGCATAAGAAAATCCTCAAGAATCTGTTGAATGAGATTGGGAAAAATTGCCAGAGGAATTCATAAAAAAAAAAAAATGAAAAAGGAAATGAATTGTCAGAGAAATTCCTGAAAACAGCTGTCGAGAAACCCTGAAGAAACAACTGTCACGATCTCCAAAGAAGTTTTATGATAAATTCTTAAAATAGCTACCAAATTGCTGGAGGAATTTTTCAATAAATCGCAAGGGGAATTATATAGATGAAAGCTCCTCCGTAAATTCCTTTAGATTCATTAGAGAATTTTCGAATTACCGGAAGTATTATTATTTATTTTATCTGTATTAACGAGATTTTTAGTCCTAGGCTAGTTCATCTCGGGACCCACGCTTTACTTCCCTTCCGAAGGAAGAACTCACATTTTTTTTTGTGAGTTTGTCGGGAGTGGGATTTGATCCCAGGTCCTCGGCGTGATAGTCAAGTGTTCTAACCATCACACCAGGTCCGCTTCACTACCGGAAGTATTTGTTTCCTATCAGCCAAAGGAGTTCCTGATAGATTGGCAGAGAATATTCCAGAGGCATTTCTTATAAAGTTGACTAGGAAATTTCTGAAAAAAAAACTCCCGAAAGAATTGCTCAAATGGACCCCTTAAAAATTTCAGTTGTAATTAAAAAAAGATCCAGGAATTACCTATGAATTCTTTACGAATTTGTTGGGAAGATCTCATAAAAAAATGCAAAAGGAAATACTTGAAAAATATGCAGTGAGAATATCTGAAAAAAAAAATGTAAAGAAATTCTTAAGCAAATTATCATAGAACTCCCGAAGGAATTCTATGCTGAATTTCCCAATTGATAGGGAATCCAGGAAGACACTCTTCAATAAATTTTTGAATAAACTGCATGGAGGAACTACGGAAAAATAATCGGGGAATTCGTAAAGAAATAATTTAAAACATCCTCAATAAATTGCCGGGGTAATCCTTGAATTTTAAGAATTCATCTATACAATTCTTACAGGAATTTCCAGAGAAGTTCCTAGAGAAATTGTTGAATGAAAATCTGAAGAGTTTAAGGAAGAAATACGAAGAAAATCTGTCGAAGGTGTTCTTGAAGAAGCTGTCGTACAATTTCTCAAAAAAAGTTAGATAACTCTTAAAAACTGCTCACGAATGAATTTCCTGAGAAAAGTCGCCAGAAATATTTCCCAAAGAAACTATAAAAAATCCTGGGGCAATCTTCAAGAAGTCGCTCAAAAAATTTCCGAAATAAAATGTTCAAAGGAATTTTAAATAAATTTCCTGATAAATTCTTAAAGAACAGTCCGAGGAATTCCTGAATAAATACCAGAAGGAAAGCCCAAAATGATTGCAGAAGAAATTCTTTATCAATTCTCTGGATCAATTCCTGAATCAGACTTCTAGGCTAATTGTTGTAGAAATTTCCAAAGAAATTGAAAAAACTATACCGTAAGATACTCTGAAGGAATTTCCAAAAATTCCCTAAAAGTATTGCCGAAGGAAATTTAAAACAATTTGTGCGATGGGTTTTTAATGATAATGGCGCAAGAATTAAAAAAAAAAGAAATCCAAGAAGATTTCTGATAAAGTTATTATGGGAAGTCGTCATGAAACTGCTAAAACCCAACTAACATTTTCAGTGCTATAAGCTACAGTCATTTGCTTTCTGTTATGTAACCATCGAATTGAAGCAGTCAACGCTGAATAAAAGGGAAGCTAGTCAAATATAAACCATAAGATAATACACGACTGGAAAACAAGCACCATTAGTAGCTGTAGTAACTCGGTTTTCAGAAATCAATCAAGAATTGGGAAGATGTGAAAACTTGAACAAATCGAATAGGAGTCCCCACTAACAAAACAGCTGCTACTATACAGTACCATTCGTTATACTGACAAATCCACAAACCAGCAGCGCTTTGAAGACCGTTATACGATATCATTACAGCTAGTAGCTGTAATAAAGAAACTGTTGGTATATCAACAGGGGCTTGTCGGATGTAAACATTATTGTCAAAACAAACTTTAAGCGGCATATACAGCTACCACACAAATACTTTACAGCTATCCATCTCCATCTCTTAGAAATTGCCTTGTTCATTATGAGTTTTTTTTTTAATTTAAGAAGCAAATAAAATTATGAAAATGTTACAAATAGGTTGACAGGAAATTCTGAACTTCAGCGATTCAAAAGTAATTTTCAGAGGAATTCTGTATAAATATCTGGAAAGAATGAAAAAAAAAAACACAAGTAGATAGCAAAAACTTCTACAAAGTTCGATGTTATTCAAGCAGTGGCTGGTTGCTACGATATGACTGACGAGTGACTGCGCGACTCATTTCTCAAATTTCCGTTCAACAAAGCAGTTGGTGATACTGCATTGCAGCAACCATCCAATAGGGAACTGCACGCCGCGGTTGCTAGGGAAAATTCTTCTAAGTCCTTGACGTTTCGTGGCCTTGTTGTTTACGATTTGGACTTAGAAAAATTTTGCTGGTTTTACTGAGGTGCACCCAGGTGGGCAGGGTGGCTTTGATTGAAATTATCAACGCGTGGTTCGTGGGTGGCGGAATGCGCGCGTTTGGGCTCCTACTTGCAAGATTATGAAACCTGACTTGACTACAGTTATGAAGTTCAGCAATTTGTAAGGCATGATAAGCTGATGTCAGGATGAATCATTGACCACATGGTCACCACTGGCCACTCCGGGAACTTCCGGGATGACCCGAAACAACCTGGAGAACCGGTGATAGGGGTCAATTACGTTTATTTAGCAAAACATGATGAAAAACACCACGGCTCTTTTTTATGATTTTTCGACAATTCACTTGTGACTGCATAGCAATACTGGCCATGGTTCCCATGTGCCACTTCCGAAACTTCCGGGGTGCCCTGAAGAACCGACATTAGAGGATAATCATATTCTAACAGAAAAATGTGTCATGCGACGGATCTTCCTTCATGAATTTTCATAGATATGTTTGAGGTTGTATCGATGCTAGACATGGCCCCCATTATTGGCCACTTCTGGAACATCCAGGTACCCCGACGGAAACGACAACAAAAGCTAATTACGATCATACAACAAAACATGTAATGTGACCATCATGATTTTTAATTCCTATGTATGTGGTCGTATCAAAAGTGGCCACACTCTTGGTTGACCATTTCTGAAACTTTCTGGGGCGCCCTGAGGGAACCGATGGCCAGAATCAATTTGCTTCATTCAGCGACGGTTTCATCATGTTTTTCGAGAATATGCTTGTGGTTACTGCTAAAACTTAGAGAATGCCCTCAAGAGACTGATGGCATATTGAACAAACGCGTTCATATGACAAAATGTGGTGTGTAACGCATCTTGGCTAGGTCCAGAGAAATATCTGACAGGATAAAATAATGCCTGATGGATCTTCCGAAGGATTCCCTGGCGTAATTCCTGGAGGAATTCCTTTCAAAATGTTTGAAGGCATCCTCAACGGAATTTCTTGAGAAACGTCCATCTGGGAATTCCTCCGGGTTCTCTTCCTCCAATTCCTCCAGGAGTTTCTCTAAGAGTTCATTCTATTTTTTTTTCCTTAACCTTCCAGGACGCGCGCCATCAAGCAGCTGAAACTGCACCGCGCTCACGCTGTATACGACGAGCGAGGATTTTTGGTAGTGTTGTACTTTTTACAACAGCGCGCGCGCTGAAGGGTTAAGTAAGTATGAGAGTTTCTTCCAAAACTTCTCCGGGAATTTCTTCTGTAATTCCGCACAAAGTCCTTCCTAGAACTCCTCTGGGAGTTTCTTCTTAAGTTCCTCTGGAATTCCCCCCGGCAGTCCCTTTTAAATTTCACCAGGAGTTTCGCGTAGAATTTCACTGTGAGTTTTTCATAATTTCCCCCGAGAGTTTATGCTGAAATTCTTCCACAGGAAGTTTCTCATGAAATTCCTCCGGGAATTTCCCCAGGAATTCCTACGGAAGATGCTTGTAGAAATATCTCTGGAAGTTCCTTCTGAAATTCCTCCGAGAGTTCATCCTGGAATTCTTCCGGGAGTTCACTCTGAAGTTCACGCGGAAACTCCAACGGTAGTTCGACCTAGAATTTATCTGTGAGTTCGCCATAGTATTCCTTCAGAGTACCATCCGGGAGTTTCCTCCTAGAATTCCTCTTGAAATTCCTCATGGAACTTCCTGGATCCCAAAAATGCTTCAGGAGTTTATCACAGAATTGCTCGGATGTTCCTCTTGAAAAACGTCCGGGAGTTCCTTCAGGAAATCTTCCGGAAGTTCCTCTGGAAGTTCGTCCTGCAATTTCTCCTAAAGTTGTTTCTGGAATTCTTTCTGGAAATTCTTCTGGAATCCTTCTAGGAGTATCTCTGGAGTTAATCTGAGAATTCCTCCCAAAATTCCTCCTTTCTTACCGAAATTTCTCTGAAGGGTCACTTTGAAACACCTTCTGAAATTCCCACAGGAGTTGCTCGTGAAATTTCTCATTAAATTTCACAGGGGACTCTACTTTTATTTCTTAGGGGGGTTTGCCTTAGAATATCTCTAGGAGTTTCTCCTAAAACTCTGGGACTTCCTATTGAAATTCCTTCTGGAGTTCCTCCTCCTCTGAGAGTTCACGCTGGAGCCCCTACGAGAGTTCATCCTGAAATCCTCCGGGAGTAAGTCATAGTATTACTTCGGATTCTCCACTTGAATACTCTCCACGAGTATCCTCCTGGTACCTCTATGAGAGTTCCTCGAAGATCCTGGAATTCCTCTATGAGTTCGTTATATTATGTCTTCGGATGTTCCTCTTGAATACCCTCCTGGAATTCCTTCGAGAGTTCCTCATGAAATGTTACCAGGAGTCCCTTCTGAAATTTCTCTAGGAATTCCTTCTGGCAGATCCTCCTGGAAATCATCAGATAGTTCCTTCTAGAATTCCTGCGGAAAGCCTTTCGGTAGTTCCTCCTGAAACTACTTCGTGAGTTCATCCTAGAATTTCACAGGGAGTTTCTCATGATATTCCTGCGAGAGTTTGTAACGTTCCAATCTGTTACAGCAGTCTGCGACTTAAGCGCCACCTTCTAAAGTTAGAAGGGCCGAAGACTGTGATCTAATCCCGGCATGAGATTCCTCTACTCAAGGCAGGTTATAGTTCTGCATTAACATGTCTAAAGGGTCTAACTCGTTTTGTAAACAAACATTGTTTCTGTCGCTGTAGGGCCTATCTCGATCCACCCACGCATGTCGACACCCTTAACAGAAAGAGCGAAGTTAGATCTTTCTGATAACGGTACCTAGATGCGTGGGTGGATCGAGATAGACCCTACAGCGACAGAAACAATGTTTGTTTACAAAACGAGTTAGACCCTTTAGACATGTTAATGCAGAGTTATTCCAGATGACAAAGTTACTAATTTGAACGAACCAACTAAGCCAACTCAATCACGTCCCAAACTTACCAACTCAATACGCCTCCCACACAGTCGAGGAGAGCATGTGTCTCGGCTAAAATACAACCAATTCGTTCAATGTCACAAGCTATAGCGCGCGAAGAAAAAGGTGGAATTCCACTAAATTAGAAGTAATTTTCAAAACTCATTTATTCACGCAATCCAAATCAAATTACATCAACCTTTTCTTGAGTTTCACAAGATTCTGTTAATGAGTTTTCTGGCGCCTTTTAAATTGACTTGTGACGTCACGTCAAAACTATTTTTACGCTTATAATTTTAGGTAAGCTAAGTTTTCTCTAGAGAAAAGTTCCTCGTGCACAAAAAAGGAGAAAAATCTGACCTTGATACGCCGGGCCGAGGTCCCACGTCGTCCTCTAGGGTCGTCAGCAAAAGGATCTACTCACCAAACGATTATCTTCAAATCAGTTCACGTCGAAGTCCGAATCCGCCCCGCGCGTGCGATTGTCTTCAGGGTAGATATGTCCCCGGAATGGTGGAGTATCGAGCCGTTTTACGTAGCTCCTATCGCACAACTAGCTTGGACGGGTTCACGATTCGGATCTGGATGGACGAGGATTCGGTTACCTGTTATCCGTGTCGACGTATCTCGACTAACAGTCGAGCAGTTCGAAATGAACTGCACCGATGACCAACGGGCCTTGAAGTATGCTTGTAGTTCGGTGGCAGGGACTCTTGAACGGAAATGGTTCAGCACTCGCTTGTGTTACGGTTGGGCAGTTTAGCAAATCCGGTTCCTAGGTCCCAGGAGTACGGTGACAAAACACGTGGTCGATTCAACGCAACGTCCACTGGCGCCTGCTTGGCCTCACGGGCTTGGATTTTGGCCACTACTGCTTCACCGGCACGAACTGACCCACACTGGCTGCCCTCGTTGAAGGGCTTGGCCTAATCAACGAGTTATTTCATTACTTCACACGTGGTCTTCACATAAGGTCACATTAGAGCTTACCTGTCTCAAGTCACACACTAATGCACGGTGTGGACGAGTATTTCACCACAAAACCTGACCGAACTCAAAAAAAGATCAACTAAAAATACCAAGCACATTAGAATAAAACTAAGCTTTAATTTAATCGCGACATTACTTCGAATTTAGTTGTACAAAGCGAACGATATTTTCCAATATCGATTGATTATTTGAATTTCAAATTCACCACTTAGCTATTGCTCGAACTCGAACTCTACACTTTGGAAACTCCACCAATAATGAAGATCGGTCGCGGTCGGATTGGTATATTACCTTAAACTAAGACGCAATTTCCCACTCGAGGGTGTACGGAGAGCGTACAAAGCATTTTTTGATTGGGTTTCGTTATGCCAGAGAAAATAGCTCTGTAATCCGTTCAAATTTTCTCTAATGCGCAATTAAATCCTGGAATTTTCCACATGAAACAAATTCGAGCAGATTTCGAACAACCGCCTGAATGTAGACTTACTCATGCTGCAGTTTATTTTATTTCGATATAAAGTTTAGCTCACGATTCAAATAGTTGTTCACAGGTGGCGCATGGCTTTATGCAAACTTTTGTAAGCTTGCAACATATTCGTTTACACTCTAAAAAAAGTATTAAGTGTCTAAGGGTCGAAAAGAAATCTCTCATACAATTTCTTATTGAAATGGTACAGATTCATCGTTACAAGTTCATGCTGGAATTTCTTCGGGAGTTCCTTCTTGAGTTTCTTAGGTTATTTTTTTTTAAATTCCTTCAGGATTTCCTCGAGGAATTGCTGCGGGAGCTGCTCGTGGAATTTCTCCTAGAAAGTCAACGGAAGTTTCTCCTGAAATTCCCACGGGAGTTTGACCTGGAATTTCCGTAGAAGTTCCCCTGGGATTTCCTCCCAAAATTCCTATGGCGATTTCTCCTAGAATTCCTTCGGTAGTCCTTCCTGTAATACCTTCGAGAGTTCGTAAGAGTATTTCTTTAAATGTTCCTCTGATTGTTCGGATCCTGGTGACCGCTCTAGCTACACCAAAGTTACGGAACTTCTGGGAGATTCCCTGGTCTTGTTCCTGGAGAAATCCCTATCAAAAGTCGTTAAAAATAATTTGTGGTGCTAGTGATTTCTGACAGATGCTGTGCCAGTTATTTTTCCAGAAGCTCCACCATGTATCATTCCATGAGTTTCGTAAAGGATTGTGCGTAGTGTTTCACCAGGGATTTTTCTGAAGATTCACTAGTAATTTATCTTGAACTCCACCACTGACTGCTCCAGAAGTTCAGCTAGAAGTTCTTCCAGAAATTTCCCCAACAGTTCCGGAGGGTATTCTTCGTGGTGTTTATCAGGGATTTTTCCTGGAAATCCATCAGGGGTTGCTCTTAGAGTGCTGTTTCATTCCCCCAACAGCGGGGGTAAAAAAAATACTGCAGGTGATTACTGCTGCCATTCCTCTCAAAATTTCTTTAGAAATTCCGCCATACGGGAACTCCGCTAAGAAATTCATACAGGAACTCCGCTAAGGACTCCTCTAAAATTTACGCAAATTACTGCTCTTGAATTCCATCTGGTTTTTTTTTTAAGAGATTCATCTAGGAGTTCCGCAAGGGCAATGCACTGCATCTGGATTATCTCTGCCAGATATTTATTCAACAATTCCAACAGAGATTTCCTCAATATATTAGTCAGAGATTCCTCAAACATTTTGCCAGACGTTTCTCAAGAAATTCCGTTGAGGATGCCTTCAAACATTTTGAAAGGGATTCCTCCAGGAATTACGCCAGGGAATCCTCCGGAAGTTCCATCAGGCATTTCAAAGGAATGAAGGAATTTCAAAAGGATAACCTAAGAAACTCAAGAAGGAACTCCCGAAGAAATTCCAGCATAAACTCTCGCAGGAATATCATGAGAAACTCCCTGTGAAATTCTAGGATGAACTCACGAAGTAGTTTCAGGAGGAACTACCGAAAGGATTTCCGCAGGAATTCTAGAAGGAACTATCTGATGATTTCCAGGAGGATCTGCCAGAAGGAATTCCTAGAGAAATTTCAGAAGGGACTCCTGGTAACATTTCATGAGGAACTCTCGAAGGAATTCCAGGAGGGTACTCAAGAGGAACATCCGAAGACATAATATAACGAACTCATAGAGGAATTCCAGGATCTTCGAGGAACTCTCATAGAGGTACCAGGAGGATACTCGTGGAGAGTATTCAAGTGGAGAATCCGAAGTAATACTATGACTTACTCCCGGAGGATTTCAGGATGAACTCTCGTAGGGGCTCCAGCGTGAACTCTCAGAGGAGGAGGAACTCCAGAAGGAATTTCAATAGGAAGTCCCAGAGTTTTAGGAGAAACTCCTAGAGATATTCTAAGGCAAACCCCCCTAAGAAATAAAAGTAGAGTCCCCTGTGAAATTTAATGAGAAATTTCACGAGCAACTCCTGTGGGAATTTCAGAAGGTGTTTCAAAGTGACCCTTCAGAGAAATTTCGGTAAGAAAGGAGGAATTTTGGGAGGAATTCTCAGATTAACTCCAGAGATACTCCTAGAAGGATTCCAGAAGAATTTCCAGAAAGAATTCCAGAAACAACTTTAGGAGAAATTGCAGGACGAACTTCCAGAGGAACTTCCGGAAGATTTCCTGAAGGAACTCCCGGACGTTTTTCAAGAGGAACATCCGAGCAATTCTGTGATAAACTCCTGAAGCATTTTTGGGATCCAGGAAGTTCCATGAGGAATTTCAAGAGGAATTCTAGGAGGAAACTCCCGGATGGTACTCTGAAGGAATACTATGGCGAACTCACAGATAAATTCTAGGTCGAACTACCGTTGGAGTTTCCGCGTGAACTTCAGAGTGAACTCCCGGAAGAATTCCAGGATGAACTCTCGGAGGAATTTCAGAAGGAACTTCCAGAGATATTTCTACAAGCATCTTCCGTAGGAATTCCTGGGGAAATTCCCGGAGGAATTTCATGAGAAACTTCCTGTGGAAGAATTTCAGCATAAACTCTCGGGGGAAATTATGAAAAACTCACAGTGAAATTCTACGCGAAACTCCTGGTGAAATTTAAAAGGGACTGCCGGGGGGAATTCCAGAGGAACTTAAGAAGAAACTCCCAGAGGAGTTCTAGGAAGGACTTTGTGCGGAATTACAGAAGAAATTCCCGGAGAAGTTTTGGAAGAAACTCTCATACTTACTTAACCCTTCAGCGCGCGCGCTGTTGTAAAAAGTACAACACTACCAAAAATCCTCGCTCGTCGTATACAGCGTGAGCGCGGTGCAGTTTCAGCTGCTTGATGGCGCGCGTCCTGGAAGGTTAAGGAAAAAAAAATAGAATGAACTCTTAGAGAAACTCCTGGAGGAATTGGAGGAAGAGAACCCGGAGGAATTCCCAGATGGACGTTTCTCAAGAAATTCCGTTGAGGATGCCTTCAAACATTTTGAAAGGAATTCCTCCAGGAATTACGCCAGGGAATCCTTCGGAAGATCCATCAGGCATTATTTTATCCTGTCAGATATTTCTCTGGACCTAGCCAAGATGCGTTACACACCACATTTTGTCATATGAACGCGTTTGTTCAATATGCCATCAGTCTCTTGAGGGCATTCTCTAAGTTTTAGCAGTAACCACAAGCATATTCTCGAAAAACATGATGAAACCGTCGCTGAATGAAGCAAATTGATTCTGGCCATCGGTTCCCTCAGGGCGCCCCAGAAAGTTTCAGAAATGGTCAACCAAGAGTGTGGCCACTTTTGATACGACCACATACATAGGAATTAAAAATCATGATGGTCACATTACATGTTTTGTTGTATGATCGTAATTAGCTTTTGTTGTCGTTTCCGTCGGGGTACCTGGATGTTCCAGAAGTGGCCAATAATGGGGGCCATGTCTAGCATCGATACAACCTCAAACATATCTATGAAAATTCATGAAGGAAGATCCGTCGCATGACACATTTTTCTGTTAGAATATGATTATCCTCTAATGTCGGTTCTTCAGGGCACCCCGGAAGTTTCGGAAGTGGCACATGGGAACCATGGCCAGTATTGCTATGCAGTCACAAGTGAATTGTCGAAAAATCATAAAAAAGAGCCGTGGTGTTTTTCATCATGTTTTGCTAAATAAACGTAATTGACCCCTATCACCGGTTCTCCAGGTTGTTTCGGGTCATCCCGGAAGTTCCCGGAGTGGCCAGTGGTGACCATGTGGTCAATGATTCATCCTGACATCAGCTTATCATGCCTTACAAATTGCTGAACTTCATAACTGTAGTCAAGTCAGGTTTCATAATCTTGCAAGTAGGAGCCCAAACGCGCGCATTCCGCCACCCACGAACCACGCGTTGATAATTTCAATCAAAGCCACCCTGCCCACCTGGGTGCACCTCAGTAAAACCAGCAAAATTTTTCTAAGTCCAAATCGTAAACAACAAGGCCACGAAACGTCAAGGACTTAGAAGAATTTTCCCTAGCAACCGCGGCGTGCAGCAGTGTTGCGAAATGAGCGAGTACTCACACAACTAGTCAAACTCACGAGTGAGTATGAGCAGTACACCTTAAACTCACCGTGAGTATTACTCACATTTGAGTAAGCGCTGTACAACTCACACTCACTCGTGAGTATTGACGTGCAGATACTCACTCACGAGTATGCTTTACTCATATTCATACGGTAATATAAAATTTATCTAAAGGCTTGGAATCCTATCAAACATTAAAATGGTATGTTTTTTTGGGGCGAATGTATTGAATCAGTAGACAAGGTTGCTTGTCAATAATTCTATTGTTTTTTTTATTCTAGTGAATTGTATCTTATTGGTAGTTCTAAGCGCTCCGTTAAGGGTGGTCCTGAAGAGGTCCCCTTTGAGCCCAACAGCATTACATTTCTCATCGTAATAGGCTGTTTTACTTAACGCAAATCTAACAGGAAAAGGCCTACTTTCCCACACAAAATTAGCAGTGCTGTAATGGTTCATTACAGCACTGATTTGCGTTGCGTAATGAACCATTACAGCACTGTTTTCAGTTTTGATCAACTTCTTGGTGATTTCTGGACGCAGCTCTGAAAAAATGTGACAAATGCACAGTATAACCTGTTATGATCAGACTTTCTTAAACATGGCTATGAACATCAGTGTACAGTTTGATGAAAATTTTTGTTAAAAACTATCCTCAACCGGTAATTTATGAAATTGCAAAAAACGTTGTACGCAACTCGGTGCAGAACTCGATTTTTCCAGCACTCGTCGTAATTATCCAACTCGGCAAGCCTCGTTGGATAAATGTACGACTCGTGCTGTAAAAATCTTTATTTTGCACCTTGTTGCGTAAACTACTATTCATGTTTATGCGTCTTGTAAATTTAATAAAGAACACTAAACGCATTGAACAAATGTGTAAACGATCGTTTCTCAAATGCACGATAATTCGTACGACAAAGTTCGCTTCCGCACGTAGCAGATTGAAAGGCAGGCTGAAATTTCGTAAACGAGCCCGTTCGAGAACTTCAAGAACTAACGCTTTCTTCAGGGGATTGGCAGAGATAGCAATTAAGAAAAAGTAATTTTACGGAATCGTGTGGTGTGCTCGATTGGTAGCCGATTTGACCTTGGATTTGACAGTTAGATAGCAGCAGACCTGCTGCAAAGGCGCATATAGTGCTAAATTAATGCCATTTTAGCTGCTAATTGGTTACCTGGGTGTGATTACTGGCCATGTTACTGGTAGTAATTTGCTCGGCAGTTTTTGTTTTCTTTTTAGGTCCGAGGCTCATATAATTAGGGTGGTCCAACTTTATATGAAAAAAAAACTAAGACTTGAAAAAGCTCATGGGATTCCTTCAGAATTTGTTCCCTTTTTTCCATTCTTCAATCACTTTACCTAATTTACAGCTCTTTTGTCCACCAGGGCACTGCGTGAGCAATTCCTATTGGAAGCTGTGCTTACACTTTGTACAGCTCCTAAATGTATTGTATTATAATTCTACTAGATCGAACTGGATTCCGTTGCGCTGCTTTCACTTTCTACACTATCATGGTAGAATGATGAGCACGAGTATGTTGATGTGTGGCTCTTGTTCCTTTTCCAGTCCGATTGGGGATCCATTGTGAGTTGCCGTTAGCCGATATCCAGGTGTCCGGGTCCGTTGGAGCATATGCTCTGAAGAGGGTCAGGTACCAGCTGCTCTCGGGGGGAAGAGCAACTGACGAAAAATTGCAAGTGCCGGGCTGGGATCGAACCCATGACCATCCACTTATGAAGTGAACGTGTAGCCACTACGCTACGGGCCCTGGCAATTTGTTCCTTTTGTCACCCATAAGCTCCAATAAAGTTTTGTTTCAATTCTATCAAGTCTAAGCACTTTTTAGTGAAACATCCAGCAATTTGTGCTGATAGGGCACAAAGTTGTACCGGATTCTAGCAAAAAATTGCTTAAAAACCAACTATTCGTTTTGCTGGTTTTTGCTTTGCTGGATGCGTTTAGTGTGTAAGTTTCATGTTCGAAAGTTGAGTACTCAAGTAAATTTACTATTTTTTGTAAATTTTAAATTACAAACTGATCAAGTGTTTAATATGAGGAAAAACGTTACTTTTCCTTACGGAATAATAGAACGGACTATTTTTCCGCACAGAAAAAAATACAGCTCTTTTAGATTTACAAGGGAGGCGTTACCAGTGTAAAACTTTGTTTCCTTACTTGCCTACTCAAGTAATTTTGAAGCGAAACCACTATTTGTCCATTATATGCCCTATCTTTTTGCACAGTAATAGAAACTAGCCATATGGGAAAAAACGATCAAATGTATGCAGAAAAGAAAAGTTTTAAATGTTTGGACCAAGGAGATGCTGTAATTGACCCTACCATCTTTAATTTGAAGGTTGGTAAATATTTGCCAAACATCTTTATTCAATACCGTAAAGTGACCCGACGTACGCGAAAAAAGTTATACCATTGACAAAGTGTGGTGAAATATAGAGATTTCCTAATTGATGATGTTACTTTGCATGCGTAGGTAAACAATAAGAGTTTTTAGCCTATGGTGCCAAAGCTCTCGAGCAGATCCACCTTTCGTCGAAAACTGTGCCTTGTATATAAATAATCATCATTGCAGTACAGAACAAACGAAAACATCATTTCAAACCAACAAAAATAACTTACTCACTAAACTCACCGTGAGTAAAATGAGTAACTCACGCGTGAGTAATGACGTCATACTCTCGCGTGAGTATTACTCACTTGTGAGTAATACTCACGCGAGAGTATGACGTCATTACTCACGCGTGAGTATACTCATACGCGAGTAACTCACAGCGTGAGCATTACTCGCAAATGAGTAAGGTGAGTGAGTATTTTTTACTCGTGAGCATGAGTTTCGCAACACTGGCGTGCAGTTCCCTATACATCCAAACAACCTTGCTTGATCTTGGCGGCTCATTTGATTGTCGGCTAATTACTCCCTAATCATCTGTTGATTTGTTGAAATGTCTCACTCTAGGCAGCGTGTGTCCGTTCGTCACTGACCGCAGTGGATTGACGGACGTTCGAGTTCGGGGCCGTCTCGAATGAACTGCTGTCACCAGTTTGTTGAGAACTTTTCATTGAAAAAGAAGAACATTTGAAATGTTCTTGTTATGTGAACATCTCTCATCTTCCAGATAATATCAAAGTTTTAAGAGTTTTCACAAATGAAAGCATATCCAATATGGCCGCCCAGACATTTTTATAGTTACAAAAAGTAACTCTTGCTCTCTTCGTTGTTTTTTTTTTAAAAAAGTTTGCTTATGTCTCAAATGGACAATAACGTACCTCTGGTTCGATTGGTGCGGTTGCCTTCGTCGTATGCAAAACGAGAAAAATTGTGATGTCGTAAGTGGAGTGCAATTCAAACGTGAAATATTGCGTAATTTTTCGATTTCCAGTGCTATAGAGGCTGGTTATTGACAATCTACATCTTTTGGCTTCCATCTAACGAGTCGTTAGCAATGGTAAGTTGGAATATCTTTATTTATTGGCCATTTTTCATCTGATATGACGGGAATTAGCGCATATGACGAAATCATTTTCTACTCTACATAACAGGAAAACACTTTTCGAAACATGGCAACCTCAACCCAGGCTACTTGGATGATTTCTGAAATTTCAACTGTATACGAACGAAACGTTATAGAAAAACTCTGATCAACGTCTTATTTAGAATATGGCAACCCCAAATTGATTTCAGCCTACTGTAAGCGATAGTGTACTACAGCTAGGCTACTTTGATGTTTTCGGAATTTCAACTGAATAACAGCGAAACGTTATAGGTACAAAAACTCTCATCAACATCTTATTTATACAAAGACTTGCCTCCAAGCTCTCGGAAAAACCTTGACACCCCCTTCCATTCAACAACGGCTAGTTACGCCGCCAGGTGACTGGCTGTCCGAAGCGAACGGTTTGCTACGGTTTGATTCTCGGAACGTTGTTGGAATGCTCGCACTCGCATAACTTGCTCGTCGTAGCTAGTTATACCTATGGACGGACGACGGCGGCTTATATGTACTTGCCCACACGTCTATCTCATCCACAGCACTCAGCTTCTCTGCATAGCATACCCGTGAGCTCAATTCTCAGAATTTTCCCTACCACTGACTGGATGACTGACTAACTGCAACTTCCCCGCGTTGCTGCTGCTGCTGCTGCTGCTACTGCACCTGTTGAGTTTCCTTCAGAGGCGGTCCCTTCCCTCCGCTGACTGGGCTGTGTTTGCCGTTTTGAATTTTCCGCTTACACAAATAAATAATTAAAATTTTCCTTCCACTTATTCATTACCAATTAACGCATTTTCCGCGAGTCGGAGATGGGAAGCTTGCTCGTGGGTACCTACGTATGTAGGTACGTGCAGTGTTGTTTATCGGGGCGATGTAAGTTTCTTTGCGCGTCCTCCTATTCCTAATCATCACTGCACTCCTCACGTGTTCGTAACATCGCATCTGGGGACGTGCTTTTCTGAGATTTTTTGCGTGTTTCTTGCCAAGGGAATCAACAACGCTAGACAGACGTAACGTGTCTAAATGTGATTTGGCCGCCGGAGTTGTGTTCAGAGCGTTGATACTTACCTACATGTAATTTAAGTCGAGTCTCTTGCAAAAACGAGTGATAGCAATGTCAAAACTAGGAACGAGTGATTGTTGTCGTACTAAACAAACAATATCACCCTAATTATGTACATTACATGCCGTTAGACTTCTAACTTGTTTCCGTCACAACAAGTTATATTTAATTCAATCTATCTACCTTCTACATGCAAAAAAAAAAATTTTCTGTCTGTCTGACCCGTATAGACGCAGAAAGTCTTGAACCGATCGACGTGAAAACTTATTTGAGAGTGTTTTTGGAGCAGGGGAAGGTCTCTCTGGATTTGCGAGAGACTTCTCTATGGTCCACTGCACGAATTTATGCTGGCCTGCTTACTCTCACACGAAATTTGACGTTTGAGAGGTGTCGGCACCGCTCAAACGTCAAATTTCGTGTAAGAGTAAGCAGGCCAGCATAAATTCGTGCAGTGGACCATAGAGCTGTATGTAAAAACGCAGTAGGCAAGCAGTATTGTATGTTGTTTTCACAACAAAACGCATCGCCAACTTACAGTGGGCAGCTCAGAATCATCGCGACGAATCAGGCACCATATCTACTGGTGCTTGTGTAGGTATAGTGATATCGGAGAAACGTCAGGCTCCCGCTTGCTGAATGGTTGGCGACGGCTCTAGCGATGGTGTCACCCGCGACGGATTCCTATCGTCGCGTTCGTTAATGTACAAAATCTACAATATTGTCGGGCCGCCACCAAACCGGACTTCGCACAATCAAGTCGCGACGCGACTCAACTCGCGACGTTTTTTAATCATGCCAAAAGTAGTGCGCATCCTTTCCGGTGTTGTCATCAACACAGCGCACTAGATGCGAAACAGTTGCGACACTTGTGGACCAAGAAAATTGCAATTTTTGATTGAACGTCGGTCTTGATTCCAACCGGATAGACAATACTTACAGGCTGCACGGAATTGTCTTTTACTCTTATTAAGATTTTCAAATTTTTTATATACATACATATTAGGTTGTTTCAAATGTCAAAACAGGCTAAGCGGCCATGCTTTTTTCATCATGAGAAACTCTGAAAACAAATCCCTCGTCTCCTTAAGTTCATTTCAAATTTCGCTTTCTCTCCCTTTCTCTACAAACCAAACATCATGGATATGTAAAAACCACGGCATAAATATCACAAGGCAGGCTAGTAACCTATGTAAACATAAATTTTGGATGTAAACATGTGACGTCATTCTAATCGATCTTCACATGATCAAATTGATGTGGAGTACTAGATCGCCTCTGAACGATTTGAATTACTTCATCAGAAAACTGTCAGTTTTTCGGAAGATACCACCTTCTAAATGTTGTACACCGTGTGTAAAAACCAACGTAATGAAATATCAAAATTCCTTGCAAAACCAAAACAGTGCAGTGCCCTATATAATAGTCTATTTTACGAGCCGATTTTATGAATGAATTTTGACAGAAGGTAGCGTCCAATAGCCCGTGAAAACCAATATCATCATCAACATTGTTGTCACTTCGTAAAATGGCTCATTGTGTTCCTGGACTCCTCCAGGAGTTTTATGTAGGATTCCCAGGGAGCTCTTGATGATTCTTTGGGGGGTTTTCCAGGAGTTTCTTCCGTCTTTGATTCCTTGAAGAGCTCTTGCCTAGATTTTGCCAACAGGTACTCCTGAGATTCTTTCAGAGATGTTTTTTTCTGGGATTTTTCCTCCAGGAATTCCATCCTAAATTCTCCTAATATTTTCTTTTGGAATGCCTTCAAAAGTTTCTGTTTACCTCCAGAAGGTATTCCTGAGACCTCCAGCAATTTTACCCAGATATTCTTCCGGGATTCCTCCAGCCGTTCTCTAGAGAATTGCTTCATGAATTTGTTTCGAGATTCCTCCAGAAATTCCTTCCAAAATGGGATTACTTCCAGGAATTCCATGCGAGTTTCCTCCCGGAGTTCCTTATGGGATTTCTTCAGGAATTCTTTCTGACATCCTTCCAGAAATCCTACAAGAATTTCTTACTGTATTCCTCCAAAAACTTCTTCCAGGGATTTTTCCAGGAGCACCTTGCCGGACTATTTCAGGAACTATTTCTGGGATTGCTTCAACAACTCCTTCCGGGATCACTACGGTAGTTCCACCGGAAACCTCTTCCGGGACTCCTCCAGCAACTACTTCCAGGATTCTTTCGGGAGCTCTTCCAAGAATTCGCACGGGATTTTTTCTAGGCTTCTGCCAGGATTCTATTCTGGATTGTCTTCAGGAACACTTTCGTGGATTTCTTCGGGAAGTTCTCCCGGGACTCCCCTTGGAATTCTTTCTGGGATTCCTCTTGCAACTCATTCTGGGAAACTCTTCTGGAATTATTTCAGAAACTGCTTCCGGGGTTTCTTCATGAAATCTTTCCAGGATTCATCTAGGAACTCTTTGCTGGATTCCTTCAAGCTTCGTTTGTAATTCCAGCAGATCCTTCTGGGATTTCTCTGGAAGTTCATTCTGTAATTCTTTCAGCTGTTCCTAATGGAAATCTTTCTGTTTCCAGTTTCAAGAGTATTATGAAAAGTTCCTCCTGCAGTTTTTGTTTATGGATTTCCTCATGAAATTCCTACAAGATTTCCTTGAGGGAATACTCAAGCAAGTTCCTTCTAGTTTTCATCAGAAGGTATTAGGAGAATCCTGGAGGATACCCGAAACTCCATGAGAAATCCCTTAAAGTCCCAGAAGGAATTTCAGAATTAATCCTGGAAGGAGTTCCTGAGATGGAACTGGTTAGGATTCTCCGAAGAAACTTCTGGAAGGACTTCAGAGGTAACTTCAGAAGGAACCCCAAAAAGAATCTCAGATACAGCTCCCTGAAGAATCACATAAGGAAATCCTAGAGGTATCCTAGAGAAAAAATGTGGAGAAATTCAAGGAACTCAAGGAAGAATCTCAAAAAAATGCTTAAGTAATCTTGGGAGGAATATCTAGAGGGATCTCTCTCTCTCTTCTTGGCGTAACGTCCTCATTGGGACAAAGCCTGCTTCTCAGCTTAGTGTTCTATGAGCACTTCCACAGTTATTAACTGAGAGCTTCCTCTGCCAATGACCATTTTGCATGCGTATATCGTGTGGCAGGCACGAAGATACTCTATGCCCAAGGAAGTCAAGGAAATTTCCTTTACGAAAAGATCCTGGACCGACAGGGAATCGAACCCGTCACCCTCAGCATGGTCATGCTGAATACCCGTGCGTTTACCGCCTCGGCTATATGGGCCCTATTCTATCTAGAGGGATCTTCAAATTAATTTCTAGAGAAATTTCGCAAAGATTTTTTTTTAAATCCAAGGACTCTTGAAATCCTTTTGCTAGGACCCCCACAACCGCAACAATCTCAGCAAGTACTATTCAAGCAAACCAGGAATGAATCTTTGGAAGAATCCCGGGAGTACTTCCTGGAGGAATCCTGGCAAAAGCTCTTGAAGGACACCCAGAAGAAAACTCTTTAGGAATCACAGTTGAAATTCCTGAAACCACCCCATAGGGAACTTTTGAAGAAATTCGAAATAAACTCTCAGAAGAATCTCATCAAGAACTCCCTTGGAATCCTACAAGAGACTGCTGGAGGAGTTCTGGAACAAATTTGTGATAAAATCGCGAAAGATTCCTGGGATTTCTGTGGAAGGAGCTCCTGAAGGGGTGCCACCGTGCAGTCATCAAGTCATAAATCAGCTGAAGCCCGAATCGTAATGCATCCTTGTTGTTTACATCAAATGTTTAGAAACATAAATATCATAGCAACCGCCGTATGCAGTGCCCTATGGCCCTATGGGGCACTACACAGCGCGGTTGCTGAGAAAAACTTGTCTAATGCCTAAGTACACAATATTTGATAAGGAAAGTACTCAAGAAATCAGTTTGACACTAATGACAATTCGATCGAGTCAAACAAGATATTTGAGCATTTGTTTTGTTTTTGGACACATATTTGACCCCGTGCACTGAGATCTTAAGTGTATGACGTTTTGTGGCTTTGTAGTTTACGATTCGGACTTTGAACATTGGATCAGTGAAGCAATCTTTTCTAGCCTTCACCGCATGTAAACAAAGGCGCCACTCACTGTATATGGACATTAGCATTGTGACAGCAGTAGAGTTATGTCAAACACACAAGCATGCACACAAGTCTACGGTGGCGCTATCTGTTCATTCCATAGCGACCGTTTTAGTTATTTCAGTGATCCATTCATCAACTATCCATGGGTGACTTGATTGAATTCAAAATGTGTGCGTGTGAAACTGTGCTGATTTAAAACTTGCCGCTGGCACTGACACCCCTCATATGGGTTCCGCAGGAATTTCACCCAGGATTCCTCCAGGAAGTTCTCCGAAGTTTCTCCACAAAATTTCTTCCGGGACTAATCCTGATCTTCTGCTGATTTGGAATCCCGAGAGAGTTACTGACCATGGTTTCTTAGTGGCCTTTGGATACACTGTTTCATCGCTTTTGAAGCGTATTTGAGCATAGTTTGCATTCTGAACATACACAGCAGTAACTCCATCCAAGGTTTATGCCGGAATTCCTCCGGGAACTGCTTCCAGGATTCCTCCAAGAATCTCTACTGGGATTCCTACAGGAACTTCTTCCGGGATTCCTCCGGGAACTCCTTCAGGGAACTCCTACCGTTTTTTTTTTGCGGAATTCTTTCAGAGACTGCTACCAGGGTTCCTTTTTTAGCTACTCCTTCCTGAGTTCCACTAAAATTTACTTTCGGGATTTCTCCGGGAACTCCTTTCAGCTCTTCTCTGGGAAAATTTCCTGGCATTCCTCCAGGAACTTCTACGGGATTTCTTTCGGGAAGTTCTTCCGGAATTCTTTTAGAAACTGCTTTCGGGATTTCTTCAGGAACTTCTTCTGGAATTTCTCTAGGAACTCTTTTCTGGATACCTCCAATTTCCCCGGAAGTTCATTATGGGATTCTCCCAGATGTTCCTAATGGAATTCCTTTAAGAGTGTTTTATAAAACTCCATCATTAGTTTCTATGCAATTCCTTATGGAATTACTCTAGGAGATCTTTTAAGAAGTTTCTTGATGAGTTCTTCCAACAATTTATTGAGCAAATTGCTACAGCAGCTTTGTAAGGAATTCCGTCGGCGGTTCATCTAGTTTTTCGCATGTACGTCTCTTCGAATCCGGAAATATTCCATTTTCCAGGAATTCCTTCTGGAAATCCAAGAAAAAAAAATCTGTAGACATTCCAAATGGAAGTATTAGGAGACTCTGGGAAAAAAATTCTGTAGGATTTCCGGAAGTCCCACACAGAAGGAACTCTGGAAGGAGTTCATGAAGCAATCCCAGATGGAACCTTTTGAGGAATCCCAGAAGAAACTTCTGCATGAATCCCAAAAGGAACTTCTAAAGAAACCCCAAGTAGAATCTCAGATGGGATGGGAGCTCCATGAAGAATCATACAGAAGAAATCCCTAGAAGAATCTTGAAACCAATTTCTTGATACACCACGGTAGAACTGGAGGAATACACAAAAAATACTGAAGTAATGTCAGAAGGAATTTCTGGAGGAATCACGGAATGAATTTCTAGAGAAATTTTGAAATTCCAGGATCTTCTGCAAGAATTCTAGATGGTATTCCTTAAGAAATCCGCAAAAAAACTTTGAAGGAATCCCGGGAGTACTTCTGGGGTATTCCAGGTGGAACTGCTTAAGAAATATCACATGAAACTCCTGGAAGAATCCCAGATGGAACTTCTGAAGGAATCCCAAATAAACCTCCGGCAAAATGTCATAAAGAACTCCTTCGGTATCTCACAAGAAACTTTAGAAGGTGTCCTGGGAGAAATCATCTTAGGTAAAATATCACTGATATGGGGTATATACGATATACGAAATAAAAACAGAACACAGAGAATCACAGACACACAGAATTCCGAAGTTTGTAAACAGTGAGCGACCAGTTCGCGTTCGTTTTGTGCCGTTCGCCGTCATTTTGTATTTGTGTACAGAGCGATAAGCTAATTTTGCGGGACTCACGTGCACTAGATTTCAGTAACTCTTTTGATTTTTTGGTTTACCCATGGCCCGACGACTGGAGACTCAGCAGCGCATGTTTTGAAAGAGTGAACATTCGATATGATTCGAAGGGGATTCTTAACCTATTAGAAACAAACAAAGGCAAACAGAAAATAAGCTGCATAGGAATAACTGGTGAGTTCGTTCCTTGTTATTCCAGAGTTTGTTTCTGTGAATTGCGAAGGAGGTGGAGTGGAACGAACACTTTGAACCGTTAACTGGCTACTAAAGAAAACCCTAAAAGTATTCTAGGGGAATTCTGAAGAAACTTTTGGAAGCAACTCCCTGATTGAACCCCCGGAGAAATCTCTGAATGAACTCCAGGATAAACTCCTGCAAGAACTACTGGAAGAATACGCGGAAAACCTGAAGAAAATCCTGGAGAAATACCTGAAAGATCTGTAGAAGCAATCTCTGAAAGAATTGTGAGACAAATCCCTTAAAAAACTTCTGAAATGACTCTTTAAAAAACCTCTGAAGGAATTAAATGAGTTTGTTAAGACAGGGATGGGAACATTCACTGGCAAGAAGTTACACTGACTTGCTATTTTTTCAGCTCAGAAGCATGCAATCAAAAAAAAAAAAAAACGATGTGTGGGTAACTTTCATAGTTGCTTCCGGACTGCCTTCTGGTTTTGTCTAAAAGTTTGCCAATTAGAGTAGGGGTTGTACACGCATTCCGAAGTCGTGAGGAAACTGCGAAGGCAACTCTCCACGAGGTGAATGTAAATTACACTCACCTCGTGGAGAGTCGCTTTCACAGCTCTGTCACGGCTTTGATATGCGTCTACGACCCCTAAATACTCTATTCGCAAACTTTTAGACAAAACCACAAAGCAAAAGTCGTCCATACACCGTTATTTGATTGCATGCTTCTGAGCTGAGAAAATAGCAAGTGAGTGTAACTCTTTGCAAGTGAGTGTTTCCATCCTTACCTGAAGAAACTAGGGTAACTCGCCAATTATTGCCTGCATTAAAAGTGATTAAAAGCTCGCCAATTGTTGCACACTCCATGCTCCATGTCCCTTGAAGTAACTCCATTATGAAGGAATTTTTGGAGGAGATCTTGAAGGAATTTCTGGAGGACCCCTGAAAAAACTGCAGAAATAACCTCTGACGGAACTCTTAGAGGAATCTCTGAGAAAAAAAAACCCGAAGGGATAACTGAAGAAACTCGTGAAACTCTTCTGAATACCTCAAATCCCTTAATCAACTCCTAGAGGAATTCTTGAAAAAAAAAATCACTGGGTGGACCACTTGAAGAAACTTCTGAATGAGCTTCTAAAGGAACTATTGGATGAATTTCTGAACGAACTCCATTATAAATCCTTGAAGTAATTTTTGGGATAATTCTTGAAGGAACTTCTAGAGGAACTCCTGAATAAACTGTAGGACCGAACTCTTGGAGCAATCTCTGAAGAAGTTTGTTGAGGAGTCATTAAAGTAATTTCTGAAAGAATTTTTAAAGAAATTTTTGAATTAACTGCAGAAGGAACCCCCTACGAAACCCCAGGAGGAATAACGAAACTACCAGGACAACCACTTGTAAGATCTTTAGGGGGAGTTCTCGATGGAACTCCAGGAGAAAGCCCCAAGCTGGATGAATCGAATCGGATGAACTTCTGAATGAACTCCTATAGGAATTCCTGCCTGAACTCTGGGATGAATTACTGAAGGAATTTGTGGAGGAATCTCTGAAGCTATTTCCAAAGGAATTGCTGAATAAATTCTAGTAGAAACCCCTGAAGGAACTCCCGGTAGTAGAAACGCATAAACAAGAAAATGGTTTCAGACCATATTTGGGAAAACCAGTAGTATTCCGGAACCGGTTCCGTGTGTCCCGCCGGAAGTGGTCATGTAGATGGGGGGACCAAACCCATGCATGTGACACATCAAATATCGGCTTTTACGATAAGCTGATGAACAGTGAGTAGGAAAATAGCCTTAGATCCAGCAGAGACTATCGATACTGTTCCGGAACCGGTTCCGGGTGCCCCGCCGGATGTGGTCAAATATAGAAGTGAACCAAACCCATGCATGCAACACATCAAATCGCGGCTCTTTAGATAACCTAATGAACAGTTAGCAAGAAAATGGTTTCAGGCCATTTTTGGGATAACCAATAGTATTCCGGAACCGATTCCAGGTGTCCCGCCGGAAGTAGTCAAATGTAGATGAGAGCCAAACCCATGCACGCGACACATTAATTCGCGGCATTTTGATAACCTGATGAACGGTTTGCAAGAACACAGCCTATGATCACATCAGAGACTACCGGCAGTAATCCAGAACCAGTTCCGGTTGTCCCGCTGGAATTGGTAAAAATAAACCAAACCCATGCATGTGACACATTACTTCGATAACCTGATAACAGTAAGCAGGAAAATAATCTCAGACCATAGCTGAACCGGTAGTGTTCCGGAATCGGATACAGGTGTTCCGCCGGAACTGGCCGAACACAAAAGTGAACCAAACCCATGCATGCGACATATCAAATCACGGCTTTTTCAATAACCCGATGCATGGTTTACAAGAAAATAGCCTCAGATCACATTAGAGACTACCGGTAGTGTTCCAGAACCGGTTGTGTATATCCCGCCAGAATAACCAAAATGTAAAATGTATCAAATCTATGCATGCGACACATCAATTCGCGGCTATTCAGAAAACCTATTGAACAGTTAGCAATAAACCAACCTCTGTCCATATTTGAGACAATATGTATGTACTTCCAGTCAACTAGTCATCGTATAAGATGTTGCATAAGATGATAAAGTGGAGGCGATATGCGTACATTTTACATGCGCCTAAATGGAGGCATGCACGCATATGGCCTCCACTTTTTCATCTTATGCAATATCTTATACGATTACTGGTTGTCTGGGCTGTCTTGGAACCGCTTCCGGGTATCTCACAGGAAGTGATAAAAAACAGTAAAAATAATCTTGACAAAACTGAAGCAGGCTCATCAAATCAGTAGGATGGGGTTTGCATGGGAAAATTTAAATTTAATTGCATCAACCTCGTACAAAGTTTTTCAATCCCCTTTTGCGGCTAAGATTACTGCGCAAAATTTTTATTCGACTGGATGCTCCTCGCGCTCTGTGATATGGTTCTAATTTGATTTGGATTTAGTATGAAAACTTTCACTTGCTTGCATTTTTGGTCAAATTTTATGAATCTAGTAACCAATGATAATACAATATAGCCTAAAGTTTGCAAGATAAAAGTTTATCAAAGTAAAGTGGTTTTTGGTTGTGAAAAAAGTTATATTTCAATTTGTTATTATTGTCTTGGTATTGATCAGCCTTCAGTAATAGTATTAGTGGTGAAGCAGTCAACTAAGAGGTCTGATATTATTCAGCTCTGCCTATACATTCAACATAATGTCGGAATATATGCAATCAATAAGTTTCCTAACTCGATGCATCGATGTACATCATGATGGCTTGGATAAAATTCTTGCTTTTATAAATAAAGTATTCACATGATTCAGGACTACGACTTACGTCGACAGAAAGATCATGAGTACATATTTGACGAGAAAGGCGCTATCACCACTAGGTGGATAAATCCGGGTTTTACTTATTCGTTTATTTGGAAGGCTCGGGCGCCACATGAGCATAACAAAGCCGAAATCTTTCATACATTTTTTCCTCAAAAAACCTTCTCGGGATTTATTTTATACAATTCTCAAGAGAATTTTTGCAGGGATCCCATCAAAATTTGTTGCAGTGGTTCTCCATTAATTCTTACAGGAATTCTTCGGGCATTTCTTCACCAACTACTCCAGGAATTCCTACAAGAATTACTACATGAATTCCATTTGAAATTCTTGCTGAAATGTCTACCAGGTTTTTAAATGGAACCGATATTACAGCAGGAATCCTTCACAGACGCCTGCATAATGGCATTCAGTTATTCCAGCAGGAATTCTACCAGAGATTCCAACAAAAGCTCGTATAGAAATATATTCAGGAATTCCACCTGGTAATTCTTTATAACCATGTTTTGTTTAATAATTATTGAAAATTTTCTTACAGATCTTCTGGGAAATATTTTGACAACTTCAGAAGACACCTTTGGTAAAGTTATTGGAAAATTCTGGTAGTACCAATTCAACTAATCGACCAAAATTTGAAAAATAGATCGTACCCCTGAAACTCAATAAGTATTTTTTTGAACAAAATTCTGTTGAACAAAAAATCTAGAAAAGAAAAATAACCCTGCAATATGTCTTGAGCAAATTTGTCGTGGGGCGCTAATCTGGATGCTTGCCAGGGGTGCCATGGAATCACGCTACGGCTCTGAGTATGACCAGTGTCTCTAGCAGGATCTGACCCCGCTGGTTCGTGAAACGGATTCCCCATTCCACGGCCCGCAGGCATTGTAGTCACCCGCTATTACCACCGACCTTCGCCCTGTTAGCACGGTCGTCATGCGGTCCAGCATCTGCGTGAACTGCTTACATAGCATATTTACATAGGGGCTGTTCATAAACCACGTAGACCAAAATTTGGCCATCTCAGACCCCCCCTCCCTCCTCGTAGACTTTTGTCCATACAAAAATATGAAATTTGTATGGAGCGTAGACTTTGGCCAGACCCCCCTCCCCCCAAAAAGTCTACGTGGTTTATGAACGGCCCCATAGTTGTGCCAAGGCTACCTGTGTCCCTGCCGGCCCCCGTACCCAAACGGCTGCAGTGGCTACCTGCACTTTGCACTGATGCCGCAGTGCCGTGACCAGCTCTACCGCTTCAGTGACCTCGTCCAGATTTTTCACCTTCAGAGTCGCCTCTGCTGTAAGAGACCTCACCTCGACCCTTTCGCAAAAGCCATCTAATACTGCGCACATCCGCTCTCAGATCAACGAGCTTTGCGTCGCTTCCCATCGACCTCAAGACGTTCGAGTACTTAGACTGTTCGACGAACAGTGTTCGTTCTTGATAACGCGCTTGGCACCTACCCTTCTAAGCCTTCTTGGTTTGGCGTCCGTAAACACCTCCTCATCTAGCCGTTTTTCTTCTTCCTCTTCCGCACGACTTTCGTCGAAAAGGGGTCCTCTCCTTGGTTCACCCTGCTCTGTGGTTGCTGAGGGCCTAATAACAGTTGCAACCCCCTGTTCCCTTCCATCCGGGACGGGCCAGCCAGCCTTCAGGCCCACGCTTCCCAGCTTTCCGGAAAGCCCGGCTGGGATCCGACTTGCTGTCATTACTGCCGACCTTCGGGGTTAGTATCCGCCTAGCCTTGCGGACAACGCCAGACAGCTCTGGAGAAACTTTTGTAGAAATGCTTCAAAGAATGTCTGGCTAAACACCTGGATATTCCATTTTATATTTTTGCCCACCATATCGTCATACGCCATTACAGTTCAACGAAAAAATCTTTCTCCGTGGTTATGAATTACGATGTTTCGTATGCAGAAAATCCACGCCCAGATTTGCTTGCATCCTCCCTAGGCGAAGACAACTTGTTGTTTACAATTTAAGTAACAGAAAAAAGTGATTTATTTGGTTAATTGAACTGCTTTTGATGCATTCTGCAGCAGTGAAATCCAATTTTGAAGTGCCATAGAGCTTTTGTGAGACTCAATAAGTGAATGTGGCGAAGTAAAAATTGTACGGTAATGAAGAACAAGTTGGTTAGCATCTGCTGTGGTGCGGTTGCCTTCGTCGTACGCAAAACGAGAAAAAAATGTCAACTCTTAAAAAGAGTGCAATGAAAACGTGAAATTTCGCGTAATTATTCTATTTCCAATGCTATAGGAGCTGGTTAGACTACATCTTTTTGCTTCCATTTAATGAGCCATTGGCCATTAGTACTTTAGAATATCTGTAGTTATTTTGTATTTCCTGATATGACGGGAATTGGCGCATATGACGAAGTAGATTTCCTCCCTTTTTCATATAGTCCATGTTATGAATAAAAGTTTGGCAGGAAGTGGCACACTAAAGCCGCTAGTACATATAGGGTCAAATATTTGACCAACAACAAACCAATGCTCAAGCATCTGGTCTGGTTTGACTCGATTTCATTTTAATTAGTGTCAAACAGTTGTCTAGTTTGCTCATTAGTTCTTTCCTTGTCAAATATTTGACCACGTGTACTCGATACCTAACACGTGACTATCAATATCAACATTGTAGTCGTTTCGTAAGATGGCTCATTGTTGTCATAGAAACCTCATTTTGCTGTCACCCACTTCGGCCAACCTTCAGCCTACTCGGACCTCGGGCAGCATAAGTACACATGTCCCCATTTTCAGACCGTGATCCACATACGTTTGTTTCCAAACAATTTAGGAAATAAACTTCGTGAGTCTCAACGAGCAGAGCAACTTGGTATTTTTCAAATAAAACATTCTAAACGTCTTCACAACAAATCACACGGTCGTCGCGCCGGCCAGCCAATGATGAAACCGATAAATTGTTGCTTTATAAAACGTGATGACAGCGCAGCCAGCACAGAGCTGATCTCGATGGTGGTGTGCGCTGGTCGAGTGTTTGGCTGTTAGAAGGATGCGGAGGAGCCTTTCGTCATCATCTTTTAGCTGTGATGCTCACTCAGCTCTTTCTCAGCTGCCACCGCGCGCAGCTGTCTACTGTAATATCACAGAGAAACAGACGTAACAACACTTAGAACAAATTTCATTAAAAAACATCGTCACGAAAACATAATCGCCCAATGCTAAGCGTACTGTGTTTGGCCGGGCCGCCACTAGATGGTGGTAGTGAGCGAACGTCAAACAGGAGTAAAACCGATATCAGCGCTGCGAGTGGTCAATCGACCTACTACAAGAGTTGGTGATCGATGGGAAGCAATGAGAGTGTGACGTCTGTTTCTCTGTGGTATTATCGTGTTTCACAATCCACATTTCCGAGACAGTTCCGCTGAGTCGGTATTGTTTTTGGTGCTTTTGTTATAGGAGAGAGTGCTCCAAAATGCACTGTCAAGGTAAAATCACAGACAAACAGACATACTACTCAAATCGCAATCACCGCACGATTTAACGGTCATTTTGAAAATAAAGTGTGGTTCGGACTGTGCTCGCATGTGTCATGGTGGCGCTGCTGTGCCTACATCACCTCTCAATTTTGGAGAGAAATGAACGCGACGCCGATCAATGTTTACATAAAATGACTCAGTCATGAACTTTCATTCATGTTTTATGAATGGATGACGCCACGGGGGAGTCGCCACCTGCTAAATTATTACATTGTGCCGAGGGAAACAACACCTGCAAATGAATGCTTCGGATTGAGCATTATAGAGGGTGCTAGTGATATGCCGAACGATGTTTTTGAAGCCAATTTCTTCTAAGTAATATGTCTGTTTGTCTGTGGTAAAATGGTGGAGAACATTTATACTCACGAAGTGGAAACTAGCCTTCAGGATGCATACTTAAAGATTGGAAACCGATATGAACAGTTTCACGATCTAGCGAGCCTGCACGCTGCACGTGCAAAGCTCTATAGCGCATTTTATTCCAACTTCCCTAATGATGAACACACGGCTAAACATTCTCGAGAGGGTTGCTTGTTGTTGAGGTAAACAAAGCCGGTCAATGCAATGTTTACTTCTCCTATCCTAGTTTGACGCTACGCCGCCACCACGGATTGAAAGACGCGCTGACGTGGGCGAATTTTCAATGGAGGCGCAAGGTTACCACTGATGGCCGTTAATAGCTGTTGCCTTGCAATTCAACATCCAATCGATCGATGAAGAGATTGTTAATCTTCCTCGGGATGAGATAAAGACAATGGTCTCGATTGTTAGTTGGTGCGGGTTGCCGCCCCAAGACGGGAACCGAGATTGGCGGACGGGGGCTGTGCAAGGGCCGAGGGCATGATGAAAAGATTCCTTCTGCAAGGAAAATTTCTTGCATAGTTTCGCCGAGATTCCTTTTTCCAGTTTGCACATCGAAGCAAGCTACGTCGTCGTCATCGTTGTCGGCGGCAAAACAGCCAAACCCCGTCGTCGTCGCCTGCTGCTCCTGCCTGGTCGCCTACTACGTCCAACAGACGAGGACGACGGCAGAACCTCCTGAAGATGGGTTGTTTTCCGCTTGGAAACCCGTAGAATGGCGGCCATTTCTACGTTCCTCTCGTAGCAATCCACGGCAGGAAGCTGGGGGAAGCAGCGCGGACGAAAATGCTTCATATTTTAACATCCAGCCGCGTGATTCAGCCCAAGACCGTGTTGTTTTGTTGCACATCCGACCGAACCGATGCCAAAACTGTGCGAAATCAGTGCACGACCGACCAACCGGACGACAGAGACGCGGACGACGCTCGCTTCGCGTGAAAACGGAACGGACATCGACGTTGAACTCGGTCCATCGGCATGGCATGCCTCTTGAAGGAACCCTCGTCGGCAGCCCCGAGACTCGACTCGACTCGAGTGGATGTGGAGATATGGCGCGGGATAGATTCGCAAATATGCCAACAATCTTCGCCGGTCGTGTCGTCATCCACGATGAACCCCGGCCAAGCCGGCCGACCAACATCAACAACGCAACGGACGGGGACTTGTTCTGGTCGCGTCCCCGTCCGACGAGGACGAGGGGCATTCACAGAAACGCAGAGTTATTCGAGAGGTGGTGGTGGTCATTCGTGGTCCCGGCGGCGGCCCGGAAGATGCGATGCAACAACACAGCAGGCTGTGATTTGCGGCGATTTGGCAAAGCATCGCGCGTCAGTCGTTTGGCATCGCCATCGCCATCTAAGAAGGCGCTGATGATGGTCGATGGAAACGAAACATCAACAGCGTTGCGTTGCCCTAGTGAGAACGACTGACTTCACCGGGTTATTGCACAAATGGAGTGAGATAAAAATATCTGCACGCATTAGAAAATTGTTTATGAGTGTGCTGTGTTTTGAAGGGATTTTTTGCACAGTTTGTATACATTTTTTCGCGTATCTAGGAGAAGATTATATGAAATGTACATGCCTGTTTAGATTCCAAGCATAGAGAGATTGAAAAGAAATTTTTTATCGTTTGGATTATTATGGTTACGGTTAAACAGCTGGTATCCGAATCTTATCTTAATCTTACCCAATCTTATCCTATTATCCTACCTATATATTAAAGGTACTGTTCATAAGCCAATCAATACCATAATTTGACATGATACCAGATTTTGGTGTGAATCTCGTGTGACTCTGTTAATCGTTTTTGCTCGGAGGCAGATAGGCAAACTAAGCGCTCTGTCATCACGTTTATAAAGCAACAATAAATTTATCGGTTTCATAATCTGAGCGTTCTTGGATGATTCGCTGTGAAGATGTTTAGAAAATTTCTTTGAGAGCTGCTGTTCTACTCGTGGAGATTAGTAACAAGGTTTGTTTGTTTTCTTTTTACGATTGTTTGGAAACAAAAGGTTTGTAGATCACAATCCGCAGAAAAAGGGGACATGTGACGCTGATCCGAGTAGGCTGATTGGTTGTCAGAAGAAGGTAAATATTATTTCCAAATTAGGTTACATTGCTAAAATGTGGGTTACTAGATCGCCTCTGGCTCTACAAATTGAGGAATGTATTCCTTTTGAATGATTAGTTTTAACTTGTCAGAATGACGGCAGATTACTTCTAAAATAATTGAACATTTCACATTACGCCAGTTCTTCATGTGCCAATTGTAGTTGGAACTATTACTGCACGGTTCTTCATGGTTGTTTCGGGGGTACTATAGGAGTCCGTGTTGAAGGAATCCTAGACCTTATGGAGTTTCGCTTAATTAGGACTATGGGTAAGCAAGCGTATTCCAAAGTACTGTTATATTTTGTGAAATCCAGGAAACTTCTTGAAATTCTTCTGGAACTAGAACGTCCCTGAACAGAGACTTCTTACAGACTTCTCCAGTGTCGAGCACAAGGCAGTTTCTCATTTTGAGAAGTATAAGGGTTCATAAGGTAGTTCCGGTACTGTGCGGTGATCTCAAAGATATTATCCTAGGCATTTATTAATTACTTCAAAGATAGCTTCAGAAATAGCTTCAAGAATTTGTCCAAAAATTCCTACAAAAAAAAAATCCAAGAATTTTATCTAATTTCTTGAGTTATACTTGAAAAACTTGTAATTAATTAGTAGGCACGATATGGGAACGTCCATAAATTACGTCACGCTTTTAGGGGAGAGAGGGGGTTCAGTAAAGTGTGACAACCCATACAAAAACTTCAGAGGTCTCATACAAAAAGTGAGACAGGGGGGGAGAGGGGGTTGAAAATTGGCAACGCTCCCTATGTTGCTAGTTGACAAGTTGAGAGATGAAATTTGAGAAAAAAAAATCGCGTTCTGGTGGGATTCGAACCCACGACTCCGTATTCCATAGACCAGCGCTTTAAAGAGAAACATCAGAGGACTACAAGTGAGAGCGAATTGTTTGTAGATAGTGGGCACAAACACGAGTGTGTTGTGGATTGGCATCTAAGCCGAAAGAGAGATGGGTTTGTGAAAAAGGAGTGTTCACGGTGTGGCTTCGGAGTCAGTTTGGCTTTCTTTTCCGCAGAATAAATACCTGTTCTGTGGCTTAGTTGGTTAATGCGTCGGTCTAGCGAATACGTAGTCGTGGGTTCGAATCCCACCAGAACGCGATTTTTTTCACAAATTTTATCTCTCAATTTGTCAACTAGCAACATTTCGTGCCTACTAAATTAATTACAAGTTCTTCCAGAATGTTCTTTCAGATATACCAGCAAATCTGGTAAAATGCCGGTAAAGGGCAATATGTATCATTGTTCTAGGGTTATCTTCAGGAGAATTTTAAGGGGTTTCTTGACACAATCCAGGAATTTCTTAGAAATCCCTTCACGTATTCTTCAATAAACAATTCTTCAGTAAGTTCTATTTCTGTGAGCACTTCTATAAAATTTCTAGAGAAATATCTGAAAACATTCTGTAGGGATTTCCACGAGGATCTCTAAAGACATCCCAGGAGATATTTCTGATGAAGTCGCAGCAGAAATTTCTAAAAAAAACCTTACAGGAACCATACTGAAGCAATTTATTGTAGAATTCAGCCAAGGGACCCAGGGACTCTGTAGAATTTGTAATTAAATTTTCAGAAGAATTTCAGAATAAAAACTCCATGGAAGAACTTTTGAATCCCTTGCTGACATTCCTGATGAAATATCCAGAATTCTGAAGCAATAAGTTTTGAGAAAATATAGGAAAATTCTTGAATAAAATTCTTGGAGGATTTTCTGAAGGTTATTCCTTAAGATATCTGTGGACAAATTTCTGGAAGAAATCCTGTAGGAATATTTGGAGAAAGATCCCTCGGTAAAACTCTACAGATATTTCTAAAGAAATTTGCGTAGAAATCCTAGAAATTTCTTAAGGAATCCGTGAAGAAATATTTGGAACAATCATGGAGAAAATACCTGATAAATTTCTTTGCTAATGCATGGAGGAAATCTTGAAGGAAACTCAGTATGAGCTCCTGCAGGAATCTCTAGAAGAATTCCGGCCTGATTCACTGAAAGTTATAAATAATGTCAGAAGAGCTGCTGGAATTTCTGCAGGATTTTCTGGATGAATCCCTGAAGAAATTCCTGGAATACGGGAATTTACAACGGAACTCCTAGAGTAATTCCTGAACAAATCTATGGTGGAAATTTTTAAATGAATCCCTGTAAAAATCCGAAGGAAACTCTTGAGAAATTTCCGAATAATCTTTTAAACGCATCCCTGAAAGAATGTCTCAGGGAATTCCTGGTGGAGTTTCAGAAGGAACCCAAAGAAATCTGCTTATGGAAATGTCTGCACGAAGCTCTGGAGAAATTTTGCAAAGAATCCCTAGTAGAATTTCTGATAAAAAAAAATCGCCGGAAGAGTTTTGTTTTAGATAAACCTTGATAGATTTTAAGACCGAATTCCTGAAGTAATTTTTGAATAAATCCATGGATTAATCTTTCAAGAAATCTATAGACTTGGAATCCTTGGACAAATATATAGAGTACTACCTGTCCCCGGCAAACTTTGTCTTGCCTACTGCGTTTTTTGACGTTTCAAGTTTCAAGTTTCAAGGCCAAGACCCCGGTCACAAAGTGTATGGAAGGTCAATTTTCAAGAACTCCCAATTTTTTCATGTTTTTTGTCTCATAAACCTTCCTTAGGTGAAAACTAACAGAACAAATCAAAGACGATCAAAATCGGACCTTCCGTTCGCAAGTTATGCGCGGTCCCACGTATGCCACTGCATTTTTATATATATATATAGAAGATTCACGTTACCATTTTTTGAGTCTCCAGGAAAGTCCCTGGAAGAGTTTCTAAAAGGTGTGGTTTTTTACCCTAGAAGAGTTTCTGAAAGAATTTTTGTTAGAATTTTTGAAGGATTTTCCTTATATATTCTTCGATAAATTTATGAAGGAACCTATAGTTTTCATAACGAATCGCTGAAAGCATTTCTGAAGGAATCCATGGATCAAAATTCCTGAAAGATTCCTGCAATAAAAAATCTATGGAGGATTTTTATGCAAACCCGTAGAAGCTTTTCTAGAGGAATTTTTGGAGAAATTTCCGAAGGAAATTGTAGAGGAAATTCGGATGCAATCCATGGAAGATGTTCCAAAGAACTTTTTATAGAAATTCGTAGAAGACTCTCCTCCTCTTCTTGGCGTAACGTCCTCTTTGGGACAAAGCCTGCTTCTCAGCTTAGTGTTCAATGAGCACTTCCACAGTTTTTAACGGAGAGCTTCCTCTGCTAATGACCATTTTGCATGTGTATATCGTGTGGCAGGCACGAAGATACTCTATGCCCAAGGAAGTCAAGGAAATTTCCTTAACGGAAAGATCCTGGACCGACCGGGAATCGAACCCGTCACCCTCAGCATGGTCATGCTGAATACCCGTGCGTTTACCGCCTCGGCTATATGGGCCCTAGAAGACTTTACGTAAGAAATTCCTGGAAATTTTTTCGCAAACTGGAAGGAATCCAGGGAAGATTTTATAAAAAAGTTCCTATATTGATTTCTGGGGTCATTTCTAGAAAGTGTTGGAGAAAATTCTAGGGGAAACTAAGAATTTTCTACAGGAATCAGTGGAAGTATTCCCGAAAGATTTCTCAGATAAATATCCAAAGTTATTCCTGGCAGAATTTCTTTAAAATTTTCTGATTGAAGCGCTTTAGGAATTTTTGAACAAATACCTGGAGGATTTTAGGATAAATTTCTGAAGATATTGGACATCCATTAGGGTGGCCCACACTTATATGAAAAACAAAAATTTCGAAAGATGCCAATTCTTACCTCATAAATCAGTTGTTTTGGACTCCCAGAAGCTATGTTCAAAATTTGAGCAAAATCGGTTGAGCCTAAGGAGGCGCTCAAATCGCTTGAAGTTTGTATGGGAAAACTTGGCCAAAAGTATGCAAAAATTTTGAGTTTTCGAATTTTGCCGCTAGGTGGCACTGTAAGCGTTCAATAAACAAACCCTTTGGTATTATTGTAGGTGACTATATGCCAAAGAACTTTGTCGAAGACCGCGAAGTGATCCGACGGCTGTGAAAAAAGTTATACCCAAGGCAAAGTGAGGCAAGGTATTGAGATTTCATTATTGGTATTATTCCTTTACATGTATTGGAAAAACAACAATAAGGTTTATCCTCACTTTATCTAGGGTATAACTTTTTTCACAGACGTTAGATCACTTTGCGGTCTGCGACAAAGTTGTTTGGCATATAGTCACCTACAAGAATACCGAAGGGTTTGATTATTGAACGCTTACAGCGCCACCTAGCGGCAAAATTCGAAAACTTAAAATTTCTGCATACATTTGGCCAAGTTTTCCATACAAATTTCAAGCGTTTTGAGCGCCCTCTTAGGCTCAATCGATTTTGCTCAAATTTTGAACGTAGCTTCTGGGAGTCCGAAACAACTAATTGAGGAGGTAAGACTTGGCATTTTTCGATTTTTTTGTTTTTCATATAAGTGTGGGCCACCTTAATATCCATGCATGTTTTTTTTTAAATAAACCCCTCGATAGTTTTGTGGAGGAATCTCGAAAAGTTTTTGTAGGAAATACTAAAGAATTTCTGAAGAAATAATTTTTAAAGCAGCCTATGCAAGATTTTCTGAAGTAATCTTTTGAGACATTTCGGAGTGATTCCTTCGTTAATATCTCAATAATCCCTGTTAGTAACTAAAGCAACGCCTGGGAGAAATTTTCCGAATGAGTCCTTGATGTGTGTTTTAACCATTTGGAGCCGGAGGGGTCAATATGACCCCGGTGATGAAACTGAGCATATCAAACGTTTTCGAGGCCAGCGAGGTTGCGGCGGCGGTGGCTAAATTATACGGCTCCATAGAGCTCAGGGAGGAATTTTAGGAGGAATTTGTGGGGAAATCCTTGAATATATTTCTGTGAAATGAGACGAATTTTAGAAAGAATTCCTGGAATTTTTATTTTAGTTGGAGAAATTGCTGAAGAAATCCCTGAAAGAAGACTCTATTTCAATTTTTCCACTTTATCACTCTGTATTTTCCGCTGGAACACCCTGTACCTCATGGAACACCCCTGAAACGCCCTTGGGGACCCTCTGAAATCCCCTGAAACACCCTGGATATCCCTTGAAACTCAATTAAATCCCTGGAGTAGTCCTGACACCCCCTGAGACATCCTTGGGACCTCCTAAAATTCCCTGCAACACCCCTGAAACTCCCTGGAACAGCCTTGAAACGCATTGGAACGTTCCTGAAACCCCTTAAAACCTGCCAAAACACCCTGGTGTAGTGACCAGATATCGGTACGTCCCTGAAACCCCCTGGAACGCTCGGGGACCTCCTGAAATCCCCTGGAGCACCACTGAAACTCCTTGGATTGCCCCACAAATCCCTTGAAAGCTCCTGGAACAACTCTGAAAATCCTTGAAACCCCCTGAAACACGCTGGAACAACATGGAAAGTCCCTGAAACCCCTGGAACATCCTTAAAACTCCCTGAAATGCCACTGAAAGCTCTTGAAAATCCCCGAATACCTTCAAATGCCTCAAAACTACGGCATTCCAGCGGAGATTCTTCATGGGATTCCTTCATTGATTACTCTGCTGTTTGTTTAAGAGATTTTTTCAGGATTCTTTGCAAGTTTTTCAACATTCCTCCCGGGAATCCATCTCAAGATTCCTTCATGGATCCTTCCCGGGACTTCTTCAGGATTCTGTCAAGGATTTCTCCAGAAATTCTTCCGGGATTATTTCTTAGTTTCCTCTCGGGACTCGTTTAGGGATTCCTGCAGGGAATTCTTCCAGCATTCGTTCATGGATATTTTCCGGATTCCATTAAGGGCTGCTGCCGGGATTCCTTTAATGATTCCTCCGGGGTTCACTTCCGGGATTCTTTCATGTATTCTTATTTTTCTTTATGGTTCGACACATTGGAACTTGGCCTGCCACTCTTCAACTTAGTGTTCTTAGAGCACTTCCACAGTTATTATTTGGAGAGCTTTCTTTGCCTGCCATTGCATGAATTTTTACATTAGGTGGCAAGTACAATGATACACTACATCCAGGGAGTCGATAAAATTTCCCGATCTGTACGGGAATCTAACCCGCCGTCTCCGGAATGGCGTTCCATAGTCTTAACAACCATTTGGGCTAATTGGGAAGCACGGCTTTTCTTCCGAAGGAAAAACTCACATCTTCTATATACAGGGGATGGCCAAAATGTTTGGGATAGGCAACTTTTTTTCTCCCACAAAAAAATTCAACATGCTGTAACTTTTCATAGAGTGCAGCAAAAAATCTCAGATTTTGAGGGTTTGTCAACCTATTATATGTGCATCATTGGTACAAATTTGAGCTCGATTGATTAATTTTTCGCGAAGTTAGAACCGTTCGGGTAAAACACTATTATTTGGACAACTAATTTTTGAACTGTCATATCTCGGAAACCAGTGAACCGAATTGAATGATTTTTTTAACGTTTATCAACAATATATTGATACTTAATACGACGTTATAAAATGTAATATTTTCTCACGGCAAATTAAGTTATACCGGATTGAATTTTTTACCCATATAGAGGAAAATAAGTAAAATTTACAATACCATACAAAAATTACTGAAAATGTTCTACCTTCAATCTTAATAGGCTCTAATATATCTGATCAGAGATAACTTGAGAACAGAAGTAGAAAATCTTTGGATATCAACACTAAAATTTATTGACATTGATGTAAAAAAATTACATTTTTTCGAGAAAAATCCAAAAAGTGTCAATCCATGATAACTTTTTTCAACGTTTAAAAAGTACCTATGTTTTAATAGTTTGTGAAGCATTTACATATCGTTAGTGTACGTTCAAAATTTGATTCAATTCGGTGCACTGGTTTCCGAGATATGACAGCTCAAAAATGAGTTGTCTGAAAAATAGTGTTTTACCCGAACGGTTCTAACTTTGCGAAATATTAATCAATCGAGCCCAAATTTGTACCAATGATGCACACATAATAGGTTGACAAACAGTCAAAATTTGAGATTTTTTGATGCACTCTATGAAAAGTTATAGCTTGTTGAACTTTTTTGTAAGAGAAAAAAAAGTTGCCTATCCCAAACATTTTGGCCATCCCCTGTATATATAAATGCAGTAGCATACGTGGGACCGCGCATAACTTGCGAACGGAAGGTCCGATTTTGATCGTCGTTGTTTTGTTCTGTTAGTTTTCACCCAAGGAAGGTTTATGAGGCAAAAAACATGAAAAAATGAGAGTTTTTGAAAATCGATCTTCCATACATATTGAAACCGGGGACTTGGTCTTGAATAGAAACTTGAAACGTCAAAAAAAACGCAGTAGGCAAGACAAAGTTTGCCGGGGACAGCTTGTTTTTAAATAAATATGTTGGGAGTGAGGTTCGATCCCAGGTCCTCGGCATGATAGTCATGGGCTATCTCACCAGTAGGCGAATTCCGGTTCACTTTTTCTTTGAAGAGAACAAAATTTTCTTGCTGGTTAGCAATGGAAGAAAATTTCTTCTCTTCCAGGAAACTGTGCGCCGGGCTTCGGCTACAGGTCTGCTTCTCACTGGGGCCCAATTGCTGAGCTGGTAAATGCACAGCTTGTTGAAAGTATTCAGGCTCAATTCGTGGTCTGGTTCTTGAGACACAGCAGTTAAGAATTTCTAAGACTTACTAGCCCCACCTAGTGGATAAATCTAGAATCAAAAGTTCACTATCTGACAGCTCTTGATGTGCTGATCAACCTAGCCAAAAGACGGAATTCAATCACTAGCGCCATCTTACGGATAAGAATCAACTAGTCAACTACTGGATAGTTCTTGATTGCCTGATCAACTTTGCCGCAGACAAAATTCTTCTAAGTGGTTTGTTTCACACATCAGTTTAGAATTTCTAAGACTCACTAACTCCACCTAGCGGGTAAACCTAGAATCATCTAGTTCACTATCAGACCCGAGCAGAGGAGAATAGCAAATTGATAACAACACAATCACATAGCCTGTTTTTATATCATAATTTGTTATTGTTAACTTATCAAAATATATCTTTTTAATAACATGTTTTGTTGGGCACTCTTATTTTGTTATTATCAAGTTTTTGGGATATATCCACAAGATAACATTTCAATAATATATTTTGTTGTAGAACATGTTTAGTTATTATTCTGCTGTAGAGAATGTACAAATATGTGATGAAGAATAACACAACAGTAACAAGTTCACAAATTTCCTGTTATTAAGTTGTAATTGATCTAACAAAACATGTTATTGATTTGTTCTTCTAGGAACATTTTTTTGTTATGATATTTGTTATTTTGCCGCTTATGACAGACAAGTTTATAACATAATATGTTATGCCAATAACATAAAAATTACTGATTGCATGATACAGTTATTAGGCCAAAATAACACATTTGATATTGATATTGATATTGATATTTTCTTCTGCTCGGGGATAGCTTCAAGATGCCTTGATCAACTTTGCTGGAGACTGCGCACTCAACCCAAGAATTAATTCAGCTAATGCTAGGTACACTACGCATTGCAAAACCACGCTGGATATTTACAACACGGTCACGACGATACTGGCAATAGCTGTTGACACAAAGCCTATTAAAACAAAAACTTGTATGATCACTAGCGCCGCCTACTGGAACCAAAGTACTATTGTAGAGCCTCTGACCTCCTCAACAACTTTGCTGAAGACACTACCCGAGCAAAGTACAATAACTGAGCAGTAACATACTGATAACTAGTGTTCGCTCCAGAACTCATTTTACAATTTTGTGTTATCAACTTGGTAGTTCATGTTACCATTACCTGTCAAACTGGGGACATCATCGTCGACAACAACAACGGAAGTTAGTTAGTTATGACTGTTGCAAATATCTTTCTGATAACAAAATAAGTTTTCAGTTGGATAAAATTGATAGATTTACAGAAGTTGTTATCAGGGTGCCTTTGATGATAACATAATGAGATATTTAATTGGTATCACGGGTATACTTGTTTGTTATCATGTTTGTTATGTTGCCTGCTTATTCAGCCACAATGAGAACAAATTTAGTTAATTATTTTTGATATCAGATAACACAGTATGTTATCCGGTTGTTATGAAACTTTGCTCGGGTAGTCTTCCAACATGCTTCATTTCTCCACGTATTCGCCAAAGTTACTGATCTATAAACAGATCGCTGGGCGTTTAGCAGCAGATGTAACTTTTGAGTTCTGGCCTTCGGCCACATTTTACATAAAATACAGTCAAATTTATTGAGCTTGATCAGCTGTAGTGGCTGCTCCAGTTATCGCCAGGTCAGCTTAACACGCTAAGTACCGACAGGCAAAAAAACGTGGAACTGTTTTTTTGCACATCCATATCTCAGCAGTTAGTGGACCAAATTTCAATCTTTTTGCGTTAACGGAATCCTACACTATCCTAGAGAGGTGAAGTGAAAGCCGATTGGAATTTCATGCAGCTTCCGGTGAGAACCAGGCGAAAACATTAGTTCCACATTTTTAACTTCTTCCGGTTCCGTTATGTTCCCGGATTGGTTGTGAGTACCATGTCTTTGTAGCGAGTTCTTTCGGAACCTCGACAAGATAGCAACATTCTGTCTTCGGCAAAGTTGTTCAGAACCACGACCACTTCCTGGTGATGGATTTCATAGTTCCGAATTTCACCACCACGTGGCGCTAGTGTACATAGTGACTTCCGGTACGACTTTGGTGGGATATAGCACGAGATTGAAGCCAGATAGGAAGATGCAAGCTTCGGCAAAGTTGTTCAGGACTACGAGTACTTCCAGGTCTTGAAGAGCATAGTTCAAAATTTCACCACCACGTGGCGCTAGTGTACATAGCTACTTCCGGTACGATCTTGGTGGGATATAGCACAAGATTGAAGCCAGATAGGAAGATGCGATCTTCGGAAAAGTTGTTCAGTACTTCGAGTACTTCCAGGTTATGAAGAGCATAGTTCGGAATTTCGCCACCACGTGGCGCTAGTGTACATAGCTACTTCCGGTATGACTTTGGAGGGATATGGCACGAGATTGAAGCCAGATAGGAAGATGCAATCTTCGGAAAAGTTGTTCAGGATTACGAATACTTCCAGGTCATGAAGAACATAGTTCAAAATTTCACCACCACGTGGCGCTAGTGTACATAGCTACATCCGGTATGATCTTGGTGGGATTTAGCACGAGATTGAAGAAAAATAGGAAGATGCGATCTTCGGCACAGATGTTCAGGACTACGAGTACTTCCAGGTCATGAAGAGCATAGTTTAAAATTTCACCACCACGTGGCGCTAGTGTACATAGTGACTTCCGGTACGACCTTGGTGGGATAAAGCACGAGATTAAAGCCAGATAGGAGGATGTGATCTTCGGCCAAGTTGTTCAGGACTACGAGTACTTACAGGTGATGAAGAGCATAGTTCAGAATTTCACCACCACGTGGCCCTAGTGTACATAGTGACTTCCGGTACGTTTTTGGTGGGATATAACACGAGATTGAAGCCAGATAGGAAGATGCGATCTTCGGCAAAGTTGTTCAGGATTACGAATAATTCCAGGTCATGAAGAGCATAGTTCCAAATTTCACCACCACGGACGCTAGTGTTCATAGTTACTTCCGGTACGACTTTGGTGGGAATTCCTCAAGGAAATTCCGACAAGGAATTTCCTCAGGGTTTGTCCTGGGTTTTTTTTTCAATGATGTATTCGAGAATTTTATTAGGGATTTTTGTTCCACAGATTCCTACTGGAATTTCTTTAGAATTTTGTTCAAACATTTCTCCAGTGATTCTTCTGGAATAAACTCACCTATTATTATGTCTCCAGGAATTCCTCCGGATATTTTTCAAAGTATTCAGTGGTGGAAAGCATCATTCGCTTGACGTGTTTTTTGGTTCGCATCAAACACAATCTTTGCTCACGCGCTCGCGAACCCAAAAAGAGAGAACGGTTCACGATTCCCCGGATCGACGAACCAACACAAAGCAAATGTCGAACGAGCAGAATCGCAGTTGGTTCGCTAGAAAGATCACAATGTAGAACACTTGGTTTGTTGCCATTTTTTGTACACAGGTAATTTGTTGGGTGTTTTGATTATACTGGTCAGGTACCATTCCAATAAATGATATCGACGAAAAAGTTTACCAACATTTGATTTCATTACAGAAATATCGGCCGCGAACCTCTAAAATAAAAAATAGCATCGCGTTTGCAAAAGATGCGATGCACTCGTTGGCGTTCGTGTCGTACGATCGTGAGTCACAGACGTACGAACAACATCGCACAGCAAAGGTTTGCGATGCGATGGCATTTTTTTGTAACGCGTAAGCACACGTTCGCGATAAATTTCCACCACTGAAAGTATTCCTCCAGGAATTCCTCAAAATATTGTTCAAGAGATTCTTTTTCCAAGGATTCCTGTGAATATTCATTCGTGGAATTCCCAATTAAATTTATGCAGTCGTTATTACTGAAATTCCTCACGGACACCCTTCAGGTATCCCTCCTGAGATTCCAGCTGAATTTCTTCCAGTAAAGGAATTGCTTCTGGAATTTTTTGAAATATTCTTGCAGGAATTCTTCAAGAAATAGTTAAATAATTCATACAAAGATTTTTCCAGCTATTCGAAAAATTCTTCGAAATTTCACCAAGAATTCTTTGGGATTTTTTTAGAGATTGCTTCGGAAATGCCTCCCAAGATTCCTTCGAATATCCATTCTCCTGCGATTCTTTGCCAAATTCTTCCAGGGATTCTATCAGGATTCCTCTAGTGATTTTTTGGAAATTCCTTTAGCGGTCCTTTCTGGGTCATTTCCAAGATTTCTTTCGGGAAATCATATGGGTGATTCCATTTGGGATCCTTGAGTATTGTTTTACAAATCTTTCTAGGGATTCAGGGGATTTCCAGTGATATCTTCATAAATTCACCCAAGCATACCTTTATATTTTCTACATGGAATTTTTAACAGGGATTCTGGAGTTCCTCTAGATGCCCGTTTGTATTATCCTTCATGAACCCATCTTCTAATGCTTTCTTTCCCCAAGAATTTCTTCAGAAATTCCTCCGGAGCTTGAAAACTTCAGCGATTTCATTTCAAATCACTCCGGAGCTTCTTTCTGCGATTCACTTACGATAAATATATAACTTATTTTCAGCTCATTTTTATAAATTACAATCTCCGTGTTCTGTTTTCATAGCAGAACTCATTGCTTTGTATTTTACTTGTAACATGATCAAAGATTGTCCGCCTAATTTTTATATAATATGCTCTGACAGTTTCAGTTGTCTGAGTGCTTTGAATACTATCAAATTCAATTTCAAATCACATCATATCTTGTTGATGCTGGAAAAAATATTGTTTGATTTGCATTATGAAGGATATGTTATTAAATTTGTTTGGGTTCCTGCTCATTGCAATATTTATGGCAATGAACAGGCGGATTTATTGGCAAAATTTGGGGTTATGCGTGGACAAATTTATCATCGTGATATATTTCCTTCTGAATATTTTCCCAATCTGAGAAATTATTCTCCAAATGCTTGGCAAATCAATTGGAATTCTAGTGAGAAAGGGCGATGGTGTTATTCAATATGTCCCAAGGTGAATCATTTTCCTTGGTTTAAAAATGTATCTGGGAGTAGAAATTCATTATATTTGTAATAGTCATTTGTATCGTATCAACATTGTAGATTCAAACTTATGCGAATGTGGCTTATCGTATGAAGACATTGATCACATTATAATTAATTGTTCTCGGTTTATTGCACCGAGGAAGATATTATTTGATAGCCTGATTGCAGCAGGTTTTTCAATTCCTGTATCTATACGGGATATTTTGGGCTTAAAAAATGATCATATATTGAAACTTTTGTTCAAATTTCTAAATGAGATTGCCTATGTTGTTTGATACTGTTCGCCTTTTTTTGTATTCTTTATTTTCAGCCTTGAAGATTCGTTTCTGATGACCCCCTGACCCCTCCCCCTCCCCCATTAGGATTTCTGGATTCCCGGAGACTCTTTTTACGATTTGGCATACTGTCCTCTTTCAAGATAGCGGCTCCGTTATGGCTCATTGCCGTGTGAGCCTTTAGTTTTAAGTTATTTTTATAATGTTATTTGAAAAGAAAAAGAGGTTTTGTGCCTCTTTGAGAAAGATTTCGTTTTTGAAATGCCGAAATCACTCAAAGGGGTTTTTCCCTCTTTCTAAATTTCAAGTTAAAATAAACAATACATAACAATAACTTACGATAAATTTTGGTGATTCTTTCAGAGATTCATTATGAAACTCCCGAATTTAGGAAAGTTTTTTAGTGATGCTTTCGGAATATGTTTTGCAGGGATTACTACGTAATTTTTTCCTAGAGTTCGTTCGCGAAGTCCTCGAAAGATTCCTTCAGAAATTTATGCAGTGATTTATTCGGAAATTCCTCTTCAGAGTGCCCGAGTTCGTGGCGCAGTTGATCGCATGTCCCCCTTCATTTGTGGATGGTCATGGGTTTGATATATTATTCTGGATAATAAATATGAAGTTAGATCAAATTTATTTGAATATCTTTGCTAAAACTTGTGTAAATCATCATTATGAGAATATCTTTCTGAAGTTTACATTTTTCACGAAAACAAAAATCTGCCATGAGATCAAAGCTTTTGCAATAATTATTATTCTACTAGAACTGAATCTCTTGGAGAAACGCCTTGGGCATTCGCGGAAAGTATTTCTGTAGATATTCTTAGGGAATACTCTCCAAGTGGTCCTGAAATGATCCTTGATCCTTGATCCTTGAACGTGGGAGCTAGACTCGTACCTTTCTATCTGGCTTTAATCTTGTGATACATCTCACTAAAGACGACTCGGAAGCCACTATGTACACTAGCATCACGTGGTGGTGGAATTCGGAACTATGTTCTTCATGACCTGGAAGTACTCGTAGTCATGAACAACATTTCCGTAGATCACACATTCCGTTCTGACTTCATTCGAATGATATAGCGCCACGTGGTGGTATTAGTCGGAACTATGCTCTTCATGACCTGGAAGTACTCACAGTTCTGAACAACTTTGCCGAACATCGTATCTTTCTGTCTGGCAAAGTCGTACCGGAAGTAACTATGTACACTACCGTCACGTTGTGGTGAAATTCTGAACTATGCTCTTCATGACCAGGAAGTACTCGTAGTCCTTAACAATTTTGGCGAAGATCGCATCTTCCTATCTGGCTTCAATCTCGTGTTATATCCCACCAAGGTAGTTCCGTAAGTAGCTATGAACACTAGCGCCACGTGGTGGTGAAATTTTGAACTATGCTTTTCATGACCTGGAAGTACTCGTAGTCCTGAACATTTTTGTCGAAGATCGTACTTTCCTATCTGGCTTCAATCTTGTGATTTATCTTACTAAAGTCGTACCGCAAGTAACTATGTACACTAGCGCCACATGGGGGTGAAATTCCGAAACATGTTTTTCATCACCTAATAGTACTCGTAGTCCTGAACAACTTTGCCGAAGATCGCACCTTCCTGTCTGGCTTCAATCTCGTGCTATATCCCTCCAAATTCATACCGGAAGTCACTATGTACACTAGCGCCACGTAGTGGTAAAATTCCGAACTATGCTCTTCATGACATGGAAGTACTTGTTGTCCTGAACAACTTTGCCGAAGATCGCACCTCACTATCTGGCTTCAATCTCGTGCTATATCCCACCAAAGTCATACCGGAAGTCATTTTGTACACTAGCGCCACGTGGTGGTGAAATTCCGAACTATGTTCTTCATGACCTGGAAGTACTCGTAGTCCTGAACAACTTTGCCGAAGATCGTATCTTTCTATCCGGCTTCAATCTCGTGCTATATCTCACCAAAGTCGTACCGGAAGTCACTATGTACACTAGCGCCACGTGGTGGTGAAATTTGGAACTATGTTCTTCATGACCTGGAAGTACTCGTAGTCCTGAACAACTTTGCCGAACATCGCATCTTCCTATTTTGCTTCAATCTCGTGCTATATCCCTCCAAAGTCATACCGGAAGTCAATATGTACACTAGCGCCACGTGGTGGTGAAATTTTGAACTATGCTCTTCATGACCTGGAAGTACTCGTAGTCTTGAACAACTTTGCCGAAGATCGCATCTTCCTATCTGGCTTCAATCTCGTGCTATATCCCACCAAAGTCGTACCGGAAGTCACTATGTACACTAGCGCCACGTGGAACTATGAAATCCATCACCAGGAAGTGGTCGTTGTTCTGAACAACTTTGCCGAAGACAGAATGTTGCTATCTTGTGGAGGTTCCGAAAGAACTCGCTACAAAGACATGGTATACTCACAAACAAACCGGGAACAAAACGGAACCGGGAAGAAGTCAAAAATGTGGAACTAATGTTTTCACCTGGTTCTCACCGGAAGCTGCATGAAATTCCAATCGGCTTTCACTACACCTCTCTAGGATAGTGTAGGATTACGTTAACGCAAAAAGATTGAAATTTGGTTCACTAACTGCTGAGATATGGATGTGCAAAAAAAATTAGTTCCACGTTTTTTTGCCTGTCGGTACTTTACGTTACAAAAACCCTGTTGGTATAAGCAGTGTTAACATACCACGTGCACATACACACAGGAAAACGATGAATTACCTGCTTTGGACGAACAGACAACTTCAACGTGTGTGTGTGTGTGTGTGTGTATGTGTGTGTGTGTGTATGTGTGTGTGTGTGTGTGTGTGTGTGTGTGTGTGTGTGTGTGTGTGTGTGTGTGTGTGTGTGTGTGTGTGTGCGTGTGTGTGTGTGTGCGTGTGTGTGTGTGTGTGTGTGTGTGTGTGTGTGTGTGTGTGTGTGTGCTGGTGATCAAAAATGGCGTCTGCTACGTCAGGTTCCAAGTCGGGTCAATGTGGGGAAGGGAAAGGAAGTGATGATTGCAATCGCTTGCCCACGACAGACCGTTTATACCACTGCGTCTGCGCAAGTTCATGCTAGGTTGCCGGAGTGTTTGGAAAATTGCTGCGTGGCAGAGGGTTCACGTTGATGCGTAGATGCCAGACGTAAGGTAGATTGTGCGTTTATCACTCTGAAGAAGATGTGGCACAGTTCATTGGCTACATAACTCGTAGGCGTTATATGATAGATTGACAACCTGCTGTGAAGTTGGAAGAATGGGAAACGGCTTTTTCAATCCTACTTGCGATGGCTACAAACATTTATACATGAGTTGCAAATGTAAAAAATAGGGATTGATAGATCCAAAATAGTTTCCATAGTTACTAGTTATTACGAAACAATTATCAGAACGGTCGAAAAGAACCAAAGGTGGTGCGTACTAAATTTATTATTTTAATTACAAACTCCAATATAAGTTTTCGAATGAAAGACTACACACAATCATGAATAAATTGAATAACCTCCATCACCAGTAGCATCCCCGTTGTCATCAAAGCTAAAATGAATTCCCCGCTAAATCATCGGGCGGAAAATCGATGAAAAGAGCACAAACGACGACGTCAACAGCCAGTCAGCCAGCCAGTGGAAGACGAAGACGAAAGCCGGACTAGGGTTGTGCCAGTGTGCGACCGGATAATAAAGCTTTTCAAATTTATAATCTGCCACTTATCCTTTTGCCTTTTGCTCTCATAACTCTTACCGAGGGCTCTGCTAGCTCGTTCTGCTAGTCGTCGTCGTCGTCATCTCACCAAGATGCTACACGGAAGGATTACACGAGCGAGCAAGCAAGAGAAGATCCGACCGACCCATTGTGTAATAGGAACGACACGCCGCCGGACGGTTCCGTCCGGTTTGGTCCCCGTCCATCGTGGGTCCAGTCAAGAGCGTTTTCTTAAAGCTGCCCCGTGTCCGACGAATGCGAGAACGAGGAAAACCCAAGCAAAAGAGCAATCCCATTCTTCCTTCTGCAACCCCTTTTCAACCGGGATGAGAAATTTGTCTTTGATATAGCTTACATAGGCGAAGGAGGAGGAGGAGGAGGAGGAGGAGGGTTGTTCGGGTCCCGGGATGCTCATTTGTTTGTGAATGCGTGAGTTGAAGTGGCCCATGGGACAATGGAGAAGTGGATTTTCTGATGTTGAAAAGATTGGAAAACCTCTCGATGGAAGCTTGTCAGCTTTGTCGCACCTTGATTGATAATGTTGCCACATCATAAAGTTTGGTTTATGCCGTTCTCTCGGAAGTGTACTTCTTTCAGTAGGTAATTTGTCCTCCGAAATTTGGCGTTTCGTCACTGAAGAATTGTCAGATCCTTTAGAAATTATGACAGTACAACATTGATTCTCATCACAACGCATGAATTGATTGACGTACGAGAACGGCGCAGTACAAAAACACAGATAAGGCTCAAGCATGGTCTTCCGGCCAAACTGATAAGGCTGTAACGTGCAACGCTGGATGAACTACACTCGTTCGCTTTCAGACTCGTCCATGTCATTGGTTGGATTCTCGCAAGGGTAAAGAAGTATTACCATTAACCAATCACCATTAATCAAGAGCTTTTCTGGATATTTCCTGCAGTCTTTCCAGTATCATTTTTCAATAAAATAACGCTGCTATGAGTGGCCCAATCAATGGGATTTTCGCGAAAAATACGAAGAAATTACGTGTCTGTGATGGAATTTAGTTAGGGTTTCTTTCATTGGCCTTTCCTCAAACTTTCCTTTGATTTCCCTACAATTTGCTCTTGGAAAGCCCATGGAGTATCTTCTCTCATTATTTTTTTTTGCTGAAGTTCGCTTGGAGTTTCTCTTGATATTTCTTTGAATTTTTCCCGAAAATTCCCTTAGAATGTCTACCGGACAACCACGGAATGTTTCTTCTTCTTAAAATTTTTGAACATTATCCTGTTTTTTTTTGAAATTTGGAGTTTCTTCGTGAATTCCCTTGAATTTTAGCTTTCTACATATGTTTTCAAGTTGGTGCGGTTTCCTTCGTCATATGCAAAACAAGAAAAGTTGTCAATTGAAAAGTGAAATTTAGTGTATTTTTTTTTATTTCCAGTGCTATAGAGGCTGGTTATCCATAGCCTATATTTTTTTGCTCTAATCTAATGATGCATTGGCAAAGGTAGGTCGAAATATCTGTAATGATTGGCTATTTTCCGTCTGATGTGACGGAAATTAGCGCATATGACGAAGTAATTTTTCACTATATTAAAAACAGTAATCGTTGCGAGAATTATCCAATCAATTCGTTTTGAGCCGTTCTGCACAAACATGTGTGTGATAAATTTCCTATAATAGAATTAAGGGAAAAGCTCTTCTAGAACACCTTAAGAATTGTGAGGTATAACTCGTGCTGTGATTGGCTCGATCTACTCTCATGATTAACAGAGCAAAATTGAAGGAATTCTCGTGTCCATTTCGTTATTTATCGTATGTTTTTTTTTTCAACATCGTTTTCAAACTTTCACTTAAAAACTCAGTTTAAACATTCTTGAAATAACTTCGAAATTTAGGTATAATATTCTCAAATTTATCAGAAGTTTCTTGAGCAACTTCCCTGCATTTTGCCGGAAATTAGCTAAGAATTTCTTCGCATATACCTTTGCAATTTCCCTTGTATTTCTAGATACATTGGCAATTTGGCATGTTTTTCGAAGTTATGGCAGAATTTTTTCTAAAGATTTCTTGGAAATTCTGCTGAAATTTCTTTTGATTTTTTCTAAAAATTAGTCTTGCATTTTCTGTTAAAGGTCGCTTAGATTTTTTTTTCCTGAAACACTTTCTTGAACATTCTTCTGAAAGTTTCTTGGAATTTCTTTTGATGTACCCCCCTCACAATTTCTCCTGAAAGTCCCTTGGGATCCCTACTGGAATTGGGTTGGAATTTCAATCGAAATTCCGTTTGAATTGCTGTTAAATTGTCTATGAACTTACCACTCAAACTTCCCTCGAATATCTCCTGAAAATTATAGAATTACCCTGAAATTGTACCAGGCATTTCTATGGAACTTCTTTTGGCTTTGTTTTCTAATGCTGAAACAAGCAAAAGATATTTTTCTGGTTTTTATTTGAACTTTGCTCTCAAAGTCATATGAAATACCATTTGAATTTTTTTTTTCGAAATTTCTCATTAGTTTCATAGAAAAAATCTTCTCAGTTTCCTTTTAAATTTCTCTTGAAAAGAAAATTTCCTTAAATTTCTTCCAGCAATTGCCTTTCGGAATTTGTCGAAAAATTTCTTAAATCATTTACCAATTTCTAAGGAAGTTATTTAGAAGCTCCCTTGGCGTTTATCCAGTAGTTACCTTTGATTATTTCTAGAAGTTCTTTTGGAATTTGCTCGAACAGTTTCTTGAAGTTTTTCCTCAAATTCCATTTGGGTTTCTCCAGAAAGTCTCTTGAAACTAGAATTTAGAATTTCCTTTCGATTTTCCTTCAAGTTTCTCCAAAAAATACCATGGGTTTCATTCGTTTCAGTTTCACTGAAATTCATTTGGAGTTTTATTTTGAATTCTCTAGGAATTTCTTCTGAAATTCCCTTGTTTATTTTCTTTAAGCTTCTTTGGGATTTCTCTTGACATTCAATAGAATTGCTTCATGAATTCGTTTAGTTTTTTTTCTGAATTTTATCTTGAATTAACTAAACATGTATTTTGGAACGCTCATGAAATTCCTTTGAAATTCATTGGAACTATCTTCTGATACTCTAATACTTCTTTTGAAATCGCCAAGAAAGTTCTCTAGAAATTTTCATACTTCGATCGTATTTACTTCCGAATGTAACCTGAAATCCACTTGCAATTTCTTCTGAAAGTCTGTTAGAACTTCTCTCCTCTTGAATTTTTTTTTCTAACATCTTTTGAAGATTCGTTGGAGTTTCTCTTAAATTTACCTCTGAAAATTATCCAAATATTCATGTGGATTTTTCTTATTTTTTTCCGAAATTTATTCTAAAATCTTCACGAGAAAACACATTGGAATCTTATTTTATTTTCTCTAAAATAAGTTGAGCAGATTTCCTCTACAGAAAGACCGTAGAGACCGACCGGAAATCGAACGCGTCACCCTCAGTTTGGTTTTGCTGAATACTCGTGTGAAATTTCCTACGTATTTTTTTCCAGAAATTACCTTGAAAATTCCTCCTGAAATTCCATCGGAAATTTCATCTTAAATCCTCTCTGACCCTTATTCTGAAAATCCCCTGGAGTCTCCAGCAATTTCTTCCGATTTCTTCAAAAACTCTCTTATGCTCGAAATTTGCTCAGATGTTTTTCAAAATTGCCTATTGAGTTTCTGAAAACAAAAATCATTTGCAATTTTGCTTGAAGTTTCTCTTAATTTTAATTGGAATCCTTGGTATTTGTTTGGAAGTTCTTGGAAATCGTCCTCAAATCCCACTAGGAATTTCTTCTTAATTTCATATAAATTTCAGTAATTTTTCAGAATAAATGCCAAATTGTGGAGTTTACTTATTCTGGAATATTACTGAAATTTATTTTTGAATTCCGATTGTTTTTTTTTTTTAATTTCCCTTGATATGCTCCTAAATGCTTTTTATTTATTTTCTGAAATTCCCTTAAAAGCTTTTCAACTCTTTTGGAATTTCGTTGAAAATTCCTGAAATTCCTTTGGAATTACGCTAGAAGATATTTTTTAAATTTGTTTATGAAATTTTCTTCGAATTTTTCTTGAACAACTTAGAGTTTTATCCTGAAAGACGCTTGGAACTTATTTTGTTTTTTTTTTCAAAAAATAATTCGAATTTCACTTGGAACTACGTTTGTTTCTTAAAATGGTTTAAAATTTGATTTTAAGTTCCATTGAAATTGCAGCGAAATGTTCTTGAACTTACTAACGAAATTTCTTTGGAATTTCAATCCAAATTTCCTTCAAATTGTCCTGAAATTTTCCCTGAACTGGATTTTTTTTCAAACATCACCTTCGAAAATTGATTGGATTTATTTGAAATAACGCCTGATTTTTTTCGTAATTTCTTTCGAAATGAGTATAAGATTTCTTCTTCCAATTGAGGGTCCCATATTTTTTTTTCAAAAATATCGCTGAAATTTATTTTTTGAAATTTTTCCGAGATTCGCTCGAACTTTCTCCCGAATTATCTTTGACATTTCCCTTGGAATGTTACAATTATTACTATGTATTACTTTATTATAGAGATTTTCAGCACTAGGCTGGTTCATCTCTTCTTGGAATGTTTTAAACTTTTCCTGTAATTATCTTGAAATCACTTCAGACATTTCCTGTAACTTCTGCCAGTAATGTCTTCCGGGATTTCACCAAAAGTTGCCTTGAAATTAATCCAAAAATGCCTTTGGAATTCTGGCAGAAATTTGTTTAGTATTCAGAAATTCCTTTGCAATTTATCCGGAAATGCTATTGAACTTTTTTTCCAGAAATTTTCTTGAGATTTTCTAGAAAATTTCTTGGAATTTTGCCTTAAATTCATTTAAATTTCTCCTGAAAGTCTCCTGAAATTTCTTTTTAAACTCCTTTGTAATGTCTCCTGAACCTCTTTTACTTAGAACTTCTTTCTGATTTTCCTTTGAATTTCTCCAGAAATTGTCATGGACTTTCACCAGAAATTCCCAGGGGATTTTTCTGAAATTCATTTGTATTTTATCTTACATTCTGGGAAGAATCCCTTTCAATTCTCTTTAGCATTCCCCTTAGATTTTTTTAAGCTCCCGCGAATTTCTCCTGGAGTTTCGAAGGAATTGCTCAAGGAATTACATCAGGATTATCCCAAACATTTTTTTTTATAATTTCTACTGCAAAATTTGTAAGAATTTCTTGAAATTTAGCTGAATTTTCTACTAAACTTCTCTCTAAACATTTTCCTGGCATTTCTTCTCCTTGATTTTTTTTTCTGGATCTTTGCAGTTTTCTCAGAATTTATTCTGGAATTTCTTAGAAATTTCTCTTTAAATCTACATGAAATTTGTGCTGATGTTTGAAATTTTATGAAAAGATTCATTGGTTTTGTCCTGAAATTCCGTTGGTATTTATCCCAAACTTTCCTCTGAAGATTTATCTGAAATTCACTCAACACAAATGTTGTTGTTTTTTCGGATAACCAATCGAATTGGTATGTTAACGCGCCCTGCCTAATGACCTCGGGGAGATGTGGGTTCAAACTCGTATTTTTTTTGCAATTTTTTCATTCAATTTCTCTATTTTCCAGCACATATTGTGCCTTTGAACTTCAGGCATTACGTATGAACTTCACTTCCAATTTCTTCTGAAACTCGCTCGAAGCTCCCCAAGTAACACACTTGTCATCGAAGAGTCACGGCGGCGCAGGTTTTTGTTGCGCAGAAGTCACTGTGACTTACTTCTAACAAATAAACACTTACTTGCTAGAAGTAAGTCACAATGACTTCTGCACAACAAAAACCTGCGCCGCCGTGACTCTTCGGTGACAAGTGTGTTACTTGGGTCTTTACAATTTTTTTGAAATTTCTTCTGAAATTCCATCAATATTTCTGGTGAAGTTTCCTAGGGATTTCTTTTGAAATTCGCATATTTCTCCTGAAATTTCCTCCAGAATGTCATCTGAAATTCACTAGCGATTTCTGCTGATATCCCTTTGGTATTTCTTCTGGAATTCTTTTTGAACTTTTTCTGAAGGTTTGTTGGAGAAATTCTCTCAAAATTCATTCAAAAATCCGCTAGAGAAATTTCAATCCCATAAATAGGCCAAGAATTATTCTTGTAACTGGCCCAAACCAGTCGTAATTTTCTGGATGGTTGTTTCCATACTCATACAGAATCCCTAGAAATTTCTCTAGAAATTTGCTTGGAATAACACTTGGGAATTCTCTTGAAATTCCTTTGAAGCTTTATAGAAATTACTCTTGAATCGTCCTACAGTTTTTTTGTAGGAAACCCTCTGAAGTTTCTCCAGATTGTTCTTTCTTATTTATTTCTGAAATTCTTTCCACATTTCATTTTTTCTTGATTTTTCTCCAAAAAGTCCCATGGAATGTTTCCCGAAATAGTCACGGGGTGTTTTTTTCTGAAATTTTCTTGAAAAAAAAATCTTGCTTCTTTTGAAATTCCCTTGCAATTTCTTCTGGGATTTATTGGCATTTCTCTTGCATCTTTTAATTTTTATTATTTTATTTGAAATTGAGGTTGCCTTGAACTAATTGCAGAAAGATCCGTGGAATTCCTCTTGAAATTTTCCTAACATTTTTCCTTAAAGTCGCTTGGGCTCCGCAAATTTTTCTGAAATTTACTAGAAATTCCCTTGAAAAATCTTTTGCAATTCCGTTATAATTGATCTTGCCATTTCTATAAATCTTCTTTAAAAATTCCCTAACCCGAAAAATGCACACGAAATTTCACCTGAACTACGTTTGAGATTTTTTCTACAATTTTCTAATTTTCTCTAATATGTTTTTTATGCTTTTTCATTTGAAAATCACTTCAAATTTCTTCTGAAATTTCCTTGGAACTTCTTAAAAAATTTGGGGGATTTATCTAGAAATACCTTCGATTTTTTTTCTGGAATGGCATCGGATTTTTTTTTTCCATAAATCCCGTTCAACTTTCTTTACAAGTCACTTGATTTTTTTTTATTCTTTTGAACTGACTTCTGAAAATTAAGTTCTGAAATCTTTTGAACTTCCCTTCGAACTTCTTTTGAGCTTCCCTTGGAATTTTTGTTGAAATTCCCTAGAAGTTTCTGTTAAAATTTGCCTGGATTTTCTGTTGGAGTTTATTTGGAATTTCTCCTGGAAATTTCTTTGAATTTCTTCTCAAAGTTTCTTGGAGTTTCTTCTGATATTCGTTCAGAAGAAATTCCAAGAGAATTTCAGAAGATATTCTAATCTCTGCTAAAATTTCCCGCGAACTTCCTCTATTTTTTTTATTATAATTCACATGGAATGTCTTCTGAAATCCCATTCGCATTTATTCTGAAGATTTATAGGAATTTGTATTGGAATTCCATTAGTGTTTTTGGTGAAATTCCATTGGAATATTTTGTTAATTTCCCCACGATTTCTTTGTCTTGGCGTAATATTCCAAAAATCTCATGCAGTTCATCCTGAAATTATTTTGGATTTTTTTTAATTGTTTTTAATTTTTTTTTTCAAATTTCCTTAAATTTTTTCCTTAAAATAATTTTTGATGAAATTTCTAATCTCCTCTGAAATTTCCTTGGAATTTTTATGGAAATTTTCTTGAAATTTCTTTAGAAATTCCCTTGGATGTTCTTCTGCAATTTCCAAAGAATTTATTTTGTAATTCCTTGAATTTTTTTTCTGCAATTCTCTTGAGATTTCTTCTGAAACACCCTTGGAATTTCTTCTGAAATTAAATTAAAATATTTTTCTTGAATTCTTCTTAATTTCCTTTTGCAATCCCTTTAAATTTTTCCCCAAAAATCCTTTGGAATTTCTTTTGAAATTTATTTGGATTTTCTTTTGAAATAGCCTTGGAAATTCTTATGAAATTCACTTGCAATTTTTTTCTAAAATTTCCTTTGAGTTTCTTCTTCCTTGGATTTTTGTCCAAAATTCTTTTGTAATTTCTTCTAAAATTGCATTGGAATTTTTTTCTGAAATTCCTTTGGAATTACTTTTGAAATTCCCTTGGACTTTCTCCTGAAATTCCCTTAAAAATTTTTCTGAGATCCCCTTGGTATTTCTTCAGGATTTCTCTCAAAACTTCTTCTGAACATCTCTTAGATTTTCTTTTGAAATTCTCTTAGATGTTCTACTGAAATTCTCTCAGAATCTCGTTTTAAATTCCTGTGGAATTTTATCTGGAATTTCTTCTGAAATTCCGTTTATTTTTCTTCGGAAATTATTCTATACTAGCAGTCCCGGCAATCGTTGTCCTGCCTGCCCTTTCTGTTTTTTTGACATCCGGTTCCATGAAGAAATGCCCCTCAAAATGAAATTTCAGATATTCCTGTTTTTCTTGCCATCCCGGTCACTTTTTCTAATTATTTTTTCGTACGAATACGTCGGAGGCTTGGCGGAATGCAACAGTGAAAGAATTATGTCGATCAGTTGACTCGTTCCCGAGCCTATTCGTGACATATAAACACCATTCCATTTTTATTTATATAGATTTTGTTCTGGAACTCTCTTGGATTTTTTTCTGAATATCACCTGGAATTTTGTCAAAAATTCTATTGAAATTTCTGCTTAAATTCTCTTGGTATTTCTTCTGGAACTTCCATGATTTTTTTCTGAAATGCCGTTGGATGATTTACTGAAATTCCATCGAACTTTCTGACATTTCTTCTGAAATTTTCTTGGATTTTTTTCTGAATGACGTTAGACATTTTTGTTTCTGAAATTTCCTTGGAATTTCTACTGAAAGTGTCTTGTTGTTTTATACTATTTTTCCTTGTTATTTCTTCTCAAATTCGCTTGGCATTGTATGTGATTATTTTAGGGCCTCTCCTGAAATTTCCATGGAGTTTTTTTTTCTGAAGTTTCCTCGAAATTTCTACTGAATTCCCAATGGATTCTTTTTGAAATTTCCTTTCAATTTCTTTTGAAAATTGAAATTGAAATTTATCTTGAAATTATCTTGTTTTGAAATTAGTTCTGAAATCCCCTTGGAATTTCACATAAAATTATCTCTGAATTTATTTCATGAAAGTTCAGCCACAAAAGTTCAGCATATTGGACGCAGTGGCTTAATTTCCCCAACAGGGGAGGAAAAAAAATGTCATGAAATTCTCCTTGTATTTTCTTTGATTTGTTTAAGTTCCCTTCGATTTTTTTCTGTAATTCTTCTTGTATTTTGTTAATTTATTTGTAATTTTTTCTTCAGTTTTTCTATATTTTTTTCCTGAATTCAATTGAAATTACTCCCAAGCATTTATCGGAATTATTTCTAACATTCTGTTGAATTTTTTGAAAATACTTTTCACTTACTTCTGAAATTTTCTTTTATGACATTTAAGAATTCCCTTGAATCTTCTCTTGAAATTCCATTTCAACATCTAATGATATTACTTTAGATTTTCTTTGGCGTCTTCCACGAACTCCCCTCGAAATTTGTTCTGAAATTCACTTGAAATTTTTCTTGCAATCAAAAAAAATACTCCGGAAATTTCCTTGGGATTTCTCCTGAAACCCACTCCAAATTTTCCGTAAAATTACTTAGAATTTCTCATTATATGCCTTTGAAATTTCTCGAGTGATTCCCTCCAAATTTCTCATGGTATTTGCTACTAATATTTCTCACGAAACTCTTTTGCAATTTCTATTGAAATTTGTGAAAATTAGGTATTTAGCTTGAAACATCCTTGGAATTTCCTTTGAAATGTCTTTACCAAAATTTCCCAAGAAATTAACTTTGAATTACCTTTAAATTTTCTAGGGATTTTCTCTGAAATTTGCTTGAAATTTCCCTTCGGAATTTATCTAGAAATTCCCTCGAAATTTCCTTTGAAATTTCCGTGGAATTTTTCTTAAAATTATCTTGGAATTACCTCTGAAATTCCATTGGGATTTTCTTCAAAATTCTCATTGAATTTCCCTTGAAATTTATTATGAAATTATCTTGAAACTTGTTTCGAAATTCCCTTGGAATTTTTTTCAGAAATTTTCTTGGTATTTCTTCTGAAATTTCTCGGAATTTCTTCTTTCTGTTTATGATCTGGGACAGATGTTCTTAGTTGCTTGGAAGAAACTGAGGTGGAATCTTGATTGTGAAAAACCTCGTACCACTACCTACTTTTTCTCGACTCCTTACAAAATCTATGCTAACAAACATTTAGATATAAAACACCCACAAAGCTACATTCAAACGAGCACCAACGCGGGAACGGAGTACATCTGAATTCCTTAGGAAATACCTCAAGTCTAGGAGTTGAACGCGGTGCAGCGACAATGCCGATATCGTTTCTCTCCCGACCATCATTGGCGGCGGTCGTAGGAAATTTCCCACTTTTTTTCTTTTTTTTTTGTTCAACCATCATCATCACCGGTCGTCTTCTAGGAAAACCACGGTCCACGACCACAGTGGAAAAAAATACGGGCGTTTATTGCTTTTCCTTCTCGGAATAGGACGCGAGCGAGAAGTGGAGAGCGATTCCAAGCAACAGCATCAAAATTAAGGAAAATTTTTAATTCATGATTTTCTATTGAACTGAAACTTTGCACAGTTTTTCAGTTCTATCTAAATCGCCATTTTTCGATATCAAATTTTTATTTAGAGCCACGACTAACTTTTCAAAAGGGTGTATGTGAAAATGGTTCAAAAATATTCAAAAATATGCACAGCAAAAACGGATTGTTCGATTGTTATGAATTTTTCAGCAAAGTTAGATAGCTAAATGGTGATATCTAAGAAAATATACACTGTGAAAAAAAAATCTATTTTATCATTGAAAAACATCATTTTTGTCACAAAAACTCAAATATCTCAAAACCCTATCTTTTTACCAACTTGAATTTTTTAGGGAAAACGGTCCATTGTATTAGCAATCTACCATAAAAATTTGGTGATGGTAAACTAATAAACAAAAAAGTTATAACATTTCAAAAATTTCACAATTTTTACATTTAGTAAAAAAAATTTTTCTGTGTAAATTATTTCGGCCGGAAATCGCGATTTGATGCTGATTTTATTGTTCAGCAAAGTTAGATAACTAAATGGCGATTCCTAAGAAAATATACACTGTGAAAAAAATCTTTTTTAACATTAAAAAATATCATTTTTGTCACAAAAACTCAAATATCTCAAAACCCTATCTTTTTACCAACGTAATTTTTTAGAGAAAACGGTCCATTGTATTAGCAATCTACCATGAAAATAAACAAAAAAGTTATGACAATTCAAACATTTCACAATTTTCACATTTAGTAATAATTTTTTTTAGTGTAAATTATTTCGGCCGGAAATTGAAGTTTGATGCTGATTTTATTGTTAATGGCCTTGCGTGAGTAAAACAAGTTGTTTTTATTATATATTATATATACATATAATATAATATACTATGTACCGTAATGTTCCGATTTTATCACGCCCTCCGCGCATTAGTCGTTTGTTCATTAATTTGCTGTTACATTTGAGGACAAGTGTTTTCCCTCTTCTTCAAGATGAATGTTGAAAGCGTGTTTTGCAACGTTAAAAATATTGAAATGGGTATAGATGTTGAAGAATATTACATGGCATTTTTGAAAAGGGGCGTAATTAAATTGTTTAAACAGATGTCGCTGATGGCAATTTCTCAGTTGTTGTCGTTTTCGAACTTCCTGCGCCCTGCTTTACCGATGATAAACAGATGGCTCGTTTGTCAAATTCTAGACGGCAGGACGTGCAAATGCGTAATTTTGTACACAATGTGGACATTTGGGCATAACCAGTCTCTTTCAGTTTATCTATGGTGCTTTCGGTGTGATTTCGTAACTCTTTTGAACATTTTTTTTCATCAAACGGTCTACAAGAGAGCGTTGAGTTGAAGACCTTTGAGAAAGCGACTGTTCATCTTGTTCGTTAGATTATAATAAACAAAATCACTTATTAATTTTAACTTACTTGTTTGGTGTTGGTGGCTGAAGAAAAAAAATACTATACAATTTTTAATATTCATAGCGGTAGTATTTTTTTGTTTTTTTCGTGAGCATTGTCAGGTATGTATACAGACAAACAAACGTAACACTGGCGAAATTTTCATTGACCACGCCTTCAACGATCATTTTGAATCTTGGTTGTGGCTTTCATAACAAGAAGAGCGCCCATCGTTTTTCTTTGCGTTTGACGTTTCACACTAGCGCCTTCTGATGACGATATTGCACAACGCAGTGTTTCGTGAAACATTTCCACCAGGTGGTGATAGTGTGAACTGGGCGATGAATTTTCACTAAAATTGTTCTAGGCGTTTCGTCTGTTTGTCTGTGGTATGTACCTCTTATGCATTTGTTGTTGTTGAAGTTACTCGCATTCTTCCGATCATAAAGTCTGTTCTCTACACACTTAATTTTGATTACCGAGTTCGGTAATTTTTTGACGAGATTAAAACTGCTGAGCACCGAACTCGTTCAGCAAAAATGCATTGTTTACCTTTTCCATACGATTTTGACAGTTGTTTTACTGAGCCTCAGTAAAATCGATTACCGAAACTACCGAGATCGTACTGCTGTTATAATCTCGTCAAAAAAGTACCGAACAGACAATTCATAAATAAGTGTGTAAGAGGGATTTTTTTTGCGGATAAACTAGACGTATACGCGTATAAAAAAACTTTTATTATACAGCTTTTGTCTTAAAAATAAATTCAATTCCATTTTTCTTATAATCAACAGCTTTTCAACACTATCAAGGGATTTTTTCACCAGTCACGTACAATAAAAAGTATGACAATCTCAATATTTTTGATCACAACACTGGATCGCGTCTAAGTTTCAAATAGATACTATAGTAATTACGAATAATCAAACTAAAGTATCATGAAAACAACTTGTTTAATTCAGGCGGTAGCCTTTACAATAAAATCAGCATCAAAATATATATATATATTTTTTTTTTATCTAGTTCATTTATTTCAGGCTCAATCGCGTATAACGCTTTACGGAGCCGAGGATCTCTTTTTGCACTTAATAATATACTATGTACAAGATAATAACTTTTCAATCATGTTTGTTAGTGATGGGTGGAGGCCAGGGTACTCGTGGCAGCTCGAGGTTAGAAGGTCACATTTTGAAGGATGGACAGGGTGAGGACTGGACCAAAGGTTTCACTGCAGCTCATCCGGGGGCTAATCGCATTTTTCTAGCGTGTTCGGTGCCTTGTGGTGTTGGTACCAGCTTGTTGAAGGGCTTGGTCTTCCGGATGGCCAGGAGCAGCTCGGTAACACGAGGGGGACAAAACAGAGAAAAAAAAAACTGGAGAAGAAAACACAAGCGAATTAAACTTTTATACCAGATGAGCGGAGAAATTCATAAATGGATTGCATATAGGGGAGATCGCGGGTTCCCAAAACATCTCTAACTGGAACAAAGGGCTGTCTACCTCGGGCCTCAAGGGTATCCAATAGTAGCGCTCTGGAGGCGTCATTATCCGGGCATTGCCAAACTACGTGGTCGATGTCATCATAACCGGAACCGCACTTAGTGCAAAGATTGTCGAGCGCAAGATTTATTCTATGCAAATGCGCGCCTAGCGAGTAATGGTTGGACATAAGTCTTGACATCACACGTATGAAGTCTCGACCTACATCCAAACCGTAATGCCACGCTCGCAAAGAAACATTAGGAATAATAGAATGTAACCACCGTCCCAGTTGGCCATCTCGCCAATCATTTTGCCAACTTTGAAGAGAACTCTGACGAACTAAATGGAAAAATTCATCGTGTGAAATTCTTCTATCATAGATCTCACCTTCCTGTGCGCCCACCTTTGCGAGAGAGTCCGCCTTCTCATTGCCATAAATTGAGCAATGTGAGGGGACCCATACAAAGGTAATCTTGTATGATCTTTCGACCAGTGCATACATCTGCTCTCTTATTTTTGTAAGAAAGTAAGATGCATGCTTTACAGGTTCCATCGACCGGAGTGCCTCAATCGAACTAAGGCTATCCGAGAAGATGAAGAAATGGTCTGCGGGCATGTTGGAAATCATCCCCAAAGCGAAGTCAATTGCTGCCAGCTCAGCAACATAAACAGAACAAGGTTCTTGAAGTTTCCGGAAGGCGGTGGAGTTTTCATTGAAGACACCGAAGCCAGTGGATCCATTTATTCGAGACCCATCAGTGAAGAATCTCTTACAGGAATTGACATTTTGGTACTTTTCGTTAAAAATGCGAGGAATAGATATACACCGAAGTTGATCTGGTATTCCCTGAATAGCTTGTTTCATGGACAGATCGTATTTAACAGAGGAACTGTCAATAGTGAAGTTTACACGAGGAGGGTTATAACTTGGTAGGCTTATGTCAGATGACATGTAGAACAGATAGATTCTCATGAATTTTGACTGAGTGTTCAAACTGAGCATTTCTTCGAAGTTTTCTATAACGCGTGTGTTGCTCACTCCACACTTGATAAGTAACCTTAGCGAGAGTTCCCAGAAGCGGTTCTGGAGAGGTTTCACCCCTGCCAGGACCTCTAGGCTCGCATTATGCGTTGAGTGCATGCAGCCGAGGGCAATACGCAAACAACGATATTGAATTCGTTCCAGCTTTATTAGGTGGCAGTTTGCTGCTGAGTGGAAGCAGAAAGAGCCATACTCAATAACAGAGAGAATAGTCGTTTTGTAAAGTTTTATGAGGTCTTCCGGGTGAGCACCCCACCATGTTCCGGTAATTGTGCGTAGAAAATTGATCCTTTGTTGACATTTTTGCACCAAATACTTTATTTGGGTACCCCAAGTGCCTTTTGAATCAAACCAGACCCCAAGGTATTTCGAAGTTAAAGATTGGTCGATTTCTATTCCCAAAAGATTGAGTTTCAGTTGGGCTGGGTTCCGCTTTCTAGAAAACACAACCAATTGAGTTTTTTGCGGAGCAAACTCGATCCCTAAATGTCTTGCCCAGATTGACAGATTATTTAGAGAATTTTGCAATGGTCTTTGCAACATTTCTGCATGTGGGCCTTTTAGAGAAACCACAGCATCATCTGCAAGTTGTCGTAGCGTGCATTGTCCTTCCAAGCAACTATCAATGTCTTTCACGTAAAAATTATAAAGCAAGGGACTTAAACATGAGCCTTGGGGTAGGCCCATGTAGCTAATTCTGGAAGTTGTCAGTTGTCCGAGATTGAAGCTCATATGTTTTTCTGACAACAAATTATACAAGAAATTATTTAAAATTCCTGGAAGTCCACTATTGTGCAGTTTTTCTGACAATATTCCTATGGAAACTGAATCAAAGGCGCCCTTAATATCCAAGAAACTGAAGCCAGTTGCTCCTTTTCCGCAAAGGCCAGTTGAATATCTGTTGAAAGCAACGCTAGACAATCGTTTGTTCCTTTGCCCTTGCGAAACCCGAACTGTGTATTTGAAAGCAAATCATTCGATTCAACCCAATGGTCGAGTCGTGATAGGATCATTTTTTCTAACAATTTCCTTAAACATGATAACATAGCAATTGGGCGGTATGAATTATGATCAGACGCTGGTTTACCAGGCTTTTGAATAGCTATTACTTTGACCTGTCTCCATTCTGGCGGAACAATGTTATTCTCCATCAATGAGTTGAACAGGTCCAGTAATCGTCTTTTCGCGATATCTGGGAGATTTTTAAGAAGATTGAACTTGATCATATCGCGTCCCGGAGCGGAATTGTTTGATGAAAGAAGAGCCATAGAAAATTCCAGCATAGTGAAGGGTCTGTCCAGAGAACCGTCTCCTGAGGATGTTTCCCAAGAAACCGGTTGTGCTGGGACTGAGTCTGGGCAGACCTTTTTCGCGAAGCTAAATACCCAACGGTTGGAGTATTCGTCACTCTCATTAGAAGAAGAGCGGTTTCGCATGTTGCGAGCCACTCTCCAAAGCGTTGTTATTGAAGTTTCTCTAGAGAGGCCCTCAATGAAGTGTCGCCAATAACTACGCTTCTTCGCTTTCAGCAGGTTCTTCAGCTGTCTTTCAAGCTTAGCATACTCTTGAAAAAGATCTGAAGTACCATGCCTACGAAAAGCTTTGAAAGCATCAGATTTTTTAAGATACAACTGGGTGCAATCATCATCCCAGCCTAGTGTGGCGGGTCTTCTTTTGAAAGTTGCACTTGGAACTCGTCGTTTTTGTGATTCTAATGCACTCTTGTATATCAGTTCTGACAGGAATCGATATTCATCCAAAGGTGGGAGGGGGTTGAATGATTCGATGCCAAAAGATACCGCTTCTGCATATTTTTGCCAATCGATATTCCTTGTGAGGTCAAAAGGAACCTGAATTGGTTGGTCTGACCTTTCACTATTATGCTTTATGGTGGTTATAATGGGCAAGTGATCACTACCATGAGGATCCTCGATTACCTTCCACAAGCAATCGAATGATAGTGAACTTGACCCCAGTGATAGGTCGAGACGACTTTCTTTGCCGTCAGATGCAATACGTGTCACTTCACCTGTATTTAAAATGTTCAAATTGAAATCGTCGCACAAATCATAGAAAATGGCCGCTCTATTATCGTCATATGGTTCGCCCCACCCTGTACCATGTGCGTTCATATCACCCAGAATTAAAACTGGATGTGATAGTGCAGAAACCGCATTCCAAAGATGACGGCGGTTAATAGAGATTCTTGGAGGAATATAAACGGAAGCTACGCAAAGATCTTTACCCTTTACGTTTATTTGGCAAGCGACGATTTCTACGCCAGGATGAGTTGGGATTGGAATTTTATAAAATGAGTAACTTTTTTTGATCCCCAAAAGTACTCCTCCGTAATGGTCATCTCGGTCCTGGCGAATAATGTTGAATTCGTGGAAGTTGAGTTCGTCTTCAGAAGAAAGCCATGTTTCACAAAGTGCAAATATATCACAATCAGAGTTGTGAATCAAAAATTTAAACAGGTCTAATTTAGGTTTTAAACTATGACAGTTCCACTGTAGTACAGTGATCATATCTTGAACCTCGGTTGATGAATTATCCATCAAAAGATATGATCGAAGCAAGGAGGGGCCATGATTGTGTCAAATTCCGAAGATACTCTTCTACTGCTTGGAGAAAAATGTCTAGTATGCCTCTGAAGGAGTCGGAAAGTCCGAGGGCATCGTATAAGCGATCCACAAGGGCCCTAAAAGTGAACAGTCCTCGTTTGGGCTTGATAGGTTTTGCTGAAATTCGAGGAGCTTTTGTGGCTTTTTTCTTGCCACCTTGTCGAGAATTTCTTTTTGAAGTATACTTAAGGTGACTTGGTGCATCACAGAATTTTCATAGGAATCATTGACTTTTTAATTTTCAATGATTGTTTGCCTCGCGTTTTTGAAGTGATAAAAAACGGGAAATTTTGCAGTCTTGCAGTAGAAAAAGTATCATCACACTCACCACGAGTGAGCATATGGGATGATACATTTTCATCCGAATTTGCGCTTTGGTAACTGAGTTTTATCACTTTGAAATTTCGAGCGAGATTTCAATGATGCTGATGACGCACTACGCGTCGTTAACAGTTGGAGGCGGGGGTTCTAGGTCCTTGCTACAGCAAGGAACTGCACCATCAGAGACCTGCTTCTTCGGAGTTTTTAAATTCCCTCCGCCTCCTTTGGTAGTTGTCAAACTTTTGAGGGAAGACTTTAAGAAAACCTTTCGGCGCAAGCCCGGGGAAGATGGTGACTTCCTTTTTCCGGATGCGTGTACCTCCGAAAAGGATCCACCCTCATCAGTTTCGCCATCGTCCTGATCATCGGAAGACAACTCCTGATAGGGATTTTCAACTGGGACAGCTGACTCAGACATTATAGCGGGCGGATTCGATGATTTCACCATTTCCGCGTATGTCTTGTTGGAGCGCTTAATTATGGAGCGACTCTCATTTTGAATACGCTTTTTATAGGCCGGGCATTTTTGCAACTCGTGTAGTTCTTTACCACAGTAGCTACATTTTTCAGCTTCCTGTGTGCAAGACTCGTCGAGATGAGCTTGGTTGCATTTGCCACAACGGGGCTTGTTGTCGCAAAAGCTAGCACTGTGACCAAACTGCTTGCATTTGGTACAATTAAAAACCTTCGGCCTAAAAAGACGTACTGTGTAAAAAGCATTATCAATTACCACAAAATCTGGGAGGACGGAACCTGGGAATGTCACTCGAAAAGACCCTGACGGTGAGTAAACTTTCTTGTCACCTTCCATGGATGCCTTTTGAAGAGGTTTGCAATCAAGAATACTCACATCAGCGATTGACCTATTCTCGAACCGGCCTACACCGGTCTTGATGTCATCGCAGGTCAGCGTTTCGTCGAGGATCTTCCCCTCCACCTCCACTTCTCGTGCATTTATGTATAGAGCGTATTCACATGAGAACAACTCGTGCTGGACAATTTCATTAGCTGCTTTGTAACTAGGTGCGGTTACACGCAGCTTGGACTGTTTCACTTGGTGAATAACAGTCCCGGGATACTTACGCGTCAGCTCTCGAGAGATTGAGAGCACATTCAAAGGTTTGCATTTGCGCCGGAAATAGACAACCCAAGGCCCAGGCGAAGATGGTTGGTAAAATCGCGTTCGAGCAATGAGATCTTTTGGAGGCGTACCGCCTCCATTTGAAATGTCCATGCGGGAGTAATCTCTATCGCAGACAGATCAGTACCAGAGAAAAAAAAAACAACAGTAAAAAAAACAGTGGTAATTCAAGTGCACCAGTACGGTACTTAAATGAAATATTGAGAAGAAAAAGTACTTTTCAAATGCACCCTATAGCACTGCGAGAGAGACGAAAAAAAAAACGACCTTGAAAATCGAACGGTTTGTTCGGAGATGCGAAAACAATTCGAACGGGAATGGGATATAAAATAAAAACGTTTGCTACTTAGCCGTTAACGTTGGTTTGATCGGCCGCCCCGCAGCAGCCGTAGACGGAAAGCAGGCAAAACTGCCACACAACAGCTTGTTGTTTATCGTGGCGATGTGGAATCGATCACGTGATGCTAGTGTGACGATTCTTTCGATGGTGGAATGATGCTAGATAATCTAGCTCACTTCCTTCGACGAGCGCGGTTACCTATAGCACTATGCACAGATTAACTTTATGATATCATTATCAATTAACCGACCGACGAAAACCCACACGGGCGGTGGGAAAAAAGTCAAACTATTTAAACGTACTGCACAAGTGCCGCGTAACGAGACCGGGAGCCTGTCGACCGACTCATGCAAGCGCTCAGCAAGGAATGAAAATATAATTCTCGAAATAATTTACACAGAAAAAATTTTTTTATTTTTTTTGTTACTAAATGTAAAAATTGTGAAATGTTTGAAATGTCATAACTTTTTTGTTTATCAGTTTACCATCACCAAAATTTTATGGTAGATAGCTGATATAATGGGCCATTTCCCCTAAAAAATTGAAGTTGGTAAAAAGATAGGGTTTTGAGATATTTGAGTTTTTGTGACAAATATCATATTTTTTCAAAGTAGAAAAAGAAATTTTTTACAGTGTATATTTTCTAAGGAATCATCATTTAGTTATCTAACTTTGCTGAAAAATTTATAACAATCGAACAATCCGTTTTTGCTGTACAGCTTTTAGAATATTTTAGAACTATTTTCGCATACACCCTTTTGAAAAGTTAGTCGTGAGTGAATATGAAGGTTTAATATCAAAAAATGGCGATTTATATGAAATTGAAAAACTGTGCAAAGTTTCAGATATTTTTGAAATGGTCGCTCAGGATCGACTGACATGACTCCGTGGAATTCCTCTGGAGCAGCACATCAAGCAGCGACGGCGGTGGAAAATCGACGTCGATGGTGTGGCGGCAGTAAAAACAATAATAGAAATGATCTGTCAACTAACTCTCACTGGCTTTGGCAAGCACGGCCTCGAAGTGCTCTCGTCACGTGGTGGCCTTGTAGTACCCAGCTAGTAAATCGAAAACAATCGAATCGATTATCTCGATTCCCGATTCTTCAATCGAATCTATATTATATTCCCTGCACTTTCTCAGACATAATTTAGGGTAAAGTAATTTTTAGTAATCCGACAGTCCCACATTCACAATTCACACAACTGAACTGTTTGTTGTTAAATCGTTTTACAACTATATAGTAAAGCTGTTATTCAGCTTTAGCAAAAATGATTAAAAATAAAAAAATGCATTTTTTTTCAATTTTCACGAGAGTTCATGATTGAAACTTAATGCTGTGAACAAATATTGTGAAATAATAACTAGGGTAAGTGTACCAATTATGGCTACCACTTATTCGCCATAGTAAATTTTCACCCTTTAGCGATGTAAATCAACAAGAAAAAAATTGTGAACAACAGATTTCGTTCACAAAAGATAGTCGCACACATTTAAACTTCACATTTTCCGCAAATCATGGTAGAAATAAATCATTTTCCTTAAGATTTTGGCTTCCTTGCACCCTTTTTCGCCATAGTGTACCAATTATGGCTAATCCCATAAGAAATGCATGCAAATAGTGCGAAAAGGAAGCGAAGTTAAAAATGCAACCATACCTGGTACAGGGTTCCTATCATTGGCACACGCTGTAATCAATACTTAAAGTAGTTTTGGCTCCGATACTATATTTTTCCTGTGAAGTATGGAAACTAAGCTGTCTTTTAACTTATTGATGACATTCGTTGGTCTTCTTGTTATTTTTGTATAAATAGCTTTCCTTAGATAGTGCCATAATTGGTACACGCACCCTACACATATGTTTTCCTAAATCCAGCTTCGAACTCGAGACTCGTCGATTGCCAGCCGCATGCCTTCCTATCTGCGCCATCCTAGAGATGATGAATTGCAGCGCTCAAATAAAAACATGAACTTCCCGTGGTTTAATAATGATTAGACTTCGACTCCTATTCAGCAGTGGTGAATTAGCACAACATTATGGTTAACGATTGAACAACAAATTAGTTCAGCTGTTGTTCAGTGAAAACCACGTGTTTTTCATCATGCTCTCTGAGTTGAAGTATGATGAAATGAAAGCGCTTATTTGACTTGTAAAAAACGCATTATACAGATACATGTGTTAATTATTACATGAACTTAACAAGAAGCAGAAAAAAGTCTCGTTAAACTATGTTGTAAATAAATTACTGCGAGTCGAATAAACATCTTATTGAACGCTTGAAAAATGTTTTTGATTATCATTGTTAATACCAATACGAAAAGTTGAACATTGGTTACTTTTTCAATTGAAATAGCATTTGTACAGTAATGTGTACAGTAATTTAAGTTCACCTATAATTACTATCTTGAAGCAACAATTTAGCATGCATGCTTGTTTGTGGCTGGTGATTGTTAGTTGGGCTGACAGCACTTTAACCCCAACTCGACCGACCTTCATCCGATGAGAAAAAGCCGTGTTCAAATTGTCTGTGTAAAGTCAGCTTTAAAAAACTTTGCGGAAGCACTTGAAAGTACGACGAGACTCTCTTGATCATCCGGTAGGTAGCAAAAAGGGGTAAGACGCAGGGGTGATGATTTTCAGGCAGTCCTGACAACAGACAACAGCATCCTCGTCCTACAGACATGACGAGAAAAGTCGTCCCGGAGGAGGTGAAGTTTAAAAGTTTTTCAATCTAGCTTCCACACTTTGACCGGACCGGACCCGCCGGTTTCTAAACCTGGGTTAGAGGACAGAGGAAGCAGTTCAACTCACTGGACGGCGTTGTTGTCTCTCACTCATAAGTTTGAACACTTAGGTTTTTCCGGTTTGGTCGGTTGTTTTTGGGAATCGGTTGGATTCAGAGAAACTACAGTTGCCGTAGCGGTTTGCATGGTTATTTTAAAAGAAGTGCAATATGGCTCTTAGTTTCCAGAAAATTGTTGGTTTACATGATTTGGATATGTGCTATTTTTTGACTAAATTTTTATGTGAAAAATGTTCAACTACATGAAACGAGCTCACCAATTCATTTTCGGATTCATCCCCTGTACACATTAAATAATACTCTGACGCCTCAGCTAAGGTCAGTTTTCCAGACAGATGGATACAAACAACCGGCCTGATGATATGCTCAACAAGCCTTCAGCAATTCCAACTGAGTCAGGGCCAGAAATTCCTAGCAAATTTAACACTCTTTGTGTATAATGATCATTTTCGTCCCAAAACGTACATTAGCTGTTTTCAACGGAAAGTTAACAAGAAACTCGAAGGAAATATCAGAACTAATAACAAGGAAATTTCAAAAGCAATTCTAAGAGAATTCCAGAAAAAAATCCACTAAAATTTGAGATCAAATTACAAGAAAATATCGAAAAAAATCCAAGGGAATTCCGGAAAAAAAAATTCCATGGGAAATTTAGAAGCGATTCCAAGTGAATTTCATGAATTTCTTCTGAAATTTTCTGGGATTTGCAAACAAAAAATTCAAAGGAATTTCCGAGGCAATTCCAAGGGCATTTCAATATAAATTCCAAGGGAAAAAAATTCTAAAGGAATTGTTGAAGTAATTCCCAGAGAATTTCAGAAGAAAATTCAAGGGAATTTCGGAGAAAATTCCATGGGAATTTTGGGGAAAATCCCATGGGAATTTTGGAGAAAATTCCAAGGGAATTTCAGACAAAATTCCAAAGAAATTTGAGAAGAAATTTCAAGAGAACTTCGGAAGAAATTCCATGAAAATTTCAGAAGAAATTACATGCACATCTCCATCGAAATTCAACGGGAATTTCAGAAGTACCATTTCACGGGAACTTCAAATGATGTTCCGCGGGAATATAAGAAGTAATTCCACGCAAATTTCGGGAGAAATTCCATGGGAATTTCCAAAGAAATTTCATGGGAATTTCTGAAGAAATTCCAAGAGAATATCGAAAGAAATTCCAAAAGAATTTCAGAAGAAATTTCAAGAGAATTTCAGAAGAAATTCCAAGAGAATAATAGGGGAAATTCGAAGAGAATTTCAGGAGAAATTCCAAGGAAATTTCAGAAGAAATTCCAAGGAAATTTTGGAAAAAAAAGTCCAAGGAAATTTTCTAAGAAATCCAAGGAAATTTAGGAAAAAAATCAAGGAAATTTCAAAAGAAATTCAAAGAGAATTTCAGAAGAAATTCAAAGAGAACTTCAGAAGAAATTCCAAGAGAACTTCAGAAGAAATTACATGCGAATATCCAACGAAATTCCACGGGAATTTCAGGAGTTTTATTCCATGGGAATTTCAAATGATACTCCGCGGGAATATAAGAAGCAATTCCACGCAAATTACACAAGAAAATCCATGGGAATTTCCAAAGAAATTTCACGGGAATTTCAGAAGAAATTCCAAGAGAATTTCAAAAGAAATTCTAAGAGAATTTCAGAAGGAATTCAAAGAGAATTTCAGAAGAAATTCAAAGAGAATTTCAGAAAAAAAAATCCAATAGAATTTTAGAACGAATTCCAAGAGAATTTCGGAAGAAATTCCAAGAGAATTTCAGAAGAAATTCCAAGAGAATTTCAGAAAAAATTTCAAGAGAATTTCAGAAGAAATTCCAAGAGAATTTTAGAAGAAATTCCAAAAGAATTTCATAAGAAATTCCAAGGGAATTTCAGAAAAAATTCCAAGAGAATTTCAGAAAAAATTCCAAGAGGATTTCAGAAGAAATTCCAAGAGAATTTCAGAAGAAATTCCAAGAGAATTTCATAAGATATTTCAAGAGAATTTCAGAAGCAATTCCAAGAGAATAATAGGGGAGATTCCAAGAGAATTTCAGGAGAAATTCCAAGGGAATTTCAGAAGAAATTCCAAGGGAATTTTAGATAAAAAAGTCCAAGGGGATTTTCTAAGAAATCCAAGGAAATTTAGAAAAAAAATCAAGGAAATTTCAGAAGAAATTCCAATTGAATTTCAGAAGAAATTCAAAGAGAACTTCAGAAGAAATTCCAAGAAAATTTCAGAAGAAATTACATGCGAATTTTCAACGAAATTCCACGGAAATTTCAGAAGTTTCATTCCATGGGAATTTCAAATGATATTCCGCGGGAATATAAGAAACAATTCCACGCAAATTACAGAATAAATTCCATGGGAATTTCAAAAGAAATTTCACGGGAATTTCAAGAAATTCAAAGAGAATTTCAAAAGAAATTCTAAGAGAATTTCAGAAGAAATTTCAAGAGAATTTCAGGAAAAAATCCAAGAGAGTTTCAGCAGGAATTCTAAGAGAATTTCAGAAGAAGGTCCATGAGAATTTCAGAAGAAATTCCAAGAGAATTTCAGGAGAAATTCCAAAAGAATAATAGTGGAAATTCCAAGAGAATTTCAGGAGAAATTCCAAGGGAATTTCAGAAGAAATTCCAAGGGAATTTTAGAAAAAAAATCCAAAAAAATTTTGGAAGAAATCCAACGAAATTTAGGAAAAAAATCAAGGGAAATTCAGAAGAAACTCCAAGAGAATTTCGGAAGAAATTCCAAGAGAATTTCAGAAGAAATTCAAAGAGAACTTCAGAAGAAATTCAAAGAGAATTTCAGAAGAAATTCCAAGAGAATTTCGGATGAAATTCCAAGAGAATTTCGGAAGAAATTCTAAGAGATTTTCAGAAGAAATTCCAAAAGAATTTCAGTAGAAATTCCAAGAGAATTTCAGAAGAAATTCCAAGAGAATTTCAGAAGAAATTTCAAGAGAATTTCAGAAGTACCATTCCACGGGAATTTCAAATGATTCCACGGGAATTTAAGAAGAAATTCCACGCAAATTTCAGATGAAGTTCCACGAGAATTTCGAAAGAAATTTCACGGACTTCCAGGAGAATATCACAAGGTATTCCAAGAGGATTTAAAAAAAATACCAAGGAAATTTCAAGGGAAATTTCAAGGAAAACTTCAAGGGAAATTTCAAGGGAATTCCAAGAGGAGTTTCAAGGGAAATTTCAGTGGAAACTCCAAAAGAATTTCAAGTGGAATTTCGAGGAAATTTCAAAAGAAACTCCAAGAAAGTTTCAAAGCAAATTCCAAGAGAATTTTAAAACAAACTCCGAGGAAATTTCGAGGAAAATTTCAAGGGAAATTTCAAGGGAAATTTCAAGAGGATTTCAAGTGAAATTTCGAGGGAGTTAAAAAAAAACTTCAATAGGATTTGAAGTGAAATTCCGAAGAAGTATCAAAAGAAATTTCCAGGAAATTTCAAAACAAATTCTAAATTTCCAGAAAAATTTCAAGGAAATTTTAACCTTCCTCTTGCAACACGTTGGTAGCAGCTCGCTGACGTAGTGTACGGTGAGGGTCAAAAATGACCTTAATAAAAAGGAGAGTAAAGGGAAATTTCAAGGGAATCCAAGAGAATTTGAAGCAAAATTCCAAAAGAAATTTAAGGGAATTCTCAAAGGAATTTCAATGGTAATTCAAGGGAAACTTCAAGGAAATGTCAAGGTGAATTTGAAGGGCATTTAACGGAATTTCTTGGAAATCGCAAAGGAGTTTCTTGGGAATGTCAAGGAAATTCCAAGGGCATTCAAACGGAATTTCGTGAGAAATTCAATAGGAATATCAGGAGTATCATGAGAAATTCCAAAGGAATTTCCAGAGAAATTCCAGGAGAATTCCTGGGGAAATTAAAGGGAATGTCAAGGGAAATTCCAACGTAAATTCTAAGAAAATTCAAGAGAAACTCCAAGAGAGTTTCAAGCAAAATTCAAGCGAAAATACTAGGGAATTTCAAAGGAATTTGCTAGGGAATTTCATGGCTAATTCAATAGACGTTTTAAGGGAAATTTCAAGCAAATTTTTAGAGAAAATTCAAAGGGAGTTTTCAGGGAAAATTCGAAGGGATTTTTCAGAGAAAATACGAAGGGAATTCCAAGGCAAATTCCAAGGGAAATGCCAAGGGAGTTCAAGGGAAATCCCACAGGAATTTTAGGGAAATTCAAGAGATATTCCAAGGAAATTTCAAATGAAATTCTGAGGGAATTTCATGAGAAACTCCAAGCAAATTTAAAGAAAAATCACATGGACATTTCAATGGAAATCCCAAGAGAATTTCAAGAGAAACTTCAAGATTTCAAGATAAATTCTAAGAGAATTTCAAGAAACATTCCAGTAGAATTTCGAGGGAAATATCAATGGAATTTCAATGACATTTCAAAGAAAATTTCAATGGAATTTCAAAGGAAATACCGTGGAATTTTCAAAAGAAAATTCATGACAATTTCCAAGAAAATTCCAACGAAATTTCAGGGAAAACTCCAAAGGAATTTGAGGGGAAATTCCAAGGAAAATTTCCAGGGAATTTTAAGGGAAACTCCAGGGGAATTTCAAATAATTTCAAGGGTATTTGAAATGAAATTTCTAGAAAATTTTAAATGAAATTCCAAGGGAATTTGAAGAAAAATTTCAAGGAAATTTCAAAGGAAATTCTTGGGGAATTTCAAGGAAAATTTCTAGGGAATTCAAAGGTAACTCCAAGGGAATGTCAAGAGAAATTGTAAGGGAATCTAACGGGCATTGAACGGAATTTCTTGGAAATTTCAAAGGAGCTTCAAGAGAATGTCAAGGGAATTTCAAGCGCATTCAAACGGAATTTCTTGGGAAATTTCATAGGAATATCAAGGGAAATTCCAAAGGAGTATCAAGGGAAATTCAGAAGGAATTTCCAGAGAAATTCCAAGAGAATTTCTGGGGTAATTAAAGAGAATGTCAAGGGAAATTCCAGAGGATTTTTCTTTTAAATATCAAGGGAATCTCCAAGAGAATTTCAAGCTAACTTCAAGGAAATTACTAGGAATATAAAGGCAAATTTCAAGGGAATTTCCAGAAGAAATTTAAAGGGAATATCAAGAGAAATTCCAAGGGAGTTGAAGGGAAATCCCTTTGGAATTTTAAAGGAATTTTAAGAGATATTCCAAGGAAATTTCAAATGAAATTCTGAGGGAATTTTAAGAGAAATTCCAAGCGCATTTCAAGGAAAATCCCAAAATTTCAAGGGAAACTTCAAGAGAATTTCAAGGGAATATCAAGATAAATACATTGGAATTCAGAAAAAAAATCATTGGAACTTCAAGGGAAATTTCAATGGATCTTCAAAGAAAATTTCGAAGGAAATACTATGGAATGTGTAGAATAAATTTCATGACAATTCCAAAGAAAATTCCAACGAAATTTCAGGGGAAATTCCAAAGGAATTTGAGGGGAAATACCAAGGGTATATCAGGAGAAATTCTAAGGGAAATTTCCAGGGAATTTTCAGGAAAATTCCAAGGGAATTCAAAATAATTTCAAGGGTATTTTAAATGAAATTCCAAGGGAATTTGAAGGAAATTCATAGGGAATTTCAAGGAAAATTTCTAGGGAATTTCAAAGGCAACTCCTAGGCAATGTCAAGGAGAATTGTACGGGAATTTAAAAGGCATTAAACGGAATTGCTTGGAAATTTCAAAGCAGTTTCAAGAGAATGTCAAGAAAATTTCAGGCGCATTCAAACTAAATTTCGTGGAAAATTTAATAGGAATATCAAGGGAAATTCCAAAAAAAGTATCAAGAGAATTTCTGGGGAAATTGAAGGTAACGTCAAAAGAAATTGGAAATTCAAAAGAAACTCCATGAGAATTTTAAGCAAAATTCAAGGAAATTACTAGGGAATTGCAAGGGAAAGTTCAAGGGAAAGTCCAAGGGAAAGTCCAAGGGAAATTTCAAGGGAATTTCCAAAGGAATTTCATGGTTCATTCATTTTAAGGAAAATTTCAAGGAAATTTTCGTAGAAAGTTCTTTGGGAATTTTCAGGAAAAACACGAAGGGAGTTTTCAGAGAAAATTCAAAGGGAATTTCACGGGAAATACCAAGGGAGTTAAAGGGAAATCCCACTGGAATTTTAAGGGAATTTCAAGCGAATTTCAAGGAAAATTTCCTGAAAGTTTCAAGGGAAATCCGAAGATAACTTCAAGAGAAACTTCAAGAGAATTTCAAGTTAAATTCTAAGGGAATTTCAAAAAAAGTTCCAGAGGAATTTCGAGGGAAATTTCAATGGAATTAAAAGGGAAATTTCATTGGAATTTCAATGAAAATATCAATGGAATTTAAAAGAAAATTTCAATGGAATTCCAAGGGAAACACCATGGAATTTTCATAAGAAATTCCAAGACAATTTCAAAGGAAATCCAAAGGAATTTGAGGGGAAACTCCAAGGGTACATCAGGAGAAATCCCAAGGGAATTTCAAAGGAAACTCCCAGGGAATTTTAAGGGAACCTCCGAAGGAATTTTAAGAAACTTCCATGGATACTCCAAATTCTTAGGGTATTTAAAATGAAATTCCCAGAAAATTTCAAATCAAATGAAATTTCAAGGGAGTTTGAAGTAAAATCACTAGAGAATTTCATTGGAATTTGAAGTGAAATTTCAAGGGAATTTCAAGACCAATTCCAAGGAAATTTCAAGGGCATTCAAACAAAATTTCGCGGGAAATTTCATAGGAATATTAAGGAAAATTCCAAAGGAGTTCCAAGGGAAATTCCAAAAGAATTTCCATAGAAATTCCGAGAGAATTTCTGGGGACATTGAAGGGAATATCAAGGGAATTTCAAGAACAATTTCTAGGGAAACTTAGGGGAAATTCCATCGGAATTTCAAGGGAAACTCAATCAGAATTTCCAGGGATTTTCAAGGGAATTTACAAGGGAATTTCAAGGGAATTTCAAGGGAATTTCCAAGAGAAATTTTCAGGAAATTTTAAGGGAAATTACTGCGGAATATCATGAGAAATACCGACGAAACTTCAAAGGTAATGCTAACGGATTTTTGTAGGAAATTTCAAAGAGACACGGCACTATCTTCAACCGGAGGCTGTACAGACTGAAACTTAACGCAGGACCAGTGAAGAGAATTTTCAGACAAAAGAGGCACAAAACAAGCAACAAAGAAGGTGCGACGATTACTCATTATCCCTACTGGTAACAGATAATGACATGATCTCGAAATTTTTTGTTGCAGACAAAACGGAAGCTGAATTTGTTGCGTACTTTTCAACTCGTGAATAATCAATTATTGCTAACCCAAAGTCGAAACTGTTTGATGATAGAGCTTCACCAGAGTTGCAGTGTTTACCGACTCGAAGTTACCGTTCGAAAATCGCAATGCAAGGCCTTAAAATCTCTAAACTCGTGGTGTACGATGTTAATCCCATTATTTTCAAGTTGGGACAAACTTATGTCGCATGGGTTTGTTTGTCGCAACAAATACAGGTTGCGACATTGTCATTATTGTTGCGCGATGGTTGAATTTTGATTCACTGCGCAAGACAAGGGACATACGAAGTGGATACGGAGAAGAAACTATTCTCACGAAAAGTATCATCGTCCGGAGTGGGAGTCGAACCCTCGCCTGATAGCATGGTGCGATAACAGGCTTGGCGACCCTAATCGCACAGCTACAAGGCTCACGGGATTTCACGGATTTCAAGGATTTTTTAAGGAAATTTCTTCTCTTTGGACTTCATTTCACGTGCCCAATGAGGCTCTCGGCTTCGTCGTCGATGGCTGCCTTATCTATACTCCAGCTGTCCTCAAGAGGGGCCTCATGGAGCTAGTCCACGTCCGGCAACACTACTGCTTCGGGATTCTGTATGAAGTGCTTATGCTGAGGCGACATCCGGTTGATTTGGTCGTCAAAGGTCGTACCGGCCCATATAGCCACAGCTGTAAAGGCGTGGATAGGGTATCCAGCATGGCTACCGGTTGGTCTAGGAACTTTTCGTAGAGGAAATTTCCTTGACTTCCTTGGGCATCTTCGTGCCTGCTACACGATTTACCCTGCAAAATGGTCATTGGCAGAGGAAGCTCTCAGTTAATAACTGTGGAAGTTCTCAAAGCTGAGAAGTAGGTTTTGTCCCTGTGGTGACGTTACGCGAAGAAGAATAAGGACAAGAAGGTCGTACTGAAGCGGCCGTCGGTACCGTACTACCCCATACAAAGCAGCTTTCCTATCGATGGAAAATAATAGAAACAGCACACCTTCGGTAAAGTGAACCCACGCAAGAAAAATACACAGATAAAGTACTCCTCCAAGTACCTAACCTACGTACATCGGAGGTACCCTAATTGACTGAGCCTCATCAGCTTTGCTACAGTATACAGTAGTGGCATTTTCTCTCAAGGACCTGCCCCTGCCAGGTAGGTAGAAGATCCAATGTCTAGCTGCTGGCTGCCAGATGGATGAAGTGTAACTGTTGGTAAATTTCGGTAATCGGACACCGTTGAGTTGTCTCACGAGGACCATGACGAGGGCGACGGGGTTGGCTGGCAATGCTGGCCCGAGTAACGAGAATGGCAAAAAAATCAACGAGAAAAGAACATCATGACCACCGAACCTACACCGACTTCAAGATTCCGTCCGGACAAGGTGAACCCCCCCCCTCTCGCGGGGGGACGGACTGGGGCACTCATGAGGGAAGAGGGAGAAACAAATGAAGGAATTCCAAAAATCTTCCTTTCGTTCTTTCGTGATATAGAGTTTCAAGGAGAACCGTTTTGCCGAGCTGCTGCTGCTGCTAGAGAGGTACGTCGTCGTCGTTTGATCTAAGCCGCTGCGCTCGATGTACTAAATGGAGCGCACCGTCGTCGTCGACGTGGCCTAGAACAGACCGGCGAAGGAGCGCGGAATTTCAGGTGTGGAACGGGGAGGTTCAACGGCATCTTCCGGCAGCACGAAACAAAACAGCCAACGGAGCCCAGAGGGGGGGAAATGCCCAAGACTTCCACCGCCACCACCACCATCAACCCTCACCCGAGAAAAAGGAGGGCAAAATTAAATAAATGATATAAGATTGCGTATATTTTAATTCGGCTCTTTTATCCGACATTTCTTTGTTAAAATTCCGGGGATGCTTCCCCCTTCCGCGGGGATTGGATTCGTCTTCGAAGCGGGACCGACTCTACGGGTGAATTTGGCTGGCTGGAGCAGCAGAACCCTAGCAGCGCGCATTTTTTCCATCCTCCACCTGAAACGACGACGTCCTCGCCCTTTGGAAGATGGCTAGGGCCGAGGAATTTGCGCGCTAAGCTACCTAACTAACTATACTCGTCCGCCGCGAGAGATACACAGCAAACGATATCAGCTCTGGTAAGCAACTTGGCCGCCGCGCCGTTCCACGCCATGGGGAAATAATGAAGAGCTTGTGTTGTGTCCTTGTTGGTGTTGGTTCCTCGAGTCCCCTTGCTTGGCGTGGCGACCGGAGTTGGGACCCAAATTAATTGATGCTTCCAGATGAAAATTAATTGATGTGAGTAACGAAAATTTCGACTTGTCTTAAGAAGGACACAGTTGAAAAACTTGGTTATGAGCCGAAACATCGAAATATATTCTGGACAAAAAATATTCTTTTTGGGACAATCGTAGAGACGTGTACAAATACTTGGTCTATATACTAACAATATGGTGGTCAAACTAACATTCCTTTCCTTTACCGATGACTGGTAGGACGTGGTCGGTGCCTTTATTGACCCCTTTAACCCTTCCGTTATCAACCCCCCGGCCTCCTAACGAGAGTGCGAAAAAACACTCTTTTCACTATAACTTTTTTTGTTTTTCAATATTTTCCAGCCAAATTTTGACAAAGGAAGCGGATATCCTTCTAGATTAGGGATTTTCCAGGGATTTTTGGAATGGCTACCTGGTTCCGGACACATTTCGGAAGCAAAATGGGTCATTGGAATTGGCCGTATTGGATAAAGTGAATTTTCGATTTGAGAACAGTTTAGTTTTTATACCTAAATCAACTAGTATGATAGAAACATATGTCTGGAAATCCATACCGGTCACTAAGTGCATTGGAACCAGTTTTACGGATGTTCCGGGGAACCGGTTCCGGGGTCAATTTTTGAATATGATTCAATACCATCATGCGACACCTCAAACTTCATGATTTTTCAAGATACATAATTCTGAACTGTTTTTGTGTTATCCTAAATACTTTTGGCCATTTTGGAACCGAAAGGCAGATATCACGGGAATCGGTTCCGGTGGTCCCGGAGTCAAATTTTCTAAGACGAATTAACACCATCATGCGACATATCAAACTTCATGATTTTGAAAGTTATAGAATATTATTACGATGATTGGATTGGAATCGGTTTACCGATTTTCCGTAATCCAGTTCCGGGGCAAAGTTTTGGAAATGGTGCAATATTTATATATAGATATATATATATATATATATATATATATATATATATATATATATATATATATATATATATATATATATATATATATATATATATATATATATATATATATATATATATATATATATATATATATATATATATATATATGCTTAGCTTAGCTTAGCTGACTGCACATATCTATGGTTGCTACTCCGTGATTGACCCGAACCAATGACAGTTGCACAATGAATCAACTGAATAATTGACTGGGAGTGGTCAAAATTCTCACTGTGCACGCTTCAGAGACTCTATTTAACGGTACAATAACGGCGCCGGCCACGTCCTTGCAGTCAGGTTGGAAGAGGGAAGGAATATTAGTATCAACCTTTGTTATGTGAAAGTTGGCGTTTACCGCACGTCTCCACTAAAGGTTGAAGGAAGGGTTGGTTGTTAGTAGGGAAGGTATCGTTGGGTCTGGATTCACTTTGATAAGTAATATGACCTTTTGTATTTGAATCATGCCATGCAGATTGTCGCGCTATTGTTCGCTTTACTCGGAATGCAAACAATCGACTACCCACGTCAGGTGGTCTCGTAATGAATTTATACTACAAATGACGGGACAAAATATGCAATCTGACGCGCTATTGTTTGCTTCACGCCATAAGCAAACAATCAATCACCCACGTTGGGTGATTGTTCAATATATACTATAAACCACGCGACAAAACATACAAGCTGATTCGCTATTGTTCGCTTCACGCGGGAAGCAAACAATCGACCACCCGTACGGGTGGTCACTCAATGTTTACTACATGAGACGTAACAAAACCTCTCCGGTACATGCGAATGGCATTACAAGAAAAAACATAGGAGATATTGAGGATGTTAAAGGAAACTTAGGAATCATGAGGATCTACATGGGAAATGACGCCTTTGTGAAGTCTATGCATTAAGTTGGACATTTTAGGAGAAGTTGGGGATTTTTAGGGAATATTGGGGATTTTTAGGAGATATTGAGGATGTTAAAGGAAACTTAGGAATCATGAGGGTCGTCATGTGAAATGACGCCTTTGTGAAGTCTATGCATTAAGTTGGACATTTTAGGAGAAGTTGGGGATTTTTTGGGAAACATTGGGGATTTGTAGGGAACAATGGGGATTTTTAGGAATATTGGGTATTTTTAGGAGATATTGAGGATGTTAAAGGAAGCTTAGAAATCATGAGGGTCTTCATGAGAAATGACGCCTTTGTGAAGTCTAAGGATTAAGTTGGACATTTTAGGAGAAGTTGGGGATTTTTTAGGAAACATTGGGGATTTTTGGGGAACAATGGGGATTTTTAGGAGATATTGAGGATGTTAAAGGAAACTTAGGAATCATGAGGGTCTTCATGGGAAGTGATGCTTTTGTGAAGTCTATTCATTAAGTTGGACATTTTAGGAGAAGTTGGGGATTTTTAGGGAATATTGGGGATTTTAGGAGATATTGAGGATGTTAAAGGAAACTTAGGAATCATGAGGGTCTTCATGAGAAATGACGCCTTTGTGAAGTCTAAGGATTAAGTTGGACATTTTAGGAGAAGTTGGGGATTTTTTAGGAAACATTGGGGATTTTTGAGGAACAATGGGGATTTTTAGGAGATATTGAGGATGTTAAAGGAAACTTAGGAATCATAAGGGTCTTCATGAGAAATGACGCCTTTGTGAAGTCTAAGGATTAAGTTGGACATTTTAGGAGAAGTTGGGGATTTTTTGGGAAACATTGGGGATTTTTAGGGAACAATGGGGATTTTTAGGAGATATTGAGGATGTTAAAGGAAACTTAGGAATCATGAGGGTCTTCATGAGAAATGACGCCTTTGTGAAGTCTAAGGATTAAGTTGGACATTTTAGGAGAAGTTGGGGATTTTTTAGGAAACATTGGGGATTTTTGGGGAACAATGAGGATTTTTAGGAGATATTGAGGATGTTAAAGGAAACTTAGGAATCATGAGGGTCTTCATGGGAAGTGATGCTTTTGTGAAGTCTATGCATTAAGTTGGACATTTTAGGAGAAGTTGGGGATTTTTAGGGAATATTGGGGATTTTAGGAGATATTGAGGATGTTAAAGGAAACTTAGGAATCATGAGGGTCTTCATGAGAAATGACGCCTTTGTGAAGTCTAAGGATTAAGTTGGACATTTTAGGAGAAGTTGGTGATTTTTTAGGAAACATTGGGGATTTTTGGGGAACAATGGGGATTTTTAGGAAACGTTGGGGATTTTTGGGGAACAATGGGGATTTTTAGGAGATCTTGAGGATGTTAAAGGAAACTTAGGAATCATGAGGGTCTTCATGAGAAATGACGCCTTTGTGAAGTCTATGCATTATGTTTGACATTTTAGGAGAAGTTGGGGATTTTTTTGGAAACATTGAAATCTAAGCATTAAGTTGGACATTTTAGGAGAAGTTGGGGATTTTTAGGGAATATTGAGGATTTTAGGAGATATTGAGGATGTTAAAGGAAACTTAGGAGTCATGAGGGTCTTCATGGGATATGACGCTTTTGTGAAGTCTATGCATTAAGTTGGACATTTTAGGAGAAGTTGGGGTTTTTTAGGGAATATTGGGGATTTTTAGGAGATAGTGAGGATGTTAAAGGAAACTTAGGAATTATGAGGGTCTTCATGAGAAATGACGCCTTTGTGAAGTCTAAGGATTAAGTTGGACATTTTAGGAGAAGTTGGTGATTTTTTAGGAAACATTGGGGATTTTTGGGGAACAATGGGGATTTTTAGGAAATATTGAGGATGTTAAAGGAAACTTAGGAATCATGAGGGTCGTCATGAGAAATGACGCCTTTGTGAAGTCTGAGCATTAAGTTGGACATTTTAGGAGAAGTTGGGGATTTTTTAGGAAACATTGAGGATTTTTAGGGAACATTGGGGATTTTTAGGAGATATTGAGGATGTTAAAGGAAACTTGGGAATCATGAGGGTCTTCATGGGAAATTACGCGTTTGTGAAGTCTATGCATTAAGTTGGACATTTTAGGAGAAGTTGGGGATTTTTAGGGAATATTAGGGATTTTTAGGAGATATTGAGGATGTTAAAGGAAACATGGGAATCCTGAGGGTCTTCATGGAAAATAACGCCTTTGTGAAATCTAAGCATTAAATTGGACATTTTAGGAGAAGTTGGGGATTTTCAGGGAACATTGGAGATTTTTAGGAGATATTGAGGATGTTAAAGGAATCTTAGGAATCATGAGAGTCTTCATGGGAAATGACGCCTTTGTGAAGCCTAAGCATTGAATTTTCAAGGAACGTTGCGCATTTTTAGAGAACGATGAGGATTTTTAGGAGATATTGAGGATGTTAAAGAAAACCTGGGAATCATGAGGGTCGTCATGGAAAATGATGTCTTTGTGAAATCTAAGCATTACGTTGGACATTTTAGGAGAAGTTTTTAGGGAACTTTGGGAAATTTTAGAGAACGTTGATGATAATAAGGAGATATTGAGGATGTTAAAGGGAACTTAGGAATCATGAGGGTCTTCATGGGAAATGATGCATCTGGGAAATCTAAGCTTTGAGTTGGAAATTTTAGGAGAAGTTGGGGATTTTTAGCGAACGTTGGGGATTTTGAGAGAATGTTGGGGATTATTTGTAAAGGTTTGGGATTTAAGGGAACGTTGCGGATTCAAGGAGATATTGGGAGGTCAAAGGCAAGTTAAAAATCATGAGGGTCTTCATTGGAAATTATGCCTTTGTGAAGTCTTAGCATTAAGTTGGACATTTTAGGGGAAGTTGGGGATTTTAAGAGAACGTTGGGGATTTTTTGGAAAAGTTTGGGGTTTTAGGGAACGTTGGGGATTTAAGGAAATATTGGGAGGTCAAAGGCAAGCTAGGAATCATGAGGGTCTTCATGGGAAATGATGTCTTTGTGAAATCTACGCATTAAGTTGAACATTTAAGGAGAAGTTAAGGATTTTTAGAGAACGTTCTCTGAAATTTTCCAACGTTCCCTTAAAATCCCCAACTTCTTCTATAATGTCCAACTTAATGTTTTGATTTCCCAAGAGCATCATTTCCCATGACGACCTTCATGATTTCTAAGTTTTCTTTAACCTCCCTAATGTCTCCCTAAAATCCTCAACGTTCTCTAAAAACTCCCATCGTTTTCTAAAAATCTCCGACTTCTCCAAAAATGTCCAACTTAATACTTAGACTTCACAAAGGCGTAATTTCCCATGAAGACCCTCATGATTCCTAAGTTTCCTTTAACATCCTCAATATCTCCTAAAAATCCCCATTGTTTCCTAAAAAATCCCCAACTTCTGCTAAAATGTCCAACTTAATGCTTAGACTTCACAAAGGCGTCATTTATCATGACGACCCTCATGATTCCTAAGTTTTCTTTAACATCCTCAATATCTCCTAAAAATCCCCAATGTTTCCTAAAAAATCCCCAACTTCTCCTAAAATGTCCAACTTAATCCTTAGACTTCACAAAGGCGTCATTTCTCATGACGACCCTCATGATTCCTAAGTTTCCTTTAACATCCTCAATATCTCCTAAAAATCCCCAATATTACCTAAAAATCACCAACTTCTTCTAAAATGTCCAACTTAATGCATAGACTTCACAAAAGCATCACTTCCCATGAAAACCCTCATGATTCCTAAGTTTCCATTAACATCCTCAATATCTCCTAAAAATCCCCATTGTTCCCTAAAAATCCCCAATGTTTCCTAAAAAATCCCCAACTTCTCCTAAAATGTCAAACTTAATGCTTAGACTTCACAAAGGCGTCATTTCCCATGAAGACCCTCATGATTCCTAAGTATCCTTTAACATCCTCAATATTTCCTAAAAATCCCCATTGTTCCCTAAAAATCCCCAATGTTTCCTAAAAAATCCCCAACTTCTCCTAAAATGTCCAACTTAATCCTTAGACTTCACAAAGGCGTCATTTCTCATGACGACCCTCATGATTCCTAAGTTTCCTTTAACATCCTCAATATCTCCTAAAAATCCCCAATATTCCGTAAAAATCCCCGACTTCTCCTAAAATTTCCAACTTAATGCATAGACTTCACAAAAGCATCATTTCCCTTAAGACCCTCATGATTCCTAAGTTTCCTTTAACATCCTGAATATCTCCTAAAAATCCCCAATATTCCCTAAAAATCCCCGAATTCTCCTAAAATGTCCAACTTAATCCTTAGACTTCACAAAGGCATCATTTCTCATGACGGCCCTCATGATTCCTAAGTTTCCTTTAACATCCTCAATATCCCCTAAAAATCTCCATTATTCCCTTAAAATCCCCAATGTTTCCTAAAAAATCCCCAGTTTCTCCTAAAATGTCCAACTTAATGCATAGACTTCACAAAAGCATCACTTCCCATGAAAACCCTTATGATTCCTAAGTTTCCTTTAACATCCTCAATATCTAATTAATAATATCTCCTTAAAATCCCCAATATTCCCTAAAAATCCCCGACTTCTCCTAAAATGTCCAACTTAATCCTTAGACTTCACAAAGGCGTCATTTCCCATGACGACCCTCATGATTCCTAAGTTTCCTTTAACATCCTCAATATCTCCTAAAATCCCCAATATTCCCTAAAAATCCCCGACTTCTCCTAAAATGTCCAACTTAATGCATAGATTTCACAAAAGCATCACTTCCCATGAAGACCCTCATGATTCCTAAGTTTCCTTTAACATCCTCAATATCTCCTAAAAATCCCTAATGTTCCCTAAAAATCCCCAATGTTTCCTGAAAAATCCCTAACTTCTCCTAAAATGTCCAACTTAATCCTTAGACTTCACAAAGGCGTCATTTCTCATGACGACCCTCATGATTCCTAAGTTTCCTTTAACATCCTCAATATCTCCTAAAAATCCCCAATATTCCCCAAAAATCCCCGACTTCTCCTAAAATGTCCAACTTAATGCATAGACTTCACAAAGGCGTCATTTCCCATGACGACCCTCATGATTCCTAAATTTCCTTTAACATCCTCAATATCTCCTAAAAATCCCCAATATTCCCTAAAAATCCCCGACTTCTCCTAAAATGTCCAACTTAATCCTTAGACTTCACAAAGGCGTCATTTCTCATGACGACACTCATGATTCCTTAGTTTCCTTCAACATCCTCAATATCTCCTAAAAATCCCCATTGTTCCCTAAAAATCCCCAATGTTTCCTAAAAAATTCCCAACTTCTCCTAAAATGTCCAACTTAATCCTTAGACTTCACAAAGGCGTCATTTCCCATGACGACCCTCATGATTCCTAAGTTTCCTTTAACATCCTCAATATCTCCTAAAAATCCCCAATATTCCCTAAAAATCCCCGACTTCTCCTAAAATGTCCAACTTAATCCTTAGACTTCACAAAGGCGTCATTTCTCATGACGACACTCATGATTCCTTAGTTTCCTTCAACATCCTCAATATCTCCTAAAAATCCCCATTGTTCCCTAAAAATCCCCAATGTTTCCTAAAAAATTCCCAACTTCTCCTAAAATGTCCAACTTTATCCTTAGACTTCACAAAGGCGTCATTTCCCATGACGACCCTCATGATTCCTAAGTTTCCTTTAACATCCTCAATATCTCCTAAAAATCCCCAATATTCCCTAAAAATCCCCGACTTCTCCTAAAATGTCCAACTTAATCCTTAGACTTCACAAAGGCGTCATTTCCCATGACGACCCTCATGATTCCTAAGTTTCCTTTAACATCCTCAATATTTCCTAAAAATCCCCAACGTTCTCTAAAAACCAACAACTTCTTCTAAAATGATTAATTTATTTCCCTGATTTCTTATGAGCATTATTAACCTTGAAATCCCGCAAATTTTTGCTGCATGTTCATCAGCTTGAGAAACAGGCTCTGTTCCATTGGGGATGTTAAACCAGTAATAAGAAGAAGAATAACGCTACACATAATACATTTAGTACATTTGAAAATGCATTTAATAAGTGCATTCTCTAGTGCATGCTCTAAATTCCCGCACGCATAGACCTCCCCATCTGAACAGCACCGCAGCAGAGCTACGAGTGCGAAGGATTTAAAGGGATGCTCTTGTAAATACACTTTTGTCAGCGCTTTCGCTCCGTCCAAAACAAGTGTATAGTGCGCGTCAAACTGAATATGGCACAGAAGTCACACGCCGCCTCGAAATCTTCCACAGGCGGGGATACAACGCGACAAAGAGCGAACTCGTTCTCTGTTCGCGATGGCAGCACCAGCAGCTGCCGTCGTCCTCATACCGTAGAGCAACATCACACGAACGCACGAACGGATGGGGTGATGACCATTATTTTGGCATGGTGTTGATGCAATTTGGAGCGATATTTTCAAAATCATTTTCTAGCTAATCTACAAAAGATAGAGTTTTGCTGTCAAAGAAACATTTTTAGAGAACAAGTTCGTGCGTGTTTTGTAGAAGAACTTTTTTAACAGAAGTTTTGTTTTCATATTAAAATCATCAAAAATGTCTGAAAAAGAGCTGTTTTTTTCGACATGTTTTGCAATGTTTTGAAAATTTAAGCCTTTTAGACTAATTTTACAAAGTTCACGTCCAAGAGGCTAAGATAGTAGAAGTCATTAGCTTTCAATTCGAGCGTTGACATTGATGGTACGACTGATAGTTTAGTAGATAGAGGGTTTCAAAGATGAGCTAAATTAAAAAACTTAAAATGTGATTAACTCACTTAGCAGTGATTTCCGACCCCATGTTCCTTGGGCACTTTTTCATAACTCATGGAGACCTATTCACCCTAAAAATATCTGCACTCCGGAAACAAACACCCTGTATATATTTACTCTCATTTGGAATTTCAAACATCGCGGTTTTCAAAATACACCATTATGTGCTAGTTTTGCGTTGTATGGAATACTTCTGGCCATTTTGGACGACAAACTGATTACCGGGAAATGATTCTAGCGGCTCCGGGTTCCATTTTTCGAATGTGAACAAAACAGTATCATGCGACACCTCGAATTTTGTGGTTTTTCAAGATACATCGTTCTGAGCTGTTTTTATGTTATCTAAAATACTTCCTCCTGGTATTTCTTCAAGGCCTTCTCTCCATGGGTTTTTCAAGGAATGCCTCTATCGATTCTTCCAGTGAATTCTCTAGGTATTCCTTATTCTTCTAGATTATTCTAGAAATTCCTACTTTGATACCTCCCGCAATTCTTCTAGGGATTTCTCTCGAGGTCTATATTGGTTTTTTTTTTTCAGGAATTCCTTCAGAGATTTTAGCCTTGGATTTCTCGAGATATTTGCATCAATATTTTTATTGTCAATAATTATCGACAATATTTTCACCGAGTTCGACCCGAGTCACCCACACTGAGTCGGTCCACAAAAAAGTCGAAAATTTTAGCGGACCCCACACGAGCATCAATACTTCATCAATATCGGTACTTTTTGACAAAATTTTCATCAAACCTTTAGTTTAATCGAAATATTTTCCAAAAATACATTGGAAAAACCATGTGTTTGACGAAAATTCCAACAAAAAGTACTGATATTGATGAAGTATTGATGCTCGTGTGGGATCCACTTATGATGCCGATTGAAACAAATGAGAGCGAAATGCATAAAATATGCTTCGGTTCGGCTGGTCTTGGCTAGCGTGGTCGAACTGAGAGGGGAAAAGAGTGAAATATTGAATAAACGTGAAATAAAACTTTTCTGATTTCCCTCAATATTTTCATCAATACATTGATGTCACCTCACACGCCATCAATGTATTGATGTGTTTCTTCAAACCATCAATATATTGATGTCGTCTGGTGGCCCCTTAATGTTTGCATCAATATACTTATGTCGCCTTCATATGGCATCAATATATCGATATGTTCCGTCAAACTATATTGATCAAATATTGTCAAAGTATATTGATATTGAAGTCGTCTAGGCGCACACTATGATTCAGATGCTCCAGCTCAGTAATTTTTACACTGAGTTCAGTATTTTTTCGATCTTTTTACAGAGTTTTTAAAAGCAGATTTATTTCGGTACACTCGGTAATCGTATTCACCGTTCACCAGTAACGATATTCACCGTGAATCAGTAAATTTTGACAGTTTATTAGCTGAGCTCGGTAACTCATTTACAGAGTATCCGCAAAAGAAACAACCGAGCGTACCGAGTTAAATCTGCTGTTGAGAACTCAGTAAAAAGATGGGAAAAATACCGAGTCGATCTTAGTGTGCGGTTGGTTTGAAGAAACACATCAATATATTGATGCCGGGGCGACATCAATATATTGATGCAAATATTGAGGAAAATTGCATGCCACGATTAAGATAAAATTTTGACGTTTCGTGGCCTTGATGATTACGATTCGGACTTCAGCTTTCGGACTTAGAACAATTTTGCTCCAGATTCCTCCAGGAATTCCTTCTAGGATTAACGTAGCAATTTTTCGTGAGATTCCTCCGGAAATTTCTTCCATTGTTCCTCCACAAATTTATTCTAGGATTCCTCTAGAATTTCCTTCTGTAATTCCTCAGATAGCTGCATCTGAGATTGTTTTTGGGGTTTCTTCAGAAGTTCCCTCCAGGAATTCTTTCCAAGATTCCTTCAGAGATTCCTTTTGGGACTTCAAGGGAATTCTTCCGCAATTGCTCCAGGCGTTCTCTATAGAAATTCTCTCCGGATTTTTCATGTGAGATTCCTCCAGGAGATCTTTCTGGGATTTCTTCAGGAATTCTTTCTGAGATCCTTCCAGGAATCCTACAAGAGCTTCTTTCAGTAATCCTCCAAGTGGTTCTACCCCATTTGGCATAATGCCGTTTGGTATAACGCCGTTTGGCATAAAAGCCATTTGGCATAACGGTCATTTGGCATAACAAGGATTATGCACATTCTTACCAAGACGGCTGTTCTTCGTATTATGCCAAATGGCATTATTCCAAACTGCGTTATGTCAAATAAATATCTACTTCTGGCATTGTTTCAAAAATTCCAAGATTTTTTTCTGGAATTTCTTCTGAAACTCCTTCGTGGATTCCTTTAGGAACTCCTGCGGGATTCTTCCGGAAAGTTCTTCTGGAATTCTTTCCAGGATTCATCTAGGAACTCTTTTTTGATTTCCTTCAAGAGTTCCGTTTGGAATTCCTGATGATCTTTCTGGAATTCCTCCAGAAGTGTGTTATGGATTTTTTTTCAGCTGTTTCTAATTAACATCCTCCAAGAGTGAATTTGGAAGTATTTTGAAAATTTCTTTAGAGCCTAGAAAGCCTGTCTAGTATCGATCTAACTACAATTACCTAGCCGTTCAACATCAGAACGGTATGCAAGATTATCACTGTTGTAATTGTGTTATTCAACAATGGCCCTCTTCTAATTTCAATTTCTGTTCAATTTCTCTTATCGCATCGCTTGCGTATTCTTTCGACCGTATACTTTAATTACTTTCCTTACTCCCTCTTACTTCGAGTAATATTCATATCACCGAAAAAACCAATTAAAGTTAATTATGATAACTTCTCATTGATTTCTTTCTGTATTTCCTTCACCAAATTTATTGTGAAATCCTATGACAATTCCTTTGGCAATTGTTTCGACAATTTCTTTGGAAATTACACAGCAAATTTCTTTGGAATTGATCGGGCTATTCCTTGAAGCTTTCTTCGTGCAATTTTTTGACTACTTATTTGGTATTCGTTTTTGGAAATTTCTTTAGCAACTCTTTTGGATGCTTGTTCGGAAATCACCTTGGGGCATCCTTTGACATTTTCTTTGAGGTTCCCTTAGATACCTTTTCTAGCAATTCCTTTGGAAAGTCCTCCGGTTATTCCTTTTTCGGTGTCTTCGCATATTTCTATACAAACGTTTTCGGGCCATTTTTCAGGACTTCTTTGGCCATGGAAAACCTAAAGAGGAATCTTATAGATTTTTTTTTGGATCAAATCCAATAAAAATTGATGATAGGATTTCCAGAGGATTTTCCGAAGAAGTTCCGCCAATGGTAATTCGAACGATTTCCACAGGTTAACTCACAGGAATTTCACCAAATCAATTTCCACAGAAAATGCCGAATATATTACCCAATCGATTCCTGTAGGGGTTAGCAAAGAATACCAGAGGATTTTTCAAACGAAATGTACAAAAATAAACAGAGAGAAGCTGCAGACGGAATATTCAAAGAAATTTCCGTAAATAAAAATTCGGAATAAGTTCACAAAGCCATTGCTAAAGCATTGAATTCTCGGTATTAATAATGTTTCCAATTAAGGAAATACCTAACAATTTTTCCAAAAAAAAATGATACAGAAATTTCCAATAAATATTACAGAAAGAACTAAAAAAAATGCATAAGGAATTCCCAAAGGAATTACCGAAGGAATTTTCGTAAATTTTTCTTAATACCCGAAGATGGTTAAGGGATTCCTCCGAGATTTCTGCTGGAGTTTTGGAAATGCTCCAAACATCGGTTCCAAGATTCCTTCCGGAATTCCTTCCGAAATTCTCCAGGTTCTTTTGAATGTCTTCTCTTCACTCTTCAGTGTTTTTTTCTGGAATTTCCTGAAGGAATTCCTGAAAAAAAAAATGGAATCCCGGAAGGAAGTATTGGAGAAACCCCCGATAAAACTTATGGTGGAATTCCTTACAAGCCGGACGAAGAAGTTGGAGGAATTCCATAATAAGCTCCTGGAGGATTTCCATCCTAGGAACATCAGGGGAAATACCTTGATGAACTTCCGGAAGAATTCCAGAGGAATCTGCAGGAAATCCAGAAATAACACCTAGGCAAATCCAGAAAAGAATTCATAGGGGAATCCTGGGTGGTGCTCCTAAAAAATGAAAAGCAATTCCTGAAAAAATGCCGGAGAGAGTTTTCCGGAGGAAACCCAGAAGGAATTACCGAAAAAATCGCGAAAGAAGTTCTTGAAGGATTTCAGGATTCAGGAGTTTACAGGACCGGTTATGTTGTTAACTCCGAAGGTGAACGACAGCCGTGCTAGTAAGCCGGTCTTCGGGCGGACATCCCGGAAGCTGGGAAGTGTTGTCCTGAAAAGATCGGCCCATCCCGGGTTGATGGTAGCAGGGGGTCTGTAGACCTTATGTAGGTCCTCAGTCACCACATATTAGGGTGGGTCAGGTGGAGAATGCCCTCTGGACACAAGTAGGCAGGCAGAAAAAGAAGAAGACGAAAATAGATGACCAGCAGCTTAAGGGCGCTAATCCTAGGAGAGGAAGGATGGCATGTTTCAAGCGCAAATAGAAGGACGCTCTCGTCAGCAAGCCGAACGAGTCTAAGCATTCAGAGGTCTTGAAGGCGATGAGGAGCATTGCCAAGCTCACGTATCTTGGGGCGGACGTACGCAGTATTTGACTTGCGGACCCCGGACGGCTTCCGTGGTTAGACAAGGTCAAACACATAGGTGGAGATTACGGACGCGGAAGAGTTCGTCACGGCACTGCGGCAGCAGTGTGAGGTGAGGTGACCACTGCAACCGTTCGACTACGGAAAGGCTCTGCAGGGACACAGGTGGCCTTGGTTTAGCTACCTGTTGCGGACGCCAACAGGTTTGTCAAAGTAGGAATGCTCAAGGTGAGCTGGTCCGTTTATCCGCTCGTCATACACGAGTTACTGGAGGCTTGCTTCAGTTGTCTTGAATCGGTACATAGTCATGGGACTTTAAAGGCCCTGACAGGAGCAAGCTTTGTTGGCGATGTGGAGATGAAGGCCATAGGGTACAAAGCTTTACGAACCCTCCCAAGTGCTTGATATGTTTCGGGACATCCGTGAACAGCAAATACTTGGCTGGAGGCCAGAAGTGCCCAGCCTTCAAGAGAACTTCAACAAACAAGTCACTGTTCAGGCAACGTAGCTAACCCTGAACTACTGTGACGCAGCTGTGTAAGCCAGTTGGTGAGTAGGGGATTGGGCCGTGGAATGAGGAAGCTGTTGTACGTCGCAGCGGGCTCAGATCCTGCTTAAAGCACTGGTAATGCTACATGTTGAACTGGCTAATGTCGGTACCAAAAGTACCTCCAGTCGGAACGGAGCAGAGTGGATTGTCGACGTTACTTTTTGTAGCCTAGCAAGTTGTTGGAACTGGAGGGTAGACGATGGCTACACTCACAGCGACCACCTGGTGGTTCGTTGCTTGCGAAAAGGTCAAACCACGGATCTTCTTGGACAAAATTCGATCATTACTCGGCTTCTTGAAACAAAAAATCCATCAAGCCAGTTCCATGTAACCAAAGACAACGACGATGACGACGACTGTTACGGAATATGTCGACTGGAATGCGGTTTCGGCATTCTTCAGTAACGGGGTCCAAACGCAGCAGCCCTTGAGATATTTAAGTTAAGTGCATCATGGGTTGAATATGCGTTCGTCGCCTACCGAGCCTCATGGCTGGTTGTGCGTCATATGGCATGATTCCGTCAGATCGCGTCCGCTCGGAGTAGGTACATAGTCGACGGCGACATTCCTTTCCAGAGCTCTGTGGCGGCTGCGGCAGCAGAAGTCTGCGTCGTGAAGGATATTTGTGTCATCGTTTTTTTTTTCGAGTCAAAAATGCAATCGAGAATCATTCCTCATCAGAATGATAAGAAGGGACGAGCTTTGTCACGGGGAGATAAATACAATTTTTTGCCCATTTACCTACTTTGAGAGAAGCTCCCGCATTGCTCAAATAGAGTCACGTTCCGATCGCAGGAGGCTGCCATCATGCTGCTCTGAAGTAAAGTTCATCAGTCGTAAAGGGTGTTATTTTTTTTGTTTTTGTATTTTGTTTGTATGGTTGCCACATTTTTTTTCGTTCGTGCTTGTGTTATTGTCCTTTCATAAATTCCTCGCAATTTTTCGTCTCCGTCGACACGAGAATGGCCGGTTTCGTAATTGAAAGTAACATCGAATGAGTAGGAAAAATCGCGAAAAAGGGGGAGGAGTTTATTCGTTTACACCTCCTCTCGCCGCGGTGGTGGTCCACCGTCGCCATGTTGGAATGGGGACAGTTGACAGTTCATGCATCTTCCGAAATGTCACCATGTCGCCGCGATACAAAGGGATTCATTACAGCCTTCTCTCTGTTTGGAAATGTCATTCCTGCACGATCAGGTTTCGAAACGGGGAAGAATAATAACCCGCACCTTACGGGTGCTAAACGATCCGGATTATGACCGAGAAGGGACCGAAATTACACCTATTCATTGTAGCACAAGTTGGTCGAACCGACAGGTCGGTCGGCTAACTGGTGGGTGAAGTGTGTTGTAACTAATTCCAGTCATTCGCCCCCACCCTCGCCTCGACCAACGCCTTTCGTTCGCACCAAGAAGCATCATAATCATCGAAGTAGCTCGGTCGGATGGTCTCTCGGTGGTGGCAGCGGTGGTTTGTGGTTTCTATGCGGCCTCCTAGATGATTTATTAGCGCAAATACTTCGAATTTACTGGCCAATAAATTTCTCTCGCCTGCCCTCGCCCTTCCCTTCCCCTTCACCACAACCTCCCTGTCATATTTTCTATAATCGCGCACACCATCCTCCCTCGCCGCCCACCTTCTGCCAACAGCGACCCCTTTTTGACAGTTTATAGTTCCCTCCTCTAACACACAATGGAATGTCCATCGTCCGTTCAACACCATTATGCATCCAAGCAAGCGTTGAGCAGCGGCGAGCTAAGCAGGCTTGCCCAAAATTTCGTGACGTCTTCCACGTCCACCGCAAGGTTCTCCTCGTTCCTTCTTGTTTGCGGAGGAAAATATTGTCCCAGCAAAAAAAAAACTGAACCACGAAGGAAAAGGGGGAACGGTACGGAAGAAAAATGAGACAAGGAAATTAATTAAATAATGCCTCATTGTGTGACGCGAAGACCGAGGACCGAAGACGACGACGATGATGACGATTATTTCACGACTTTGAGCCTTTCCGACGGAGACGAAGAATGCTATTCATGAATATACCATACGCTGAAAGGGAGCGTCTGGAAATTGGGTGGAGAGAGGACAAACACCAAGGAATGGGTAGGAGTGGTGGTAATCATATTAAATAATCATAAAATAATAGGTAATCGTGTCCATAAATTAAACGGCTTCGTCGTGCTATGCTACCACACTTGGCACAGGGGCGCTTGCTTTGACCTGCTCCTTCATTTGCGTTTTTCTACTTCAAACATGATTCTTGAAAATCGAATGAGTCAAAGTAGACTGTGATGAACAACGTTAGAGTTCTATAGTAACAAAAGGATGTAAGAGGTTAGTCTGACGCATACACCAAAGAACATGAATTCTAAGTGCATAGTTCCACTCCGCGATAGCTGTTGAAGTCCTGAAGCAGCCTTGAAATAAATAGCAATTTCCAGGGGAAATTTCCGGAACTTCCAGGGGCAATTCTCCGGAATTTCCAGGGAAAATTCTTCGGAACTCCCAGAGGAAATTCTCTGAAATTTTCGGAGGAAATTCTCCGAAATTTTTGGAGGAAATTCTCCGAAATTTCCAGGAGAAATTCTTCGGAATTTCCAGGGGAAATTCTTCGGAATTTCCAGGGGAAATTCTTCGGAATTTCCAGGGGAAATTCTTCGGAATTTCCAGGGGAAATTCTTCGGAATTTCCAGGGGAAATTTTTCGGAATTTCCAGGGGAAATTTTTCGGAATTTCCAGGGGAAATTTTTCGGAATTTCCAGGGGAAATTTTTCGGAATTTCCAGGAGAAATTTTTCGGAATTTCCAGGAGAAATTCTTCGGAATTTCCAGGGGAAGTTCTTCGGAATTTCCAGGGGAAATTTTTCGGAATTTCCAGGGGAAATTTTTCGGAATTTCCAGGGGAAATTTTTCGGAATTTCCAGGGGAAATTTTTCGGAATTTCCAGGAGAAATTTTTCGGAATTTCCAGGAGAAATTCTTCGGAATTTCCAGGGGAAGTTCTTCGGAATTTCCAGGGGAAATTCTTCGGAATTTCCAGGGGAAATTCTTCGGAATTTCCAGGGGAAATTCTTCGGAATTTCCAGGGGAAATTCTCCGGAATTCCCAGGGGAAATTCTCCGGAATTTCCAGGGGAAATTCTCCGGAATATCCAGGGGAAATTCTCCGGAATATCCAGGGGAAATTCTCCGGTATATCCAGGGGAAATTCTCCGGAATTTCCAGGGGAAATTCTCCGGAATTTCCAGGGGAAATTCTCCGGAATTTCCAGGGGAAATTCTCCGGAATTTCCAGGGGAAATTCTCCGGAATTTCCAGGGGAAATTCTCCGGAATTTCCAGGGGAAATTCTCCGGAATTTCCAGGAGAAATTCTCCGGAATTTCCAGGGGAAATTCTCCGGAATTTCCAGGGGAAATTCTACGGAATTTCCAGGGGAAATTCTCCTGAATTTTCAGTGGAAATTCTCCTGAATTTCCAGGAGAAATTCTCCGGAATTTCCAGGGGAAACTCTCCAGAGTTTCCAGAAGATATTTTCCGGAATATCCAGGGGAAATTCTCCGGAATTTCCAGGGAAAATTCTCCGGAATTTCCAGGGGAAATTCTCCGGAATTTCCAGGGGAAATTCTCCGGAATATCCAGGGAAATTCCTTCAGAGTTTCCAGGGGAAATTCTCCTGAATTTCCAGAAGAAATTCTCCGAAATATCCAGGGGAAATTCTCCGGAATTTCCAGGGGAAATTCTCCGGGATTTCCAGGGGAAATTCTCCGGAATTTCCAGGGGAAACTCTCCAGAGTTTCCAGGGGAAATTCATCGGAATTTCCAGGGGATATTTTCCGAAATATCCAGGGGAAATTCTCCGGAATATCCAGGGGAAATTCTTCGGAATTTCCAGGGGATATTTTCCGGAATATCCAGGGGAAATTCTCCGGGATTTCCAGGGGAAATTCTCCGGAATTTCCAGGGGAAACTCTCCAGAGTTTCCAGGGGAAATTCTTCGGAATTTCCAGGGGATATTTTCCGGAATATCCAGGGGAAATTCTCCGGAATTTCCAGGGGAAACTCTCCAGAGTTTCCAGGGGAAATTCTTCGGAATTTCCAGGGGATATTTTCCGGAATATCCAGGGGAAATTCTCCGGAGTTTCCAGGGCAAATTCTCCGGAACTTCCAGGGAAAACTCTCCAGAGTTTCCAGGGGAAATTCTTCGGAATTTCCAGGGGATATTTTCCGGAATATCCAGGGGAAATTCTCCGGAATTTCCAGGGGAAATTCTCCGGAATATCCAGAGAAAATCCTCCAGAGTTTCCAGGGGAAATTCTCCTGAATTTCCAGAAGAAATTCTCCGAAATATCCAGGGGAAATTCTCCGGAATTTCCAGGGGAAATTCTCCGGGATTTCCAGGGGAAATTCTCCGGAATTTCCAGGGGAAACTCTCCAGAGTTTCCAGGGGAAATTCTTCGGAATTTCCAGGGGATATTTTCCGGAATATCCAGGGGAAATTCTCCGGAATTTCCAGGGGAAATTCTCCGGAATTTCCAGGGGATATTTTCCGGAATATCCAGGGGAAATTCTCCGGGATTTCCAGGGGAAATTCTCCGGAATTTCCAGGGGAAACTCTCCAGAGTTTCCAGGGGAAATTCTTCGGAATTTCCAGGGGATATTTTCCGGAATATCCAGGGGAAATTCTCCGGAATTTCCAGGGGAAATTCTCCGGAATATCCAGAGAAAATCCTCCAGAGTTTCCAGGGGAAATTCTCCTGAATTTCCAGGAGAAATTCTCCGAAATATCCAGGGGAAATTCTCCGGGATTTCCAGGGGAAATTCTCCGGAATTTCCAGGGGAAACTCTCCAGAGTTTCCAGGGGAAATTCTTCGGAATTTCCAGGGGATATTTTCCGGAATATCCAGGGGAAATTCTCCGGAATTTCCAGGGAAAATTCTCCGGAACTTCCAGGGGAAACTCTCCAGAGTTTCCAGGGGAAATTCTTCGGAATTTCCAGGGGATATTTTCCGGAATATCCAGGGGAAATTCTCCGGAATTTCCAGGGGAAATTCTCCGGAATATCCAGAGAAAATTCTCCGGAATTTCCAGGGGAAATTCTCCTGAATTTCCAGGAGAAATTCTCCGAAATATCCAGGGGAAATTCTCCGGAATTTCCAGGGGAAATTCTGCGGAATTTCCAGGGGAAATTCTCCGGAATTTCCAGGGGAAATTCTCCGGAATGTCCAGGGGAAATTCTTCGGAATTTCCAGGGGAAATTCTCCGGAATTTCCAGGGGAAATTCTCCGGAATTTCCAGGGGAAATTCTCCGGAATTTCCAGGGGAAATTCTCCGGAATTTCCAGGGGAAATTCTTCGGAATTTCCAGGGGCAATTCTCCGGAATTTCCAGGGGAAATTCTCCTGAATTTCCAGGAGAAATTCTCCGAAATATCCAGGGGAAATTCTCCGGAATTTCCAGGGGAAATTCTGCGGAATTTCCAGGGGAAATTTTCCGGAATTTCCAGGGGAAATTCTCCGGAATTTCCAGGGGAAATTCTCCGGAATTTCCAGGGGAAATTCTCCGGAATTTCCAGGGGAAATTCTCCGGAATTTCCAGGGGAAATTCTTCGGAATTTCCAGGGGAAATTCTCCGGAATTTCCAGGGGAAATTCTCCGGAATTTCCAGGGGAAATTCTCCGGAATTTCCAGGGGAAATTCTCCGGAATTTCCAGGGGAAATTCTCCGGAATTTCCAGGGGAAATTCTCCGGAATTTCCAGGGGAAATTCTCCGGAATTTCCAGGGGAAATTCTCCGGAATTTCCTGGGGAAATTCTCCGGAATTTCCAGGGGAAAATCTCCGGAATTTCCAGGGGAAAATCTCCGGAATTTCCAGGGGAAATTCTCCGGAATTTCCAGGGGAAATTCACCGGAATTTCCAGGGGAAATTCACCGGAATTTCCAGGGGAAATTCACCGGAATTTCCAGGGGAAATTCACCGGATTTTCCAGGGGAAATTCACCGGATTTTCCAGGGGAAATTCTTCGGAATTTCCAGGGGAAATTCTTCGGAATTTCCAGGGGAAATTCTTCGGAATTTCCAGGGGAAATTCTTCGGAATTTCCAGGGGAAATTCTTCGGAATTTCCAGGGGAAATTCTTCGGAATTTCCAGGGGAAATTCTTCGGAATTTCCAGGGGAAATTCTTCGGAATTTCCAGGGGAAATTCTTCGGAATTTCCAGGGGAAAATCTCCGGAATTTCCAGGGGAAATTCTCCGGAATTTCCAGGGGAAATTCTCCGGAATTTCCAGGGGAAATTCTCCGGAATTTCCAGGGGAAATTCTCCGGAATTTCCAGGGGAAATTCTCCGGAATTTCCAGGGGAAATTCTCCGGAATTTCCAGGGGAAATTCTCCGGAATTTCCAGGGAAAATTCTCCGGAATTTCCAGGGGAAATTCTCCGGAATTTCCAGGGGAAATTCTCCGGAATTTCCAGGGGAAATTCTCCGGAATTTCCAGGGGAAATTCTCCGGAATTTCCAGGGGAAATTCTCCGGAATTTCCAGGGGAAATTCTCCGGAATTTCCAGGGGAAATTCTCCGGAATTTCCAGGGGAAATTCTCCGGAATTTCCAGGGGAAATTCTCCGGAATTTCCAGGGGAAATTCTCCGGAATTTCCAGGGGAAATTCTCCGGAATTTCCAGGGGAAATTCTTCGGAATTTCCAGGGGAAATTCTTCGGAATTTCCAGGGGAAATTCTTCGGAATTTCCATGGGAAATTCTTCGGAATTTCCAGGGGAAATTCTTCGGAATTTCCAGGGGAAATTCTTCGGAATTTCCAGGAGAAATTCTTCGGAGTTTCCAGGGGAAATTCTTCGGAATTTCCAGGGGAAATTCTTTGGAATTCTTCGAGATTTTGAGGGGAAATCCTCCAGCATTTCCAGGGAAAATTCGTCAGAATTTCCAGGGGGCATATACGGGAATTAGATAAAAATCTTACGTAGACTTTATTTTGGTAATCAGTCACTTGAGTTTTGTGTTTTTTTTCTATTGGACGTGTTAATAATCGAAATGAAAAAAAAATCCTCTTTCAATGCCATTAATTCATATATCCACTTCTTTCGAATTCCAAATGAGACACGTATGATTCACAATCGTCCAACTCTTTAAAAATCAATTTTCCTTACCAACTGAATTGCCACCGGTACGGTACCTTTCCGAAGAAAGCAGAAGCAAAAAGTCCTCATCCTTTCCTTACAAACACCCCCCTAGAAAGAACGAACCAAGCGCAACCAAGAGGAAAAAGCCAGTCTTCTTACTGCGCTTGATGATGACACCGGAAAATCTGAGTTTAACCTACTGCCAACCAGCCAGCCAACCCTCTTTGCCGGTCACCACTTATGCTAGCTCACCCACATCCATCATCCCATTACCACCCGAACGATTCTCGAGAGCGACTACCTAGTACCTAGGATAGACGATGAGAACCAAGAGCGCCAAAGCCAAAGTCAAACCTTATTGTCATTGTCTATTTGTTAAACGTTTACCGCCCCCTTGCTTCCGCATCCAAGACCTACCGCCACAGCGAGGATCCTCTCCCATTGTGTTCGCCAGAAGGAGAAAATTCAATTATACGATTCACGCCGGCACGCTCTCTCTCATGAACGTGTTCCTTTCTCTTTCATCGGGTACGATGAAAATTGGAAAAACCAATAAACATCATCCCCAACACCAGCCCCACCCTCACACGCTGAGTTCTTCTTCCGAGCGAAAAGAGTTTCTTCTCCCCATCAGGCAGAGAAGAGTGATGACAGCTGCTTTCTCCGACGAGCTCTCTCATGACTCTCAGCAGCCTTAGCGCGGAGCTGTTCTCACGCGGAGATTGCAGTCACTCACCGTCCTCTCTCGCTCCCTTCCCCATCGCAGATGGCGTTGTGTTGGTGAAACCGACGATAGCTGTGTTGCAAAAAGCTGCTCCTAAACAGCAACAAGTTGGCAATTTGTAGTGCCAGCCTCCCTCTTCCGACCGGTTCCCAGTCCTCCGATGTGAGTTAACCGGCGGGCGACGAAGGAACCTTTTCCGGTTATGCAAATATGTACATCTAATAGTGTGTGTCTTCTTTGTTATGGTTTCGTTTTACTCCCATTAGTATGCAATTACGCGCCTGGAGGTAGGCTATTGATTGCAAACGATTTGCCATAATTTCGAATAATTATGGATTTATCGAGAACCAACTAACTGCCCTCAAAACTACTCGAAATCAGAGGTTCGATAACAAATTGACTTCCTTTTGTCGTTCCAACTCTCTCTCTCCTTTCAGTTTCTGTCTCTCTTTATCCTGGTATCACACTGTTGGGACCGATTTCGTAATAACCTCCCCACCATACCCTCAGTTGGGGACATTCCGCATCATTGGCGATGGACGGACGAACGGATGGACGGGTGGGAAGGCGGATTGTCCGAAACTCCTTGCGGCTGTATACATAACAAACGAATCAATCAATTTTATTGATTTTTCCCTCAAACCCTTGCCCGATGATGGTGTGATTGGTGTTGTTGTTATTACTTTTAACATTTTCCCGGTTTCCTCCCGGCTTCTCGCGATGCAACGGTGGTGTATCTAGGATAGAAAGAACGCCAGAGAATTGCGGACAATTTTCCTAGAAATTCCGGAGAATTTCCTTTGGAAATTCCGGAGATTTTTCCTTAGAAATTCCGGTGAATTTTCCTTAAAAATACCGGAGAATTTTCCTTATAAGTACTGGAGAATTTCCCCTGGAAATTCCGGAGAATTTCCCTTGAAAATTCCGGAGAATTTCCCTTGAAAAATCCGGAGAATTTCCCCTGGAAATTCCGGAGAATTTCCCCTGGAAATTCCGGAGAATTTCCGCTGGAAATTCCGGAGAATTTCCCCTGGAAATTCCGGAGAATTTCCCCTGGAAATTCCGGAGAATTTCCCCTGGCAATTCCGGAGAATTTCCCCTGGAAATTCCGGAGAATTTCCCCTGGAAATTCCGGAGAATTTCCCCTGGAAATTCCGGAGAATTTCCCCTGGAAATTCCGGAGAATTTCCCCTGGAAATTCCGGAGAATTTCCCCTGGAAATTCCGGAGAATTTCCCCTGGAAATTCCGGAGAATTTCCCCTGGAAATTCCGGAGAATTTCCCCTGGAAATTCCGGAGAATTTCCCCTGGAAATTCCGGAGAATTTCCCCTGGAAATTCCGGAGAATTTCCCCTGGAAATTCCGGAGAATTTCCCCTGGAAATTCCGGAGAATTTCCCCTGAAAATTCCGGAGAATTTCCCCTGGAAATTCCGGAGAATTTCCCCTGGAAATTCAGGAGAATTTCCCCTGGAAATTCCGGAGAATTTCCCCTGGAAATTCCGGAGAATTTCCCCTGGAAATTCCGGAGAATTTCCCCTGGAAATTCCGGAGAATTTCCCCTGGAAATTCCGGAGAATTTCCCCTGGAAATTCCGGAGAATTTCCCCTGGAAATTCCGGAGAATTTCCCCTGGAAATTCCGGAGAATTTCCCCTGGAAATTCCGGAGAATTTCCCCTGGAAATTCCGGAGAATTTCCCCTGGAAATTCCGGAGAATTTCCACTGGAAATTCCGGAGAATTTCCCCTGGAAGTTCCGGAGAATTTCCCCTGGAAATTCCGGAGAATTTCCCCTGGAAATTCCGGAGAATTTCCCCTGGAAATTCCGGAGAATTTCCCCTGGAAATTCCGGAGAATTTCCCCTGGAAATTTCGGAGAATTTCCCCTGGAAATTCCGGAGAATTTCCCCTGGAAATTCCGGAGAATTTCCCCTGGAAATTCCGGAGAATTTCCCCTGGAAATTCCGGAGAATTTCCCCTGGAAATTCCGGAGAATTTCCCCTGGAAATTCCGGAGAATTTCCCCTGGAAATTCCGGAGAATTTCCCCTGGAAATTCCGGAGAATTTCCCCTGGAAATTCCGGAGAATTTCCCCTGGAAATTCCGGAGAATTTCCCCTGGAAATTCCGGAGAATTTCCCCTGGAAATTCCGGAGAATTTCCCCTGGAAATTCCGGAGAATTTCCCCTGGAAATTCCGGAGAATTTCCCCTGGAAATTCCGGAGAATTTTGCCTGGAAATTCCGGAGAATTTCCCTTGGAAATTCCGGAGAATTTCCCCTGGATATTCCGGAGAATTTCCCTTGGAAATTCCGGAGAATTTCCCCTGGAAATTCCGGAGAATTTCCCCTGGAAATTCCGGAGAATTTCCCCTGGAAATTCCGGAGAATTTCCCCTGGAAATTCCGGAGAATTTCCCCTGGAAATTCCGGAGAATTTCCCCTGGAAATTCCGGAGAATTTCCCCTGGAAATTCCGGAGAATTTCCCCTGGAAATTCCGGAGAATTTCCCCTGGAAATTCCGGAGAATTTCCCCTGGAAATTCCGGAGAATTTCCCCTGGAAATTCCGGAGAATTTCCCCTGGAAATTCCGGAGAATTTCCCCTGGAAATTCCGGAGAATTTCCCCTGGAAATTCCGGAGAATTTCCCCTGGAAATTCCGGAGAATTTCCCCTGGAAATTCCGGAGAATTTCCCCTGGAAATTCCGGAGAATTTCCCCTGGAAATTCCGGAGAATTTTGCCTGGAAATTCCGGAGAATTTCCCTTGGAAATTCCGGAGAATTTCCCCTGGATATTCCGGAGAATTTCCCTTGGAAATTCCGGAGAATTTCCCCTGGAAATTCCGGAGAATTTCCCCTGGAAATTCCGAAGAATTTCCCCTGGAAATTCCGAAGAATTTCCCCTGGAAATTCCGAAGAATTTCCCCTGGAAATTCCGAAGAATTTCCCCTGGAAATTCCGAAGAATTTCCCCTGGAAATTCCGAAGAATTTCCCCTGGAAATTCCGAAGAATTTCCCCTGGAAATTCCGAAGAATTTCCCCTGGAAATTCCGAAGAATTTCCCCTGGAAATTCCGAAGAATTTCCCCTGGAAATTCCGAAGAATTACCCCTGGAAATTCCGAAGAATTTCCCCTGGAAATTCCGAAGAATTTCCCCTGGAAATTCCGAAGAATTTCCCCTGGAAATTCCGAAGAATTTCCCCTGGAAATTCCGAAGAATTTCCCCTGGAAATTCCGAAGAATTTCCCCTGGAAATTCCGAAGAATTTCCCCTGGAAATTCCGAAGAATTTCCCCTGGAAATTCCGAAGAATTTCCCCTGGAAATTCCGAAGAATTTCCCCTGGAAATTCCGAAGAATTTCCCCTGGAAATTCCGAAGAATTTCCCCTGGAAATTCCGAAGAATTTCCCCTGGAAATTCCGAAGAATTTCCCCTGGAAATTCCGAAGAATTTCCCCTGGAAATTCCGAAGAATTTCCCCTGGAAATTCCGAAGAATTTCCCCTGGAAATTCCGAAGAATTTCCCCTGGAAATTCCGAAGAATTTCCCCTGGAAATTCCGAAGAATTTCCCCTGGAAATTCCGAAGAATTTCCCCTGGAAATTCCGAAGAATTTCCCCTGGAAATTCCGAAGAATTTCCCCTGGAAATTCCGAAGAATTTCCCCTGGAAATTCCGAAGAATTTCCCCTGGAAATTCCGAAGAATTTCCCCTGGAAATTCCGAAGAATTTCCCCTGGAAATTCCGAAGAATTTCCCCTGGAAATTCCGAAGAATTTCCCCTGGAAATTCCGAAGAATTTCCCCTGGAAATTCCGAAGAATTTCCCCTGGAAATTCCGAAGAATTTCCCCTGGAAATTCCGAAGAATTTCCCCTGGAAATTCCGAAGAATTTCCCCTGGAAATTCCGAAGAATTTCCCCTGAAAATTCCGAAGAATTTCCCCTGGAAATTCCGAAGAATTTCCCCTGGAAATTCCGAAGAATTTCCCCTGGAAATTCCGAAGAATTTCCCCTGGAAATTCCGAAGAATTTCCCCTGGAAATTCCGAAGAATTTCCCCTGGAAATTCCGAAGAATTTCCCCTGGAAATTCCGAAGAATTTCCCCTGGAAATTCCGAAGAATTTCCCCTGGAAATTCCGAAGAATTTCCCCTGGAAATTCCGAAGAATTTCCCCTGGAAATTCCGAAGAATTTCCCCTGGAAATTCCGAAGAATTTCCCCTGGAAATTCCGAAGAATTTCCCCTGGAAATTCCGAAGAATTTCCCCTGGAAATTCCGAAGAATTTCCCCTGGAAATTCCGAAGAATTTCCCCTGGAAATTCCGAAGAATTTCCCCTGGAAATTCCGAAGAATTTCCCCTGGAAATTCCGAAGAATTTTCCCTGGAAATTCCGAAGAATTTCCCCTGGAAATTCCGAAGAATTTCCCCTGGAAATTCCGAAGAATTTCCCCTGGAAATTCCGAAGAATTTCCCCTGGAAATTCCGAAGAATTTCCCCTGGAAATTCCGAAGAATTTCCCCTGGAAATTCCGAAGAATTTCCCCTGGAAATTCCGAAGAATTTCCCCTGGAAATTCCGAAGAATTTCCCCTGGAAATTCCGAAGAATTTCCCCTGGAAATTCCGAAGAATTTCCCCTGGAAATTCCGAAGAATTTCCCCTGGAAATTCCGAAGAATTTCCCCTGGAAATTCCGAAGAATTTCCCCTGGAAATTCCGAAGAATTTCCCCTGGAAATTCCGAAGAATTTCCCCTGGAAATTCCGAAGAATTTCCCCTGGAAATTCCGAAGAATTTCCCCTGGAAATTCCGAAGAATTTCCCCTGGAAATTCCGAAGAATTTCCCCTGGAAATTCCGAAGAATTTCCCCTGGAAATTCCGAAGAATTTCCCCTGGAAATTCCGAAGAATTTCCCCTGGAAATTCCGAAGAATTTCCCCTGGAAATTCCGAAGAATTTCCCCTGGAAATTCCGAAGAATTTCCCCTGGAAATTCCGAAGAATTTCCCCTGGAAATTCCGAAGAATTTCCCCTGGAAATTCCGAAGAATTTCCCCTGGAAATTCCGAAGAATTTCCCCTGGAAATTCCGAAGAATTTCCCCTGGAAATTCCGAAGAATTTCCCCTGGAAATTCCGAAGAATTTCCCCTGGAAATTCCGAAGAATTTCCCCTGGAAATTCCGAAGAATTTCCCCTGGAAATTCCGAAGAATTTCCCCTGGAAATTCCGAAGAATTTCCCCTGGAAATTCCGAAGAATTTCCCCTGGAAATTCCGAAGAATTTCCCCTGGAAATTCCGAAGAATTTCCCCTGGAAATTCCGAAGAATTTCCCCTGGAAATTCCGAAGAATTTCCCCTGGAAATTCCGAAGAATTTCCCCTGGAAATTCCGAAGAATTTCCCCTGGAAATTCCGAAGAATTTCCCCTGGAAATTCCGAAGAATTTCCCCTGGAAATTCCGAAGAATTTCCCCTGGAAATTCCGAAGAATTTCCCCTGGAAATTCCGAAGAATTTCCCCTGGAAATTCCGAAGAATTTCCCCTGGAAATTCCGGAGAATTTCCCCTGGAAATTCCGAAGAATTTCCCCTGGAAATTCCGAGGAATTTCCCCTGGAAATTCCGAGGAATTTCCCCTGGAAATTCCGAAGAATTTCCCCTGGAAATTCCGAAGAATTTCCCCTGGAAATTCCGAAGAATTTCCCCTGGAAATTCCGAAGAATTTCCCCTGGAAATTCCGAAGAATTTCCCCTGGAAATTCCGAAGAATTTCCCCTGGAAATTCCGAAGAATTTCCCCTGGAAATTCCGAAGAATTTCCCCTGGAAATTCCGAAGAATTTCCCCTGGAAATTCCGAAGAATTTCCCCTGGAAATTCCGAAGAATTTCCCCTGGAAATTCCGAAGAATTTCCCCTGGAAATTCCGAAGAATTTCCCCTGGAAATTCCGAAGAATTTCCCCTGGAAATTCCGAAGAATTTCCCCTGGAAATTCCGAAGAATTTCCCCTGGAAATTCCGAAGAATTTCCCCTGGAAATTCCGAAGAATTTCCCCTGGAAATTCCGAAGAATTTCCCCTGGAAATTCCGAAGAATTTCCCCTGGAAATTCCGAAGAATTTCCCCTGGAAATTCCGAAGAATTTCCCCTGGAAATTTCGAAGAATTTCCCCTGGAAATTCCGAAGAATTTCCCCTGGAAATTCCGAAGAATTTCCCCTGGAAATTCCGAAGAATTTCCCCTGGAAATTCCGAAGAATTTCCCCTGGAAATTCCGAAGAATTTCCCCTGGAAATTCCGAAGAATTTCCCCTGGAAATTCTGAAGAATTACCCCTGGAAATTCCGAAGAATTTCCCCTGGAACATCCGGAGAATTTCCAGTGGAAATTCTGGAGAACTTCTTCTGGAAATTCCAGAGAATTGTCTCTGGAGATTCCGGAGCCTTGCAGAGCTTCCAGGGGAAGCCTTGCAGAGCTTTCGGGAGGAGCCTTCCAGAGCTCCCGGGAGAAGCCTTGCAGAGCTTCCGGGAGAAGCCTTGCAGAGCTTCCGGGAGAAGCCTTGCAGAGCTTCCAGGACAAGCCTCCGGGAAAGCTTTTCCAAGCTCTCTGGGTGAAGCTTCTCCAAACTCTCTGGAGAAGCTTATCCAAGCTCAATTGGGAAGCTCCTACAGATTCCCGAAGGGAAGCTTATCTAGTCTCCCTGGAGAAGATTCTCCAAGCATCCTGGAGCACCTTCTCCAAGATTCCAGGGGAAGCTTCTCCAAAACACTTGAGGAAGCTTCTCCATACTTTCTAACGAAGCTTCTCTGAGCTCACTGTGGAAGCTTCTCTAAGCTTCCTGGGGAAGCTTCTTCAAGCTTCTTGGGGAAGCTTCTACGAGTTTCTTGGGGAAGTTTAGTTCAATCATTCTAATGATGAATTAATACGGAATACACCATTTGTGAACTTTGTGCATTTGTTTATTTGCATCACCACATTGCAAAACTCCTTATTACGCTTATGTTGAACAGTATTCTCAACTCAACGGTCGCCTACAGATATAGGATTCGTACATGATGTTTTTCGCAATAATGTCGATTCCTGGACGCTCCCCTTCCCCTTCGTTCCTTCGTCCCTACCTTCTTCGTCCCGACCCAGACCCAGAATTGTGTCCGTTCGCTCGCTTCGGAGGGACAGTGTAGAGTCTTCGACTGAACTTGTCAATAATCACACATACACACACAGACACATCCACCACTCACAGCAACTACAATGCCTTGAAGGGAGAAAAGCTAGAGAAAAGATCGACCTTTTCACTTCGGACGGGTGGACGAACGACGACAACGATGACGATGGCAGCGACTTTCGAAGAACTAGTCCCCTCTGTTTCTTCTTTCCATTTCCTTCTTGTGTCCGGTAAGAGGCGCCTCCGCCCCACCCAATACCGAACCGCTTGCTTGCTTATTTGTTCCGATAAATCTATTTTTGATTGTGACATTAATTGAATGATACGCTTGTCAGGCGGGCGGAAAGAGACGGGGTTAAACGGAATTGGACCAGCAGATTGAATCGAATGTTGAATTGAGGAAAATTTGTTACTTGCCTGTTAATCGGGGGAGCGATGGCGATGGTTATTGATTTGTGGAAGTTTTCTTCCAGATTATGGAGTTCTTAGTGATTAACAAGCTTTCGAAACAGGACAAAATAAACGGAACAGATGGAACAGGTTGAAAACATAGAACAGACATAACAGGGATAGAATCAGAACAGACAGAACAGACAGAACGAACAGACAGAACAGACAGAACAGACAGAACAGACAGAACAGGCAGAACAGACAGAACAGACAGAACAGACAGAACAGACAGCACAGACAGAACAGACAGAACAGACAGAACAGACAGAACAGACAGAACAGACAGAACAGACAGAACAGACAGAACAGACAGAACAGACAGAACAGACAGAACAGACAGAACAGACAGAACAGACAGAACAGACAGAACAGACAGAACAGACAGAACAGACAGAACAGACAGAACAGACAGAACAGACAGAACAGACAGAACAGACAGAACAGACAGAACAGACAGAACAGACAGAACAGACAGAACAGACAGAACAGACAGAACAGACAGAACAGACAGAACAGACAGAACAGACAGAACAGACAGAACAGATAGAACAGACAGAACAGACAGAATAGACAGAATAGACAGAACAGACAGTACAGACAGAACAGACAGAACAGACAGAACAGACAGAACAGACAGAACAGACAGAACAGACAGAACAGACAGAACAGACAGAACAGGCGGAACATAGACAGAACGGAATAGACAGAGCAGACAGAACAGACAGAAGAAACAGAACAGACTGATTAAAATAGAACAAACGGATGATTAGATCTATGGATCCGAAGATTCATGAACGTTCTTCGAGTCTGGGTGTCTGTTCTCCTTGGCATCTGGTTCCTGATGCCTATGTGCTTGAATTTCTGATATTCCATTGTTCTGTTTTTAAGCATTCTAAAAGCACGGAAAATAAGTTCGAAACTGCTTTGGAGATGAACCAGCCTCGGGCTGAAAATCTCCCTAATAAAGCTAATAATAATAAAGTTCGAAACAGAATTATTTCATCAATCAACATTACACCGCCTCCTCAAACATAAAGGACACATCTCCCAACTGTCAAACAACTGACAACTCTGGATTTGCGTGGTCGAAATTCTAACGAACCTTTCAGCCCAATCAGTCGCCCCGGCATCGGCTTCGTCCAGAATGGCTTATATGTCCATTACCGTAGTTGGCTATGACCAACGCCGAAAATAGACCGTCTCACCGATTGAATTAAAACGGCCTGCTATGCACAACTGCCTACTGTGCTCAGCCGTTCCCGAACAGTTGCAGCACTTGCAGGCGCAATACCGTCCAAAATGTTGCATTGCTGGATTCGTCCAAACTGCACTCTTTGCTGCTGTGCTGAACGGTGGCGGTGGTGGTGGTGGCGGCAGTGATGATGACAGTAGCTGCATACGATCCCCCTCCTGTACAAGGGGAAGGACAGTGTCGAGGGGAAGGGGAAATAAAGCACGCCGAAAATTATATTTTCATTGCGAAATAGTTGTGGTTTTGGTTGGGTTTCGTTGGAAAGCTATACCCATCCATGCTGGTGCTGGAACCGGGGGGACCCAAGCAAATTGTAAAATGTTGAAAATGTATATTAAAATGAAAGAAATTAAAATTTTGCAGTGGCGTATGCGTGCTGCTTTTAGTGGTGGAGAAGGGGGGCGACCGGGGGACATTGTTGGTAGATTATGAATGTCTTGCTCGCTCTCTCTGTGTATCAAAATGGCAGAAAAATGTCGGTCCCTTTGGAAGGGGGCAAAACCTCAACGGCAATAGAGCGCAGCACGCTATTTTGCAATTGTGGTGCAAACTGCAGCAGCAGCAACAGCAGTGGCAGAGTCAGTGGCGCAATTTTGTTGTATTTATTTCGACCGTCGTCGCCCGAAAAGGATCGGAATTACATTCTGCATTTTTGCTCGCTAAATGAATCCAAATCCCGCTCTCCGTTCGGCCGGGTGTGTTCTTCCATCTGCAATGGAGTGAAAGTTTTGGGACGCAAATTAAATCCGCACTGCGACTGCGGCGGATTCTACCATAGCAGCAGGCGTCGGTTTTTCGCTGGGCCGATTGAGCTGAGGAGATTATTTAGATGTCACGTGGAAACAAGCTGTCAAAAGCTGTGCGACGACGACCGGCCAGCCGGTTGGCACCGCAGTTGGCCATGGATGCGGGATATCAAGTGTCAAACCAGCGCAGTATGGTTATTCGCAAAATGGGTCCATTTCCCTTAACCTCCAAAAGCGCATTTAACGGTTGGTCGTGTATGGAGCGAAAATTCTCACTCATTCGACGTATGTGATAGCTAACAAACTGGTGCACTACCAGTACCAAACCAACGTAGAAGTAATCTGCTTCACCTGTTGCAAACGAAATCGGATCAACAAGGTGAATCGTTGCCATTTCACATGGTGTTCTCATGTTTCATACAAGTTGGACGACGAACGCTTGTTACTCATTTGAGACGCCGAGGGTTACAGCTCTGAGTTGCTGTTATTTGTAGATACACATCAGATGCAGGAAAATGCTTGAGACTAATCGTAGTAAATTTCAACGTAGACAAAAAGGCGTTACATGCTTCGGTTCATCGAAAACTTTTTAGCGATGGGTTCGGTAGATGTTCAAACCGTCACCTTATGATCTCTTCGTCAAATACACACCTCGCTCTGACTTCATAATATTTTGTCGAGGTCAGAGCAATCCATGTTCTTCGTTGTTACGGAAGCAGAAAGAAATTGTCAGTTTTCACATATATAAATTCACATTTATTACTCCATCTGTGCCTGTTTTGCTGACCGACCACCACCAGCACATGCATTCGACCATCAAAGTAGGTTGGGAAGGGAATATTGCATTTCTTTTCACCATCGCCGCGTTGTCGTAGTCGTCGCCATCGTCACCGAACGTTTACCCCTTCACCCCAAGACTTTCCAAAGTAGTGGGCCCACCATCCCTGCTTCCAACTGTGTCCACCGCATACAATATTGCCTCAAATTCCACAGAATTCATAACTCCTCCGTTTCTTGCTGTGAGGTTCCGTACCGTTTTGCTCATTTTTTACCCTGAACTGGGGCACATTGTACCAAAGTTCTCCTGAACTGAACTTAATTTACCCAGCTTTAGCAGCTTTTTACATGCCTTTGTGTTCTTATTCTTTCCTAGTGCTCATATACATAAAAATGGCAAAACAAAATCTGTGAAAGATATTGCGGATTTTAAGAAAAAAAAAATCTACTCTGTGGTAGCCGCAGAGTTCTACCACAGCTGTCAAAGTCCTACCGCAGCCATGAAAATCATCCTATCATTGAAATAGATTGCCAAATCGTAGTATGCTTGCAAAGTAAATCGCTTTGAAAACCAACAACAGACAATGTTCATCGGCGAATCTTCCATAGGCCTTTCAGTTGACAGGCCCGTGTATGCCACTGTTAACAACTGCCCAACAAAGGCGCAAATGCTGAACTGTCATTTTCATAGGAGAACTGTCAAATGCCCCAAAAAATCCGCTGAATTTAATCGTCTTCTGATTAGGCCTATAACCCTATTCGAACCCTCAGTGATTATTCTGCAGATCAATGCACCTCCGGCTTACGGTATGTAACGTACAGAGGCCCTTAGACGTATAGACACAGAGACCTGCTCCCCCGTACACACACACATATGAATTAACATAAAAATTTATGCAAATTTTTGACATTTTTCCTCCTTCTCCGGATGGCACTTGGCTTCCCTCGTCAACTGACCAACTGGAACTTCTAAGCTCGGCAACAATTGGACAACGCATTCGCTGCTTTCATATGGTTCAACCCCTTCCCAGCTCGTTCCATCTTCCGTCCACCGCATTGCATGCATTGAGTAATGCGTTTTAATATTCATTATTCTAAATACTACTCTTACTTGTATACGATGCAGTCATAATAGAGCTGGTGAGGGCCTTGATCATCACGTGGAATCATCCGGAGAATGATGATTGTGTTGGAAAATTCTACTATTTCAAGTCTGTCGATTTTGGGAACAGTTTGTATTGTCGTCGCGGTTGAAACCCGAAGTTTTCCCACACCCGACAATTGAATTTTCTCAAAATCCATACGTAAAATCTAACGTCGGACGTAGTGCGCTGGACAGCGGACCTGGCCCTCTATCCAGCGCACTGTGCCCGACGTACGTCCGACACACGGTTAAGGAGAAAAATCGATTTTCGCGTGTCAAAAATTCCGATTTTCAACTGCACGAACAATATTATTCTAGAAAAATCATTTTATAAATCTGGCAACATTGCCTCAAATGACAGTTTAGCTTTAACCTTCGTATTCGAATCAATTTCATAGTGAAGCTTAACCGCGAGTTTAATGTTTGCCATTTTTTGTTCTCTTTCTTCTCTTGTTTCAGGTAAGTTCCGGTCAATTAACCGTGACAATCAGAGGGACAATTGGACGAAGTTGTGTTGCTCGTGATGTGAAGGTACACACTAAGAACGGCTCGGTATTTTCCCCATCTTTTTACTGAGTTCTCAACAGCAGATTTAACTCGGTACGCTCGGTTATTTATTTTGCGGATATTCTGTAAATGAGTTACCGAGCTCAGCTCACAAACTGTCAAAAGTTACTGAAGCACGGTAAATATCGTTACTGGTTAACGGTAAATACGATTACCGAGTGTACCGAAATAAATCTGCTGTTGAAAACTCAATAAAAAGATGGAAAAAATACGGAACTCAGTGAAAAAATTACTGAGCTGGAACATCTGAATCTTATGCCGTTTTTCTTTATTATTCAGTTCCAACCTGGGTTGGAACTGGATCAGATCACAGTTTCTACCCCAACCCGACTTCGGTTTCGCTTGGGGAAGATTCAAATATTACGTCCATCGTTTTTCGGGATTTCTAGACCCCCCCTCCCCCCTCTGTCACGCACTTTTCCTATATCCAATACACGTACTGTCACACTTTTCTACACCCCCCCCCCCCCCCCCCCCCTCCCCCAAATGTTGGACGTAATTTTTGAACGTTCCCTTGTACTAAAGTTTATTTGACGTTGTTTGTTTACACATTTTCCGCCAATCCAGTTCCAACCCAGGTTAAAAAAGAAAAACGGCATTATTAGTGTGTAAGGTGACGAGAAGGTGCCAACCAAAACCACGACAAAGCGACCAGCCCAACATTGCAATGGTATATCGCCCTCCCTCCTCTTCTGGGAAATGGTTAGCGGGACAACTTATCAATCGAGGCAATTGTTATGCCTTTTTTCGGCTGCCTGACTGGGCGTTCAATGAGCTGTAACATACCTGGCTGGAGGCCGCACCTCTCGGTTTCATTCAATAGGGCTTAATCAGAAGACATTTTATTCAGCTGATTTTGGGGGCCTTTGATAGTTGTCCTATGAAAATGACAGTTCAGCATTTGCGCCTTTGTTCGGCAGTTGTAAACAGTGGCATACTCGGACCTGTCAAATGAAAAGGCCTATGCGGGAAATGATAGCTGATGACATTGACTGGTGGGATCAGCCGGGGACAATGAAGCCATCAGAGAGGAAGGGGTGTGGAACAATAATAGTCACACGCTATGAGGAGTGTTGTGTCTTATGTCGTTTTTCTTTTTGATCCAGTTCCAACCTGGGTTGAAACTGGATGAGATCACAGTTTCGACCCCCAACCCGACTTCGGTTTCGCTTGTACTAAAGACACTGTATGCTAAAGACACGAAATCTGATGATTGCTGCTGTTGATGATGATTGTCGCGTCATGACGATGATGCTGTCGAGCAATGCTTTTAAAGTGCTGCTCGATTGGAATGACATTGACAGCAAATTTGGAATTCCAATTGGAACATTTCGTGTCTTTGCATATAGTGTCTTTAGCTTGTACTAAAGTTTGTTTGAGTTTGGTTGACGTTTGTTTGTTTACACATTTTCCGCCAATCCAGTTCCAACCCAGGTTCAAAAAGAAAAACGGCATTAGAAGAACGGGAGCTTGCACGCTGACGTCATCATTGTCTCCTTCTCTTTCATTCCTTCGGCGTCGGTCCATAAAGCCGTCCTTGCCCTCAAAAAAAAAATTGAGGGCAATGTTTACAAATCGTATGAGAATTCGATGAGGTTATGTTTTTGATGCAAGCCTCTACACTGTAGGAAATGTATACCGGCAAATCAGCATTATGATGTGTAGCTAGAAGAAAAGCCTTGGGAACCAGGACGAACTTCGTGTGTGAGGTTATGGAGAAATCCATGGAAACATTTATGTCCTGGAAATAAAATATTTAGGTTATTTCTAACGAATCCTCAAAAAAATTTCCCTTCACGAAAAAAAAGTGAAGCAAGAAAAAAAAAGTAATGCAAGAAACTTCACTTGATTTGATTTTTATCACAAGAATTCAAATAATTGTCTACTGCAAGATTTATGCGATATGTTATGGTTATTCTGAAGTAGTTATTATTTGTTTAACTATTTATGAAGTTCAAAATTTTGCCTCCATAACTTATGATCATTTTTTGTGCAATTTCTAATAAAAATTACATGTAGAAAATCTTCGATTGAATTCTAAAGGAACTCCAAAACTCTATCAATTGTAGAATCAGACAGTTCCTGCTGAATTTGTTTGTTTTTCTTATATTCTGTCTAGAGTTTTTGGAAACATTTTGAAGAAATTTCTATAGAGTCTTGAAGTTTTTTTTTTTTTTGAAAGGGCCACATGTCTAGTTTTGTTAACCATCGGAGAATTCCGGATTTGGCCACTGTGGCCACCGCGAACCTTCCTCATCTGAAAAAAAAAATGCCGCTTTAGAGACCCTAACTTTGCCAAGCTATAACTTTGCAGCCAAACAACTAATCAGGTTCGTTCAAGAATTGTTGGAAAGGTATTCTCGTGGACTTTGATTAGGTATAGGCATTAATATTGACTAATTATTGAGAACCGGTTCCAGAAATTCTACAAGTACAATTCTTTTTTAAGTTGAGAGATTGGCTTACTGAAATAAGGATAAATCCATGGTGAGATGCTGATTAAATCTATAGATTCCTTGAGAAAAACATCAGATGAAATATGTAGAGAAATAAATGAAAAAAAAATTGTCTGGGTTTTCCGCTGAAGATTTTCGAAAAAATAGTAGGAAATTGTATTGAAACTTTAGTCAGGAATTCTTTCGGGAGCTAATGAGAGGTTCTCTCCAAAATATTTTCGGCATTTTCTATTAGAATTTCCTTTTTGATTTTGGAGGTTTATGAACCTCCCCTAGCAGTCACGCTAAAACAAGTTTTTGTTAAGTGTTCATTCGTTATGGTGATCGACCAGCAACTCCTCCAGAGATTGCAGCAGGGATCTACTAGAATTTGTCTTTGGATTTCGAAAAGTCGACACAACCGATTGCACTACAAATTATACCGATTTTTTTTTTTCAAAAATTTCATCTATAAATTCTTTTTGTAGTTTCACTATGAACTCTGGCATGAATTTCTACTAAATCTGGGATCAATTGCCGTGAATACGCTCGTGAAAAGCTTTTTTTTTACTTTAATCCGTTATGAATAAATTTAGTGGATATAAACATTTTTCCTAGCTCTGCTTATTGCTCTTGATTCAAGTTCTTCTACATCAACATTTGCACCTTCAATATTATATCTATTTGTAAAATTATCAATATTTTTTTTAAATTATTTCCATATTATATTGTAAAAAATATATTCACTATATTAAGGGCCCCCACATCTGTAAATTCGGCTCTGGCTATGCTATAAATCACATACACCAACTGACATGCCTGAAAACAGTGGGGACGGTATTTTTCAACTTTTAATATCTTAACCGTTTTTTATCCGATTTGCAAAATTTTTTAAGCTTGAATTTTCTCAGCCTTCTCGGATGAAGTACCTTGAAAATGCTGTTTTTCTGGAGCTATTCCTAATGTAAAGTGGTTTACACACATATTTTGGTGTTGGATTGGCCATATTAATGAAGCAAAAATATTGTATAGAAATATCCGGAGATACTCAATCATTAAAACTTGAAAATTTTCACAAAACTACTTACAATACAAAACATTTGTATGTTCGGTTTGAACTTCACATTCATCGTTTATTGCTTTAAAACAGTCCCGTTTACATAAAATTACATTTTCAGAGCGATGGGTAGGAACTACAACATCTTCCCAAAATTCCGTATAATATAGGAAATTTGTATTAGTGGTTCAAACTGAACATTCGCCGGGACAACCCGTGTGTTGGGACGGTTTACCTTTAGCGCGTACAACCAATGATTGAAAGCAGCCTTTTACTTCGTAGCAGCTTCAATGCTGAAATTCAGTTTATTTAGCTTAAATCTATTTACAAATAATAAAAATTATATTTACAATTTGGTGCCCATTTCACGCTCTTCAAAGGACCTCCGCCCGAACTCATCACTTTTCTCAACTGATTTCATCTACCGACCAGCGTTGCCAGTTTTACAAAAGATCGTCACAACACCGTGTGTATTTTTTTTTTGGCAACAATCATGTGTGCATAAAAATAAAAACTGGAATCGAAAAAAAGAGACACTCAAAATAATGTATAACTTTTGATTGCGTTCACAAAAATAGCTGATTTTTTATCCAGGAATAGCATGTAATGTGTAGCTAATGCCCTAAAAATTTCATCAAAATCGGTTCAGTATTGGCGCAAATATTGTCGATACAATAAAATGTGCTTTTGCAAATTTTGGGCTTCCCTTTTAAAAAAATGTTTAGGCTATAACTTGGTTGTTAGCTCATCAAAACGTCTGAAAATTTGACTGTAAGTTCTTCAAGTAAGTCATAATAAGTGGTGAAAATTGCATTATAATCGGTTCTGTACTCTTTTTTAACAATTCAAACAAATTTTGGGCACTTTTTATCATTTTAAAATCAGTGTGCATTATTTTGACTGTAGTATTGGCAACACTGTCCTGACTTTTTTTTGAAAATTTGACAGTGTAAAATCGTTGTGCTAATCTGTTCTCAGTGAAAATTTCAGCCCTTTTGATTCAACATTTAAAAAGTTAGAGCAGTTTGAATGTCACTATACCAAAAACCACATCTGCTTATTGTGACATAGTGCATCATATATGGCTATAACTTTTTAAAGGTCAAAGCAAATTGAATGAAATTTTGGCACAATACATCTACATACATACTTTTTGTACAGAAAAATTTTCATTGAATCGGTTCAGTATTTTTGGCTCTACAGTTTTAGGTAAAAAATGTGATATTTTTTTTAAAGTGGGCCAAAACAAGATTCTCAAATGGTAAGTCTCTTGTTTCGACGATATCTCCGCCAACACTTAACCGATTTTGATGAAATTTTTATGGTATTAGCTACACATAATGTACTATTCCTGGTAAAAAAAATCTGCTATTTTTGTGTACGCAATCAAAAGTTATACATTATTCTTTGCGTCTCATTTTTTTTCGAGTCCAGTCTTTACTTTTCCAGAACGATGGGGACAAGTATAATTCTTAAAAACTACAAAATCTTCACAAAATTACGTATAATACATAAATTTTGTGGGGTCTCCAATTAGCCCAGTGGTTAAGGCTATGGATCGCCATTCCGGAGACGGCGGGCTCGATTCCCGTTCCGGTTGGGGAAATTTTCTCGACTCCCTGGGCATAGTGTATCATTGTCCTTGCCTCACAATGTAAAAAAATATGCAGTGGCAGGCAAAGGAAGTGCTTCAATTAATAATTGTGGAAGTGCTCAAAGAACACTACGTTGAAGAGCGGCCGGCCAAGTTCCAGTGGGAACGTAGAGCCCATTAGAAGAAGAACTCTTCCAAGAATTTCTACAGGAGTTTCTTCCTGAGATTCCTAAAGAGTTCTACTCGGCAATTGTGCAGGAGTTCATTCTGGGACTTTGATCTTATTCCAAGAACTTTTGCTGCATTCTCTTTATAATCTTTTTTTTTTATTTATACAGCTTTTTATACTGCGTTTCATCTGGAAGTTGCTTCTGATAACTCTTCACGAGTCACTTCTGGGAATTTTCTAGAAATCCTGCAGGAAGTCCTTTTGGAAATATTCTGGTAGGGTCTGGGACCATTTGGGCAGGAGCACCTATTTTGGGCACTTGCTGCTATAATTCACTTAATATCAAACCGATTGACTTGAATTTTTGTACATGGCTAGATACTGTGCGTATCTAATTGTGTCTCGAAGTTCAAGTCAATCGGTTAAAAATTGACGGAGTTATAGCAGCAAGTGCCCAAAATAGGTGCTCCTGTCCAAATGGTCCCAGACCCTATTCCTTTTTAGAAACATCAGGAGTTCTTTCTGGGAAAACTCCAGGAGTACCTTTTGCAGATCCTGAGAGCCCTCCCAGTCAACCATTAATCGTAAAAGATGTTGCATGAGATGATAAAGTGGAGGCGATATACGTACATTTTACATGCGCCTAAATGGAGGCATGTACGCATATGACCTCCACTTTATCATCTTATGCAACATCTTATACAATTGCTGGTTGTGTGGGCTGCTTCTGGGATACCTTTTTCTGGAAGCCTTCCTGGCACTCCTTTAGGAAATTTTCTCAAGAATTATTTTTTGGGAATCCTCCAGGTGTTCCTTTTGAAAATGTGGAAATCTTTCTGAAGCTCCTCTTTTCTCTAAGACTTTTTGTAAAGATTTTTTTTTCGAAATTTTTTTCTGAGATTCTTTCGGCAGTGCCTTCTGTGGTTCCTTTAGGAGTTTCTGAAAATAATCTTAGATAAAATTTCTGGACTAATGCGAGGTATGCACTTCAAACGGAATCGCTCAAGTATATTTCGTTTAGTGCATTATTTTTCCGTGACAGGAATGGTCAAGAAATTTAACATAGCAAGCCCCATTTGATTTGACGTTTCGTTTCAGCTCCGTACCTAGGATAGGATGTGACACCTGCAACTTCTCTGTCTAATTTCACAGCTTGCTGTCTTGTTTTTCCGCGTTGCTAAGATTATTGGTCCCCAAATTGGTCTCTTTTGGGCTGACTAGTTGTCGTATCCTATCCTAGCTCCGTACTAGGATCTGGACTAAAGCGACGCTTTACTATTTCTTGAGCGATTCCTTGCCTGAATTTTCCACGCATCGAGATAGGCCAAGAAATTTCTTGCAATCTGCGTACTACATATACTGATGCAGGAATGCACCCTAGTTTTACCACAGTTTTCCTTTCTTCTTCCCCTTTCCATATCTTCACAATAACACAGAGAGCCATCGCAAAAATACATGTTTAAAGCATCTTACCTGGCCGTAGAGCAAAGATTTTGCTACTGAAAGCGGTGCACACTATTTTCTTCCCAATTGTTGAAGGAGGTAGGACGAGAATAAAAGGCGAAACCGTTTCGATAGCAACTATATTGCGAAATAGGCTTCAAACTGAAGAAAAGGCATTGGTTTTATAATAGTTCTATGATGAAACAAAGTATGACTTACAATTCGGTGTGCCTGGTATTTCTAGCACGTCCTACTTTACTGAGAGTTCAACATTTAACGACGTTCAGATTTCTGCACACGAATTTCTCAGATTTATCAGCTCTTGATACGAGGGAATCTTAACTGTGGGCAATGGATATCGCTTTCCTAGTAGGATATACAAATGTGGAACTAACTTCACAAAAGTTGAACTAACTTCAATTCTAACCGGCGGATCCACGACTCCGCTCAATTTTACAATTATCACTATTTTACAACCTGCTAACGAATTCAGAATCTCTGCGGTCGAAAACACATCCGTATTTAAGCATGAAAGAAGGTTAATAATTACAAAATCACACTGAATATTTCTTCTACGACTGCTGCACTTCACTGTGTCTCGGAAAATGTGGTATGATCACCGGAAATGAATCGTTGACAGCTCGCTCACTGTTTGTGACGGCTGTCACTTGTTTTGCCGCGACGCTTCACTTGTTGGACGCGACGCTTCAGTAACGCTGGGAGACAGGGCTGCCAGCTGGACTAATTCTGCGGCAACAACAATTGATCGGCGTTTGGGTCCAAATACGCTTTAAATTCACTCATGTGTGCTAAAACAAACAGCACTTCAAAACCGTTTCTTCTTCCTGTTCTGTGTTGGCGGTATTCTTGGTGGCAGTTTCGTTTGCGGCCGTTTCTTTGATCAACCATTTCATTCACTTTTTCAGACGGTAGCACTCAAAGTAGAGGTTATGTCGTGAAAATTTGGAAGTTTGAAGGGAATATCAGTTCCCTATCAGTTTAATCATCAATTTTTTGGTAAATTTATCGATAAAATTATTTTTTCTATCCGGTTCCTACAAAAAAGATTGTCTGGAACGACTCAAAATACGAAATGAGATTTCACAAAACATAACCTCACTTTTGGAGGCCAATTGCGCGATTAATAAGAGAGACAGACGCGTTTTTGCCGAGAGATAGAGACGTACATATGAGTGAGAGCATTCGCAACTGTGTGAGAGACAAATCGCAGCACTAGCTCTACGGAGAGAGTGATTGGCACTGTGCTGGTCACAGTGCACTTGTTTGATACTTTCGATGGATTGATTCGAAATTTCACTAATCTTGCGTAGACTCAAGCTCAGTATCAAGCACAGAGAATGTTCATACGATAGAGTGCGAGAGACAGGAGACCTTAATTTCGATATTCCACTTGGCTCGGGCTGTAAATTTCACAAGTGATGCCTGTATATTTTTTTATGAAATCTGTGAAATATATCGAGCTCATAATCGAAACGAACTCATAGTATACTCATAGTTCCAATGGGGCATTTGGAACGGAGGAAAATCAGACCTCCACTGCCACAAACTGACTGACTGACAGACTGCGTTGGAGACAGTTTGGAATGCGTCGAACGAATCATTGTCCGTGCATGGCAGCGCAGCATCCCAACAGATTGAGTATGTGTACAATGTACACGAATCCGAATGAGTATAATGCTGCCGAACGCAGTATACCTAGTTGGATGCACTACCGGTGGGTATGGGGTCGCATTGTTGGGATATTTTCGGAATTCATTTATTATTTTCTATATTTAAAACGAGAAACGGGGAAAAACAACAAACATTCCTCACGTGGACTAACAATGGAAAATGGGATGGCTGGAAGCAAATTGGAAGTTACGGAAAATCTTTTTCCGGATAAAACCGATTGTACTATTATCACAGACAAACAGACATATTACTTACAAGAAAATTGCTTCAAAAACATCGTTTGGGATCTCACTAGCACCCTCTATAATGCTCAATCCGAAGCATTCATTTGCAGGTGTTGTTTCCCTCGGCTCGATGTAATAATTTTGCAGGTGACGACTCCCTCGTGGCGTCATCCATTCATAAAACATGAATGAAGGTTCATGATTGAGTCATTTTATGTAAACATTGATCGGCGTCGCGTTCATTTCTCTCCAAAATTGAGAGGTGATGTAGGCACAGCAGCGCCACCATGATACATGCGAGCACAGTCTGAACCACACGTTATTTTCAAAATGACCGTTAAATCGTGCGATGATTTGAGTAGTATGTCTGTTTGTCTGTGCTATTATTATTAAAACATAGTTTGTCAAAAGATGCGGTTTTTGAAACGTTATTATATTTGGCAGCGTAAAATCACGCCGGCCTACTTCTCTTGTCATTGTGATAAAATGAGATGAATGCTACTAGGACAAAGAAGGATACATTTTTCAAAGTTTTTTTAAAATTTCTTTTAACGTAATGTCTCCAGAAACCATAAATCAACGAACACTACTGTCCAGATGAACTAGTCAAAAACAAAGCGTACATGTTTTTTTCTGAGATCTAATGCTAATATCACCGTAGGGGTATCGCTTTGTCGAACTCAACCTTCGACATGCCAACAACGACTGACAGGCTTCATTATTCATCCCCGAAAAAAAAAAACCTATGGAAAAATAGCAGATCATCGCTCCCTTGCTGATCCCCGAGTTCCAATCAAATTAATTATCGAAACTGGATTTAATTAATGCACCACCGCGCAGCCACAACACGGCGGGACATCTTGGTGGATTTCATCCCAAACGAGAAGATATCGATCTAGTCAGCCAGCAGATAATAGTAGCGTAGTAGGCTGTCGTGTGTACCATTGATTTTCACAGCCTGCTACCACCACGCACCACACGCGGTTCGAACGAAGAAAGAAAGACCAAAAGCGGTTCCCACGTAATTATGCAAATAAGGAAACCCGAAGAAGGCGTAGAAAGCGAAACGCGCTGCGAAAATAAAGGGACGACATCCATAGGATCAGACGCGGGCAGGTACCTGGCTGCTCCGGTTCCAAACATAAGATGTGTATCACGTCGTCCTATCTCCAGTGAGCGAGGAAGCAAGCGGGGTATCAGGTGGTCGTCTTCATCGCAGCCGAATCGCTCGAGGGGGGTGACAAAAAGACGAACGAAACGATGAACGAAGAGAGCGGACGGTTCGGTCAAGTCCACAGATGGAAGCGACACCGAAGAACTAAATTTAGTACGTAATTGTTGTTCACCTCCCGAAGGGGCCAGAAGCGCAAGTATGACGAGCGAAGATGATGAAGGTCCAGTTCGTTCGGATCGGATGGAGGAGAGATAATAATTGTGCCTTTCAGCAGAATACGCGCGGAAGAGTGGGGGCAGCGGCGCGGAACGAAGGAGGCTGTGTGCAACTTGAGCAAACAGCTGCTGGACCCGTTTCCTGTTTGGAGCTGTTTGGGCTCCAGGCTCCCAGTATGGAGAGAATGTGGAAAAACGTGAGTCCGCGTTCTTGGAAACGCAACAAAAGGGAGGCCATGAAATGGACAACTACTAGAAACCGTCGCCTGCTGCGACCACCAACCGCGAAGCGCCGACCAACATGCTGCGCCTAATCGCTCAATCTAGTTTGTCGTGTCCCGCTGTAATCGCTGGTTTTGGCAGCACTGTCCACGCCAGGCAATGACCAAGCGTAATTGTAATCAGTCCACCCGCGAAGAGGAGATAAGCGTGACTGGGGCCATAACTGATTGTGTACGCAGCTTTGTACACAATCGACTCGCGCGCGGTTGGAAGACGAGAGTGAGAGAATCCCTCAACTCAGTCTACGAGAGTAATCCAAGCTGGGCGAAGGTGTTTTGCATTGCGTGATCAGTTTCACTCGATTTCAATCTGAATGATGGGCATCCGGAACACGGGGTGAGTCACCGGTGGCGGTTTCCACGATCATTCAGAATCGCAAATGAGACACTTTTCCCCTTCTTCCTCGCTTCCGCAGAAAGCTAGCCGGTAAAACGCTATTCATCACCGGAGCTTCTCGGGGGATCGGCAAGGCGATCGCACTAAAAGCGGCCCGTGACGGTGCCAATGTGGTGATCGCAGCGAAAACTGCCGAACCACACCCGAAGCTGCAGGGCACGATCTACACGGCGGCAGCCGAAAGTGAGTAACCCCAATAGAGTTAATAAACTATAGAGGACGAATGTCGCTGGTGTTCCCTTTGTTCTCGTTCGAAAACATGCCGGGTATCTATCTGTCAAACTGCATACTTTTTCGCTTTGACACTTATATACCTGCCTATCTCCGCCAGCAAGAGATGTTGCGGCGGCGACGCCAGCGACATTCTTCCTCTATAGTTTACTAGCTCTATTGTAACCCCCGACCGGTCGGTCCGATCATGAAAGCGGACAAGATCGATGATGATCGTTTCTCTCTTTGTAGTTGATGCGGCCGGCGGTAAGGCGCTAGCGTGCGTAGTGGATGTCCGCGATGAGGTCGCCGTGCGGGCCGCAATCAAAGGAGCCGTCGACAAATTCGGCGGCATCGATATTCTGGTCAACAATGCCAGCGCGATTTCGTTGACCCCGACGGAACAGACCGAGATGAAGCGTTACGACTTGATGAATAACATCAACACCCGAGGAACGTTCCTGGTGTAAGTGATCGTACTGATCTTGAACTTGATTGATGAGCTTTCAAACCGATCTTCTTTACTAACAGTTCCAAGGAATGCATCCCGTACCTGAAGAATAGCTCCCACGGTCACATCCTGAACCTGTCACCGCCGCTAACTCTCAAACCGGAGTGGTTCGCCCGCAACCTAGCGTACACGATCGCCAAATACGGCATGTCAATGTGCGCCCTAGGAATGGCCGAAGAGTTCCGCAAGGATGGCATCGCTGCCAACGCCCTGTGGCCAGCAAAACTGGTCCACACGGCGGCCGTCGACATGATCCACGGCGACGGAGCCGAGGTCGTGTCCCGCAAACCGGAAATCATGGCCGACGCTGCGTACGCCATTCTCTGCAAGGACCCTCGCACCTGCACCGGAAACTTCTTCATCGACGAGGACCTTCTCCAGGCGGAAGGCATCACCGACTTCAGCGAATACTCCTGCGTACCCGGCAACGAGCAGAACATCCGTCTCTGCGGCTTTGTCGACCCGAATCGATCGAAATTGTAATAAAACAAAGCAGCAATCCATCCGGATTTCGAAAACATCTTTTCCAAATTTCTTTCGATCGAAGCAACCGAAATCCAGGCAGGCTTTGAGCTTTGATGCCGTGAGAAACCGCGACGCCGCTCGGTCGCGTCTTCTTCGGGTAAAAATCGATCGCATTAATCTTGCCATCATCGGGTCGGGTCAGAAAATTCAAAACATCCGCCTGGGAACGGAATGTCCAATCGAGAACCGAGGACCAGCTGAAACGGCAAGAAATATTTGCCTCGGCATGGAATCTTCGTCGTCATGGTCGTTGTCGCCTTCGTTGGTTTCATCGTTCCATTCTTGTTTTGGTTTCGAGTTTTCGTTTCAACCGTCGCGACGCGACAGGATGGTTGCCAGGGCATCTTCATTCTTGAAATTCTGCAGAACCCGATCGTCGACGATGATCGCATGGTTTGCTGCGTTGCGTGTTTGCGCGTCCTAAACTCACTTTTTCCCCAGTTGTTCTTTTTCGTTTTAAATGTTTTTTTTTTTTCAGAACACCGCTCCAAAATTGAGGATGATCAGGTTCAGGCAGATCGGTATTATTAAATTTGCATTTTTCGATTGCCTGCTTGCCATACTCTGCCCCACTTAGTGGGACTGGTTGGTAGTGCGATCGCAATTCATAATTTGGATTTTCGGGAAATAAAAACTATGATTCGCTTCTTTCAAGTTTCATCTTTGTTTCACTCTTCAAACTTGAATTAATTTATGATGCTTTAGCATTTTGTACGTCGGAATTCAGCGCGGAATGGGGAACAGGAAACCTTTTTTTTTGCGCGAAGTTGCCTGGGTAAGGTACACAAGAATAAAGTTGCGTGCGTGAACCAGCCAGCGGATTTTGAACACATTGAAAATTAGAGTTAAAAAAGTGAAGAAGAAAAAACGCCAAATTGACGCATCTAATGAAATGGAGTAGCCTTCCTGGAAACGGACAAACACGTTGTTTTTGGGTGCGTTCTGAACTTATGTTAAAAATGTGTGTTGGTAGATTCTTTTTTTGGGCATCCTTCGACATTGGAGTAGTGTTTCCTGGAAAGGGCAGTTTGGGTAACATAATTTATTGCGGTAGAAGTTTATTTATGCTGTTGAATCTACATTTAAAAAAAATCACCGATGGCTTGTAAGAATCGACATACCCTGAAACTTCATGTAAAACATATTTTAAAAGAACTACAATTTCTTTAAAATAATAAAATTGAATATTTGTTCCTCGAAGTCTGTTTCCGTCTACTCCACGTTTATTTTCGGCACAACCTGAATTCAATTCCGGGCACACTATGGTACACTATGATTTAAATTACGTACGAATTACAAAAAATCATGATTTGATCGTAGGTGTGTATTGGAAAAGTAATAGGCCATCACAGTGCAACGAAAAAATCTTTCTCTGTGGTTGTGAAATACGATGATTCCTTTGTAGAAAATCCATGAAAGGGTTCAAGGCGAAGATAACTGCGAATAAACGTTATACCGACGGGAAAAAAGGCGATTGATTTTATTATAATTGATCATCTTTGCTGCCTTCTGCAGCAGTGGGATTCAACTATGAAGTGCCACTGAGCTTTTGTGAGGTGTGCATTGAAGGTTCGTTCAACAAGTGAATCTGCTGAAGCGAAAAGTAATCAGAGATGAAGAACAATTCGGCTAGTTGTTGATTTGGTGCGGTTCAATGAGGTACAGTTACAGGTGACGCAAAAAAAAAATTGCGTGTCACTAGTTGTCTGTTTTGTTTTATCGCTGATCTTATGCAACTCAAATTGTGACGTTACTATTTGCGTTGGATAAGATCATCGGTATAGAGGCACGCATTGTTAATCTCAGGAATTCCCCAGAGGATTCTTTTGGAAATTCCGTTGAACATTCTAGACGATATTCTTCCATGCATTCCAAGATTTTTCCCCGATGATTCATCTAAGAATTTCTACCAGGCTTTTCGTTCTTTCGAGGATTACTGCAGCCTTTTTTTTCGACAATTAGTATACCTTCCCTTACCGGTCAGACTAAGGCCTGATGTCTCCATTCTAGTAGGTTCATGGCTACGTGTCTCCAGTTCCACACTCTGCGAAGGGTCCGCAGATCGTCCTCCACTTGATCGACCCACCTAGCTTGCTGCGCAATACGTCTTCTTGTACCGGTCGGATAACTCTCGAGATCCATTTTAGTCGGGTTGCTATCTGACATCCTGATGACGTGACCCTGACCCGCCTACTATAGCCTCCCGATTTTCGGGGTGTAGACGACGGTTGGTTCTCTTAGCAGCTGATGCAGCTCGTGGTTCATTCGCCTTCTCCAAGTCCCGTCTTCCATCTGCACTCCGCCGTAGATGGTACGCAACACCTTCCGTTCGAAGGTCCATGTTTCGTGTCCATAGAGGATGACCGGTCTAATCAGTGTTTTGTAGATACATAGTTTACTTCGTGTTACGGCGAACTTTATTCGATCGTAGAGTTCTGCGGAGTCCAAAGTAAGCACGGTTTCCTGCCACAATGCGCCTCTGAATTTCTCTGCTGGTGTCGTTTTCGGCGGTCACCAGTGAGCCCAAGTACACGAATTCTTCAACCGCCTCGATTTTATCACCGTTGATGGAAATTCGTGGTGGCGAGCGTGGTGATTCCTGCCTGGAGCCCTTTGCCATCACTTTGTTTTCGACACAGCAATGACTAATTCGATTCGCCACTCTTTAGTCGGATGTACGTTTTCGCCATCGTCTCAAATTTGCGAGCTATTTATCATCATCGAAACCAAGCAGCTGAACGGACTTTGTGAAAATCGTCCCACGCAATGTTGAACAGCAAGCACGAAAGACCATCACCTTGCCGTAACCCCCTGTGAGATTCTAAGGGACTCGAGAGTGTCCCTGGTACTCGAACTACGCACATCATTCGATCCATCGTCGCCTTGATCAATCGTATCAGCTTACCCGGGAATCCGTATTCGTGCATAATCTGCCATAGCTGTTCTCGATCGATTTGAAATCGATGAACAAGTGATGTGTGGGCACGTTGTATTCGCGGCATTTCTGCAACACCTGGCGGTTGGCGACCATCTGGTCCGTTGTTGCGTGTTCGCCCATGAACCCAGCCTGATATTGCCCCACGAAATCTCTTGCAATCGGTGATAGACGGCGGTATAAAATTTGAGAGAGTATTTTGTAGGCAGCGCTCAGTAGTGTGATCGCGCGGTAGTTCCCGCAATCCAACTTGTCGCCCTTTTTGTAGATGAGACTTTCATATTCGGTAATACTTCCTCTTCCCAAATCTTGGTAATGACCCAGTGTAGTGCTCTCACCAGTGCTTCTCCACCGTGTTTTAGTAACTCGCTTGGTAGTTGATCTACTCCAGCGACTTTGTTGTTTTTCAACAGGCCAATCTCCTCTTCAATCTCTTGGAGGTTGGGAGCTGGATATTTTTCGTCACTTAAAATTCTATATATCATAATAATAATATTTAATATTTCAGGTAAAATCAGGTACTTGATCAGTTATATAATTAATTATAGTTAAATTACATGATACTTGGGATGTTGGCACCCGTAACGTGGGTAGATCACCTTAGAATTGTGCGTTGCGGTGTAAGATCTACCAAATCAAATTTTGATCTTAATATTTATCGTATTTATATATATTCCAAGATCAAAGTTTGATGCACTTTTTTGTGTTTTGTAGTATTTTTGTGTCAATGTACAGCTAATTAACATTTTATTTCAGCAGGATTCAGGTAAATTTATCTTTTGGTATAAATATGATATATTGTAAAAAATTGTAACTGTGGCGAGCGTATCACTAATATGTAGCTTATTTGACGTACGATGTTAATATTATTTTATATTTCAGATTAATAGTAATTCAACCAAATGCCATCAAGATGACGAGGAAGCCAGGATGAATTGGGCAGACAACTGATTCGAAGCAGTCTAACAATGGTGTGCCTGAACGTTGATCAAGCGTATCCTTTGGAGTTTACCACTAACAACACCCAAATTCCCGTGACACCTAGGCCTGAGAGATCGTAGAGTTGTCAACATTTTTCATAGGTGTCCAAAATTAACCCTCAAAGCCCCAGGACAAACTTTTTATTTTTAATCGGATGATACTCAGGAACTATACAATATAAAAATAAGCGGTTTTCTCTATGATCGATGGGAAGAGTTGTACTTCATGCAAGGGTAATTGGCAAACCGGAAGTCCATGCTTGAACCCGATTTTGCACCGGAAATAAGTGTTCTCTGGTTCAATGTTTCGGCGATTCGGCGTCTATGAATCTGGCATTTGAAAATAATTCTGAATTCTTTAACAACTTTAAATGGTAGGCCAACGCAAGAACACAATGCTGAGGTTGTTTTATAGCATGAGTTGCATGTGAAACTTTGTCCCAGATGTGCACTTCCGGTAGGACTCGGGGTACACTGCTCCTTAAGATCCATAATCAGTTTGGGCCTGAAAAGATTATTTTAGAAGTTTAGTGTCTATGAAGAATTTGTTCGGTATATCCGAGTCCTTCTTTTAAAAGTATCACTCATGCGATTAATCCATCTAGAATTCAAACACGGGTTATACTTTAAGCCAACGAATAATTACAAGACCATTGCATACATTTAGGCGGTTATCGGTTTCTGTCCCAATTTACAAAATTTACTCCACTTTGTAAAAAACACGTTTTAGAAAGAAATTAAAGGCCAGATTTGGATTCCAATTTAATAGATCTACCGAGAATAAACAGCTATTTATTGAAAAAGTAGCCAGTAGGCAGCTGTAGAACATATCGCCACAACATTGCACCAGGGAACACTTATTTCCGGTGCAAAATCAGGTTCAAGCATGGACTTCCGGTTTGACAACTACCCTTGCAAGAAGTGCAACTCTTCCAATCGATCATAGTGAAAACCACTTATATTTATATTTCATAGTTCCTGAGAATCAGCCGATTAGAAATAAAAAGTTTGTCCTGGGGTTTTGAGGGTTAACCATCCTTTCCCATTCCTCAGCAGTCGCAAGGACGTGGCCAGGACAGTGCTCGACCATTGGAGGATTGCGTCAGTCTTGTCTAAGAGTCGAAGATTAGTCCCAAATCTTTGTGCTTTGGTTTGGACGGGAAGGAGGCAACCCTCATAACAGCGGTCTAGGACTGTACCACCTACGAATTTGTGTAACTCGTTTAATGCTAATGCTAATGCTAATGCTACATGATACTTGGGATGTTGGGAGGGGTAGCCTAAGGAAGCTAAATGAACTGGTTTCTGGGCAAATGTTCGTGGGGTCGCCAGACTTTGTAACGAGATAACTCCAATCGTGTTGTCTTCCGAAAGTTTCCAGTGAATTTAGCTTGGGGGCTGTTCATAAACCACGTAGACTTTTTGGGGGGAGGGGGGGGTCTAGCCAAAGTCTACGCTCCATACAAAATTATTTATTTATTCAGTTTCGTCAAACAACGTAGACTAGTACATATACATACAGTTTTTGTTTCATTTCTTAAAGCTATAGTACATATTGTTAATAAACTCGTATGGATATGTACGAGGGGGGAGGGGGGGGGGTTGTGTCTGAGATGGCCAAATTTTGGTCTACGTGGTTTATGAACAGCCCCTTACCCTGCTACAACAAACCATCAGGTAGATCATTCCCTTCCGGTATGACTCTGCAGCCATAGGTAATCCTTGCGCTGATGGTGGTACACAATCATCATCAACATCATCATCATCGAATACCAGAAGAATTCCTTGAGGGATTCGTGGAGAAATTCCCGGTGGAATCCCTGTTTGTATTCCGGGAGTTATGTCTGGAGATATTCCTGAAGATTTTTTGGAGGAATTCATAAAGGAATTCATTGATAAATTCTTGAAGGAATAGCTAGAGAAATTCTTGGAGGAATTATTTAAGGCATTTCTGGACAAATATTTAAGGCTTCATGGAGGAATATCTGGAGGAACTCCTCGAGGAATATGTGAAGGGTTTTTTAAAGGAATTTTTGAGAAAACTCATGAATGAATCCCTGGAGGAATTCCCGTAAAAAAATCCTGGAAAAAATCCTTGATTATTCCCTGGAGAAATTCCTAGAGGAATTCCAGTGGATTTTCTGGAAGAATTGCTGGAGGAATTCCTGCAGCAATCCCTGGAGGTATTTCTGGAGGAGTTCCCAGAAGAGTTCCGTGAGAGTTTGATTTTGGACTAAGTGGTGGAATTCCTGGAGGAATCGCTGGAGAAATCCCTTGAGAAATTCCTGAAGAAATTCCTGGAGGAATCCATGGAGGAATTTCTGAAGGAATTCCTGAGAAAAATCCTTTTGAAATTCCCGAAGGAATCCATGGAGGTATCCCTGAAGGAATTCTTGGAAGAGTTCCGGGAGACATTCCATTAGGATTCTCTGGAGGAATTCTGGCACAAATTCCTATAGGATTTTCTGGAGGAATCCCTGGAGTAATTCTTGGAGGAATTTCTGGGGAATTTTCGAGGAATTTCTGAAGAAATTCATGGATGAATCCCTATTTCTGGGAGAATATTTGAAAAAATTTTTGAAGAAATTCATGGATGAATTCTTGAAGCAATTCGTTGAGAACTTTCTGGAGACATTCGTGAGATTTTTTTAGGATTTTCTGGAGGAATCCCTTGGAGAAATTCCTAGAGGAAGTATTGGGGGAATTCTGGCAGACATTCCTAGATGATTTTTCCTAAGAGAAATTTCAAGATGAATTTCTGGAGGAATTCCTGGAGGTAATTCTGGGGGAATTCATAGAAGAATTCATGGAGGAATTACTTGAGGAATTTCTTTAGAAATATATGAGGCTTCCTGGAGAAATTACTGGAGGAATGTTTGAAGGAACTTCCCGGTATTACTGAAGGATTTTTTGAGGAATTTCTGACGAAATTCATGGATGAATCGCTAAAGGAATTCCTGTAAGAGTTCCGGGAGATTTTTTTTTAGAACTTTCTGGAGGAATCCATGGAGCAACCCAAGAAGGTGGAAACATCTAATGTATAGCTTATTCAGCTATTACTGAATAACTGAATTACTGAAGAACAAAAACTGTTATTGGTTTCATTGATATAAGAGGTAAAAGATCAGAAATAATAGCAAAATCTAGTATAGCGAATTGCTCAATAATTGCTCGTTAAGATATTACAAGATCAAAACAATAGCAGACAAGATTTGTCGACCTATTTCTTTAAAAACAAAAATTTCAACATCCAGCATCGAACCTACGACCTTAGGATTCACAGACGGCGATGCTTATCACTCAACTGTGGCTCACTGCTGTGAATATCATGGGATTAACCTTTTGGAGCCGATTTTTTTCGCCGCTGTCGGCGCAACCTCGCTGGTGTCGAACACGTTTGTTATGCTCGGTTTCATCGCCGGGGTCATATATGACCCCTCCGGCTCCAAAGGGTTAAGAGCATGAGTTTCTTCGTTTCCACAGCTCTGAAAGGGGCACATGGCATTTCACTAAAATTGAGCCATCTCTATGGGTGCATGTGTTCCATTTCGCGCAGAAGAGCTAAATTTGTTCTTATGTAGAAATTTTCTGATATTTCGACAAGAACAAAAACTGATACCATATCACTTTGAGCTATTCGTGCGATATTCTTCAAATTTTTGAATTACACATCAAAATCACATCGAGCTATGACAGCAAATTTTTTTCGATTTGAGATATGATTCAGATATTCTTGTCTGTCCGGGAATTCCTGCTGGAATCCCTGGAGGATATATTCAAGAAATTCTGGCAGACATTCCTAGAGAATTTTCCCTAGAAGCAATTTCAGGAGGAATCTCAGGTGGAATTCCTGGTGGTAATTCTGGAGGAATTCCTGGTGGAATTATTTGAGCAAATTCTGGAGAAATATATGAGGCTTCCTGGAGAAATTTCTGGAGGAATGTCTGAAGGAACTCCTCGAGGATTTTCTTAAGAAATTCCTGGAGGGATTGAAGAATAAAACAAATTCCCGGAGGAATTTCTGGAGGAATTTATGCAGGTTAGGTATTTCTGAAGAAATTTAATAATAAATCTCAGGAGGTTTTCCTAAAGAAATTCCTGGAAAAAATATGGATAAATTTCTGGAGGATTCTGTGGTGAAATTCCTCGAAGAATTCCTGGAGTTCCGGGAAACATTCTTCTGAGGAATCCGTGGAGAAATTCCTAGAGGAAGTATTGGGGGCAGACATTCCTAGATGATTTTTCCTAGAAGAAATTTCAAGATGAATCTCGGTAGAAATTCCTTTAGAGTTTTCTGGAGGAAACCGTGGAGGAAGTCCTGGAAGAAATCTCTGGAGGCACCTTGGAGGAATTTCTGGATTTTTTTTTGCATGAATTCCTGGAGGAATTCATGCACAAATCCTTGGAAGAATCTCTGTAGAGTGCAATAAGGATTCCAATCGAAATTTTCTATCTAGGAAATCTGACTCAATCTATGGAGTCTACTCCAATTCTAGCGTCACTAATTGTCCAAGACTGAAATTCTTTCACCACCATATATATTTTTTTCTAATTACCCTCGCAGGCTTCCTGTTCATTAACGCTGTTACGTTCGATATGAGGCAGTTGGTCCACCTGCCTTTCACCGCATTGTCTCACTCCTGTAGCCACTAAGCCAACGAGTCCGCTATGATAATACTCCTCACGTTCCTGGTATTTCTTCAACTTGTCCGGACACATCTCGGCGGATGTCGCCGGGTCATTCGTCTTTGCCATCACAATTCGGTACGCGTTGCCTCATGGGTTGGCATCGGCTTCTCGTCACAGCTCTTTGAAGCAGTTCGACATGCTCTGCCCAATCTCCCGCTTGAGAGCTTCGCGAAATACGAGTCTCCGCTCTTCCCTCTCAACATCCGTTCTTGCTTTTCGGAGCCTTCTTCTTGCTCGAAGGCATGTAGCACGGAGGGTACACTTCACCAGAAGACTGGGCGCCGTCGGCACCTGGGCACCGGGGAATCTGGTACCATTATTTTCTATTGAAAATGGTTCGGATCAGTCCAGCCGTTTCGGAGTTATGGCCATATTTGAGTTCCGGACCAGTACTCCAGCAAGGGGCCAGATATGAAAATGCAGTAAACCCATGCATGCGACACCTCAATCGCTGCTTTTGCCCTGATGAACGATTAGCAGGAAAATAGTCTCAGAAAATTTCTGAACCAGTAGTGCTCCGGAACCGGTTCCGGGTGTCCCGCCAGATATGATCAAATGTAAAAGCGAACCAAACCCATGCATGCGACACTTCAAATCGTAGGTTTTTAGGGAAGATGATTTCATATTTCATGTTTGGGAACACCAGTAGTGTCCCGGAACCGATTTCGGGTGTCCCGCCAGAGGTGACCAACTTTAAAAGTGAACCAAACCCATGCATGCGGCACATTGAATAGCGGCATTTTTGATAATCTGAAGAACGACCAGCAAGAAACTAGTCTCAGACCACATCTAAGACTATCGGTGGTGTCCCGGTACCGGTTCCGGGTGTCCAACCGAAAGTGACCAAATGTAAAAGTGAACCAAATCCATTCATGTTACTCTTCAATTCGCAACTTTTTAGGAAACATGATTAACGGGTTAGCAAGAAACAAATGTCAGACCATTTTTGGGACAATCGATACTGTCCCGAAATCAGTTCCGGGTGTCCCACCGGAAGTGGTAATGGGTAAAAGTGAACCAAATCCATGCATGCGATACATCTAATCACGGCCTTTTCGATTATTTAATTAACGGGTACAAGGAAAATAGGCTTAGACCACAGAAATTACTACTGGTAGTGTTACCGGTTCCGGGTGTCATACCGGAAGTGGTCAAATGTAAAAGTGAACCAAACATCCTGAAACATCCAGGAGGTTCTCAGATAATAACTGTGGAAGTGCTCATAGCACAATAAATTGAGAAGCAGGCTTTGTCGCAGTTTGGACGTTATTCATAGAATAAGAATAAGAAGAAGAATTGATTTGATTGATTTATCTTTATTTGAGAGACTTTCAGCCCATAAGAAGAAGAATGATTTTCTAATAAATGGGGTTTTGAATAAACTTGTAGGGCAACAAGGTTTTTCAAAATCACGTAGAATATAAGTTTCACAATATTTTAAGTTTTTAAGCTACATTTTACTAAAAATTTCAACTTTAAAACGCTATAACTTTTCAACTGTTTGACAAATTTCAAAAGTTTCGGCAAAGCTGTACATCAAAAGTCTTCTAATAGCACCCTTTTTCACTGAAAATGAGAATTTTGGCTATGTTTTGATTGTTTTCATGCAAATTGACGGCATTTTTTCCCAAAATTTTAAATCTGCTTCAACCGTTTGCTCGGAACGCTCTTCCCCGTGTCGTTGACTGGCTTCATCAAGTGCAACCCACCCACAGTGCGCGTAATACAATCATCACCCAGGAAAATTGGCGCGAAAATATGAGAGTCGTTGGAATTTCGGTTGGGTTTTCATTTTAAAATATTTGCAACCGCTCTCGCTTGATATGACGCACCACCCACCTTCCATCCTGATTGGAGCCAAATCCCCCCAAAAAACAACGATTCTTTTGGCAGGGGGGCACGCGAATTTTCACCACACGCACAGTTGGATGTCGGAATAATATTTTCATCAAAAATTAACAAACAAATGGTCCCCCGTCCCGAAGGGGATGGCATTGTAAGGTGGTGCGGGGAGAAAGGGTGAACACGGAGCTACAGGTATTCGAATCCGAGTAAAATCGCAGCAAAATGATGCTCCTCCACCAGGGCTGCTCCCCGACACTGCAGCAACAGCAGCAACGTGGCATCCCGGGAAATGTTAACAGATAGAAATTCATATATCTACAGACATGAGATGCCTCGCGCAAAGCCGAGTATCGGGTGTGCACCACCAAAGTGCAGTCCGAAGCCGCGCGCCCATAAAACAATGGAATTTAAACAAAATTGTTAATTAACATGTTGTTTGGAAGCTCGGCGGACTGAACCGAACTGCCTCTGCGCTGCTGCAACTCCAACTGCAGTTGTAATATATTACATTCATTCCGGGCGTGATATATGATGCTGTTTGCTGTTGTTGTTGTTCGCCAATTTTCCGGAATGCATTCGGGGGTTTTTCGGTCGGTTTACTTCACATGCGCTTGTGTCGCTCGGTGCTGGATCGAGGCTGCGGCAGTATTTTATGCAACATGTAAAACGCATCCCATGCTCAATTACAACCGGGTACCTGCCACAGATTCCAGTCCCAGAAAGCGATGCAGTTGGAAGAATTCCTGGCCTAATGGAAGAGCGATGCAGTGCACTTGGTTGGGTTGGTTTCGACCGAACTTATTTTTGGATATTTTGTCAAAAAGTGTTTCTCAAAATTATGCATCTAAGCTATTCCTGGATTTCTGCAGGAATACTTTTGGGTACTCCATCTAGCGTTGTTTCAAATGTTAAAAACTTCTTAAGGAGAATGTATATAAATTGGACACCGGCTCCGCAAAGCTTAATAAGCGGTTGAGCTTCGTATATATGCGTCTCTCATCAAAGGGACTCAGCTCCGTCTCTTTTAATGTTTCTGCTGTTTATCAATTTTCCTATGATCTCCATTATCCCCATTATGCATGAAAAACTCAAGTGACTGTCGATGTCTTGCTTCCACCTTTCAATCACCAAAAAAATCCAAAATTATTCTACTTCAAGTTCTAACATTTTCTCTTTCTCTTTTTTTGCAGGTAAGTCTCCAAAATTCTTCCCCAAAACAAGCAGTTGATCGATCCAGCATAAAACCCGTTCGCTTCCTCAAGCAAGCAAGGTACAGGTTTCTTTCACTGCTCTATAGTATCGATGTCGAGCAGGTCGTAATCTGCAACTCAACCGTGGAATCTTGAGCAGGATTCTCGGGAATCTTGAGCAGGATTCTCGTGGAATCTTGAGCAGGATTCTCGTGGAATCTCGAGCAGGATTCTCGTGGAATCCTGAACAGGATTCCCGTGGAATCCTGAACAAGATTCCCGTGGAATCCTGAACAAGATTCCCGTGAAATCTTGAGCAGGATTCCCATGGAATCTTGAGCAGGATTCTCGTGGAATCCTGAACAAGATTCTCGCGGAATCCTGAACAGGATTCTCGCGGAATCCTGAACAAGATTCTGCCGGAATCCTGAACAGGATTCGGTCGGAATCCTGAATAGGAATCTGTCGGAATCCTGAACAAGAATCTGTCGGAATCCTGAACAGGATTCTGTCGGAATCTTGAACAGGATCCTGTCGGAATCCAGAACAGGATTCCCGTGGAATCCTGAACAAGATTCCCGTGGAATCCTGAACAAGATTCCCGTGAAACCTTGAGCAGGATTCCCATGGAATCTTGAGCAGGATTCTCGTGGAATCCTGAACAAGATTCTCGCGGAATCCTGAACAGGATTCTCGCGGAATCCTGAACAGGATTCTCGCGGAATCCTGAACAAGATTCTGCCGGAATCCTGAACAGGATTCGGTCGGAATCCTGAACAAGAATCTGTCGAAATCCTGAACAGGATTCTGTCGGAATGCTGAACAGGATTCTGTTGGAATCCTGAACAGGATTCCCGTGGAATCCTGAACTAGATTCCCGTGGAATCCTGAACTAGATTCCCGTGGAATCCTGAACAAGATTCCCGTAGAATCCTGAACAAGATTCCCGTGAAATCTTGAGCAGGATTCCCATGGAATCTTGTGCAGGATTCTCGTGGAATCTTGAGCAGAATTCTCGTGGAATCTTGAGCAGGATTCTTGTGGAATCTTGAGCAGGATTCTCGTGGAATCCTGAACAGGATTCTCGTGGAATCCTGAACAGGATTCTCGTGGAATCCTGAACAGGATTCTCGTGGAATCCTGAAAAGGATTATCGTGGAATCCTGAACAGGATTCTCGTGGAATCCTGTACAGGATTCTTTTGAAATCCTGAACAGGATTCTCGTGGAATCATGACCAGAATTCTCGTGGAATCCTGAACAGGAATCTCGTAGAATCCTGAACTGGATTCTCGTAGAATCCTGAACATTATTTTCTTGGAATCCTGAACAGCATTCCTTTGGAATCCTGAACAGGATTCTTTTGGAATCCTGAACAGGATTCTCGTGGAATCCTGAACAGGATTCTCTTGGAATCCTGAGCAGGATTCTCGTGGAATCCTGAGCAGAATTCTTGTGGAATCCTGAACAGGATTCTCGTGGAATCCTGAGCAAGATTCTCGTGGAATCCTGAGCAAGATTCTCGTGGAATCCTGGGCAGGATTCTCGTGGAATCCTGAGCAGGATTCTCGTGGAATCCTGAGCAGGATTCTCGTGGAATCCTGAGCAGGATTCTCGTGGAATCCTGAGCGGGATTCTCGTGGAATCCTGAGCAGGATTCTCGTGGAATCCTGAGCAGGATTCTCGTGGAATCCTGAGCAGGATTCTCGTGGAATCCTGAGCAGGATTCTCGTGGAATCCTGGGCAGGATTCTCGTGGAATCCTGAGCAGGATTCTCGTGGAATCCTGAGCGGGATTCTCGTGGAATCCTGAGCAGGATTCTCGTGGAATCTTGAGCAGGATTCTCGTGGAATCCTGAGCAGGATTCTCGTGGAATCCTGAGCAGGATTCTCGTGGAATCCTGAGCAGGATTCTCGTGGAATCCTGAGCAGGATTCTCGTGGAATCCTGAGCAGGATTCTCGTGAAATCCTGAGCAGGATTCTCGTGGAATCCTGAGCAGGATTCTCGTGGAATCCTGAACAGGATTCTCGTGGAATCCTGAACAGGATTCTCGTGGAAATCCTGAGCAGGATTCTCGTGGAATCCTGAGCAGGATTCTCGTGGAATCCTGAGCAGGATTCTCGTGGAATCCTGAGCAGGATTCTCGTGGAATCCTGAGCAGGATTCTCGTGGAATCCTGAGCAGGATTCTCGTGGAATCCTGAGCGGGATTCTCGTGGAATCCTGAGCAGGATTCTCGTGGAATCCTGAGCAGGATTCTCGTGGAATCCTGAGCAGGATTCTCGTGGAATCCTGAGCAGGATTCTCGTGGAATCCTGAGCAGGATTCTCGTGGAATCCTGAGCAGGATTCTCGTGGAATCCTGAGCAGGATTCTCGTGGAATCCTGGGCAGGATTCTCGTGGAATCCTGAGCAGGATTCTCGTGGAATCCTGAGCAGGATTCTCGTGGAATCCTGAGCAGGATTCTCGTGGAATCCTGAGCAGGATTCTCGTGGAATCCTGAGCAGGATTCTCGTGGAATCCTGAGCAGGATTCTCGTGGAATCCTGAGCAGGATTCTCGTGGAATCCTGAGCAGGATTCTCGTGGAATCCTGAGCAGGATTCTCGTGGAATCCTGAGCGGGATTCTCGTGGAATCCTGAGCAGGATTCTCGTGGAATCCTGAGCAGGATTCTCGTGGAATCCTGAGCAGGATTCTCGTGGAATCCTGAGCAGGATTCTCGTGAAATCCTGAGCAGGATTCTCGTGGAATCCTGAGCAGGATTCTCGTGGAATCCTGAGCAGGATTCTCGTGGAATCCTGAGCAGGATTCTCGTGGAATCCTGAGCAGGATTCTCGTGGAATCCTGAGCAGGATTCTCGTGGAATCCTGAGCAGGATTCTCGTGGAATCCTGAGCAGGATACTCGTTGAATCCGGAGCAGGATTCTCGCTGAATCCTGAGCAGGATTCTCGTTGAATCCTTAGCAGGATTATGCTGGAATCCTGAGCCGAATTCTGCCGGAATCCTGAGCAGGAATCTCAATGAATCCTGAGCAGGAATCTCGTTGAATCCTGAGCAGGATTATGCTGGAATCCTGAGCCGAATTCTGCCGGAATCCTGAGCAGGGTTCTGCTGGAATGCTGAGCAGGATTCTGCTGGAATCCTGAGCAGGATTCTGCTGGAATCCTGAGCAGGATTCTGCTGGAATCCTGAGCAGGATTCTGCTGGAATCCTGAGCAGGATTCTGCTGGAATCCTGAGCAGGATTCTGCTGGAATCCTGAGCAGGATTCTGCTGGAATCCTGAGCAGGATTCTGCTGGAATCCTGAGCAGGATTCTGCTGAAATCCTGAGCAGGATTCTGCTGGAATCCTGAGCAGGATTCTGCTGGAATCCTGAGCAGGATTCTGCTGGAATCCTGAGCAGGATTCTGCTGGAATCCTGAGCAGGATTCTGCTGGAATCCTGAGCAGGATTCTGCTGGAATCCTGAGCAGGATTCTTCTGGAATCCTGAGCAGGATTCTACTGGAATCCTGAACAGGATTCTACTGGAATCCTGAACAGGATTCTACTGGAATCCTGAACAGGATTCTACTGGAATCCTGAACAGGATTCTACTGGAATCCTGAACAGGATTCTACTGGAATCCTGAACAGGATTCTACTGGAATCCTGAACAGGATTCTACTGGAATCCTGAACAGGCTACTGGAATCCTGAACAGGATTCTACTGGATTCCTGAACAGGATTCTACTGGAATCCTGAACAGGATTCTACTGGAATCCTGAACAGGATTCTACTGGAATCCTGAACAGGATTCTACTGGAATCCTGAACAGGATTCTACTGGAATCCTGAACAGGCTACTGGAATCCTGAACAGGATTCTACTGGATTCCTGAACAGGATTCTACTGGAATCCTGAACAGGATTCTACTGGAATCCTGAACAGGATTCTACTGGAATCCTGAACAGGATTCTACTGGAATCCTGAACAGGTTTCTACTGGAATCCTGAACAGGATTCTACTGGAATCCTGAACAGGATTCTACTGGAATCCTGAACAGGATTCTACTGGAATCCTGAACAGGTTTCTACTGGAATCCTGAACAGGCTACTGGAATCCTGAACAGGATTCTACTGGATTCCTGAACAGGATTCTACTGGAATCCTGAACAGGATTCTACTGGAATCCTGAACAGGATTCTACTGGAATCCTGAACAGGATTCTACTGGATTCCTGAACAGGATTCTACTGGAATCCTGAACAGGATTCTACTGGAATCCTGAACAGGATTCTACTGGAATCCTGAACAGGATTCTACTGGAATCCTGAACAGGATTCTACTGGAATCCTGAACAGGATTCTACTGGAATCCTGAACAGGATTCTACTGGAATCCTGAACAGGATTCTACTGGAATCCTGAACAGGATTCTACTGGAATCCTGAACAGGATTCTACTGGAATCCTGAACAGGATTCTACTGGATTCCTGAACAGGATTCTACTGGAATCCTGAACAGGATTCTACTGGAATCCTGAACAGGATTCTACTGGAATCCTGAACAGGATTCTACTGGAATCCTGAACAGGATTCTACTGGAATCCTGAACAGGATTCTACTGGAATCCTGAACAGGATTCTACTGGAATCCTGAACAGGATTCTACTGGAATCCTGAACAGGATTCTACTGGAATCCTGAACAGGATTCTACTGGAATCCTGAACAGGATTCTACTGGAATCCTGAACAGGATTCTACTGGAATCCTGAACAGGCTACTGGAATCCTGAACAGGATTCTACTGGATTCCTGAACAGGATTCTACTGGAATCCTGAACAGGATTCTACTGGAATCCTGAACAGGATTCTACTGGAATCCTGAACAGGATTCTACTGGAATCCTGAACAGGATTCTACTGGAATCCTGAACAGGATTCTACTGGAATCCTGAACAGGATTCTACTGGAATCCTGAACAGGTTTCTACTGGAATCCTGAACAGGATTCTACTGGAATCCTGAACAGGATTCTACTGGAATCCTGAACAGAATTCTACTGGAATCCTGAACAGAATTCTACTGGAATCCTGAACAGGATTCTACTGGAATCCTGAACAGGATTCTACTGGAATCCTGAACAGGATTCTACTGGAATCCTGAACAGGATTCTACTGGAATCCTGAACAGGATTCTACTGGAATCCTGAACAGGATTCTACTGGAATCCTGAACAGGATTCTACTGGAATCCTGAACAGGATTCTACTGGAATCCTGAACAGGATTCTACTGGAATCCTGAACAGGATTCTACTGGAATCCTGAACAGGATTCTACTGGAATCCTGAACAGGATTCTACTGGAATCCTGAACAGGATTCTACTGGAATCCTGAACAGGATTCTACTGGAATCCTGAACAGGATTCTACTGGAATCCTGAACAGGATTCTACTGGAATCCTGAACAGGATTCTACTGGAATCCTGAACAGGATTCTACTGGAATCCTGAACAGGATTCTACTGGAATCCTGAACAGGATTCTACTGGAATCCTGAACAGGATTCTACTGGAATCCTGAACAGGATTCTACTGGAATCCTGAATAGGATTCTACTGGAATCCTGAACAGGATTCTACTGGAATCCTGAACAGGATTCTACTGGAATCCTGAACAGTATTCTTTTGGAATCCTGAACAGGATTCTCTTGGAATCCTGATCAGGATTCTTTTGGAATCAGGACCAGGATTCTCTTAGAATTCTGACCAGGATTCTCTTGGAATCCTGGGCAGGATTCTCTTGGAATCCTGGGCAGGATTCTCTTGGAATCCTGAGCAGGATTCTCTTGGAATCCTCAGCAGGATTCTCTTGGAATCCTGGGCAGGATTCTCTTGGAATCCTGGGCAGGTTTCTCTTGGAATTATCTTAGATTCTCTTGGAATCCTGGGCAGGATTCTCTTGGTATGCTGAGCAGGATTCTCTTGTATTTAGAGCACCATTATCAGTATAGCTCTTAATAAGCTTCATTACAGAGCTCTTAAACAATCCTAAATTTGTTGGTTTCACAAGCATTTGATACGATAACCATCTGGGACAAATTGTTTACAATTTTTCAATACTGCTTAGCGCATCCTCCATTCGCTTCTTTCACAACTCGCCGGACATTCACCTCAATTCGAGTGCACACCAGCACAATCAATATAATTGACTCCTCACGACAATCAATGCACTGTGTCAGGATGACTCATCGCTCCCACCCTCCGCCGCTCCCAAGTTCACTCGTTGCCCACGGCATTCTCGCTGGTTGTGGCTCGACGTCGACGGGTCACAGCCCCAAGCTTGCAAACCTGATTGGCCCACTTTTGGCATCCCCGAAAAAGTTCGATTTCGCCGGCGACTGTGTCGCCATCATGCAGTGATTCTCCCTTTCTCTTTTCTCTCAGTCGCGGTCGCGGTCGCCTCGCTGAGTACTGATCGAGTGATCAATCGAAGTAGGCTGCCTGCCATGTATAATCTCCACAGCACGCTCGGGTTTGGTGAGTCCGTTCTACACACTTCGCGATGACCGTGGATGGGATGAATGCGGTTGAAATTGTCGTGCAGCAACGAGGCAATGATTTTTGCATGGTCCAGTGAGTCCCAGCCCAGTGCACGAGAGAGGCCGGCCAGGTGCTTTTGTCCGAGGAAACGGGTTTTGGTGGCGCGCGCGAACCTACAACAATAGTAGAGTGGAGTCGCGAGCGGCCAGGCCGCCCGCACTTGTACACCGGAGTCAGTCAGTACACTTGCCATCTAGACTACATTTAGAAACCCATTATTATGCATACACAATTCGAGTGCGGTCCATCCATTCTCTTCTATCCGGTTCGGATGGCCGATTGACTTGACTGGCTGCGAGAGCTGCCCCGCACAGGCTACTCGGAGCTGGTACAATTTAGCGCAGTAAAACCTGTTATTCAAGGGCACCCATTACAAGCGTTACAGTTAAAACGCCACACCTTGAGAACGACTCCGTCCGCCCAACAACGACCCGTCCGCTCCCGTTTGCCGCTCTAGTCTAGTAGTGGGGGTCCAATCGTTCAGCAGTCTGTATGTAGTCGACGTATGACGACGACAAGTAGGCTGTGCACTAGTGCTGCACTGCACGCTCGATGGATGGATGGTCAAGCAAGCGACGGCGACGTGATTGCCACGGTTACTGAAACACTTGCTAACCTATCATTAATGGATGCAGTGAGGGCTAGCTAATTGATTGACGCCGGCTGTCCAAATTGACTGCGAACTCCGAGGGTTGTTAATTCCATCTTCTCAGAATGCGTGCTCCAAATTTTGCCAAGTCTGGTTGTAGTGTCACATCGCTTTCATTAGTGTCACACCGAAGCAGCAGGCGGTGGCAGCGGCGCCGATTCAAACGGCCTACTTAGCTAGGGATCGAAATCTAACCCGAGCAGCAGCAGCGTAACGATAGGTACTACAACCGTAGCAGGCTATCTTGATTGGAAATCTGTCTGCGCTGCGACGCAGGCTGCTGCGCTCTACACACGTTATCCCACTGGATCTGTATAATTACGAACATAAAATGCAAAGCATTTCTATCCCGCTTGCTCTTGGGGCGTCTGGTGAGACTGTCTCCCGCAGGTGTGCGCAAGTTCTTGCGCTGGCTGCTGCAAGCTGAACAACCGTGGCGCGCGGCGACAGGCGTGAGTAACGGTAACCTCGCGTCCCCTTTGGACATGTATGAGTCGAGGTGAGGTAGGATCTGTAGTCAAACAAGCAATACAGTTACGGACGTAGAGATTACAACCTTGGAATTTAATGTTTTGAAACGGATTCTGATGAGCCGGATTCTGGTTTAATTTGATTTTAATTTATTTTGTTCGTAGAATCTTGTTGAGGCTTCCAAGAGAATCCTGTTCAGGATTCCGGGAGAATCCTGTTCAGGATTCCGGGAGAATCCTGCTCAGGATTCCGGGAGAATCCTGCTCAGGATTCCGGGAGAATCCTGCTCAGGATTCCGGGAGAATCCTGCTCAGGATTCCGGGAGAATCCTGCTCAGGATTCCGGGAGAATCCTGCTCAGGATTCCGGGAGAATCCTGTTCAGGATTCCGGGAGAATTCTGCTCAGGATTCCGGGAGAATCCTGCTCAGGATTCCAGGAGAATCCTGCTCAGGATTCCAAGAGAATCCTGCTCAGGATTCCAGGAGAATCCTGCTCAGGATTCCAGGAGAATCCTGCTGAGGATTCCAGGAGAATCCTGCTGAGGATTCCAGGAGAATCCTGCTCAGGATTCCAGGAGAATCCTGCTCAGGATTCCTGGAGATTGCTGTTCAGGATTCCTGGAAAATCCTGTTCAGGATTCCTGGAAAATCCTGTTCAGGATTCCTGGAAAATCCTGTTCAGGATTCCTGGAAAATCCTGTTCAGGATTCCTGGAAAATCCTGTTCAGGATTCCTGGAAAATCCTGTTCAGGATTCCTGGAAAATCCTGTTCAGGATTCCTGGAAAATCCTGTTCAGGATTCCTGGAAAATCCTGTTCAGGATTCCTGGAAAATCCTGTTCAGGATTTCAGGAGAATCCTGTTCAGGATTCCAGGAGAATCCTGTTCTGGATTCCACCGGAATCCCGTTCTGGATTCCACCGGAATCCTGTTCAGGATTCCAGGAGAATCCTGTTCAGGATTCCAGGAGAATCCTGTTCAGGATTCCACGAGAATCCTGTTCAGCATTCCAGGAGAATCCTGTTCAGGATTCCAGCAGAATCCTGCTCAGGATTCCAGGAGAATCCTGTTCAGGATTCCAGGAGAATCCTGTTCAGGATTCCAGGAGAATCCTGTTCAGGATTCCAGGAGAATCCTGTTCAGGATCCCAGGAGAATCCTGTTCAGGATCCCAGGAGAATCCTGTTCAGGATCCCAGGAGAATCCTGTTCAGGATTCCAGGAGAATCCTGCTCAGGATTCCAGGAGAATCCTGCTCAGGATTCCAGGAGAATCCTGCTCAGGATTCCTGGAGATTGCTGTTCTGGTTTCCGGCAAAATCCTGTTCAGGATTCCGGAAGAATCCTGTTCAGGATTCCAGGAGAATCTTTTATAGGATTCCAGGAGAATCCTGTTCAGGATTCCACGGGAATCCTATTAAGGATTCGACAAAATTCCTGTTCAGAATTCGACGAGAATCCTGTTCAGGATTCCACGAGAATCCTGTTCAGGATTCCACGAGAATCCTGTTCAGGATTCCACGAGAATCCTGTTCAGGATTTCTCTTGAATCCTGTTCAGGATTCCACCTGAATCCTGTTCAGAATTCCACCTGAATCCTGTTCAGGATTCCACGAGAATCCTGTTCAGGATTCCACGAGAATCCTGTTCAGGATTCCACGAGAATCCTGTTCAGGATTCCACGAGAATCCTGTTCAGGATTCCACGAGAATCCTGTTCAGGATTCCACGAGAATCCTGTTCAGGATTCCACGAGAATCCTGTTCAGGATTCCACGAGAATCCTGTTCAGGATTCCACGAGAATCCTGTTCAGGATTCCACGAGAATCCTGTTCAGGATTCCACGAGAATCCTGTTCAGGATTCCACGAGAATCCTGTTCAGGATTCCACGAGAATCCTGTTCAGGATTCCACGAGAATCCTGTTCAGGATTCCACGAGAATCCTGTTCAGGATTCCACGAGAATCCTGTTCAGGATTCCACGAGAATCCTGTTCAGGATTCCACGAAAATCCTGTTCAGGATTCCACGAGAATCCTGTTCAGGATTCCACGAGAATCCTGTTCAGGATTCCACGAGAATCCTGTTCAGGATTCCACGAGAATCCTGTTCAGGATTCCACGAGAATCCTGTTCAGGATTCCACAAGAATCCTGTTCAGGATTCCACAAGAATCCTGTTCAGGATTCCACAAGAATCCTGTTCAGGATTCCACAAGAATCCTGTTCAGGATTCCACAAGAATCCTGTTCAGGATTCCACAAGAATCCTGTTCAGGATTCCACAAGAATCCTGTTCAGGATTCCACAAGAATCCTGTTCAGGATTCCACGAGAATCCTGTTCAGGATTCCACGAGAATCCTGTTCAGGATTCCACGAGAATCCTGTTCAGGATTCCACGAGAATCCTGTTCAGTATTCCACGAGAATCCTGTTCAGGATTCCACGAGAATCCTGTTCAGGATTCCACAAGAATCCTGTTCACGATTCCACGAGAATCCTGTTCAGGGTTCCACGAGAATCCTGTTCAGGATTCCACGAGAATCCTGTTCAGGATTCCACGAGAATCCTGTTCAGGATTCCACGAGAATCCTGTTCAGGATTCCACGAGAATCCTGTTCAGGATTCCTCGAGAATCCTGTTCAGGATTCCTCGAGAATCCTGTTCAGGATTCCTCGAGAATCCTGTTCAGGATTCCTCGAGAATCCTGTTCAGGATTCCTCGAGAATCCTGTTCAGGATTCCTCGAGAATCCTGTTCAGGATTCCTCGAGAATCCTGTTCAGGATTCCTCGAGAATCCTGTTCAGGATTCCTCGAGAATCCTGTTCAGGATTCCACGAGAATCCTGTTCAGGATTCCACGAGAATCCTGTCCAGGATTCCACGAGAATCCTGTCCAGGATTCCACGAGAATCCTGTCCAGGATTCCACGAGAATCCTGTCCAGGATTCCACGAGAATCCTGTCCAGGATTCCACGAGAATCCTGTCCAGGATTCCACGAGAATCCTGTCCAGGATTCCACGAGAATCCTGTCCAGGATTCCACGAGAATCCTGTCCAGGATTCCACGAGAATCCTGTTCATAATTCCACGAGAATCCTGTTCAGGATTCCACGAGAATGCTGTCCAGGATTCCACGAGAATCCTGCCCAGGATTCCAGAAGAATCTTGCCCAGGATTCCAAGAGAATCCTGCCCAGGATTCCAAGAGAATCCTGCCCAGGATTCCAAGAGAATCCTGCCCAGGATTCCAAGAGAATCCTGCCCAGGATTCCAAGAGAATCCTGCCCAGGATTCCAAGAAAATCCTGATCAAGATTCCAAAAGAATCCTTCCCAGGATTCCAAGAGAATCCTGCCTAGGATTCCAAGAGAATCCTGCCCAGGATTCCAAGAGAATCCTGCCCAGGATTCCAAGAGAATCCTGCCCAGGATTCCAAGAGAATCCTGCCCAGGATTCCAAGAGAATCCTGCCCAGGATTCCAAGAGAATCCTGCCCAGGATTCCAAGAGAATCCTGCCCAGGATTCCAAGAGAATCCTGCCCAGGATTCCAAGAGAATCCTGCCCAGGAATACAAGAGAATCCTGCCCAGGATTCCGACAGAATCCTGCCCAGGATTCCGACAGAATCCTGCCCAGGATTCCGACAGAATTCTGCCCAGGATTCCGACAGAATCCTGCCCAGGATTCCGACAGAATCCTGCCCAGGATTCCGACAGAATCCTGCCCAGGATTCCGACAGAATCCTGCCCAGGATTCCGACAGAATCCTGCCCAGGATTCCGACAGAATCCTGCCCAGAATTCCAAGAAAATCCTGATCAAGATTCCAAAAGAATCCTGCCCAGCATTCCAAGAGAATCCTGCCCAGGATTCCAAGAGAATCCTGCTCAGGATTCCAAGAGAATCCAGCTCAGGATTCCAAGAGAATCCAGCTCAGGATTCCAAGAGAATTCTGCCCAGGATTCCAAGAGAATCCTGGTCAGGATTCCAAAAGAATCCTGTTCACGATTCCAAGACAATCCTGCTTAGGGTTCCAAGAGAATTCTGTTCAGGATTCCGGGATTTCAAGGTCGTTACGAAGTGGAATTTCATAGAATTTTAAATGCGTCTCAGGGGCATTTCGAATGGATTACGGAGATTTCGAGGGCAGTTTTTAAGTGGAGATATGGTTTCTGGGGCGTTTCATGACAGTCTAGGGGTGTTTGAAGCGGTTTCAAGGGTTTGTGTGAAGGGGTGTCTGAAAATTTTATGAAATTTCCTCAAATGCCCCTGAAACCCTTCTTAAAGCTTCCATGGTCCCCATCTACTGAGACCCTCCGAAACCTCCGAAAACGTCTCCGTAACGCCTCTGAAACCCACTGAAAATGCTCTGTAATTTCCTGGAATTCCTTCGAAATCCCCTTAAGCCCCCTCGGACCCCATGTGACACAACTGAGATTTTTCGAAACCACCGTAAACACACCTGTAACGCCTAAAAAACATACTGAAAATTCGCTGAAGCCTAAGTTAGAGGTGTAGTTTTGGTGATTTCGGAGGGTGTCAAGTACGTTACATGGAGTCCGAGGGGGCTTTAGGAGGATTTCGGAGGAATATCATTTTTTTTTGAAAACTCATCGGACTCCATGTTACTCCCCTGACATCCTTCGAAACCCCTGAAACACCTCCGTACTACCTCTGAAACCCACCGAAAATGATCTAAAACGTCTTGAAATCCCTCCGAAATCCCCCTAACGCCCCCTCGGACCCCATGCATCGCATCAATGACCCTCCTAAATCACCGTAACGCTTCTAAAACCCGCCGAAAATTCTCTGATGCTGCCTGAAATGCCTCCGAAATCCCCCGAAAACCCCCTTGAACCCCGTGTAACGCACCAAAAACACACCTGTAACGCCTTTGAAACCCACTAAATCTTCCTTCTTGAAATATCTCCGAAACCCTTTGCAACGTTCGAAAACGTCTCTGAAATCTACTGAAATTCTTCTGAAACTGCCTCAAATGCTTTCGGAAACCGTCTAAAGCCTCCTCAGACCCAATGTAACGCATCAGAAACCCTCTGAAGACACACCTGTAACGCCTCTAAGACTCATTGAAAATCTCTGAAACTTCCTGAAGTTCCCCCAAAACCCCTCTAAAATCCTCTTGACACTTTGCTTGTACCCCATGTAACGCTCCTGAGACCCTCCGAAACCACCGAATACGCTCCTGTGAAGCCTTCAAAATCAGTAGAAAATCCTCTGAAACTCTGCAATGCCTTCGAAGGCCCTTCAGACGCCTGAAAACGGCCCTGAAATCTACTCCGAGTTCTCGAGTTACCTGCATGAGTATGACTCTTTCGCAGTTTTTAGAATAGTTCGGAATCACTGGCTTACAATGCAGGTCTACAGTGCAAAACTGTCATGTTTTTGCCTGAGATCACCTGGGAGCCCCTGAAACCTTCAGGTACCTCCCGTGAAACTGCTTTGGATCCCCCGCAACGTGCTTAAGAGTTTCTAAAACGCCCCTGAGACCCTCTGAATCGCGCGCCCCAGGGGCCCCTATGAAACCCCTAAAATGCAAAAATGCTCAAAAGACTGTCATAAAGTTCTCTTTCAAACTGGTAAACGATTGTAGTGATCGTCTAAAATCCCAATTGGCGTATCAGAATGATTTATTTACAATAGTCTTCTTGTATAATCCCTACTTCAAAGCCTACTTGATGGAAATGATAAATAACCGTTATGTGGCCGGCAAACTTTTTGCTTTTTTCTACACCGTGTATTTTAAATGGGTGCTGGGTACCAGGGTACCCTGCCGGTCACATAAGGGTTAAAAACCTACTAGATTCACCTGCATGCTTCTTCTACACGATTGGCTCTGAAGTTGATTGTAACGATTTTTTTCAGTTATGCACTTGTTTTAAACAAACGATATCGACTATCGGGCCGACGTTTCGATACAGGTATTATGTTTCCTCAGGGTGCTATAATGTCTAGTTGCTACCGATCATGCAATTTCCAGAAAGGTCATTTTCAGTGTTTTCGAAGTTTAATCGTCGAATGCCCTCGCAAATATTGAGAGGCCACACACTCGTTCTCAGTTGGGCTCCAGTTGCATTTACAGTTTCATATTTCAAAGACCAGGGTGTTTGTGCTGTGCGGCACAAGAGCAGAAGTAAACGTTTGGAAGCAAAATGAAAACCACAAAAGAACGATGATGGAGAAAAAAGTCATACTCGGCAGCTAGACTCAGTAGCCCACTCTGCTCTGGTTAGGAACAAAAAAGTCAAAGGAGCCATTCCACTTCGCCTACTGCGCCAGTGTGGAATAGGAATGAAAGTGTGATAACGAAAAAAAAATCTAAACCCATCTTCTATAGTCTCACTCTACAGAGACGACACAAGGAACAACGCTGAGCAGAGGACCGTGTCAGCGAGTCTCGACTCGGTCGTAGTCTTCTAAAAGTGGTAACACGAGACCAAAGCTGACGACGACAAGAACACCGATCCTCTCGTGTGACTTTATGGTTTTATTTAAATGACTTATTGTGGTTCCCGTGGCGCTCCTTCCGCCTGGTCCCTCCCCCACCAGACTTCCCCCACAGCTAGACAGGTTCGATTCGATGATTGCTTTTGCCTTCTATTCGCTCGATGGAACTCCTCTTCAGCTCTTCGGAAGGAGGTGTCAGATGTTGTAATATCGCGCCAAGTCAAGTTCTCCTTCTGCAAATGCGAGCTCAAAGTTTTTGTCGCGTTGTCGTCGCCATCATCATGTTTAAAAGCGCGAGAAGACAATAAGATGTGGATCACGACGACGACAACCGCCAAGAGGACTCGCGTGTCGAACGAGACTCACTCGTCTTGAGGGTCTGCGATAATGCGATGATGACAGTGAGACGCTTTGCCTTTCTTCTTGAGGCAATCGCAGTTGGCTTGTAGGTACGCGCGCGGAAAAAGGTCAAACTTTCCTCGCATGCTGCGATGATGATGACGACTACCAGATGGAACAGCGGAACAAATCTCGGTTTCAGCGAGTCGCGGTAATTGCGTCACTTCATGGCTTACTTGACGTTCAAGTGTGTGGTGCCCGTTGCCGTGAGTTGTACTGAGTTGTACTGCCGTGACTGTAGTGCAAACACGTGCCAAACTGCGAACTAGTCAAACCACAGCGCAGTCAGTGACGACAACCTCAGCAAGTGACGACCGACGTGTGTGAGTAATCGAGAAAACGCGCGCGCGCTCGCTGGTAAAATATTTGCACGGTACATCTGGCGTCGGTCGGTATAGCTCACGTTCGGATTTTACGAGATTTGTGTGCGACACCTTCTTGGAGGAGACGGGACGGAGGCTTTCTTATCAAACAACAACAGAATAAGTACGTGTTTATATGGACAGAAGCCTGCAAATCACTGAAAACTGTCACATTCCAGAGTGGGAATTCAGCCATGTTGCACAAAGTTGCACGTGTTCTTTGGGCAAAGCAGATATCGTCGAGATATGATGCCTGAAAAAATATAACTTTTAAAACCAGTTTCATATGTATTTTTACAATACCCATTGGAAGTTCCGCCGTCAATAACATAACAAAACTCACAAGTTGCATCTGCCAGATCGAAACAGATTTTCTCTTGCGAAAAATGGTTAGCTTCCTGAGATGTTTCAGCGAGAAATCATGCACATAAAGGGAATGCTAGAATAAGTGCATATGTACATGAAGTATCATGTAAAATTACGTTACAATCGTGTAAATTTCCGCTAACAGTCACGTAACCGGTTGGAGCCCATGAGGGTTTACGCGATGGTTGGCGGAAATTTACACGATGGTAATGTAATTTTACACTATATCTCATGTAAAAGTGCACTAATTCTAGCATTCCCTTTATGTGCATGATTTCTCGCTGAATTTTAATTACATATTTTTTTCTGTGTTCTCAAGATTTCAAGAGAATCCTGCTCAGGATTCCAACAGAATCCTGTTAAGGATTTCAAGGATCCTATTCAGGATTCCGACAGAATCCTGTTTAACCATCGTCGTGCATTAGGGTCATTATGACCCAAAACGTGATTTCAAGCATTAATATCTCTTTTGTTAGTTAACTTATCGTAATGAAACTTCTTGACTTTTAATATTTTTCAGAAACGAGTCTTTGAAAAAATTTTTTTTTTCTTAAGGTGAAACCAAAATGGCGTCACAAAAAAGGTTACGAATAATGCATTGGGGTCATTATGACCCAGAAAATCAAACTCTTTTAGAATGATATTTTTTTTACTAATTCAAATGACCAAAGCATAGATTTAACTTCAAGATATAAATGTCAGGAAGAAATCTGAACGATTTTATGACGCCATTCGCTCCCCCACCTTCCCCCACAATATTCGCCTGTGACTGATTTCGCTTGAAGCGACGCCTTAACTTGCTCGTTTTTTATTCGCCCACCCATCAAAGCAAACAATAAATACAGCCATCTCGTAATCAAGGCTACGATGTTTTCTTGTTTATTTATATTGCAAGGCTGAAAAAAAATCTGGAACGTCAACATGATCTGGAGACAATTCTGGTTTCGCAGCTCATTTTTTGTCTGTACCTGTGCTGGTATTCTAATTATTTCGAGCAAAAAGGATCTGTCGGGACACCGATTCATTGCCCGTTGTTGATTCCCTTATTCCCGATATCACGACGTGACGTGGTTCTCTTCAATAGCTAACTGTAGTTCGTCGGAGCCATGTCCGGTTGGACCTCTGGTCGTTACCAGATTTGTGAGAATATCCCTATTAGTCCCAGTTTTGGGATGAGTATCATGTTTTAAACTAACTTTTTCGTTAAACTGCAACTGAAACCTTTTTTTCTGATTTGGGGGAGAGGGGGGGGGGGTTTATGATTTGGTAAGGATGCTTGACGAACAGCATCTGTTGCCGGTCGTAAGGTTCCGACAAAAAGTGGCATCAAAGATTTCTCAGCTGAAGTTGGCTGAAGTGCGCAACGTCCAATCATAGCACAGATTCTCCTCCCCACCTGTCGGCTGAATGATCGAGGAACTGCCTCGGGAACTGCTAGTCATCAAAAAATGTCATGCTATAAATGTTGAATCAACCCAGCGTTTATTTATGATCCGACTTTAGAACTCCATAGGACCTGCATAGGGGCTTGTTAATACACAGTGCCTTCCGACCGCAATCGTGGAATCAAACCTCTTTTTCTCGGGCACTTCACTGATTGCCCAAGGACCGTGGACCGATAACCGCTCCCACTCCATCTAGTCTCATCAGTCGAACAGAATACCTGATCAAATCCGCCAAAGCAGTGGACGAACATCTTGCATTAGCTATAGCAAAGATTACCCCTCAACTTATGACTTGCCTAGGGCCACCAGCACACCCTTGTCCCAGGTGCCACTACGGTCATTGCTTTCCGCCAATACCAAAACTAATAAACTGGTGCTTCCACCGAAATTTCTGAAAACAAGAATGTCGTGTTTTCCCATCCATTATCAATAAAGAAAACGTAGGATCGTACAAAAGAACTGAACACTCCTGCATGATGTCTTCTTTTGTTTTACTAAGCATGTTAAATTCCATACTCCCAATTTCAAAGAAATCTTACCTTATTCAACCGATTCAACCCGAAGCCAATGCAGCTCCTCCATGAAAGATCCGCAATATATTTACCAAAAACACAACTCCGCATCATCTTTTCACACCACACTGATACAGACACTATCGCAAATAAAACATGCTCTTTCAATGATAATTATCTTTATTCACTGCACTATTCCTCCATTCACAATATACAATACCACCAATATCGTAATCACCTCAAACATAAATCAAAATCGAACAAAACTGCACAACTTCACTCGAGCATAACTACTCCATCCGTTCGCGCCAAACCTCGTTCATAGACTGACGACTGCCCTTCCAGTCGCTTGTGTCCTGCACGCACCTGCTGTTCATTCATTCACATATCCATTGAAGTCTAGCCTTCCTTTTCCAACGCATTGTGTCGTTTACGCTCGTCATCGTCGTTGCTCGTCGTTCGTCGCGGGAAAACTTTCAACCTCGTTGTGCTCGACAGAGCTGTGCGCATACAGATACACCGAACCAAATCGATAGATTTTTTCTTTACTGAATACAATAAGTCTGTTTTCAAATTTTAACTAAGTCAGTGTCCTAGTATGATAAATTGAAAATTAAATCCTTTTCCTCACTCACTCTATATTACTACAAAGAACAGAAACAAATTTCGACTAGGTGTAAATATCATTTTCAAATGTTTTCAACGAACGAAGAAAAATACGATTGACAGGACGACGCGTCAAAAGCGCCGCCTCCTTATGGCTATTCAAAAATGATGTACTGGGGGAATGGGGTCATTGAAAATTGATAGATAATTTCGTCAAGAATGTGTTGGAGCGGACCTGGTGTGATGGTTAGAACACTTGACTATCACGCCGAGGACCTGGGATCGAATCCCACTCCCGACAAACTCGCAAAATGTGAGTTCTTCCTTCGGAAGGGAAATAAAGCGTGGGTCCCGAGATGAACTAGCCCAGGGCTAAAAATCTCGTTAATACAGACAAAAAAAAAATAATAAAAAAGGGAGATTTTCAGAGACGTTACAACGCGTTACAAAATGTCTCAGTTATTCAGCAATCAAGAGAAGAGTAGAAATATCGTTATCCTGAGCACATCAGCAGAATAATGCATTTTTTTTCGTCAAAAAAATTGTTTTGTAGCCCCATACAGTTTTTAGTCCACTTGGGGTCCCTTTGTTTTGAGCAAGGATGAGATCATTCATTTGCAATCATCTACATTCACTTGCAAATAACTCGCTTCAGAAACATCGTTTTTGTTTCACCCGAAACTTTGTAGAACAATGTACTAGCGTAGCGTCAATAATAAAGTCAACAGAAGGCAGCAAACGCAACTCTCCACGGCGTGAATGTAATTTATATTCACGCCGTGGAGAGTTGCCTTCACAGCTCGTTCACGAATTTGGTATGCGTGTGCGACCCTTATGCTATTTGGCGACCTTTCAGATAAAACTACAAGGTTTAATTCATCCATACATAGTTTTTTGATAGAATGCTTCTGAACTGAGATAGTATCAAGTGAATATAAATCTTTGCAAATGAATAATCCCATCCCTGGTTTTGAGAAACGGACATCAAATTTTGATACGATCGTTTTTAGCTGAACTTAGAACATCAAACATTTTCAATTTTTGCAACATATGGAATGGCCTACTGTGCAGATGTAGTGCTATTTATGGTCTATCATGGGCAAACGACTGCACGAGGGGTTAGCGTCGGCTTCCTGGCATCAGTCTTGTTAGAGATCACAGTCATTTGAACCTTTTCGTCGATATTCGGGCTCCTTTGTCTCCGACATTCGCAACATAAGCAATCAAACTACTGTTCGAAACAAAAATGTCAAACGAATCCACTTCACCACGCCTTGATAAAAGTCTCTTTGTCGAAATTCTTCATCTTCCATTGCCGCTCATAAGTTATAGTGCTCAGTATGGACGTAGGAGCTCTCTGACCTATCTTGTTGAGGATAGTCTGGTGGTCGCTGTGGGAATACTCCTCCTTTATCCTGATGACAAGAAAGAAGCGTTCTACGCGCAGTTAGAGCAAACATACGATGGTTGCTCGCCGCGTGACGTGAAAATCGTTGTCGGCGACATGAACGCGCAGGTAGGAAGGGAGGAAATGTACAGACCGGTAATCGGGCGAAACAGCCTGCACGCCGTATCGAATGATAACGGCCAGCGATGCGTAAACTTTGCAGCCTTCCGTGGTATGGTAGTCCGAAGCACCATCTTCCTCCGCAAAGATATCCACAAAGCCACCTGGAGATCACCCGACCATCAAACAGAAAACCAAATCGATGGTAAATTCTTCTCGGATATAACCAACGTCCGCACATACCGCAGTGCGAATATAGATTCGGACCAATACTTAGTCGCTGTATCCATGCGCTAAAAACTTTCGACAGTTATCACCACGCGTCGAAGTCGAACGCCGCGACTCAACATCGAGCAACTTCGTAACGTAGAAGTGACTCAAGACTACGCGCAGCAGTTAGCAGTAGCCCTACCAACGGAAGAGCAGCTTGGCGCAGCTACACTTGAAGATGGCTGGAGGGACATCCGATCCGCCATAGGTAGTACCTCGGCTACAGCACTAGGCTTCGTGACTCCGAATCACAGAAACGACTGGTACGACGGCGAATGTGAACAGTTGAAAAACGAGAAGAATGCAGCATGGGCGAGAATGCTGCAACACCGTACGAGAGTGAATGAGGCACGTTATAGACAGGCGCGGAACAGGCAGAACTCAGTCTTCCGGATGAAGAAGCGCCAGCAGGAAGAACGAGATCGCGAAGCGATGGAAGAGCTGTACCGCGCTAAGGACACACGAAAGTTCTACGAGAAGCTGAACCGCTGGTCGACAGGTGGCGGCAGCATTAAAATGAGCACCTCAATGGCGACGTTGCAAGTACCGAAGGTGGCGTGGTAACAGACTAGGAGTATGTGCACATGACGAAAGACTTCCGGCCCCTGATCTCCAAGAGATTGAGGAGGAGGTTGGCCGGTTGAAAAACAACAAAGCTGCTGGAGCAGATCAATTACTAAGCGAGCTTCCTTAATACGGTGAAGAAGCAGTGGTGAGAGCACTACACTGGGTCATTACTAAGATTTGGGAGGAGGAAGTATTACCGGAGGAATGGATGGAAGGTGTAGTGTGTTCCATCAACAAAAAGGGCGACAAGTTGGATTGCGGGAACTACCGCGCGATCACACTACTGAGCGCTGCCTACAAGATACTCTCTCAAATTTTATGCCGCCGTCTATCACCGATTGCAAGAGAGTTCATGGGGCAATATCAGGCTGGATTTTTGGGTGAGCGCGCTACAACGGACCAGATGTTCGCCATCCGCCAGGTGTTGCAGAAATGCCGCGAATACAACGTGCCCACACATCACTTGTTCATCGATTTCAAATTGGCGTAGGATACAATCGATCGAGAACAGCTATGGCAGATTATGCACGAATACGGATTCCCGGATAAACTGATACGATTGATCAAGGCGACGATGGATCGAGTGATGTGCGTAGTTCGAGTATAAGGGACACTCTCGAGTCCCTTCGAATCTCGCAGCGGGTTACGGCAAGGTGATGGTCTTTCGTGCTTGCTGTTCAACATTGCTTTGGAGGGTGTAATAAGAAGAGCGAGGATAAACACGAGTGGGACGATTTTCACGAAGTCCGTTCTGCTGCTTGGTTTCGCCGATGATATTGATATTATTGCTCGTATATTTGAGACGATGGCGGAAACGTATATCCGACTAAAGAGGGAAGCCAGGCGAATCGGATTAGTCATTAATGTGTCGAAGACAAAGTACATGATGGCAAAGGGCTCCAGGGAGGAATCACCGCGCCCGCCACCCCGAATTCATAGCGACGGTGATGAAATCGAGGCGGTTGAAGAATTCGTGTACTTGGGCTCACGGGTGACCGCCGACAACGACACCAGCAGAGAAATCCAGAGGCGCACTGTGGCAGGAAATCGTTCTTACTTTGGACTCCGCAGAACTCTACGATCGAATAAAGTTCGCCGTAACACGAAGTTGACTATCTACAAAACGCTGATTAGACCGGTCGTCCTCTATGGGCACGAAACATAGACCCTACGTGCAGAGGACCAACGCGCCCTTGGAGTTTTCGAACGGAAGGTGTTTTGTACCATCTACGGCGGAGTGCAGATGGAAGACGGGACTTGGAGAAGGCGAATGAACCACGAGCTGCATCAGCTGCTGAGAGAACCAACCATCGTCCATACCGCGAAAATCGGGAGGCTACGGTGGGCGGGTCACGTCATCAGGATGTCGGATAGCAACCCGACTAAAATGGTTCTCGAGAGTCATCCGACCGGTACAAGAAGACGTGGAGCGCAGCGAGCTAGGTGGGTCGACCAAGTGGAGGACGATCTGCGGACCCTACGCAGAGTGCGGAACTGGAGACAAACAGCCATGGACCGAGTGGAATGGAGGCGGCTACTATGTACAGCAGAGGCCACCGCGGCCTTAGCCTGATCGGTAAGGTAAGTTAGAAACATATCTATTACTGTTCTGTTTATAAACAAAGTGACTCGTGCATACATATTCACATTCCAATCATTGTATGAAGACCTTCGGAAGACTTTTGCTTCATGAAATGTCCATTAAACCCATCGTATGCCCCGTATCCATTACACACCATACTATGACGTGACTTCATCAAACCTATGGAAGGCCATCACTCGTTTTCAAATCCGACTACAAAATCGCTTGTTCGACTCCCCATCACTCCGCTTTTAGCACCCCATTTTCCGCCTACTACGACGACGAATCGGCAACTACGTATAAACTGACCGACAACATTGTATGGAAACCGAGTGCCGAGAGCCGAGAGAAGTGGCAAGCTGCGATTGTTATAAAAAGCAATCAAATTTTTACGTTTTAGTAGGTAATAAAATTATGCACTGAACCTTCTTGGCTCCCTCTTCCGCCTAGGGTTATTACGGAGCGGGCAAGCCAGTTGCCGCCAGTTTTCTCCGCCCGCATGGTCTCAACTTTTATAACCTAACTTTTCTGCTCCCATTGGCGTCCGTCCAGCCGTCGCATCAGAACACCCATCGATGTCAGTTTGTTGTCATCTGTTGCGGGGGGATCAACCAAACCGTTCCTTCTGGTTTTCCTTTTCCCATAGTAGGTAGGTAGGTAGGTTCTCATGAGAGTGAGCTAGATTGTAATGTGGCGTCATGACACCGTTACCATGGCAAGAAGTCACCACACTCACTGGACCACTGTCTACTCTGTTTATTATATTTTTCCTCGAATGACCCTTCTTCTCTCGGACGATGACGATGACTGGTGGTACAATTCTAACCGAAGCGTCGTCGTCGACGTCTAAATGCTTGATCCCATGAGTAGAAGGACGACAACAGCACATTTCATTATTTTCCTATTTCATGGTTCTTTTCCGCACAGTTTATGCAGCAGCCCTTGCATGGGTGGTTTCCTCGGTTACCTTTGGCAGTAGTTTCTCTTGTCTGGAAAAGTATACATTTTCTGAATGTCCCATCTTAGTGGGCGGTGAGTCCAATGGAAGGATTTTCCAGAGCCAAAGAGGAATTCAGGCAGAACTTTTCATTGGGATCTCTTTTTCAAGTGGAACACTTGGGACCCTGATGAAACTTTCCAGCGGAATATGGGCAGAAATTCTCAGAGTCTCGTTTGTGTTCTGAGAGGATTTCCCGGTGGAACAATGAGTTTTGACAGGAATTTCTCAGGCGGAATTTTGAAATGATTTTTCAGAGAAAATGCATGATTTTTTAGAGGTCAATCCAAAGCGAATTTCCTCAAGATATCGCGACAATCATCAAAAAAAAAAAAAAACACTGACAGAATTTCTTGGAGAAATCCTGGCATGACTAGCAAAAGGGTCTCCAGCTTTGGATCGCCAATCCGGAGACGGCGGGTTCGATTCCCGTTTGGCATAGTATATCATTGTACTTGCCTCACAATATACAAATTCTTGCAATGGCAGGCAATTAATAACTGCGGGAGTGCACAAAGAACACTAAGTTGAAGCGAGGCAGACCAAGTCCCAGTGGGGACGTAGAGCCATAAAGACGAAAAAGAAGACGAAGAAGCAAGAAGAGTTCCTATAAGACAATCCAAAGTCATTCTGATAGGATTTGTAAGTGAAACGCTTACAGGATTTTCCAGAAACCTCAAAACATTTTTAAGATTTTTTTACAATATTTCCCATAGAAATATTGAAACCAAAGCAGTCCTTGAGATTTCCCAGAGGAATCCTGCAAGAATTCAGTGTAAGTTCAGGAATCTAGGCAGGAAAATTCTGACAAAATGTTACCGGAGGAGTACTGACAATACTTCTTAGACTTATCCAAAGGTACTGGGAAAAACTTGAAAATTAGAAAACACAGAATGAATGGCCAATGGAGTGATGAAATTGTGAACAAAAAAACACGTTCTGGTGGGATTCGAACCCACGGCTTTTCGCTAGACCGGCGCTTTAACCAACTAAGCCAGGGTGGCCAAAATGTTGGGGATAGGCAACTTTTTTTCTTCCACAAAAAAATGCAACATGCTGTAACTTTTCATAGAGTGCATCAAAAAATCTCAAATTTTGACTGATTGTCAACCTATTATATGTGCATCATTGGTACAAATTTGAGCTTGATTGATTAATTTTTCGCGAAGTTAGAACCGTTTGAGTAAAACACTTTTATTTAGACATCTAATTTTTGAAGTGTCATATCTCGGAAACCAGTGAACCATCCTCAGGAAAATCCCACAGCAATCCTCTGAAGAATACCGAAGGCATCACTGGTAAAATCTCTGGATGAATCTTTGAAGGAATTCCTAGAGCAATCTCTGAGAGAGTCCTGAAGAAGTCTCGAAGGAATATCGGATATACTGTCTGAAGAAATTCTGGGAAAAATTCCTAAGTCAATCCCGGGAAAAATTCTAGTTGAATCCTCGATGAGAACCGTGGAACAATTTCGGCAGGTATCTCTGGTGAAACCGTTAGAAGAATCGGGAGTAATCTCGAGAGTAATCCAGTAAGACACATTGATAGGTATTCCGGGAGAAGTCCTGGAAGAGATCCCGGAAGGTATCCTAGAAGAAATCCCGAGAGAAATATTGTGAGGAATTCCAAGAGGCTTCCCTTACGGAAATCGGGGTGATATGCCTGGAGTAATCCCAGAAGAAATCCCTGAAAGTATCAATGGAGCAACCCCCGGAAAATCACAGTTGAAATTCTGCTAGTAATCCTGTAAAGCACGGGTTCCCAACCGGTGGTCCACGGCCCCCTAGGGGGCTGTGAAGCCAGTCCAGGGGTCCTCGATGTTACCAAAAAATAATATAATTTTTACTCGATTTTGTACAAGTTACACCAATTTTTAATTTCATAACTTTGTTTTGCGTTTTTTTTCTATATCGGTAATCAGTAACAATGATTCCCAGAGTTGGCGGAAATCGGGTCAAGTAAATATTGCAAAAGCGACGACTTTTTCAGTAGCTTCAAGAAACTAACTTATATTTCCAGGATTTTTTTTTCTTCGAGATAAAAAATCTTCTACATATGCACATAAGTCTACATAATTATATAGAATTTAAAAAAAGAAAAAAAAAAAGACAATTACACCATCTTCGACCTTACGGCCTCTACAGACTGAACATTACGAACATTTGGCAACGGACAACACATATTACACCCAGTGGCCCAGTAGAGAATTTTCCGTTTGACGAAAACTTTTCCCCGACTGGAGCAGGAATCGATCCCACACTCAGAGGCTTACGAGAGACCTACGCGACTAACGCCGCTAACCACTCGGCCACGAAGCCCACCACAATGTTAAAGTGGTTTCTGGAGACTATAATAATTTTGGAACTTAGAAATCGAAAAATCTATTGAGAAGTTTTAAATCGCTGTGATTTCGTAGTATTTTTAGTGAATATTTAAGATTATTTTTGACTGAAATTGTGAAAGAAAAAGATCTGATTTGATCAGAAAATGTTGTTTTAGATTCTAGGCGCATTTTTTCAGAACAAATGTATGGTAGTATTGGTTACAATACTCTTTTTCTGGCAAAATTCACCATCATAAAAAAGGATTCTGTTTTTGTGGTTATTTAAGAATTATGAATTTCGCTTATATCTAGGAGTGGTTTGAAAAGCACAAGAATTTTGCGGGACATTCGTTAAACCCCTTTTCCATTTTTTTAGGTTTAACCACACCAACCGCCACCCCCGAAGAGCCATAATTTCAGGAAAAAAAATTAAAATGAAACGCTTTCAGAAGAAAAAAAATTTCGGCTGTGCCGCTTTTTTTAAGCTACATTTCAAATTAATATACACTGCATCTTAAATAAAATTAGTATCATTGGTTGTCGAAAATCCCTCCCACAGTAAATTTCTGGCTACGCCACAGTATCCGAATAACTTTGGTTTTGTTCATTTATCTTTTTCTAAAAATTTTCATTCTGACCCAAATGTTTTTACAATTGTTAAAGGGGGGCGCCATCTCAAAAAGGTTGGGAATCCCTGCTGTAAAGTAATCTCTGAAGGAATCGCTGGAGAAATCCCGGATGGAATTCCGAGAGAAATCATTTAGAAAGTTCCAGGAGGAATCTAAAAAAGAATCTTGGGGGAATCCCTGGAGGATTCCCAAGAGGAATTACGAGATGCATAGGCGCCAACTTGGGGAGGCAATCATGGTTTTGCCCCCAATATGTGACGATTTTTCGATTTTCCCATACAAAAAATCAGATAATTCAGGTTTGCCTACCCCCAATAAGTTGACCAAGTTGCCGCGTCTGACGAGATGATTTCTGAATCTTACGTGTGATTCAATGGAGAAGGTCATGCTCGTCAATGATGTAGCAGTTTTGAGGATGAAATGAGAAGTTTTTTCGGATTATGATCCACAGGGAATACTAATGACAAAGTATGTAGTTATTTGTAGTAGTGCCCTATAAAACTTCTTCATAAACTTTTGTCCCTACATTTTTTTTAAATTTGTATGGAGCGCAGACTTTGGCCAGACCCAAAAGTCTACGTAGTTCATGAATGGCCCCTGATCAGGACTGCAAGTAAGTTATCAATCTGAAAATACTTGCACTTCCTCTAACTCTATGGTTCTGAGTTGATTTGCGAGGAAATTCACCATAAACTGGCAAGCACTGATTTTTTTACATAATTATAGCCGTGGTAGTACCTTTTGAAGTATACTATACAACAAACATTTTTACTTTGTCCTCATACTTTTAGATTCTTGAAAACTATGAGGAATTAATGCAGCCCGTGATCTTGTATTGGAAGCCATTTGTTCTTTACAACACCACCATACTATAAATAGTGTTCCTAACGACACAGAATTTGAAAACATTTTCGTTTTGCCCTCATTTTATGGTTCTGGAAGTTATTAAAAAAATCATTCACACTTTCTCCTAGAGGACTTTCGGTTCTTGCGAAGTTATCAATACCTGATTGTGGAAACAACCGGGAGCAGGCCGTTAGGCCGAATGCCATTAGGCCAAATGCCGTTAGGCCGAAAAGGTCGTTAGGCCGAATAGTCGACAAGAACATGCTACGGATTACATCGCCGATGTACACTCAAGAAACTAGTAGCGATCTGGAGGTAGCATATTACTCTCAAACTAATCATCATATGAGAGGAGTTACGGAGTCAATAAAAGAAGTTTTTAAAGGAGATAATCGCAAAATTAAGTTCCAATTTGGAGTGGATTGTTGAAGGACCTAGTCCTAACTAAACTGATTGTCGAAGACAAAAGTTGATTTTCGGAAGGCAGTTCTAGAAGAGGTGTCATTACCGCTCATTACTCTCGAGCTTGAATGTCTACGAGATGAGTTAATGTATGCAAAAGGCTATATGTGGCGCTAATAAGATACTCATGCGTGTTTTCATGGGAAAGACAGCATTACAACATCGGAATATACGCCACCGAGTTAGACTTTTAAAAACGAGCAATATGGAAACTGTCATTAGCTGGTGGATCACATCGAGGCGAAAGGGTTACGTTAAGATGGCCGAACTGTAGCAGGCTGTGATTTAGGTAGCTTGCAAGTTATGACATAATAAAAGATACAGTATCTGAAACTGCACGTCTTTCTTCACTACAATATAAAAATATTCTAATCAGAAAATTTACTATCCTAACTAACCTAAAAGCATCAACATCAACGTCCCCTCATTCTACCATGAGCAGGGTAGAAAAGTGAAAGCAGCACAAAGCCTTCGATATAGTAGAATAGAATACGTTTAGGTGCTGTACATAGTGGAAGTGTAGCTGTCAATTGGAATCGCTAACGTAGTGCCCTAGTGCTTTAAATTGGCTTAAGTAAATAAGAATAGAAAAAAGCATTGAGGGATTCCACGGAGGCACGCAAGTCGATCCTGAGCGACCATTTCAAAAATATCTGAAACTTTGCACAGTTTTTCAATTTCATCTAAAACGTCATTTTTCGATATCAAATCTTCATATAGAGTCACGTCTAACTTTTCAAAAGGGTGTATGTGAAAATGGTTGAAAAATATTCAAAAAGCTGCACAGCAAAAACGGTTCGTTCGATTGTTATGATTTTTTCAGCAAAGTTAGATAACTTAATGGGGATTGCTAAGAAAATATACACTGTAAAAAATTTTTTTTTTTGCATTAAAAAAATATCATTTTTGTCACACAAACTCAAATATCTCAAAACCCTATCTTTTTACCAACGTGATTTTTTCAGGGAAAACGGTCCATTATATTAGCTATCTACCATAAAAATTTGGTGATGGTAAACTAATAAACAAAAAAGTTATGATATTTCAAACATTTCACAATTTTTACATTTAGTAAAAAAAATATGTTTTTTTTTACCGTGTACATTATTCAGAGAATCGCATTATGATGCTGATTTTATTGTTAAGGCTACCGCATGAATTAAACAAGTTATTTTCATGATATTTTTATTTAATTATTCATAACTATTATAGCATCTATTAGAAACTTAGACGCGATCCAGTGTAGTGATCAAAAGTATTGATAGTGTCATTATTTTTATTGTACGTGACTGGCGAAAAATTCTGTTAATAGGGTTAAAACCTGTTGATAATAAGAAACATAAGTAATATTATTTTTAAGATAAAAGCTGCAAAACAAAAGTTTTATATAGACGAATGCGTCTAGTTTACCTGCAAAAAACTTACCCCTTAGATAATAGATTTTATGATGGAGAGAAAGCGAGTAACTGCAACACCAACAAATACATAATAGGTGCATACCACGACAATGCTCTAGACGTCTAGTTTACCTGCAAAAATTTACCTATCAGAGAATAGAATCATAAATATCGGGAGGAAGCGAGTAACTTCAACAACAACAAATGCATGATAGGTACCATGACAATGCTCACGAAAAAGTAAAAAATTACTACCGCTATGGTTATTAAGGATTGTAAAGTAAAAGTTTTCTTCAGTCAAGTAAACGACACCAAACTAGTCAGTAAAAACTTGAAAGTGATTTTGTTTATTAAAATCTAACGAACAACATGAGTAGTCGCTTTCTCAACTGTTGTAGGCCGTTTGCAGAAAAAAAGTGCTCAAAAGAGTTACGAAATCTCACCGAAAGCACCATAGATAAACTGAAAGCGACAGGTTATGCTCCAATGTCCACATTGAATACAAATTTACGCATTTGCACGTCCTGCCGTCTAAACGTTGACAAACGAGCAATCTGTATATCATCGGAAGAGCAGGGCGTAGGAAGTTCGAAAACGACAACAACTGAGGAATTACTAGAAGTTCCAAGTGCAGAGAGCCTTGCCACCGTACCATCAGCGACATCTGTTTTAACAAATCAATCGGAAGATGAGTGTATTCAAAAGGTAAACATCGAACGCTTTAACGAGGGCATAGCTGGGATAAAAGTGACTCCGATTAAATGGACGAAGATGGACTACGTTTATTATCCAGAGAAAAAATACCGTGAAATAAACGAAGCTGTACGTAGAAACCTCTTCAAATTAGGACCTGAGGATGTGGAAAATACAGACTACGATGAGGTAATTATGAATATGAAGGAAAGGTTCTCGAATCCAGCCACGACAAGGAAAGAAAAATTATTGATTTTGTCGATGCTGCCAAGTTCGTGGTCTATTCAAGATGCCATTGATGAGTTCGAAACCAATAGATATACAGTAAAAGAGGCAAAACTATTTATGAATAACTGTCTTTCAACCAAAAATACTAGGTCTAGTAATGCGTTAACAGACGAGGCAAAAGAAATAGTAGTTCAATATTTTGAAGATGATGAAGTAAGTCGAGCTATGCCTGGCCAGAAAGATTATGTATCAGTAAAACAAGATGGAAAGCGTCAAGCAATCCAAAAACGATTAATGATGACGACATTGAAAGAAGCTTACACACGCTTCAAGGAAATTCACAATAATATTAAAGTAGGTTTTTCCTCATTTGCAAGCCTTCGGCCAAGGCAATGCAAGCTTCTTTCCAATTCAGGAACACATAATGTTTGTGTGTGCACAACCCATGAGAATATTAACCTTATTTTACATAGTTTGAAAAGAATAAATTTAACAAAGGATATTAAAATGTTAACTGGTAGTCTTTTGTGTGAAAATACAACATCAAATTGCTATCTACGATCTTGTTCGGATTGTCCAGATTCTTCATTATTGGAAAATACTTTATTCGGTGAGTTTGAAGAAAAATATATTGATCAGTTATCATTTGAGCAATGGGTAACCACGGATAGGTGTGACCTAGAAACAATTGTAAAACCTGTAGATGAGTTTGTGTCATATTTTTGCTTGAAATTAGAAAGTTTAATCCCTCACGATTTCATTAAAACAGAGCAATCCAGCTTTTTAAAAAATACGAAAAATACGTTACAAAATGGTGAATTTTTAGTCATTTGTGATTTTTCTGAAAATTACAGTTTTGTATTGCAAGATGAAGTTCAGTCCCATCACTGGAACGTGCAACAAGCTACAATTCATCCATTCGTTATTTATTTTAATGGAAGTTCGCAAATTGAACACTTTAATTTCATTGTAATTTCCGAAGATTTAAGGCACGATTCAATATCCGTAAACTTGTTCATTGCCAAAATGATTAACTTTTTACGCGTTGATAAACATAAAGAAGTCAAAAAGATATATTTTATGTCTGATGGAGCAGCGTCGCAGTACAAAAACCGTAAGAATTTTTCGAGCCTATGTCAATTTAAATCAATGTACGGAATTGATGCAGAATGGCATTTTTTTGCTACGTCACATGGCAAAGGTCCTTGTGATGCTATTGGAGGAACAATAAAGCGCATGGCCACAAGAGCAAGTTTAGCCAAAGAACGTGAGCATCCAATTAAAACTGCGAAAGAACTTTTTGAATGGGCGAATCGTAGAAAAGAAGAAGATTTAACCAAATTATCATTTTGTTTTACTACTACGGAAGAGTACGAAATAAAGGCTTCAGAGCTCAGCGAGCAATATAATAACGCGAAAACGATCCAAGGAACCCTAAAATTCCATTGTTTCATTCCATTGTCAGAAAATAAAATTAAAGCAAAACTATACTCAAACTGTTCTGACAATAATGCCAAAGTGTTCGATATTGTAAAAAAATAAATAAAATCAAATAAAAAATAAGTAAAACTGTTTTCATGATCTCATAACCCATAATAAAATCCAAACCCAAAACTCTTAGCCCTCTCTTACCCCTATTGTGTCAAATCTATGATTATTGTTGTGTAATTTGAGAATTCATTTATATGTATAAATATTATATGTATACATATTATATGTATATATATTACATGTATATACATATAATATAAATACATATAATATTTATACATATAATATACATAATACAAATGAATACACAAATATTGAATATCGTAAAAACAACTTGTTTAACTCCTGCAAGACCCTTAACAAAAAAACAGCACCAAACTGTGATTCTCGAAATAATTTACACGGTAAAAAAATTTTTTTCTACTAAATGTAAAAAATTGTGAAATGTTTGAAATGTCATAACTTTTTTGTTTATTAGTTTACCATCACCAAATTTTTATGGTAGATAGCTAATATAACGGACCATTTTCCCTAAAAAAATGACGTTGGTAAAAAGATAGGGTTTTGAGATATTTAAGTTTTTGTGACAAAAATTATATTTTTTAGTGCAAAAAAAATATTTTTTTTTACAGTGTATATTTTTTTAGTAATCACCATTTAGTTATCTAACTTTGCTGAAAAAATCATAACAATCGAACGAACCGTTTTTGCTGTGCAGCTTTTTGAATATTTTTCAACCATTTTCATATACACCCTTTTGAAAAGTTAGTCGTGACTCAACATGAAGATATGATATCGAAAAATGGTGATTTGGATGGAACTGAAAAACTGTGCAAAGTTTCAGCTCAATAGAAAATCATGAATTAAAAAAAGTCCTAAATTTTGATGCTGTTGCTTGGAATCGCTCCATTGCAGTTTTTAAATTTTTCATCGGAGATTTTTCCTTCTTTAAAACATAGGCTATTCTTTCCAGTTAAACTGCTTTTTCAATAAGTATTGCAACCATTAACTTTTCCATCAGAGTTTATACCTTCTTCTGAACATAGACTGTTTTTTTTACTAATTTTACGGCTTTACTCATATATTCATGACAGCTATCAATTTTTATCGAAGGTTTTTCCTTCTTCTGAACTTTCTAGTTTCTAATTCCAAATTGACTTAAGTTTTTAAGACTAAAAAAACATTAGAGCTATTGAATTTCACAACGAACATTTCCCTTACTTAAGAACATAGGCTATTATTTCTACCTTAACTCTCATACTCACTATAAGCATTACAGCTATTAACTTTTTCACTCGAGATTTTTCCTTCTTTTAAACATAGGCTGTTCTTTCTAGTTTAGCTGTTCTACTCATTTATAAGTATTATTACAGCCACTAACTTTTTCATCAGAGTTTTTCCTTCTTCGGAACATTGACTGTTTTTCTAATTTACATTACAGCTATAATTTTTTCATCGGAGATTTTTCCTTCTTTTAAACATAGGCTATTCTTTCTACATTTGAGAGGACGCGATGTTATTGAATTTAATAATGTGAATCATGTTCATACAGGAACTCTGAAGTTGTTCCTGGTATAGGCATGCAAAGTCACCCAAAATTTCAAAGTCGAAGATCATTTCCCTCATACATTAAACAGTTCTTTACCATCCAGTTGCCCTAGAAAATTATTCAACCTTACAACCCATTTGGCTTAGTGACCTGTTCGGCCTGACGACCTACTCGGCCTAACGGCATTCGGCCTAACGGATTTCGGCCTAACAGGGTAGAACCCTGATCTGTATTGTATTTAATACACAAACTCAGTTGAGCTCGGTCGATTTTCATTCTTTTGCCGAGCGCTTGAGAATCGCAATGTAGCTGAGATAACAGCAAGAAGTCAAGTTAATTCATAGCAACACCTACGGGTACCGCTAGCATTAAACATTATACGTCAAGCGTTTAGCCGTGATTTCAGCAAATAAAAAAACTCTCACCCTCTCCTAGAACTTTCGGATCTTGAAAAATTTGCGTGGCCCGTTACTCAAGCTTAGGAACCAGTAAATTTTGCAAAACTGCAGTGCTGTTGGTAGGGGAAGGTGGATTAATATGCATCCCCCTAAGCAAACGTGGCCCTATAGGCAAATCTGACGAAAGCTAACGATCACTCTTTTCTCTGGTGGCAGGAATGAGAACCCTATGAAAAACGTGACTCCGCCAAAATTTGCCATGGCGCAGCATAGGCAAAGTGCACTTTTTCCACTTTTTCATATCAAAATCCGCATCGTAGAGAAACAAACGAGCACTTTTTGCAAAGAAAATTTACTTCTCTTTCAGATGCGCTTAGATCCGGTAGTTACTTACGAACAATTTATATGATAAATTTGAGGAGCTCTTGCTATGCCTCCGGCGGGCGATCTCCCGGATTTTTTGTTAGCTGGCCAATCCGGTGTGAAATTGCAAATACCAAGGCAAAATATTAGTAATTTTGAAGACGAAAAATTGAATTTTTGATGTAAACAAACGATCTTCTCCTCATCTCGCCTAGCGCCTCTACAATTGGGGGTCATTCGAATTCTTCTATAGCTAAGATTAAGATGATTCTATGGGTATCTTGCGTTTTGAAAGTTAGTTAACTTATTTGACTAAGCGACGCCAACTTTTGCTCCGCGTGATATTAATTATACCGAATCAAATGGTTGAAAAAGTGTTACGTTTTGGGCGCTGAAAAACTGTTGGAGGCAAAACGCACCTTGAGGCAGGGCAATACGACCCCTGGCATTTTCCGCTTTAAAATCTAATGAAATACCAGGCGGCTCCATCTTACTATTTACGGCCGCAATTGGAAGGAGGAGGAGGCAGATGGTAGTTAATTGGTTGATTCCATATAAGCAGTGCGCAATTGCTTAAATTGCGTGCGCTTCAAATTAGACAATCTTTCCAAATGTGGAAAATCATCGTTTTTCACGCCTTTCATTCGGATATTCTTTGCATTCTTGGGCTTGTCCAGCTCAGTTTTCCGTCTAGTTTGCTTGCATCGAATGGAATTTCTCTCATATAATGAAATAGCGTGAGGGCATTTTGCTCCGGGGGTGCGTATTACCCCAGGTTACCCTACTTAAAACAAAATGCCGAGATCAGCTGTGCGAATTTCGGCTAAAGTTAATTTTCTAAAATCTCGGCTTAACACTTTGACGTTTAATACTTGATGCTAGCGGCACCCATGGGTTCTGCTATGAATAAACTTGATTTTTTGCTGATATTTCAGTTAAATTGACTGTGCGAATCTCGACAAAAGAATGAAAATCAACCGAGTTCAACTGAGTGCGTTAGGACCATGATTGAATCGGACAGTTTGAGAAACAACTTCAATTTTCCATTTGCCAGAGAAGCGTGAATAGGGCACTGCATTGTTTTGATTTTGGTAGGGGTTTTTGACGTTTCTTAGCCTTGTTGTTTACAAAATTTCTGTAAGAGTGAAAGAGAAGGAGTGAATTTCATGCATTGCCCTATTGAGGAGGCTCTGCGTCAGTATCGTAGCAGGCTGTGTGCGTGAGCAACTGAGTTTTCAAAACTGTCACGCATTTTCTTTGCTCCGTGTTGTTTTGAATATGGCTGGCCTTCCGCATTTTTTTTCCACAGAAACTGCTAGCAAATTGATCTTTGTTGTTCAACATCTTCTTTTGACTGACGTTTAGGCGGATCACGTGGTGTTGAGTAGGCTAATTCGCGATTGTTGTAAGAGTTTGTTTTATTCCCATCGGGGTGCCGGAATACGTCTTCATTTTCGCGTTATTTCTGTGTAATTCTTGGTGATATTGCTGCCTGGGTGCCCGGGAGACACAAATGGAAGTCACTAATTTCCTCTCGAGAGTACTGAAATGCGTTTAGTTTGGTGAGTATTTTCATGTATATTGTTTTATTGCCTAAACTTTGGCTAATCGTATCCTTTGGACTTAACCCTTCCACTAACAACACCCAAATTCCAGTGACACCTAGGCCTGAGAGGACGTAGAGGTCTCTATCATCCTTTCTTAGGTGTACAACTAATCTTCCTTTCTCATAATACTGAAAAGCCACGTTAGCGCCATCCCAAATTTGGTCGTCGTTTGCTTGCTTGTTCATACAGTAATGCGAACAGGTTAAGGGTACCACCAGAGTGGACGCGTCACGCGACGCGACGCGTATTTCCCATACGATTTGACAGCGCCTTATTTATTATTGATTGTTATTCCTTTGCGTGTAATTTTCCGCGTCGCGTCGCGTGACGCGTCCACTCTGACCGACACCTAACACGTCAGTTACTTTGTAGAAGAAAATCCTAAAAGAATTTCTTCAGGGATTCCTTCGGCAATTTATCTTATAATTACCGGAAATTCTCCAGAGAATCCTTTAGGAATTCATATCGAGTTTTCTTCAAAAATTTATGCTGGAATTCTTCCTACGATGCGTGCAAAAACCTGCAAGCATTACTTTAAGCATTTCTCCAGAGATGCCTCCGGGATTCCTCCTGAAATGTTACTAGGGGTTTCTCCCTGCTCTTTCCAAGGACTACTCCCAAGTAACATTTTAAGTTTTGTTCGGCTCTACAAGAGATCTTCATAACCAATCTTAAAAAACTTGCAATAAAACTGAATCATACATCAAAACCTCTTGATAACCTCTTTAAGAGCATCTTCCGGCTAAGTGGGCCACTCTCGGAGAGGTTTTGCAAACCGCATTAACAGTAGCAATAAACCCGTTTTAAAACCTAGTTGGAAATTTACCCATTCTCGATTGTTGTTTTTTTTCAACAAAAACTATGACAGCTCAAGATGCAAAGAAGCTTCTTCGATGGCACGTAAATTTCAGGAGGATACATCAATCGTAAGTAGAAAGTAATATTTTAGTAGTTATTGTGCTGGTAGGCTTATGCGCATTCAAATTTACCATGAATATTGGGGTTGCAGAATCATAAAATTAATGCGCTTCGAAAATAGTGAATATTATAATCTTGGAATGAAATAAATCAATTTGTGAATTTAGTAAATCTGGAATTACAAGAAAACTCAGCTGAGGGAGCTTATGTGAGCATGTTATGAAAATGGTTGCAAACTATCAATCTATTGCAAAATTATCTATTTTCCATTCACGTAAGCTAAGTCTTCAATATGGCGACGACCATAATCAGTGAAAATAAAACGAAAGCAAGTTCACTTTTATGATGACCGCAATAAACCTAGCAGTGTCGTAGTTTCTGCTTTTCCACCAACAGATGTCGTTACAAACCGAACGGATCGCCATCTGTTGAGAGTTTTAACAGTTTTATTGTGGTAATAATGATTGCCAGAAGGTTTACATATAGAAAAGTTTTGTTTACTCTTAAAATCTGTCTTTATGGATATCTTCAAGTATACTATAAAACATTTTATCAATGGTTTTCATAAAAGCAGTATAATAAAACTGTGAGTTTTAATTATTGCTGTAATAAAATCAAACAAAACCAATTAGCAATGGAATTGTTACTTGGGCTACGACTTCTCCATGAATGTAATCCCTGACAACTTTTTGAAGAATTCTTCGATAATTTCAGGAAGTTATACAGAATTTCTTCATATTAATCTTCTCCTTTTCCTCCTCCTTCTTTTTATTCCCTTCTCCTTTTTCCTCCTCCTTCTTTACATTCCCACTAGAATTTGGCCTGCATCTCTTCAACTTAGTGTTCTTTGAGCACTTTCACAGTTATTAATTGAAGTGCTTCCTTTGCCTGCCATTGCATGACTTTGTATATTGCAAGATACTCGCCGATACGAACCCGCCGTCTCCGGATTGGCGATCCATAGCCTTAACCACTAGGCTAACTGGAGACCCTTTTTAGAGAATTTACAGAAACTATTTCTGCGTATGTACATGTGTGCTGATCGTAGATTTATTCTGAAGATTCCAACCAAATATTAACCTGGATTTCCAAAAGTAATTGTTTTTGGAAACCTCAAACCTTGATAGGTAGCATAAAAAGTTTTCCATTTTCTCGAATTGCCCCGTTGACACACATCCTTCGATCAAGCCTTTCAAGACTTAATCGGATGCATCGCACTCCATTAAGCTTCCTTTCCTCAGTTGCAATATTATCGACATCGTCTCTACGTCAGAGCGTGTCCATCACGTAGCCAAGCACTCAGTTAACCTCCTGATCCCAATGCCCATAGCAATGAACGTAGGTACGTACGTACGTAGGCCCAACCGTACCTACGGTTCTCCGCATCAATCCCAGCGCAGCGTGACCTGCAGCTTCTGTTTGATTAACGCGCGCGAAAAAGGGCTTTCAACTCGTTTTCAATCCGATCGCTGCTCTCAGAGGGCTTCCCTCCTTTCACCTTCAATCAGCAATCACCAAAGTGTACCAGTAGTCGCTGATCGAGTCGAGTGCCTTATCATCCCCCGTATGAGTCAGATCGGATCCGATCATGACGGTGGTGGTGTGGAAGAAAGGCTCTACTCCCCGTAAAGAGAAAAGAACAGTTGTGCTGACGGTGCGGAGCTGCAGCAGTACCCGCGCGGTAATACCAATAATTGAGAGCATATTAAAGCCAATTTCCAGCCCAAGGAACGACGTGCAACGGGGCTCCACTCCAAAGGGGTCAATTTCGTTCGATGCCTACTCTCAACACCGTCTGGAGGCTTCTTAAGAGAGAGCAAGAGCAACGTTGGTACTACATCTTACGACGAACCTCCGCGGGCTTACGGGCACGTACGACCCAAGACCAAACGGACGCGACCTGGTAAAGCAGGCTGGAGGAATACTTTATTAATCTTTTTGCGCAGCGTCATCATCATCGCTCATCTCTTGTATAGCGTGCTGTGCGCGCGCGGGCTCAATAGTGCCGGGAAGAAATGGGCTTCGGGCTTACTGCTATGGTTAGCTGGTTGCCGATTCTGTTCGCCTTTGGGACCACAAGACACACATACACACACACGTGCACATGGCAGACTTAAGAGGAGATGATGCTGGTCCTTAGCGTAGAGTAGCAGCGTCTGCCTTGCAACACTCTGACTTAAACTTGAAGCTTCATAGGGGATGTTGGGCATTCTCAATAAAAAAAAGGGTTAAAAGGTATATGTATCAAAAGAAACTTTGTCATGAATTTGATTTTTATAAGAGTGCTTTGGAAAATTAACATCTTAAAGTACGGGTTCCCAACCGGTGGTCCGCGGCCCCCTGGGGGGCCGTGAAGCCAGTCCTGGGGGCCGCGATGTTACCAAAAAAAAATTGTACTATGTTGTGCAAATTATAAAAAAAATCAATTTCGTATACCGCCACCCCAAAAGCCACAATTTGAGGAACAAATTTTCAGTATAAAACACCTTCAGAAGAAAAAAATTTTCGGCTGCGCCGCTATATTTTAACTACGGCTCAAATTAAATAAACATGACATAGTTGTTTACGAAATGTGATTGTCGAATAAAAAAAAACTATTATTGATCGTCGAAAATCCCTCCCACAGTAAATTTCTGGCTACGTCACTGTACCCAAAAAACTCGGTTCCGTTCATTTTACTCATATTTTTTATTCTAAAAATTTTCATTGCGCCCCAGATGTTTTGACAACTCTTAAAGGGAGTCGCCACCTCAAAAAGGTTGGGAACCCCTGTCTTAAAGATATCGGAAAACTGTTGAACTCCAACTTCTGGAACTCCTTCAAATGAGTATACTCTATTTGGGGGCTGTTCATATACCACGTAGACCAAAATGTGGCCTCCATAGAGAATTCTGCCATTAATATTTCTAGGGGTTCCCTTTATGATTCCTACAGGGATTTCTCCAGGATTTTTCGATTTTTGTTTTAGTTTTTTAGTAGCCTCTCCAGGGCAGTCTCACTCCTCCAGGATGGATATTCAAAGGGACATATCGAAAATTTAGATTTCGGTTCAGTTTGACCTGTAGATTTTTAATATGGGATTATCTCAACACCGCTAAAGAAGCCAATTCCGGATGAAATCACGGGAGACATCAATGAAGTAATCCTTGAAAGAATCCTTCCAGAAGAATCTATGAAGGCATCATGTGATGAATTCCTGAAGGAGCTTGGAAGAAATGCGCGAAGAAAGCGCGGAAAATCCCCCAAGAATTCTAGAATAATGTCTTGGAAGAATCCTGAAGGAATCTCTTCTCTAGAATGGTCCGTAAAAAAACCCAAAAAAAAAGCAGGAGATACCCTCAAAGGGATCCTGGGGGGAAAACAGTGAAAGGATCCAGGGTGGACTACCTACTTGAATGCTGAAAAATATCCCAAAAGAAAGACCGGAAAAATTACTGAAGGAATCTTTGTCAGAATCCTGTAGGATTCTCTAAAGAAAATCAAGGATCCCGAAGAGAATCCCAGGGCAAAGCGCTGAAGGAACCCAAAAGATTCTATAGAAGTACCTTGGGCGAAATCAATGATGAAATCCCTAAAGGAATCCTGAAAGACTACTGTGAATATATCCCCCGAGAGGAACCTCTGGATAATGCTTCGGAGGAAGAAAAATCGGAAAGATCCCTAGAGGAAACACAATTGGTATTTCTGACAGAATCCCTGCTGTAGTTCTTCGAGGAATCTCAGGGGAGATTTTTGGAGTAATTCTAGCAAGGATTGCAGGTGTTTCTGGAGAAACGTTTGGAGAACAAACTAGAGGTATCCCTAGAAAAATCGTTGAAGTAATATCTGGAAGAGAAGAAACTCTTGATAAATTACTAGAAGCATCCCTGCAGAAACTCTAGAGGAATCCTTAGAGAAATCTCGGCAGTAGCTCCTTAAGAAATCTTAGAAGTGGAGTGCCCATCCCTGGACAAGTATTGCTAAGATATGAGCGATTTCGAAATTTGGTTTATTAAGTAACAGAATGCTGAACAAATTCCTAAAAAAAACTTTCCAAAGAATTTGTTTGGAGGGATATGAGAAGGATTTTCTGGAAAAAACAAGAAAGGAATTCCTGAACACATACCGGATGATCTTTCTGGGTAATCTTTGAAGCAATTACTAAATTCTCTTGTTCTGAACGACTGTAGGCGTACTTCTAGGTTATGTTTAGTTGGCGATTCAGTCATCAATTTGATTGAAAACGATGATTAAATTTTCATTCAATGTTTCGCTTCGTACGGAAGCTTCTTCAGGGACTCAATTTGTGTCGTTTTTTTTTTGTCTCGACGGATTTGTTAAACGTTGAAATGTCAATATTGATCGAGTGACTTATTTTGGGGGTGGTGGCATTACGGAAAGCACTAATTTAACGGGGTCTACTTTGGATGGATTATTTAGTTTGGAAGTATGTCAATAATATTATTGATCGACATTATTGACATACTAAATAATCCATTCAAAGTAGACCCCGTTAAATAAGTGCTTTTCGTAATGCTATTACCCCCAAAACAAATTACTCCATCAATATTGACATTTCAATGTTTAACTAATCCGACTAGACAAAAAAACGATACAAATTGAGTCCCTGAAGAAGCTTCCATACGAAGCGAAACGTTGGATGGAAATTTAATTATCGTTTTCAATCAATTTGTTGACTGAGTCGCAAACTAAACATAACCTAAAAGCAACTACTAAATGAATCCAGAGAGGAACTCTCTGAGGGATCCCAAAAGAATTTTGTTGAGAAATTCAAAATAGATGTCCAAAGGGCATTTCAAATGAGGAATGCCAGAAACAGTGCGTCAAGAAATCTCGTAAGGAATTCTTGAGTTATCTCGTAAAGAACTCTCAGAGCAATCTCAGAACACAAGCCACAGGCATGTCCTATGAGAGTTCTTGCAGCACGAATTTTGGTTTATAGTTTTTTTTTAATTGCTTAACCTAATTTATAGCTCTATATGTCAGCTAGGGCACTACGTGAGCGAATTCAATCGACTGCTGCACTTTCACTTTGTACAGCGCCTAAATTAATTCTATTCTACTTTTTGTGCTGCTTTCACTCTTTACCATATCATAGTAAATGATGCACACGAGGATATTGATGTATGACTGTTAGTAGTTCCTTTTTTCCAGTTCGATTGAGGGTCCATTATGGGTTGACGTTCACCGATGTCCAAGTTTCCAGAGTCACTAGAACCATGGGGACGGACTAGTGTCAGCGGTTTTCGGGGGACAGCAACTGTCGAAAGTGCCAGGACTGGGTCAAACCCATGACCAGTCTTGTATTCATTCATGCGCTACCGTTACATCTTACACTCAACGCGAGCGAACGAAGATCAATAAACATAAAAAGGGGTCAAATCAATGTCGTCTGACACGATGACGTTTGTCTAATTCTAGCTTTTCGCATGGATTTCAGCCAATTCCGATTATGAATGTTAATACTACTTTATTCTTGCTTGTTGAATTGAATACGACACACATATAGCCGGCTGGTAAGGACGGTATCGCAGCAGAACTCATCAAGATGGGCCCGGAAAAGTTGGCCACCTGTCTGCACCAGTTAGTAGTCAAGATCTGGGAAACCGAACAGCTACCGGAGGAGTGGAAGGAAGGGATAATCTGTCCCATCCACAAGAAAGGCGACAAGTTAATGTGTGAGAACTTTCGAGCGATCACCGTTTTGAATGCCGCCTACAAAGTGCTATCCCAGATCATCTTCCGTCGTCTTTCACCTAAAGTAAATGAGTTTGTGGGAAGTTACCAAGCCGGTTTCATCGACGGCCGGTCGACAACGGACCAGATCTTCACCGTACGGCAAATCCTCCAGAAATGCCGTGAATACCAGGTCCCAACGCACCACCTGTTCATCGACTTCAAAGCGGCATACGACAGTATCGACCGCACAGAGCTATGGAAAATTATGGACGAGAACAGCTTTTCCGGGAAGCTGACTAGACTGATAAGAGCAACGATGGACGGTGTGCAGAACAGCGTAAGGATTTCGGGAGAGCTATCCAGTTCATTTGAATCTCGACGAGGACTACGACAAGGTGATGGACTTTCCTGCCTACTATTCAACATCGCCCTGGAAGGTGTTATGCGACGAGCCGGGCTCAACAGCCGGGGTACGATCTTCACGAAATCCAGCCAATTTGTCTGTTTTGCGGATGACATGGATATTATTGCCAGAACATTTGGAACGGTGGCAGAACAGTACACCCGCCTGAAACGTGAAGCAGCAAAGGTCGGACTGGTGGTGAATGCGGCTAAGACAAAGTATATGCTGGTAGGTGGGACTGAGCGAGACAGGACAAGCCTTGGCAGCAATGTTACGATAGACGGGGATACTTTCGAGGTGGTAGAAGAATTCGTCTACCTCGGTTCCTTGCTAACGGCTGACAATAACGTGAGCCGTGAAATACGAAGGCGCATCATCAGTGGAAGTCGTGCCTACTATGGGCTCCAGAAGAAACTGCGGTCAAAAAAGATTCACCCCCGCACCAAATGTACCATGTACAAGACGTTAATAAGACCGGTGGTTCTCTACGGACACGAGACATGGACGATGCTCGAGGAGGACCTGCAAGCACTCGGAGTTTTCGAGCGACGGGTGCTAAGGACGATCTTCGGCGGTGTGCAGGAGAACGGTGTGTGACGGAGAAGAATGAACCACGAGCTCGCTGCACTTTACGGCGAACCCAGCATCCAGAAGGTGGCCAAAGCCGGAAGGATACGGTGGGCAGGGCATGTTGCAAGAATGCCGGACAACAACCCTGCAAAGCTGGTGTTTGCAACTGATCCGGTTGGCACAAGAAGGCGTGGAGCGCAGAGAGCACGATGGGCGGACCAGGTGGAGCGTGATCTGGCGAGTGTTGGGCGTGACCGAGGATGGAGAGCTGCAGCTGCAAATCGAGTATTATGGCGGCAAATTGTTGATTCAGTATTATCATGAATTTGATGTGAACTAAATAAATGAAAAAATGAAATGAACACATATAGCCAACACAGCTCTCATTGTGTAAGAAGACAGGAATAACAAAAACCCGAACCGTCTCCTGAAGGCGCAATCGTGGTCAAGTGCATTCGTTTGACATTTTTGTTTTGACGGTAGTTTGATTGCTAGTGTTGCAAATGTCGGAGACAAAGGCAGCCGAATATCGACGAAAAGATGTCAATGACTGTGATCTCTAACAAGACTGCCCATGTTAATCCGCTTATGAAGTGTGTGACCACTTGCGCCACGGGCCCCGGCTGTATAGAAGTTAATTTTCGTAATTCTACACTCAGCGAAGTACACACTTATTTTGGATTTACGAGTTCGGTAATTTTATCTACTGGGTTCGATTTGTAAACAACAAAATTGGCGACAAATCAGTAATTCCATCTAAAAGAAAGCGAACTTCAGTTAAATGTTCTTTATTTTACTGAGTTCGGTAATGTTTCATACTATTTTCTCAGTAAAATTCACGCTTTACCGAAAATGGGAATAAGTCAGTAGACGCAGGTACCGACTTTCGGTAATTATTGCAATTTTACTGAGTTTTCGCCATTATAAAATCAAAACAACCAGCTGCCCTCAGAAGCAGCTGTCAAACAAAATCATCGTTTCGTTTTTCAGCAGCTGCAGCAGTAGCGAGATGCCGGAAAATTCCAGATAATTATTATAACAAAATGCTTTCTAATCAGACAGGAGACTCAAGTTTTATGTGACCCCGCCAACTTTCAGGTAAGTAATAGATAAATTTGTAAAAAAAGTGATTTTACTGAATGTGGCACTACCCAGATTGGCAATGGTGCTGACAAAGCTTCTCCCGCCGGATTCTTCTGAATCGTACGAATTTGCTACAAACGAGCTCCAGTCAACACCAACGCCGATGAGATTTCGTGCCATACTGCCATGTAATCACTGTCTTTACGAATTCCTCTACTATTCAACCAAAAGTTGGCTGGGACACAAAAGGTCAATCATTCTGTGGCAATCCGAAATGGAAAAAAAAATTGAGATGCGGCATGTGGGAAACCATTAAACCAACTGAAAAACTCAGTAATCTGAGGTTCTTGAACAATTTACCGAAAATCAGTAAATTTTTCTCACAAAAATTACTGACTAAGTCGGTAATTATTTGACAGATGATCAATTTACCAATTTACTGACTTTTAAGTAATGGTAACATTACCGAGTAGTCAGCAGTTCAAAAACCCAGTTAAATTTTACCGAAGTCGGTAATCTAAATTCGCTGTGTAAACTACCGAAATTCATCAAATTCAAAATACCTTATGAAATTAAGCCATAACTGTAAAGTATGCATGCCATAAGAGAACTTTTGAAAATTGAACTTATTTATTATAACCTAATTACATAAGATAAACTAATGAAAAGAGCAGAAAAATCGATAAATGATGCAGACTGAAATCGATCCATGAATGTCGAGATCACTGAGTTCGTGCACGACCCACGCGGCTATCGACGCTTGAGAATATCCTGTAGCTAAATTTGTATGAAAGTCAAACTGTGAGACGATTCTGCGTCATAAATCAACGTTATGAAATTCATTCTAGCCGTTATGAATTGTTTCTATACCACAACAACTATCGTTGCCATAACTCTTATATGACATGTATGTTATACTTAAGAAAGCACTTCTTGACATACTACTACTACTTATAGTCCTGGGCACCCACAGTGGTGCAGAGGGCCGAATTGGAAGATTTCCATCCTGGGCGATTGCCAGCCATCGCCTTGACCTGTCTCTCTCTCTTCTTGGCGTAACGTCCTCACTGGGACAAAGCCTGCTTCTCAGCTTTGATGACTGATACTTTATGCCCGCGGATGTCAAGGAATTTTCCATTGCAAAAAGTTTCTGGCCCGAGGGAGAATCGAACAAGTCACCCTCAGAATGACTACCCGTTCGCTAACCAGATCGGCTACATATACATATCCTAGTCATAGAATGTGCTTAGTGAAGAGGCTAATGATGCATACCAACTAACACAAAAATGACTGATGGTATTTCAATGGGAGATGTTTCCTCCTTTTTGCATGAGCTATTCTTTCGAGTCATGCTGTTATGGAGATTGGCTGCCATTACAGCTGCCAACAATGTGATCAGAGGTTTTTCCTTCTTTTAAATATATGCTATTCTTTGGAGAAATACTGTCAAAGTTATGAAGGCGATCAATAATGCATACTTTAGCGCGGAAAAACAGTCCTAACGCTTTCCGATTTCGAACATAATAATGGCAGCATGTTCGTCCAATGAACCATCAACCAATAAGCGCGGTAGTGTGCGTCAAATGTCAAACTCAAGCAAAACCAATGCAAGCGTCAGGACTGAATGGTCGGCCAACTAGCAAATTTTCATAAAGATCATTATATCAGTGTACGATATGAATAATTAGAGTGTTATGTCTGTTTGTCTGTGATGTTAGTGTTGCCTTTAGGCTCGCCGTTTGAAAACTAGTCGAATCATTATTTCAGCCTTATGTTATTTCAGCCTTTTGACATTTTCAGCCTTTTGTGATTCAGCATTTCGTAATTCAGCCTTTTGTTATTTCAGCCTTTTGTACGTAACCCGTAGCGATGATAGTATACATTCTTGCCTCACTTCAGCAACAACCCGGATGGGATAGGACGAAACACCGTTGTGCAGCTCTCTGCACGAAAATACTCTGTACTGTGCTTCAATGAAGCCGATGATTTGATCAGGGACATCCTCCAATTAACGGCTTAAGCTGATTAGATTTCAGCGCAAAATCCAACGATGGAAATACGATTTGCTAATTTTTTGAGCTGTTCCAGTGTAGATCAGACTTGTGTGAATTGGCAACGCACTAGTGTCTCGAGCGGAGTAAATTTCGTTCTGCGGTGGATACGTTCATATATACTTGTTTATTATTGTTTTGTTCGTTTTTGACTCACAGATTCGACACTCAGCGAAAAAACTAGCGAAATTCATCGAAATACCTTATGAAAATTTGCTATAACTAATTTTTATGGATGACATAAGAATACCTTATGAAAATTGATCGGCTACTGACGCTTGAGAATACCATGTTGCTAAACATAAATAAAAGCCAAGCTGTGAGACGATTTTACGTCAAAGAGTGACCTTATGAAATTCATCTGAATCATTATGAATTATTTAAAGGCCGTTTCATAAGTTGGGTCTTATAGAAATCTTAAGGTTATTTGGCTGAGTGTATAGGTCTAATCAGAAGACGTTTATAATCAGCAGATTTTGGGGGCATTGGACAGTTCTGCTATGAAAATGACAGTTCTGCGTTTACGCCTTAGTTTGGCAGAAAAGGGCATGCGCGGACCTGTCAAATGAAAAGTCTTTCAGCGATTGGCCTCCTAAAGTGAGGTTAAGTTTTGTGAAATCCCATTTCGTATTTTAGTGATTGAGTCGTTTCACATAAAATTTAATGTGGGATCGGGGTAGAAAAAATCATTTTATCGATAAATTTACCAAAACGTAAACTGATGGGGAACTGACATTTCCTTTCAAACTTCCAAATTTTCACGACATTACCTCAACTTTTAATCGCCAATTCAAACCGCCTTGGTATCTTGCATTTCCAAGTGCTGGGTGAACAAAACGAATGGACTTATTCACCGATAAACCGAATTCAATCGGTCCGAGAATTTTAACATTAGGGCGAGGTCATATCCAATCAGAATGAGTAATTTACGAAATGACAACAATGTTGATGATGATATTGATTTTCACGGGTTATTGGACGCTACCTCCTGTCAAAATTCATTCATAAAATCGGCTCGTAAAATGGACTATTGGATGATGGCCCCGATCTAGTGTCAAAATTCTTGGACCGAATGAATTCGGTTCATCGATAGATAAGTCCATGGGCAATGAAAGTAGGAGAAGTCTGATTGGCTGGAAAACAAGCGTACTCGCTTCTGCGCGCTGCCATAGTGATTCGTTTGTGGGCGCAAATGCGTTGCGATCAAAGGAATTCCTTTTGTTGATATTCTGATTTGCGGGTTTCACACACGCACAAACGTGCGTCACTATGGCAGCGCGCTGAAATTGTGCGTGGTAGTGAGTGGGGGAAACGTAATAATTGAAAGAGTGTTTCCCATGCTTGATCACATTTTGATTGATTAACGGAGGAGCGATAGAACAATTACGAAACTAATTACAATGCTAGTACACAGGGTCAAATATTTGAACAATTACAAACCAATGCTTGAACATCTGGTGTGGCTCGATCGAATTTTCATTTTAGTGTCAAACAGATGTTTACTGTTTTATTGCGCTGCTAACAATCTCATCCGATATGTTATCCCTTTTCAATCATTGGATATTGTTTTGAAATATGTATACTGCCATAATTTGATGGCTGATCATCAGTTAAGCGTAGCATGGACTTGGAAGGGTTGAGGTGTTCTTGAGAACGATTGATTTTTAATTGACGGAGTTTTTTCAGCATAAAGTGAATTCAGCCTTCTGAAGTTTTTAGTCTTTTGAATTTCAGTCTTATGTGTTTCAGCCTATTGTACATTACCCGATAATTAGTAATCCATTTACTGATATAGAAATCGGAATATCAAACTCAATTCAGTATCAATTCCTTAAAATTTAGAAAAAAAAAGAGATTATTTTTATCAAAATCAAGATAGGTAATTCCTGACATTTGTAAAATATAGATTCGAATGTCTCAAGTTCGAACCCCAATCTTCGCTAACCAGTACCTACAGGCACCAACCACCTAAACGAAACGAGAAAAGGTCATCAAACTATATATTATACGGTGGTTCGAACCTGGGGGCTTCCTCCACCCCCAAGCCGTTTCCTTCCTAACAACGGACTCGACGAGCAGCCAACGCAACGCAACGTAGGGAGGCGGGTTTGGGTTGAGCCCTCTTCAAGCCAGTCAACAGCTTCCATCTTACTCGGCATAGCTGCGCCCTCCTGATCCGATGCTACCTGGCGCGATATCCAGTTCACCACCATGGTCTCGCGAGATTATCTTATTTGGGGAAGACGTCGATCGTCGATCGCCGGACCCTAGAGCCTGATGGTGCGCGTGGTTTGCCTACTAAATGCTTTCGTTTTTATTTCGACTCCACAGCCCGCGTTGTTCAATCCCCAGTTGGGCTGCAACCGGGCCCGAAAATAAACACAACAGTCGAGCAAACAAAAAATCGAAGGAAAAACCGGTCCTAAAAGTGGCTTTCTTAGCGAGCTTCGCTCTTTCTCGCGTCAACTCCTCTTTGTGTGTGGGTCTTACTGGAGATTTGGGTGGTGCGATCGGTCGTTCGCGTCCCGTGCACGGCCGTGTCTACCTGTTTCTGGTCCAGGATTTGGGTTGGTGAGTCTGGGGTCCAGGAGAAGTGAAACGAGGCTCAAATGCGTCACTCACGCGACTTTAGATACGGTCGATTTCTGGGCTTTCGCTGTGTGTTTTGATCCGATGTTTCTTAGCCGATTGATTCGGTTTCTATTCATCTTCGCGAACGAAAATTGAAAGGAATATGTGCGTAGATATCTGAATGTACAGTTGATTCACACAAAAGAGTATTGATAACAAATAGATTGATTTGATAGCAATTAATAAGCAAGCAGGTCGATATTACCTTCATTTGAATAGATGTGACTGTGCTTTTTTCAATAAGTATCGCTATTTAACTGTACAATCCAATCAAATTTGGGTTATCTAAACAACCAAACCTTAAAAAAGCATATTCAACGATGTTTTGAGCCCCACACACTTAGGAATTCTGAAATTTGCACGAAACGGAATCACCAAAGAACGTAAATGTTTTCAAGACTGAATCATAATTTGGACTCAATTTTACGCGCATCATGTAAGTGCTGGTTGGTTGCGTTAGATGTCAACAAATTCGTTTCACCAGAAACGAAGAAGCAGTATCACGTTCATCAGCCACCTTCTAACTCGGTGAAATAGCCGAGAGGTAAGAGATGTGTCTCACGATCAGGAGATCCGGTGTTCGAATCCATGCATAGCATTATTTTACTTTTCTGTTTTATCTGTCAAATCGGTTTTAGCGATTGCTAGACGCTAAGAAAAAATAAGTTTTATTTTGGGGTGTCTTGAAAGACGTAAATTTACATGTTTCAACCTCTAAATTTATGTTTTTGGAGATGCTCGTATATGTCAGGTTCAGGACACTTAAAATTACATGATATTTTCTAGGTGTGTAGGCAGTCGGGTGCCTGAAACTTTTAGTAGAAAAAGACCGATAAAGCCATAAAATGATTAAGTTTCTTATTTTTGTATTTTTTGCTAGAAGTGAAAGCAAAAACAACGGAATCAATCGGTGCCGTAATCGTTTGTTTTCGGATAGGATGAATATGGGAGCGTGAGATAACTGATGGCACACACCCTATTTTATGACTGAATGGCGAATATGACTTAATTTTACATCTTTTTGCCTTTCTCGTACACCAAAGTGTACTGAAAGGCTTTATTTTCACTCAATAAACGAATTTTCGATAGAAGGCTCGGAGGGTCAATTCACATATACCAATCAACTCAGTTCGAGAAATTGAGATGATGTCTGTATGTGTGTGTGTATGTATGTCTGTGCGCAAAAAAAGTTCACTCATATTTAAGGTACTTCTCATTGGCAAATTTTTAGGATTATAGCTCGAATCGAACCAGAATTTTACCGCATTGTTTGCTATTAAAAAGGGTTCGTATCGATCGATGCGTTCCGGAGTTATGGCTATTTCAGTGATCCGGACCAGCACCGGTGGAGCTGGTCGTATATAAAACTGAATCAAGCCCTTTCATGCGACACATCAAACTGTGGCGATTTTTGTAACCTTTAGTATGGTTGACGAATTTTATGCGAAAATGAACCCTGGAGACCAGAAATTCCAAGATGGTGGTGACTGTTTGATGGAGTTTTAGTGTGTGTGTGTGTGTGTGTGTGTGTGTGTGATCCAACTAACCCCCACTGTCCGGCAGTGGTATTATGGAAGAAAGTTTTCTGCAATATCCTTTTGATACTATTGCAAAAAGCTTTAGTCCGGGAGTTAGAAGGTGATAGCTCTATTGCAGATTCAGAGACCCATTTCAGAATGACTGGAGCGACACGTCCATTCAGAAGTCACTTTCACTTACAATAAGCCCCGCATGTGTACATTACCGTTGTCATCTGGACAATGATAATGCAAACACACTTTCTGATTCAAAGGAAATCTTTAAAACTGGCGCGTATTTAGTTCATTTTGTTATAGTAAAAGTAATCAGAACATTCTCACCGGAATCCATCCAATCCAAGGTAGCGCTGCCATCACCATGGGAACGTCTTCGTTGTGCAGTCAGGCTTCCTCCTCGTCTCGCCACCGTTGTGCTTGCAGTCAGTCATCATTTGAACACACGTCACTTTAGCTCCCACAAAAATATGAATGTTAAGCCTCACGGGATGATTCTGTTATCCCTCGCGAATCACTGATGGCATGGCGGTACTTTCATAGCCACATACGTAAAAAAAACACGACAGAAAACTGCAATCGTAGCGCCTTTACAACAACTTTACTATGAAAAACTACTGGAAGGCGTAGCGCCATTGACCGTTCTACGCGAAAACGCAAAATAGACGACACATTCCCACTCTCTCGAAACGAATTTCAGCACCGCTTCCAAATCCGAACTTCTTTAGCAGCGGCATTCAAACACACACAATTTTTAACCCCCCCCCCCGCTGTCGCACGATTCATTTGAAAATAATTATATTTTTTTCAAAATCAATCAACCCATTTCTCACTATTAAAATTCACAAACGACAAGCACTCTTTCACACGCGGAAGCTATCCGGATGGCGTAGCTCCAGCCAAACCGTCAACAGAATCACAAAAAAAAAATTGGCGAACGCGAAAAAAACGCGATGAGCAAAACAAAACACGTCTGATCCCGGCTACGCCTACTGCGCTCCTTCCGACTGTTTGATGGAGTTTTAGGACCTGAAACCATGCAATAGGGTATATTTGGTATTGGGAAGAAGTCTGGACTGCAAAAATGGCGACCAGAATATCCCAGAGGGCAGTTTAAAATCTAAGATCGCGATGCAATATTCAAGATGGCTGCTGTTTAATGGAGTATTAGGATCTAAAACCTTCCAATATGCTAGGCAATATGGGTATATTTGGTATGGTGAAGATGTCCAGAGTTCAAAATTGACGACCAGAATATCCAAGATGAAGAAGAAAAATCAAGATGGCGACTGTTTAATGGAGTTTTAGGGCCTGAAACCATATATTTGATAAGGAGAAGAAGTCTGGACTCCAAAAATGACAATCAGAATATCCAAGATGGCGGTCTAAAATCCATGTGGCAGCTTAAAATTCAAAATGGCTTCTGTTTAATGGAGTTTTAGGCTCTAAAACTCTGGTATTGAGAAGAAGTCTGGAGTCCAAAATATTCAAGATGGCGTCTCACAGTTCAAGATGGCAGCATAAACTTCAAGATGCCGGCTGTTTAATGGAGTTATGGGCTCTAAAACCATTCAATATAGGTGTATCTGGTATGGGGAAGCAGTCTGGAGTCCAAAAATGGCGACCAGAATTTCCAAGCTGTCGGACTTAAATCCAAAATGGCGGTTTAAAATCCAAGATTGCGGCTGTTTACAAGAACTTAAGGCTCAAAAATCAAAACCCAGATAAACGATATGATCTCTGATGCCATGAAATGGATTTCTGGTAAACGTATGAAAGTGCAAAATTCATCAACAAGTCACTTGAGTTGTGTTGAAATGTGTTTTCGAAGGCACGAGAAAGGCGCTAGGTGGATTATTTAGGGGTTTTTATCCCGTTTGTGATATGTTTTATCTGTCGATTCGGATCTAGCGATTGCTAGACGCTAAGAACAAACAAATTTTTATTTTGGGGTGTTCTCGAAGACGATAATTGATGTTTTGAGCTCTAAATTTGTGTCTTTGAAGACGCTCGAATATGTCAGTTTCAGGACACCTAAAATTACATGATTTTTTTCTAGATGTTTCTTTTTACTCAAAACTAGCTATCCCGACAAACGTCGTACTGCCTTCCTGCCTACTGTGTTTTTTGACATACGACTCCATAGAGAAGTCATTGATAACTACACACCAACACACCGAAAATCGATCGAGAGTTTCAGCAAAATTTTGCTGGATTTTGCCGAGCTGAAGGTTTCAGCAAAATTTTTGCCGGAATTCAGCAAAATTTGCTGATTTGTTCAGTAAACTCTGCTGATCACCAGTAACGTTTTGCTGAAACTCAGCAAACTTTGCTGAAATTTCAGCAAAAAAATTTGCTGGACCCTTAAGCTCGGCAAAATTCAGCAAAATATTGCTGAAAGCGTTTGGTGTGTAGAAAAAATCATGTAATTTTAGGTGTCCTGAACCTGACATATACATACGAGCATCTTCAAAGATACAAATTTAGAGGTCAAAACATGTAAGTAAATTTACGTCTTGCAGGACTTATATTTTCCTAGCGCCTAGAAATCGCTAGATCTGATAGATAAAACATATAATAGTAACATATATAATTAACATGCCTGGATTCGAACTCAGGATCTGCTGATTGTGAGCCACATCTCTTACCTCTCGGCAATTTCACCGAGTTAGAAGGTGGCAGATGAATATGATACTGATTCTACGTATCTGGTGGAGTGGATTTGTTGACATCTACCGCAACCAACCAGGACTTACATGATGCGCGTAAAATTGTGTCCAATTTGTGATTCAGTCTTGAAAATGTTTACGGTCTTTGATGTTTCTGTCTCGTGCAACTTTCAGGATTGTGCGATATTTGCCAGAAAACCATTCGCCAGAATGCCACTGGCCAGAATGACATTTGCCAGAAAATACCATTTCCCAGAAAACCGTTTGCCAGAAAGAACCATTTCCCAGAAAACCATTTGCCAGAATGTACCATTCTCTAGAAAGTACCATTTCCCAGAAATTTTCCGAAGTTCTCAATCCAGAAGTGGTCGCAATCTAGTGATAATTTAAAGCATTCTTATTGAAAAAATAAATCGTGTTTTTTATTTGTTTTGGACCGATTAGCCCACAATAACGATTGTAAAAATGTAAAATTTCAATTTTGTTCAGATTTATATGCGAAAGTTAAATAAATTATTGGAACTGATGTAAGAGCAAACATTAAATAATTTTAGAGTAACTTTTAAAGAAAAGCCTATAGTTTGAAGAAGGGCAAATCACTCTGAAACAATAAATTGATGTGAACTCAAACCTTTCAAACTTTACAATGCATTGAATCTCTTACGTTATTTAATATTTTATTGTGAACAACAGCTAGAACATTTCCACAAATTTGTTTTGTGGACAAGTTGATCAGGATCTGGATCCAATTGATCAAATATTATTTTGATGGAATTTGATCAATAGAAGGATTTTCCTTTCTTCAACACGTAATATGTTTTTTCCAGCTTTTACTGATATGGAATTTTTGGCTTAACTAACATTTTTCAAAGATTCCCTTCTTTCAATTGAAAGTAATTTTAAAGCTTATTTTTGACAATAAAAATAACATGATCACTTTAAATAATAATTTTGGTGCCAAACAGCAAAATTACCCGGAATTGTTGATCACACACTGAAGTCAATCGAATACCATACACAAAAACCTTATAGAAGCAACAAGTAAAATACACAGAAATAATAACTTAAGTGACGGTTTTACCTATACCATTAGCCTGACTGTCACTGCCCGAAAGCCAGTACCCTCAATATCACAAGCTTGAATGTACCATTAGGCCGAATATATGGCCTAAAAAGCTTGTTCTTGAGGAAATTGATTCTAATATTTCCAGCAGTTTATTCCTTCTTTTAATCATCTGCTGTTCTTTCTAGATGAACTTCTTAGTTTATGTGCGCCATTTCTAACCAATATATTCCCTTATCACGGTGATTGTAACATGTGAGCTTAACATATTTGGGCTTATCTAATGGCGCTCCGGCTACTGTTATAGAATCTTACTATCAATGGTGTAAGGGCATTCGGCTGAAGGCCATTGGGTCGAATGTCATTGAGTCAAAAAGTTATTTTGCCGAATGGCCATATTTTTTTTTCGTTTTCTTCTTTTATGCTGTCAAAACAATTGTTGAAGTTAGAGCTACTGAATTTTACCCATGAATCTTTCCTTCTTTTAAATATAGGAACAATATACGGGTTTAAGATCGGTTATTTTTTTTTCAATAATTTAACTATTTGTTCCGCAATATCAATATTGCTTTACGATTCTAACATAATCAACAATTAATGCCAAAAACTAGACTAGATGAAACTAGAAAGAACAGCCTGTGTTCAGAAGAAGGAAAAATTCACTATTTGAACTAGAGAGAATAGTTTCATTGTAGAAAAATAGTTTTTTGCACTGAAACCGTTGATGTTCAACTAGTGAATTTTGCCTTCTTTTGAACATAGGCTGTTCTTTCTAGTTTCATCGTAAGACTTGTTTTTGGCATAAATTGTTGATTGCAGTAAAACAATAAGGCAATATTAATATCGTAGAAGTATCAGCTAATTATTGGAAAACCGAACAAATTTAAGAAACCGTTCCGATTCCTGTTCCATAATCACTGAATTGCGATTCGTGATCACCATTCTACCTATTGAACATTCGGCCCAATGGACTTCGGTCAGCAGTATTTTGACCATACCAGATATTTGTGGACATATGCACTTATAGCCTAGTTACATCGAAGTCTCGCGCTTAGTATCATACAGGCGTATCTGCTATGATCGATTTCTCTTCATCGATTTTCTCTTTGCTCAAGAACTACCGGTGAATCATTTCCTGTTGTTTTTGTTGTTCTAGCCCTAGTCGTCCTTTCTCGGAACAAATCCTAGCAGTGACAATATTGAATTATTGTAAACGATTGAAACTTATGACATTTTTTTATGTAAATGGACTGAATTATATCCACCAAATTCTCACAATCACATCTTTAGTTTCAATTAATTCTTAGAGAACGGATTGATTTGATTTGTCTTTATTAGAGAGACTTTCAGCCCTTAGAGAACGGAGAAAATTTCTATTTTCCCGAAAGTACCATTTGCCAGAATGTATCAATCCCCAGAACTTAATATTTAATATTAAATTCTGGGGATTGGTACATTCTGGCAAATGGTACTTTCGGGCGAATAGTATTCTGGCAAATGGTACTTTCTGGCAAATGGTTTTCTGGCGTTTGTCATTCTGGCGAATGGTTTTCTGGCGAACGGTTTTCTGGCAAATATCGCACAATCACTTTCAGAATTTTTAAGTGTGTACCCCGCCAATTCATCTGCCCTCCTTTTCCGAGGGGGGAGGGGTCTCAGACCTTGTCAAGAACCCTCCCCATCCTTGGAAATCTCTGCATGTACATTTTCACACCAATCAGTCCAGTAGCATCTGGATCTATAAGGGTCAGACAGATAGAAATTCATTAGATACAAGGTCAGGGTTACGCTCGACCCGCAGAGGCAGCAAATGGAATTAATGGGAGCTTGAGGTGTGTTCAGAGGAGGGTGATAAGACGTGTGTGATATTTTTTAAGATTCCCTAAATACTTTATTGCGCATAAGTCATCGGATGTACTTGCATAACTTGTGTGCTCGAATGAAATCTATGCTTTCCAACAATGGGGTCCTCAAGTGTAATCAGCTTGGAACATATGAAGCCCTTCTGAAAACGTTCCAGGTGGTTCAGACCAATGAAACGCTTTGACATGACCCTGGTGGAATTCGTCTGAGTGTCTATGAAGCCTCCTAAAACTCCTCTGAAACCAACTGAAACGCACTGACACTCTTAAACGCACTGAAAACTCTATGAAGATCACCTGAGAACCTCTGAAGCCCGTTAAGATGTACTGAAATCTCCTGAACGCCCTGAAACGCATTGTTTCGCGTTGAAATGCCTCTGAAACACCTTCTCCCAGTAAAGCTCACCCAAGAACCAGTGAAGCCACCTAAGACCCTTCTGAAACCTTCTAAAACGCAATACAATTGAAGCCTCCTTGAAACCGAACCCCCGCGAAAAAGGTAAAAAAAAAAGCTCGCCCGATATTCTGTGAAGCCCTCTAAACCGCCTCTCTCCTTGGCCTGAAAGACCTTGGAACGCTTTGAAATGCTTTGAAATGACATACATCAGAAACTCCCATGAAGCTCACCTGAGCACCCGAGAGTTGTTGAAACACCCTAAGGTCAGTCGGACACGGCCTCAAAAACCCTGAAATGCATTGAAACGCCTTGGAACGCTTATGAAACCCTCCTGAATCCCCCGTGAAGCTCCACCTCTGAATTTATCTAATTATCTTTCGGCCAAATGGGGTTCGGGTAAATGACATTCAGCCAAATGGTCGGACACCGGTAGGACCCTAGGATTATTCCTTGGCGAACCTTATCCACACTAGACCTGTACGCCGCCGCGCCACGCCGCCGCCGCCGACTCTTTTTGTCCCACGCCGACGCCGACCGAGGTATCGGCGGCGCGCCATACGCCGCTGTTTGTCACGCCGCTGATTTTAATTTTTCATCCGATGATCAGAGCACGAACAAAACTAAGTTTACATAAAATTGAGATAAAAAAATCTCACGATCATTATCGTAAGAGTTTGATTACAGTTACTGATTGCTCAACTCTTAGAACACACATTCACATCTCTCCAGAAGTTTTTTCTTCCAGAGGATTCAGTGATGCCTCCAGAAGACCCTCCCAGGATTCCTCCAGAAAATTCTTCAGGGATGCCTTCAGGATGATTTTTTTAGAAGATCTCTCAGGAAGATCTCGACAGGAGTAACTTCAGAAATTCATTTGGAGAAATCAAAGATGCATCAGAGATTCATCCAGAAGAAGATCCTTCAGGGATTCTCATAGGAGATCTGTTACGTACAGTATTAATCAGTTGTAGATAGGCCGATATTAGACTCATCGATCGAATCGAGTCAGATTGAGCATGAGTACCGCCAAATCAGTTTCTCTTGTTTGCACACCGCAGACCAACGATAGGTCGTGCAGGTAGTCCCCGATCGTCGGCTTTTGAGTGCCACCGATCGCGCTGTTGATCAGCAAGCACAGATTTATTGGATTAGTTATCTCCCGTACGTCGGTCGCGCCGGCAGTAAAATATACAGTCCGCTACAGTCACTATCGCGTTCAGTTTTTTGTAGTTTAATACACACCGCCAGTTGTGCAAAATTTGTGTTTTTAAATCCAAGTCCGAAAATACACTATTCCGCGAGTGAACCGTGGGTGTCAATATCCGGCCAGTGAAGATAGTTTATTTCGTAACATTTTCTGGTCCTTCGAACCGGATAGGGCCAATCCGCGGACCACGTTTTTAGTGAATAGTGCGCGTGGCTTGGGTGCATTGTACTGCACAGTCGTTGTCCGTCGTTTTCATTGTGCTCGATCGATGAACTTTGATCGAAGCCATCAACCGCGCGCGTGTGAAAGTGATGCTGCCGCCATAAGTTGGCAGTGAAGAAAAGTGATTTAGGTCGAATCCCTTGTATGGAACCTTGGATTCGAATTCCCAGTGTGCTGTTAGCTGAAATCCGTTCGTAATTGGAGACCCGATTATCCTGCAACGGAGACCGCCGTCCATCCGTCGGCTGTTTATTGGATTCCTGGATGCTGTTCGCCGTCGTCCTGTTCCCCTGGAGCAATTTCATCCCGCACCGAGGAGTCAGATAAGTAGCCAGTGTGTGTGAATGTGTGGTTGAGGTGGCTTTGGATAGCGTGGTCTGCATGTGACGCAATCCAGCCGATAGCGCTTTGTTCTGCTGCATTTAGCGAGCGCACTGTTACCGTACTGTGGTGCGAGTTTGGACAAATTTGAATATTCTTGTGGAGGATGTTTTTTGAGTTCTCCGGTTGATAATTTGATTTTGGCACAATTGCGATTTGCCGTTTGGATAATTCCCACAATTAGTGGTTGATAATTGAGCTTTCTGTCTGTTCTGTCAATTCGTTCCGCTTGAGGTCTCGGTATCGGTTTTCTGTTCAGTGAAGTGTGATAGTGGTGAATTATTAGCGATGACGAAGTCCAGTTTAAGGCAGTTGGTGAAGGAAGAACACCAATTGCAGTCAGCGTTGGAGAATGTGCAAGAGTTTGTGGATAATTACAACGAAGTTCGCGATCAAGATATGGTTGAATTACGTTTAGTGAAGTTAGATGACATTTTTGATCGATTCTGTGCAGTTAGAGTGAAGATTGATGTGCTTCTAGACGAAACCGGTGAAGATTACGAAAGTGCTGGTGATGAAGAAGGTGCTGGTAGCGTGAAGTCCATTCCTCCCCGCACAGACAGTGCCCGTACCTACAAGGATTTCGAGAATTCGTACATTCGACTGAAATCAGCACTGCTTGCAAAACGACCCAGAACCCAGCTAGGAGTTGTGGAGCGTCAACCTGCGGTCGTAGGTGTTCAGCCATCACGATTGAAGTACCCGGAGCTGAAGTTACCATCGTTTTCCGGAAAGCTGCAGGATTGGATCAATTTTCGTGACAATTTCCGATCGCTGATCCACGACAACGCTGAGCTGAGTCCCATCGACAAGTTTAACTACTTGCGAGCTTCGTTGAGAGATGATGCGCTAATGCAGATCAACCAAGTTCAAGTGAGCGGTGCATCGTACCCTATTGCCTGGGGAATCCTCGAAGCGAAGTATGAAAATCATAAGCTGATAGCTCATGAGCACCTGAAAGCGCTGTTTGCAGTTCCATCAATGAAGTCAGAGTCTTTCGAAGCCCTGAACATTGTCCTGACGACGTTCAAGGTCAATCTACAGCAGTTGGAGAAGCTTGGAGAAAACACCAACAATTGGAGCACTCTTCTGGCGTTCATGCTATCGCAGAAACTAGACACCGCTACGCTCCGCCAATGGGAGACTCATCATGGGTCCAAGGACATCCCGCGATATGACGCCTTGCTAGACTTTCTGGATAAGCATTGCGCGATTCTGCAGTCTACGTCAACACGGAGTGGATTCGAGCAAAAACGTCCGTTCAAGAGCTCAGCTGTTCACACTCTAGTGCCATCCGCTACCAGCAGTTGTCAGATCTGTAACGGTGGACAGCATAGCGTTGAGCAGTGTCGTCGCTTCAGCAAGATGCGAGTGGTGGACAGAAAGCTGGCGATTCGAAGACTTGGGCTCTGTCTGAATTGCCTATCGTCCGGACACTTCGTGGCAGATTGTTCCAGACGTACGTGTTCTAAGTGTGGTCAACGTCATCATTACCTGTTGCATCCGTATTCTCCACCCACTACTGCCCCTCAGAATCCGACTCCGAATACCCCGAACAGGCCTCAAGCCGCGAACGCGAACACAAATGCTCAAACACAGTCTCGTCCTCAGTCTCAAGGACATCAATCGCAATCGAATTCTCAAGGCCAATCCCGGATGAATAATACTCAAACAAATCCACAAACACCTCCCGTCCAAAACACTTCTCCGCCACATACACGACAGTCACCTCCCACAAATACACCGACTACTTCTCACCACACTGCTACTTCACACAACACTCGAAGTCAACGAACTACTACACTTCTGTCAACCGCGCTCGTGAAGCTCGCCGATCGCTTCGGAAACACAGTCATTGCTCGTGCGTTGCTGGATAACGGTTCGCAGATATGTATGATCACGGAGAACCTGTCTCAACGGTTGAACTTCAAGCGGTTCCATGAAAACCTACCGGTGAATGGTGTTGGTGGTGCTTCATCGGTGTCCAAACAGTCAGTGTTGGCGAGAATTCTGTCACGTTGCTCGTCGTTCGAAACTGAAGAAGTGAAATTCTACGTGCTGCCTCGGATAACGTTGAATCTGCCGCAGCAAAGCTTCGACATCAGTTCTTGGAAGCTGCCGTCCGACATCTGTTTCGCTGATCCAGGCTTCCATGAGTCCAGTGCCGTAGATGCAATCCTTGGCGTGTCTGTTTTCTACGATTTGCTGATGGGAGAACAGAAAAGGCTGTCGGAGTCTGGTCCGATATTGTGTAACACAAAACTCGGATGGATAGTGGCCGGAGAGATTCCAGAAACTCCTGTCACAACCCTCAGTGCAGTCACCGCTTCAGTTTCCACCGAAGAAATCCACGAGCAGTTAGTACGCTTTTGGGAACTGGAATCCTGTAGAACGAAGAGCTGTCTTTCCATCGAGGAATCTACGTGTGAGTCGATCTTCGAGCAGACAACGACGAGAGATCCTGATGGCAAATTTCGGGTAGTATTACCGAAGAAGGAGTATGCGTTGAAGCAGTTAGGCGAGTCCAAGGCGATTGCCACCAAACGGTTCATGGGATTAGAACGTCGCTTGAACGCGAACCCGGAAATGAAGGCTCTGTACACAGAATTCATCCACGAGTATCTGCTGATGGGCCATATGCGAGAAGTTCGTGACGACGAGGAAGAGCCGAAACACAGTTACTATTTGCCGCATCATGCAGTCCTGAAACCTGACAGTACCACGACGAAGCTCAGAGTAGTCTTCGATGCGTCGTGTGCTACAGACACTGGAGTTTCCCTGAACGATACCCTGATGGTGGGACCGGTGGTACAGAGCGACCTCTTGTCCATTCTGATTCGCTTCCGACTCCAACAGTACGCGATTGTCGCTGATGTGGAGAAGATGTATCGCATGATCAACGTAGTCGAAGAGGATCAACCGCTGCAGAGGATTCTTTGGCGAGAGTCCGTAGATGAGCCACTCCGAACGTATCAGCTGACGACCGTGACCTACGGTACTTCTGCCGCACCGTATCTAGCAACACGGAGCTTGAAGAGGTGCGCAGAGGAGGGAGAGCAGACGAATCCCCCCGCAGCCAAAGTCATCAAGAAGGATTTCTACGTCGACGACATGCTAACTGGAGCGAAGTCTGTGAAGGAAGGAATACGGCTGTGCAAGGATGTCCTGTCGCTACTTGGTGCTTCTGGTTTCAACCTCCGAAAGTGGCATTCCAACCAGCCTGCGATCCTGAAGAGCATTCCACGTCATCTGCGTGACGAACGAGAGCTGTTGGACATTGACGCGACAGCTACAGTAAAGACCCTCGGCTTAACCTGGGAACCGGCGACAGACTTGTACTGGTTCAAAACACCACGCTGGAGCCCGAAGCTTCCAGTGACACAGCGTATCGTACTGTCTGATTCCGCACGTTTATTCGATCCGTATGGCTTAGTAGGGCCAGTGATCGTGCAGGCGAAAATGTTTCTCCAAGAACTTTGGAAACGGAAGTATTCTTGGGACGAACCGTTGAGCGCAGATCTGCAATCACAGTGGCTCGAGTTCAGAACGAACTTGGATCGAATCGATGCAGTTTCCGTACCCCGCTGGATCGCATTCAGCGATAATGTGATATCATGCGAACTACACGGATTCTGTGACGCCTCAGAAAAGGCGTACGGAGCAGCAATATACCTACGTTGCGTTGCACAGGACGGAACAGTTACAGTTCGGCTGGTGATGGCTAAGTCCAAGGTAGCTCCATTGGAAGACTTGAGCAAGAAGAAGAAAAGGCAGTCAATACCCCGACTAGAGTTGTCTTCAGCACTGCTATTGGCGCACTTGTACGAAACAGTAGCAGAGAGTATCCAGATCCCAGCGAAGACATTCTTCTGGACTGACTCGACTATCGTGAAGTGTTGGCTTTCGTCCCATCCGTCCAGATGGCAAGCGTTCGTCTCCAACAGAGTGTCAGAGATTCAGCATATCACTCGAGAAGGCGTTTGGAACCACGTGCCTGGCGTCGAGAACCCGGCAGACGTAATATCTCGAGGTGTAACACCGCTGCAGCTTGCCGAATGTTCAATCTGGTGGAGTGGACCGACGTGGCTCCAAGAAGACCCGAGTGCTTGGCCGAAGATGAGTAGTAGCCCAGAACAACAGTTTGATTCTGTAACGTTGGAGGAAAAACCGTTAGTGACAGCAGCGTTGCAGATGCTACCGCCCAGTGAGATCTTCGTCCGCTATTCGTCTTTGCTGAAGCTAGTTCGATCAACATCCTGGATGCTTCGTTTTTCCAACAACTGCAGAACAAGAAATCGAGCCTGCAGACGAAGTGGAGTCCTGAACGCGAAAGAACACGAAGAAGCTTTGATCGCATTAGTGAAGCTGTCGCAGTCAGAGTGTTTCCCAGTGGAATTGGCAGATCTAGCAGCGAAGGGACAAGTGAAACCCAGTTCGAGATTGCATACGAAGGATCCGTGTCCGCGAGATGGATTAATTCGTGTTGGCGGAAGACTTCGCCATGCTCCAGTGTCGTTCAGCAGAAAGCATCCGATTGTGCTGGACAGCAATCACCCGCTGACGAAGCTGATAATGGTTGACTACCATCACAGATTGCTCCACGGAGGAGCGCAGCTGATGCTATCCTGTATGAAGGAGAAATTCTGGCCGCTATCCGGAAGGAACCTAGCACGGAAGGTAGTGCACGAATGTGTAACCTGCTTCAGAGCTCGTCCACAAGCCCACGAACAGTTGATGGGAGACCTGCCGATGGAACGAGTGACTCCTGCTCCAGTTTTTCTTCGCGTTGGAGTCGATTACTGTGGTCCGTTCAACGTTCGTCCAGCGTCTCGGAAGGCAGCACCAGTCAAATGCTACCTGTGCGTGTTCGTCTGCCTAGTAGTGAAGGCAGTTCACATAGAGATGGTAGCAGATCTCACTACGGAAGCGTTTATGGCTGCACTAAGACGATTCGTGTCGCGGCGTGGGAAGCCAGAAGTGATCTTCTGCGACAACGCTACGAACTTCGTAGGAGCGCGTCGAGAAATCAGTGAATTGCATCGTCTGTTCCGAGCCGATCAGTTCCAAAACGCAGTTGTGACGGAAGCAGCCAGCAACTCGATCGAGTTCAAGTTCATTCCCGCCAAATCGCCGAACTTCGGCGGATTATGGGAAGCGGCCGTGAAGTCCCTGAAAGGCCACATGCGAAGAGTGATAGGGAACACCGTACTCCGTCCGGACGAACTGCTGACTGTTGTTACGCAGATCGAGGCATGTCTGAATTCGAGACCGATCACTCCGATTAGCAACGACCATCGAGACCTGGAAGCATTGACCCCCGGACACTTTTTGGTGCAGCGTCCGCTAACAGCGATTCCGGAACCGAGTCTGGAGGACATCCCGGAGAACCGACTGAGCAGATGGCGCTTGGTTCAGCGTTATAGTCAGATGCTGTGGAAGCGATGGTCTACGGACTACTTGTCAGATCTCCACAACCGTAACAAGTGGACTCGAAGAAGGGATAATCTGCATATCGGAACAATGGTGTTACTGAAGGAAGATAAACTGCCGCCGCTTCAGTGGCAGCTTGGACGCGTGACGGAGATTCACCCGGGAGCTGATGGTATCATCAGGGTGGTTACCGTTCGCACGCAGCAAGGAACATTCCGTCGAGGAATCCAGAAGATATGCATTCTCCCGATTCAAGACAATCAACAGCAGGTCGAGGAAGCATAGTAGATATCAGCATCAGTACATCAGTCCGCTAAGTAGAATAAGTATTTCCGCCCCCGTTGGGGCACTTTAGGCAGCAGGCGGCACACATTTCGCCGTTGATGTCTGGGGGCGACCCTCAAGTTACGTTCATCCTGTTTTCGTATTTTGTTGGAACCTACCGCTTTGCTTTCCATCGCTAGGGATGTGAACACCAACTGTCTCAGCCGTCGTCGCCGCAACCCAGACGATCCGTTAGATGTGATGCTTCTACCGTTCCTCTTACCTGCTCGGACAACCATCAGGCTAAGTACGCCCCCATATGGGGCAACTGTCGGCATTTTGCGGTGCTTTATTACCGCTACGCCACGGGGGCGACGTATAAGTTACGTTGATCCGCTTTAGTGTTTCTTTTGGATCCCAATCGCCTCGTATCTTCGACAGATCATCCGCATCCTCGTTCATCGCTAGTCATCAGTATTCCCTAGCCCGAGAGAGATGCCCGAATATCCATCCGATGTACAGTCTACCGAATCGTTTTCATCAGTTCATCGTGCCAGCAGCAAGGAGCTGCGCTTCAGCTAAGTATTCATTGCCCCCACGGGGCAACTTTGGCAAGCTATTGGACATTCCGTCCGTTTATCGCCAGGGGGCCGACCGTTAAGTTACGTGTCTCCTCTGTAAGCCCGTGTCTCGGATTACAGCCGTATTTATCTTCGACAGGCATCGAACCGTCAGATACCGCAGTCGCCAGTGGCAAGCTCCAATTCTACCGGACGTTGACATCAGTGCACGGATTCATCGTCTACGTGATGCGGACATCGTCATCAGTGACCAGCCGTAGGAGGACCAACCGATCCTGTCCAGTTTTTGATCAATCGCTTATGTGTATAGTGTTAGAGTAAGCGACGAATCTCAGACGAGATCGTCAAGCCGTTGTTACGAAGGTAGAGCAAAACAGAATTGTTTGTTCATTGTTCCATTGTACTAGTTAGATCATTGTTCCAGTTTGTTTTTGTGTTGAGTTAACTCAAGGCCGCCGGCATGTTACGTACAGTATTAATCAGTTGTAGATAGGCCGATATTAGACTCATCGATCGAATCGAGTCAGATTGAGCATGAGTACCGCCAAATCAGTTTCTCTTGTTTGCACACCGCAGACCAACGATAGGTCGTGCAGGTAGTCCCCGATCGTCGGCTTTTGAGTGCCACCGATCGCGCTGTTGATCAGCAAGCACAGATTTATTGGATTAGTTATCTCCCGTACGTCGGTCGCGCCGGCAGTAAAATATACAGTCCGCTACAGTCACTATCGCGTTCAGTTTTTTGTAGTTTAATACACACCGCCAGTTGTGCAAAATTTGTGTTTTTAAATCCAAGTCCGAAAATACACTATTCCGCGAGTGAACCGTGGGTGTCAATATCCGGCCAGTGAAGATAGTTTATTTCGTAACAAGATCCTTCAGCGATTAGTCTGAGAGTTCCTTAATGGATTCCTTCAGAAGTTCCTTCAGGAATTCCTACAGGAGTTTCTTTAGGAACTAGTCCAGGAGTTTCCTCAGAGACTCCTCCAGGAGATCCTTCAGAAATTCCTAGAATTTGTTCAAGAATCCCTCCTGAAATTCCTTCGGGGATTCCTCTTGGAATTACTTCGGGATGCCCCGTGAATTTTTTTCAGAGATTCTTTCAGGAGTTCTTTCAAGGATTGCTCTACAAGTTCCTTCGGTGATCTCTCAGGGATCTCCCTAATAGCTCCAAGAGGATTCAGGGATGCCTCCAGGTGTTTATTAGGAATTACTTCAGAAGTTCCCTAAGCTATTTCAACGAGTGTTCGTTCATGTATCCTTCCAGAAGTCCATTTAAAGATTATTTTAGGAGGATTTATAAATGCTACATGGAGATCCATCAAGATTCCCGTGAGAAGTTTCTTCATTAATTCCTGCATCTGGTCTAGGAGTTCCTGCAGGGATTCCTTTTGAATTACCTTTAAAAATTTCAACAGGAGTTCTTTCCAGGAATTCCAAGAAATTCCTCCAGCAGTTTCTGGGATTCTTGCAGATGTTTCTTCGGAGATATACGAAAATCCAAGGATACCTCCAGGGGAATTCAGGGATTACCCCTGAAGTTTATTCAGGGATTCCTATATAAGAGTTCCTTCTAAGATTCTTTCAGGATTCCTTAGGGGATTGTACGAGAAGTTCCTTTAGGAATTCTTTCTAGGATCGCTACTCTGGGGTTCATTCAGATTGTAGGTTGAGATTGAGATTTTTCCAGGAAGACTCACAGATGCCTCCAGGAGTTACATCAGAGATTTCTCCAGAAGCTCAATCAGGAATTCCTGCAAAAGTTGCATTAGGGAATTTTGTAGGAGTTTCTTCAATAATTCCCTTAGGATTATAACTAGGTATATCTCCAGGATATTCTTGAGGGATCTTTCATGGAGTTCCCACAAGAATTCCTCAAGGATTTCCTTCTGAAATTATTAAAGGAATTCTTTAGAGAATACCTCCTGTAATTCCTTCCCCCTACTCGGAAAGTTCCACTGAAAATCCTTCGCAAATTCCACCTGGAAATCCTTAGGATATTCCTACCGGAATTCTTTTGAGCATTCCCCTGAAATCTCTGCAAGGATTTCTCCTGCAATTTTTTCGGGGATTCCTTCCAATATTCCGTCAAATTTCTTCCTCAAAATTCCTCTTAGAATTCCTTCGGAGATTCCACCTGGATTCCTTATGAAATTCCTCCAGGGATTTCTCCTGCATTTCATTTAGGGATTCCTCTTGGACTTCTTTCGGGAATTCCTCCTAGAATTCATTCTAGAATGTCTCCTGAAATTTCTTTGATGGTTTCTCTTAGAATTCCTTCTGGATTGGTTCAGGGGGAATTCCTTCAGGAGTCGTTCTGGAATTTCTTTGGGGTTTTCTTCTGGAATTGCTTCATTGATTTCCCCTAGAATTCCTTCGGGGATTCCTTCTGAAAATCCTTCGAGTATTCCGCTTAAAAATTCCTCCCAGATTTCCTGCAGGGGATCCTACTGGGATTTCTGCAGGGATTTCTCCTGTAATTTCTTCGGGGATTTCTCCTGGAATTCCTTCAGGAATTCTTCAAGGGATTCCGTCGGGTATTCCTGCTGGACTTCCTTCAGGGATTTCTCCTGGAATTCATTCGAAGATTCCTCCTTGAAACCCTTCGGGGATTCCTCCTAGAGTTCCTTCGAGGATTTCTCCTGGAATTCTTTCCGGAATTCCTCCGGAACTTTCTTCGAGGATTCCTCCTGAAATTTCTTTGGAGATTGCTCCTAATATTCCGTCGGGGATTCCAATTTCTACGAGAATTTCTCTTCAAAATTCTTCGAAGATTCTTCCTGGAATTCTTTCGGGTTTTTCGCTTGGAGTGCCTACGGGAACTCCTCCTAGAATAATATTAGGGGTTTTGTCATGGAATTCCTATGAGGGTTCCTACGAGGATTCCACCTGGATATTTTTCGATGATTCCTCCTAGAAATACTTTGAAGATTTTTTCTCGAATTCCTTTAGAAAAAAATCTGGGATTTCTTTGGGGATTCTTCCTGGACTTTCTTCATCAAATCATTCTGGGATTTTTCGGGGATTCCTCTTGATAGTCCGTCATGGATTCCTCCCGAAATTCCTCCGGGGTTTCCTTCTGGAATTCCTTTGGTGATTCCTCTTAGATTTCCTTCGGAGATTCTTCCTGAAATTCCTTCAAAAATTTCTCATGGAATTACTCTAGGATTCTTCCTGGAATTCTTTCAAGATTTCCTTCTTGAATTACTTCGGTGATTTGTCCTAGAATTCCTTCGGAAATTTTTCCTGGTGTTCGACGATTCTTTCTCCTTGAATTTATCTGAAGATTCCTCCTGGACTTCTTATGGGGATTCTTCTTAGAACTCCTCCGGGGTTCCACTTTGAAGAATCCGCTTGTAATTCCTCCGAAGATTCCTCCCGGAATTCCTTCGGAGGTGCCCTCTCCGATTCCTGCAAGGATTTCTGCTGTAATTTCCTCGGGGATTCTTTCTAGACTTCCTTCGAGGGTTCCTCCTGATATTTTGTCAGGGAGTACTCATGGAATTCCTTTGGTGATTTCTCTTCAAATTTCTCCGGAGATTCCTCCCGGAATTCCTTTGAGAGTCCTCCTGGAATTCCTTCGGTGATTCTTCCTAGAATGCCTTCCAAAAGTTCTCCTGAAATTCTATCGGGGATTTCTCTTGAGATTTCTTCGGAGATTCCTCCTATAGTAATTTCGGGGATGCCTCTTAGAATTCCTTCAGGGGTTTCTCTTGAGGGGTTTTTCCTTCGAGGATTCTTCCTAAAATTCTTTAGAAATTTCTTCTTGGGTGATTCCTCTTAGAATTCCTCCGGGGCTTCTTCCTAAAATTCCTTCGGAGTTTCCTGCTAAAATAGCTTATGGGCTTCCTTCTGGAATTCCTTTGAGGATTCCTCATGAAATTCATTCAGAAATTCCTCTTATTATTCTCTCAGGAATTTATCCTGGAATTCCTTCTCGCTATTTTTCGTTGATTCCTCCTAGAAATCAGTTGGGGATTCCTCTCGATTTTTTTTTAATTCCCGCTGGGATTCCGTCGGAGATTCCTCTTGGAATTCCTTTGGAAATTCCTGCTGTAATTCCCTTGGGATTCAGGGTTTCAAACAGCAGTTCCTGCAGAGATTAGCTCAGATTCTATGACATTTCCCGGAAAATCATTTTCCGGAAAGACATTTTCCGGAAAACATTTCCCGGAATGACCCATTTTCCGGAAACCCATTTTCCGGAATGCCCCATTTCCCGGAAACCCATTTTCCGGAATGCCCCATTTCCCGGAAACCCATTTTCCGGAATGCAACATTTCCCGGAGGAAAACTGTTATCGCTATTCCCAGACTTAATAAATTTCAACCTTTTTATGAAATGCACAATAATTGACTCATTTTGGTTGGTATTCATTGAAGAATTTAGGCAGGCCTTTCAGCGTTTTTTTTTCAAATCTTCGAGAAAATATTAAAACACAATGACAATTCTGGCAGCTATAATTCCACAAGATAACATTCGAAAGACTAGCCTACACAAAAGAAAGGAATAATATCAATTAAAATGGTAGCAGTTGCATACTGCGCATAGTTTGTACCCAGTATACTCTTGGTTTACAGTTTCCATCCTATTTGCGAGCTCAATAGGTGGGTTGCAGATTAGTCAATATAAGCTCAAGAAATTAAGAAGTCGGCTCATCTTTCCACGACACTTCTGAAATCTACACATCAGACGCGAACAAAAAATCATAAATAAAACGTTGAAATGAAAAAATAAATGAGAGACGAAATGTCAAATTAAAAAAAATGGGAAGTCAAAACTTGAATGACCATTTCAAAGAAGAGTATAATGTATTAAATTTATCTGTAGTACTCATTTTATACCCTCTTATTGTTTCTCTCATATGTTCTTTGCCTTTTTGATACTAAACCTTAAAAACTGCAAATAACAAGAGGCCAACTTCAACTTTTTGCCTAACGACTCATCCGGTTTAAGGGCGATTTGCACAAATGCACTTGAGATATAGCTGTCAGTAAAGGTTCTTCAAATAACAACTGAGGTGCTGAGGTAATGATGTGGCTTATTAGGCCGAAAATACCTTTGGCCACATTAGGCTAGATTGAAACGAAAGAGATCGAAAAACAGGCCTCGAAAGAACATCCTATTGCTAGAAGAAGGGAAAATCTCTAAAGGTGCAATTGACAGTTTGGCGATTAAAAAACTCTTAAACAGTCTAACTTGAAAGAACAACCCATTTTTAAGAGAAGGAAAAATATCAGATAGAGTTGATAGCTTGGCCGCCAATCAAATACACAACGTTGTAACTAGAAAGAACAGCCTACTAAATGAAGAAGGGTAAACCTCCTATATAGAAAGCAGCAAGTGCCAATAAAACACATGTTGGTTACCATGCTAGTTACCATGTGTTTTATTGGCGCTTTCTATTTAAGAGATTCGTTCTTCTTAATTTAATACTTAGGCTGTTCTTTATAGTTGCACTTATCGAACGTCTACTGTACTGCCTAACAAGCCAGCTTGAAAATTCAACATCACATTGGCTGAGCCTGATGTCAATAGAATGATCAGAAGCCTGTGGATATGTCAATGGTTCCAGAAAATAAGTGCTCTTCAAGTACAGTTAGTACTGGTTGAAACATTCCTAAAACGTCCATTATTTTCCAACCTTCAAATCATTGTTTGAAAGAATTCAAAACTCAGCGTACACTTTTTTTTCAGTGTCATCAAAGGATCCACCCACGCTTCAAAATCTCCCTGCAAGATCCCAACAACTGGCGGATGCAGTCAGCTTTAACTACCACCTATCGTTGCATCTCGTGCTGATCCGTCTTTTCACTGCTGCTGAGTCGGATGCAACCATTTGAAAGAGAATCCCCATGGCCTCCTTGGATGTTGGCTGGCTGAATGGCTTTTTCCTTCCCGTAAAGGTGAGCCAACACACACCATCCACAGGGAAGAATACAGCTCGAACGTGTTGATATCCAAAAGAGGTCCAAAATAAACCCCTTTCTGAATCGAACACCAAGTCATCCTCGTCCGTCGTAGGACTTACGTAGCTCCTTCAAACTTCGATGTGTTTGCGAAAAAAAAACCCAGCAGACGAGTGGAGTGGTGGCGACCTCTGCTGGGGTGCGCCAAAGATCAAAGAACCATGTCCTACACGATGTCTCATCCTCTGGCGGTGGTTCAACGAGAAGGCACATGAAAGCAGTGGTGATATGCATATTGATTCCTTCCCGCTCGTATTTGAGATGCATCCCCAACGCAGCAAGCGACGGACGACTGACTGTGTGATGCAATACGAGAAAAAGCTGCTCCGACGAGGCTCTTTGTTGGCATGGAAATGTGGGACTCCTCCAGTCCAGGTGGTTGCTTCGATTCCTTCCACCACGGTTCGAGAGCTCTGAGCTAGCGGAAGAAATAAATCACCGCCACCTCCGACTCAGAACTGAACCGACTCTTGTACACGTACGACGGCGGCGTGTGATTTGGGGGGCCCCTCGTTTGCCACCTTCTCATAATGAACTCTTAAACTGCTTTTTTGCCGACACGTGCAGAATAACCAATTTAGAAATCGATCATAAAAACAACACACACTCTCCCCCGTTGTTGAGCACCCGCCTGAGTCCGCATCGCCGCAACAGCGAGGGTAATGATCATCTTCTTCACGGCAATTTCAGAGGGAGCATGGCTAAACGGGAATCGACCCCAAGAGGCGACCGGCGGCGGCACCTTCACCGCCTGCTTCGAAATATGTTTTAAATTAAAATCCTATTAATTCGAATGGTCTCTCTAAAACCTTCGTCTATCCCCTCGCCACTTGAACTAACCTCCACTAGAGAGCCCCAACAGTCAAGTTTACAGACTCCCGCTACAGTTCTCCAGCTTTATAGCTGGGGGATGGATGACTTTTGCATATGGGGCTACAAACCGCGCGACTAACGTTTTAAAACTCGACGCGGTTTGCTCCTCTCTTGATTGAAGTAGGTAAGGTTCGCCAGCAGCCAGAAATGAGCAACAGATGGTAAGCCGACGACGAGCTGAGATGACTATACTGAGAGGCTGCGACGTTCGGCGCAGAGAAAAGGTCGGCCAAGAAAGTTTAGGTTTTTTCTTAATTTCGAGGAAACCCCATATGGTTTTTATGCTTATGGATAGTGAACTGGTAATGAGAAACAAAAAAAAGTTTCAAACTAAGAGGTGATTCTTTAAAAAATACTACCCAAATAATGGGGAAAAGCCTATCTAGATTTCAGAGAAGAAATGAGATTTGATTGGTTTATCATGTCTAGTTGCATCTTTGATGGACTGCAAGCACATGCACTAATGCTTGTAGCACATTGGAGTTGCATTAGAAGCATTGAAACGGCCAGGCCTACTGTACAGCTTTGAAGATTCCGCAGTGAAACCAATTAGTTTAGGCATCTCGAACAAACCGAATCTGTCCCAGATTCGAGCAGAATCTGTCCCAGATTCGAGCAGAATCTGTCCCAGATTCGAGTAGAATCTGTCCCAGATTCGAGTAGAATCTGTCCCAGATTCGAGTAGAATCTGTCCCAGAATCGAGTAGAATCTGTCCCAGAATCGAGTAGAATCTCTCCCAGATTCGAGTAGAATCTGTCCCAGATTCGAATAGAATCTGTCCCAGATTCAAGTAGAATCTGTCCCAGATTCGAGTAAAATCTGTCCCAGATTCAAGTAGAATCTGTCCCAGATTCGAGTAGAATCTCCCAGATTCGAGGAGAATCTGTCCCAGATTCGAGTAGAATCTGTCCCAGAATCGAGTAGAATCTGTCCCAGAACCGAGTAGAATCTGTCCCAGATTCGAGTAGAATCTGTCCCAGTTTCGAGTAGAATCTGTCCCAGTTTCGAGTAGCATCTGTCCCAGATTCGAGTAGAATCTGTCCCAGATTCGAGTAGAATCTGTCCCAGATTCGAGTAGAATCTGTCCCAGATTCGAGTAGAATCTGTCCCAGATTCGAGTAGAATCTGTCCCAGATTCGAGTAGAATCTGTCCCAGATTCGAGTAGAATCTGTCCCAGATTCGAGTCCGAATCTGTCCCAGATTTGAGTCAGAATCTGTCCCAGATTCGAGTCAGAATCTGTCCCAGATTCGAGTCAGAATCTGTCCCAGATTCGAGTCAGAATCTGTCCCAGATTCGAGTCAGAATCTGTCCCAGATTCGAGTCAGAATCTGTCCCAGATTCGAGTCAGTATCTGGTTCAAATTCGAGTAGAATCTGGTCCAAATTCGAGTAGAATATGTTCCAGATTCGAGTGGAATCTGTTCCAGATTCGAGTAGAATCTGTCACAGAATCGAGCAGAATCCACTCGAATCTGGGACAGATTCTACTCGGATCTGGGACAGATTCTACTCGAATATGGGACAGATTCCACTCAAATCTGGGACCAATTCTACTCGAATCTGGGACAGATTCTACTCGAATCTGGGACAGATTCTGACTCGAATTTGGGACAGATTCAACTCGAATCTGGGACAGATTCTGACTCGAATCTGGGACAGATTCTGACTCGAATCTGGAACAGATCCTGACTCGAATCTGGGACAGATTCTGACTCGAATCTGGGACAGACTCTGACTCGAATCTGGGACAGATTCTACTCGAATCTGGGACAGATTCAACTCGAATCTGGGTCAGATTCTACTCGAATCTGGGACAGATTCTGACTCGAATCTGGGACAGATTTTGACTGGAATCTGGGACAGATTCTGACTCGAATCTGGGACAGATTCTGACTCGAATCTGGGACAGATTCTGACTCGAATCTGGAACAGATCCTGACTCGAATCTGGGACAGATTCTGACTCGAATCTGGGACAGATCCTGACTCGAATCTGGGACAGATTCTGACTCGAATCTGGGACAGACTCTGACTCGAATCTGGGACAGATTTTGACTCGAATCTGGGACAGATTCTGACTCGAATCTGGGACAGATTCTGACTCGAATCTGGGACAGATTCTGACTCGAATCTGGAACAGATCCTGACTCGAATCTGGGACAGATTCTGACTCGAATCTGGGACAGACTCTGACTCGAATCTGGGACAGATTCTACTCGAATCTGGGACAGATTCAACTCGAATCTGGGTCAGATTCTACTCGAATCTGGGACAGATTCTACTCGAATCTGGGACAGATTCTACTCGAATCTGGGACAGATTCAACTCGAATCTGGGTCAGATTCTACTCGAATCTGGGTCAGATTCTACTCGAATTTGGGTCAGATTCTACTCGAATCTGGGACAGATTCTGACTCGAATCTGGGACAGATTCTGACTCGAATCTGGGACAGATTCTGACTCTAATCTGGGACAAATTCTGACTCAAATCTGGGACAGATTCCGACTCGAATCTGGGACAGATTCTGACTCGAATCTGGGACAGATCCTGACTCGAATCTGGGACAAATTCTGACTCAAATCTGGGACAGATTCCGACTCGAATCTGGGACAGATCCTGACTCGAATCTGGGACAGATTCTGACTCGAATCTGGAACAGACTCTGACTCGAATCTGGGACAGATTCTACTCGAATCTGGGACAGATTCAACTCGAATCTGGGTCAGATTCTACTCGAATCTGGGGCAGATTCTACTCGAATCTGGGGCAGATTCTACTCGAATCTGGGGCAGATTCTACTCGAATCTGGGGCAGATTCTACTCGAATCTGTGACAGATTCTACTCGAATCTGGGACAGATTCTGACTCGAATCTGGGACAGATTCTGACTCGAATCTGGGACAGATTCTACTCGAATCTGGGATAGATTCTACTCGAATCTGGGATAGATTCTACTCGAATCTGGGACAGATTCTACTCGAATCTGGGACAGATTCTACTCGAATCTGGGACAGATTCTACTCGAATCTGGGACAGTTTCTACTCGAATCTGGGACAGATTCTACTCGAATCTGGGACAGATTCTACTCGAATCTGGGACAGATTCTACTCGAATCTGGGACAGATTCTACTCGAATCTGGGACAGATTCTACTCGAATCTGGGACAGATTCTACTCGAATCTGGGACAGATTCTACTCGAATCTGGGACAGATTCTACTCGAATCTGGGACAGATTCTACTCGAATCTGGGACAGATTCTACTCGAATCTGGGACAGATTCTACTCGAATCTGGGACAGATTCTACTCGAATCTGGGACAGATTCTACTCGAATCTGGGACAGATTCTACTCGAATCTGGGACAGATTCTACTCGAATCTGGGACAGATTCTACTCGAATCTGGGACAGATTCTACTCGAATCTGGGTCATTCTGGGAATTCTGACTCGAATCTGGGACAGATTCTGACTCGAATCTGGGACAGATACTGACTCGAATGTGGGACAGATTCTGACACGAATCTGGGACAGATTCTGACTCGAATCTAGGATAGATTCTGACTCGAATCTGAAACAGATTCTGACTCGAATCTGGGACAGGTTCTGAAACAAATCTGGCAAAGATTCTGACTCGAATCTGGGACAGATTCTGACTCGAATCTGGGATAGATTCTAGCCGAATCTGGAACAGATTCTACTTGAATCTGGGACAGATTCTACTAGAATCTGGAACAGATTCTAACTAGAATCTAGGACAGATTCTATCTCGAATCTGGGACAGATTCTTCCCCGAATCTTCAACAGATTCTTGTGCTCATTCTGCGAATGGAGTGACGTGAGAAAAGTCGGAGTCGTATGTCGAGGTGAGAAATCTCGACTCGAATGAGGTGACTCTCCATTTGATTTACACGGCGAGTCACTTCATTCGAGAGTGGATTCCTCATCTCGATATACGACTCCGACTTTTCTCACGTCACTCCATTCGCAGAATGAGCACATCTGACTCGAATCTGAAACAAATTCTGACTCACATTTGGGACAGATTGTGACTCGAATATGGGACATCGGACAGATTCTGACACGAATCTGGGACAGATTCTACTCGAATCTGGGACAGATTCTGACTCGAATCTGGGACAGATTCTGACTCGAATCTGAGACAGATTCTTACTTGAATCTGGGACAGATTCTGACTCGAATCTGGGACAGATTCTGACTCGAATCTGGGACAGATTCTAACTCGAATCTGGGACAGATTCTGACTTGAATCTGGGACAGATTCTGACTCGAATCTGGGATAGATTCTACTCGAATCTGGAACAGATTCTACTCGAATCTGGGACAGATTCTACTCGAATCTGGGATAGATTCTAGTCGAATCTGGGACAGATTCTACTCGAATCTGGGACAGATTCTGACTCGAATCTGGGACAGATTCTGACTCGAATCTGGGACAGATTCTTACTCGAATCTGGAACAGATTCTGACTCGAATCTGGGACAGATTCTAACTCGAATCTGGGACAGATTCTACTCGAATCTGGGACAGATTCTACTCGAATCTGGGACAGATTCTACTCGAATCTGGGACAGATTCTACTCGAATCTGGGACAGATTCTGACTCGAATCTGGGACAGATTCTGACTCGAATCTGGGACAGATTCTTACTCGAATCTGGGACAGATTCTTACTTGAATCTGGGACAGATTCTGCCTCGAATCTGGAACAGATTCTACTCGAATCTGGAACAGATTCTACTCGAATCTGGAATAGATTCTACTCGAATCTGGGATAGATTCTAGTCGAATCTGGGACAGATTCTACTCGAATCTGGGACAGATTCTGACTCGAATCTGGGACAGATTCTGACTCGAATCTGGGACAGATTCTGACTCGAATCTGGAACAGATTCTGACTCGAATCTGGGACAGATTCTACTCGAATCTGGGACAGATTCTACTCGAATCTGGGACAGATTCTACTCGAATCTGGGACAGATTCTACTCGAATCTGGGACAGATTCTGACTCGAATCTGGGACAGATTCTGACTCGAATCTGGGACAGATTCTGACTCGAATCTGGGACAGATTCTTACTCGAATCTGGGACAGATTCTTACTTGAATCTGGGACAGATTCTGCTTCGAATCTGGAACAGATTCTACTCGAATCTGGAACAGATTCTACTCGAATCTGGAACAGATTCTACTCGAATCTGGAACAGATTCTACTCGAATCTGGAACAGATTCTACTCGAATCTGGAACAGATTCTACTCGAATCTGGAACAGATTCTACTCGAATCTGGAACAGATTCTACTCGAATCTGGAACAGATTCTACTCGAATCTGGAACAGATTCTACTCGAATCTGGAACAGATTCTACTCGAATCTGGAACAGATTCTACTCGAATCTGGAACAGATTCTACTCGAATCTGGAACAGATTCTGCTCGAATCTGGAACAGATTCTACTCGAATCTGGAACAGATTCTACTCGAATCTGGAACAGATTCTACTCGAATCTGGAACAGATTCTACTCGAATCTGGAACAGATTCTACTCGAATCTGGAACAGATTCTACTCGAATCTGGAACAGATTCTACTCGAATCTGGAACAGATTCTACTCGAATCTGGAACAGATTCTACTCGAATCTGGAACAGATTCTACTCGAATCTGGAACAGATTCTACTCGAATCTGGAACAGATTCTACTCGAATCTGGAACAGATTCTACTCGAATCTGGAACAGATTCTACTCGAATCTGGAACAGATTCTACTCGAATCTGGAACAGATTCTACTCGAATCTGGAACAGATTCTACTCGAATCTGGAACAGATTCTACTCGAATCTGGAACAGATTCTACTCGAATCTGGAACAGATTCTACTCGAATCTGGAACAGATTCTACTCGAATCTGGAACAGATTCTACTCGAATCTGGAACAGATTCTACTCGAATCTGGAACAGATTCTACTCGAATCTGGAACAGATTCTACTCGAATCTGGAACAGATTCTACTCGAATCTGGAACAGATTCTACTCGAATCTGGAACAGATTCTACTCGAATCTGGAACAGATTCTACTCGAATCTGGAACAGATTCTGCTCGAATCTGGAACAGATTCTACTCGAATCTGGAACAGATTCTACTCGAATCTGGAACAGATTCTACTCGAATCTGGAACAGATTCTACTCGAATCTGGAACAGATTCTACTCGAATCTGGAACAGATTCTACTCGAATCTGGAACAGATTCTACTCGAATCTGGAACAGATTCTACTCGAATCTGGAACAGATTCTACTCGAATCTGGAACAGATTCTACTCGAATCTGGAACAGATTCTACTCGAATCTGGAACAGATTCTACTCGAATCTGGAACAGATTCTACTCGAATCTGGAACAGATTCTACTCAAATCTGGAACAGATTCTACTCAAATCTGGAACAGATTCTACTCGAATCTGGAACAGATTCTACTCGAATCTGGAACAGATTCTACTCGAATCTGGAACAGATTCTACTCGAATCTGGAACAGATTCTACTCGAATCTGGAACAGATTCTACTCGAATCTGGAACAGATTCTACTCGAATCTGATTCTACTCAAATCTGGAACAGATTCTACTCGAATCTGATTCTACTCGAATCTGGAACAGATTCTACTCGAATCTGGAACAGATTCTACTCGAATCTGGAACAGATTCTACTCGAATCTGGGACAGATTCTACTCGAATCTGGAACAGATTCTACTCGAATGTGGAACAGATTCTACTCGAATCTGGGACAGATTCTACTCGAATCTGGGACAGATTGTAGTCCAATCTGGGACAGATTCTAGTCGAATCTGTGACAGATTCTACTCGAATCTGGGACATATACTAGTCGAATCTGGGACAGATTCTAGTCGAATCCGGGTCAGATTCTAGTCGAATCCGGGATAGATTCTAGTCGAATCTGGGACAGCTTCTAGTCGAATCTGGGACAGATTCTACTAGAATCTGGGACAGATTCTACTCGAATCTGGGACAGATTGTAGTCCAATCTGGGACAGATTCTAGTCGAATCTGGGGCAGATTCTACTCGAATCTGGGACAGATTCTGACTCGAATCCGGGACAGATTCTAGTCGAATCTGGGACAGATTCTAGTCGAATCTGGGTCAGATTCTACTCGAATCTGGGACAGATTCTACTCGAATCTGGGACAGATTCTACTCGAATCTGGGACAGATTCTACTCGAATCTGGGTCAGATTCTACTCGAATCTGGGTCAGATTCTACTCGAATTTGGGTCAGATTCTACTCGAATCTGGGACAGATTCTGACTCGAATCTGGGGACAGATTCTGACTCGAATCTGGGACAGATTCTGACTCTAATCTGGGACAAATTCTGACTCAAATCTGGGACAGATTCCGACTCGAATCTGGGACAGATTCTGACTCGAATCTGGGACAGATCCTGACTCGAATCTGGGACAGATTCTTACTCGAATCTGGGACAGACTCTGACTCGAATCTGGGACAGATTTTGATTCGAATCTGGGACAGATTCTGACTCGAATCTGGGACAGATTCTGACTCGAATCTGGGACAGATTCTGACTCGAATCTGGAACAGATCCTGACTCGAAATCCTTGGGACAGATTCTGACTCGAATCTGGGACAGACTCTGACTCGAATCTGGACAGATTCTACTCGAATCTGGGACAGATTCAACTCGAATCTGGGTCAGATTCTACTCGAATCTGGGACAGATTCTACTCGAATCTGGGACAGATTCTACTCGAATCTGGGACAGATTCAACTCGAATCTGGGTCAGATTCTACTCGAATCTGGGGTCAGATTCTACTCGAATTTGGGTCAGATTCTACTCGAATCTGGGACAGATTCTGACTCGAATCTGGGACAGATTCGACTCGAATCTGGGGACAGATTCTGACTCTAATCTGGGACAAATTCTGACTCAAATCTGGGACAGATTCCGACTCGAATCTGGGACAGATCCTGACTCGAATCTGGGACAGATTCTGACTCGAATCTGAACAGACTCTGACTCGAATCTGGGACAGATTCTACTCGAATCTGGGACAGATTCAACTCGAATCTGGGTCAGATTCTACTCGAATCTGGGGCAGATTCTACTCGAATCTGGGGCAGATTCTACTCGAATCTGGGGCAGATTCTACTCGAATCTGGGGCAGATTCTACTCGAATCTGTGACAGATTCTACTCGAATCTGGGACAGATTCTGACTCGAATCTGGGACAGATTCTGACTCGAATCTGGGACAGATTCTACTCGAATCTGGGATAGATTCTACTCGAATCTGGGATAGATTCTACTCGAATCTGGGACAGATTCTACTCGAATCTGGGACAGATTCTACTCGAATCTGGGACAGTTTCTACTCGAATCTGGGACAGATTCTACTCGAATCTGGGACAGATTCTACTCGAATCTGGGACAGATTCTACTCGAATCTGGGACAGATTCTACTCGAATCTGGGACAGATTCTACTCGAATCTGGGACAGATTCTACTCGAATCTGGGACAGATTCTACTCGAATCTGGGACAGATTCTACTCGAATCTGGGACAGATTCTACTCGAATCTGGGACAGATTCTACTCGAATCTGGGACAGATTCTACTCGAATCTGGGACAGATTCTACTCGAATCTGGGACAGATTCTACTCGAATCTGGGACAGATTCTACTCGAATCTGGGACAGATTCTACTCGAATCTGGGACAGATTCTACTCGAATCTGGGACAGATTCTACTCGAATCTGGGTCATTCTGGGAATTCTGACTCGAATCTGGGACAGATTCTGACTCGAATCTGGGACAGATACTGACTCGAATGTGGGACAGATTCTGACACGAATCTGGGGCAGATTCTGACTCGAATCTAGGATAGATTCTGACTCGAATCTGAAACAGATTCTGACTCGAATCTGGGACAGGTTCTGAAACAAATCTGGCAAAGATTCTGACTCGAATCTGGGACAGATTCTGACTCGAATCTGGGATAGATTCTAGCCGAATCTGGAACAGATTCTACTTGAATCTGGGACAGATTCTACTAGAATCTGGAACAGATTCTAACTAGAATCTAGGACAGATTCTATCTCGAATCTGGGACAGATTCTTCCCCGAATCTTCAACAGATTCTTGTGCTCATTCTGCGAATGGAGTGACGTGAGAAAAGTCGGAGTCGTATGTCGAGGTGAGAAATCTCGACTCGAATGAGGTGACTCTCCATTTGATTTACACGGCGAGTCACTTCATTCGAGAGTGGATTCCTCATCTCGATATACGACTCCGACTTTTCTCACGTCACTCCATTCGCAGAATGAGCACATCTGACTCGAATCTGAAACAAATTCTGACTCACATTTGGGACAGATTGTGACTCGAATATGGGACATCGGACAGATTCTGACACGAATCTGGGACAGATTCTACTCGAATCTGGGACAGATTCTGACTCGAATCTGGGACAGATTCTGACTCGAATCTGAGACAGATTCTTACTCGAATCTGGGACAGATTCTGACTCGAATCTGGGACAGATTCTGACTCGAATCTGGGACAGATTCTGACTCGAATCTGGGACAGATTCTAACTCGAATCTGGGACAGATTCTGACTTGAATCTGGGACAGATTCTGACTCGAATCTGGGATAGATTCTACTCGAATCTGGAACAGATTCTACTCGAATCTGGGACAGATTCTACTCGAATCTGGGATAGATTCTAGTCGAATCTGGGACAGATTCTACTCGAATCTGGGACAGATTCTGACTCGAATCTGGGACAGATTCTGACTCGAATCTGGGACAGATTCTTACTCGAATCTGGAACAGATTCTGACTCGAATCTGGGACAGATTCTAACTCGAATCTGGGACAGATTCTACTCGAATCTGGGACAGATTCTACTCGAATCTGGGACAGATTCTACTCGAATCTGGGACAGATTCTAGTCGAATCTGGGACAGATTCTACTCGAATCTGGGACAGATTCTGACTCGAATCTGGGACAGATTCTGACTCGAATCTGGGACAGATTCTTACTCGAATCTGGAACAGATTCTGACTCGAATCTGGGACAGATTCTAACTCGAATCTGGGACAGATTCTACTCGAATCTGGGACAGATTCTACTCGAATCTGGGACAGATTCTACTCGAATCTGGGACAGATTCTACTCGAATCTGGGACAGATTCTACTCGAATCTGGGACAGATTCTGACTCGAATCTGGGACAGATTCTGCTTCGAATCTGGAACAGATTCTACTCGAATCTGGAACAGATTCTACTCGAATCTGGAACAGATTCTACTCGAATCTGGGATAGATTCTAGTCGAATCTGGGACAGATTCTACTCGAATCTGGGACAGATTCTGACTCGAATCTGGGACAGATTCTGACTCGAATCTGGGACAGATTCTGACTCGAATCTGGAACAGATTCTGACTCGAATCTGGGACAGATTCTACTCGAATCTGGGACAGATTCTACTCGAATCTGGGACAGATTCTACTCGAATCTGGGACAGATTCTACTCGAATCTGGGACAGATTCTGACTCGAATCTGGGACAGATTCTGACTCGAATCTGGGACAGATTCTTACTCGAATCTGGGACAGATTCTTACTTGAATCTGGGACAGATTCTGCCTCGAATCTGGAACAGATTCTACTCGAATCTGGAACAGATTCTACTCGAATCTGGAACAGATTCTACTCGAATCTGGAACAGATTCTACTCGAATCTGGAACAGATTCTACTCGAATCTGGAACAGATTCTACTCGAATCTGGAACAGATTCTACTCGAATCTGGAACAGATTCTACTCGAATCTGGAACAGATTCTACTCGAATCTGGAACAGATTCTACTCGAATCTGGAACAGATTCTACTCGAATCTGGAACAGATTCTACTCGAATCTGGAACAGATTCTACTCGAATCTGGAACAGATTCTACTCGAATCTGGAACAGATTCTACTCGAATCTGGAACAGATTCTACTCGAATCTGGAACAGATTCTACTCGAATCTGGAACAGATTCTACTCGAATCTGGAACAGATTCTACTCGAATCTGGAACAGATTCTACTCGAATCTGGAACAGATTCTACTCGAATCTGGAACAGATTCTACTCGAATCTGGAACAGATTCTACTCGAATCTGGAACAGATTCTACTCGAATCTGGAACAGATTCTACTCGAATCTGGAACAGATTCTACTCGAATCTGGAACAGATTCTACTCGAATCTGGAACAGATTCTACTCGAATCTGGAACAGATTCTACTCGAATCTGGAACAGATTCTACTCGAATCTGGAACAGATTCTACTCGAATCTGGAACAGATTCTACTCGAATCTGGAACAGATTCTGCTCGAATCTGGAACAGATTCTACTCGAATCTGGAACAGATTCTACTCGAATCTGGAACAGATTCTACTCGAATCTGGAACAGATTCTACTCGAATCTGGAACAGATTCTACTCGAATCTGGAACAGATTCTACTCGAATCTGGAACAGATTCTACTCGAATCTGGAACAGATTCTACTCGAATCTGGAACAGATTCTACTCGAATCTGGAACAGATTCTACTCAAATCTGGAACAGATTCTACTCGAATCTGGAACAGATTCTACTCGAATCTGGAACAGATTCTACTCGAATCTGGAACAGATTCTACTCGAATCTGGAACAGATTCTACTCGAATCTGGAACAGATTCTACTCGAATCTGGAACAGATTCTACTCGAATCTGATTCTACTCAAATCTGGAACAGATTCTACTCGAATCTGATTCTACTCGAATCTGGAACAGATTCTACTCGAATCTGGAACAGATTCTACTCGAATCTGGAACAGATTCTACTCGAATCTGGAACAGATTCTACTCGAATCTGGAACAGATTCTACTCGAATCTGGAACAGATTCTACTCGAATCTGGAACAGATTCTACTCGAATCTGGAACAGATTCTACTCGAATCTGGGACAGATTCTACTCGAATCTGGAACAGATTCTACTCGAATGTGGAACAGATTCTACTCGAATCTGGGACAGATTCTACTCGAATCTGGGACAGATTGTAGTCCAATCTGGGACAGATTCTAGTCGAATCTGGGACAGATTCTACTCGAATCTGGGACATATACTAGTCGAATCTGGGACAGATTCTAGTCGAATCCGGGTCGGATTCTAGTCGAATCCGGGATAGATTCTAGTCGAATCTGGGACAGCTTCTAGTCGAATCTGGGACAGATTCTACTAGAATCTGGGACAGATTCTACTCGAATCTGGGACAGATTGTAGTCCAATCTGGGACAGATTCTAGTCGAATCTGGGGCAGATTCTACTCGAATCTGGGACAGATTCTGACTCGAATTTGGGACGGATTCTGACTCGAATCTGGGACAGATTCTGACTCGGTTCTGGTACAGATTCTACACGAATCTGGGACAGATTAGAGAGGTTCCTTCAAGGTCTCCTCAAGAAGCTCTTACTTTGATTCTTCCTGGGAATTGTTCAAGGTTCCTTTAGTAGTTCTCTTTGTGATTTTTCCTGGTGTTAAATGCACCTTATTAGATTCTAAAGGTATTACTCCTGGGATTCTCTCAAGAGTTCTTTTTGGAATTCCTCCAGGAATGCCTTGCGGGATGCCTGCAGATATTCTTCTACGATTTCTTTAGGAACGACTTCAGAAATTATTTATGAGGCTCCTGTAGGAAATACTTTTAGGATTTGCTGCTTAGTTTTCTCTAGAATTGTCAGCTATTTCATTGGGAGTTTGGTACGGATTTCTTAAGGAGGACTGCTCAATTTCAGGATTCTACCTTCTGAGATTATTCCAGGAGCTCTTTCTGGTTTTCCTCCAGAAGTTCCTTTTAGCACTGCTCTTGGAGTTCCTTCTAGGGTTCCTGCATCATTTTTTTAGATTAGCCAGCAGTTCCATCTGTCATTTCTCATGAAGTTTTTTGTGGGACTCTTAAATAAGTTCCTTCTGAGAATCCTTTTTTGAGGATTCCTTTTTTTCTGAGATTCATTGAGGAGCTCTTTCTGGGATTCCTCCAGATTTTTTTTCTTGGATTCGCCCAAGAGTTCCTTAACGAGAAGGCATCCCTTGTGGTATCCTGGAACTGTTGGACGAATCCCGGAGTTTCAGGAGGAATTCCAAAAAGAATTCCAGAAGAAATCTCATGAGGAATTCATGTAGGAATCCCGGAACGAATTTCTGAAGAAATCCTGGTAGAAGTGTCTGGAGGGATCCTGAAGGGATTCGTGGGGACATTTTGATAAGAATCTCTGGAGAAACCCCTGGAGGAATCCCCAAATGGAATCTCATTGAGAATCAAAGAAGAATCTTCCGGAAGAACCCCAGAGATAGCTCCCCGAGTAATTCCAAGAAGAATTCCTGGAGGAATCTTGGATCTCCATAAAGAATCCCGGAAGGAACCTAAAAAGCAATCGCAGTTGAAATTTCTGAAGAAATCACAGATGAAACATCTTTAGGAATAGCAGGAGATACTCCTGATAGAATCATAGATCGATTAAGCCTTAATTAAATGAAGTAGATAAAAAAAATTAATCTCAGAGGGAGCTTCTACAGGAACTCTATATGAAATCTCAAAAGAATTTCATTAAAACCTCCCTGGAGGACTCCTAGAAGAAGTTACTGGAGGAACCGAGAAAGGAATTCACTTTTCTAGTACAAGTGTGAGAAATAATCGACCCTGCTTTTGGGTTTTCCTTAAGGCCGTGAAAGTATTTTTCCCATACAAAATCTTATACAAATTTCTCATCTGATTAGAGCTTCTGCCAAAGACCATCTTGCATTCCTACATCGTGTGGTAAACACGAACACACTATGCCCAAAGAAGAAGAAAAAATGCCATTACGAAAATACCTGGCCTGACCGGGAATCGAACCCGTCATTCTCAACATAGTCGTGCTGAATAACTCGTGCGCTTACCGTATCGGCTATTTTAGCATATTTTAGGCCCCTCTATTGTTCACGTTTTGGAGACAGCCGGCGAAAAGGTGCCAAGCCGGCGAGGTAAGCCATTATTTCCGCACGTATCATTACGATTTTTATGGTTCAAATCGGCTCTCTAAGAAAAGAATCGGACGCGAAGAGGCTCAAACAGAAACCTCATCCCAAGAAGTCGCTCAAAATCATTCACAAAAACCAGACGGTCGGACAAACTCCTCACGCAACATAAACGTTATTATTCTACATGGAGGAGGCGGCGGTTGGGGGCATGTTGTTGGCGGATTTCCACCGAGAAGATGCGACTGCCGGCTTCTTTTCAGACACGGAATCGAAGGTGGGCGCCCACTCGCGAAGATGCAATGACGAACGACGACGACAACAGGACGGACGTGATGCAGAAAATCGTCTCCTTTCTTCCTGGTGTGCGGAGCTGGGTGCAGTTGCATAGTCAGGACACGGAGAGAAATCCTTGGAATAGTAAAATTTCGTTTTGAAATTACTATCTATATCTATATCTATATGTATATCTATATATATACAGGGTGTTTGGTTCCTGAGTGCAAACTTTTTAAAGGGTGATAGAGGACAATAAATGGAGAAAAAAATTGTTCTACGCATATGGTCAAATCTCAATCGTTACGTAGTTATTGAGCTTCCCATGTTTATGACTCTTATTGCCTTAACTGGCAATAACTTGAAAATGGTCAAACTTATCGAAGTTTTTTTTACCCTTATTCGAAAGATCATTGAATTTTCTTACAAATGGCATCTTTGAATCGATTGGTTTGGTTAAATAACTAAGTTTTCTAGAGCAAAATAGCTGAAAATAGTGTATTTTTATTGGTTTTTGACAATTATCTTTGAAACATGCGTAGTAAATAAAAATTCTTTCTTTGGCAAAGTTGTGGCTCCTGTTACACTCTACAATTCGTTCTTTGACACCAAACTTCTATCTCTTATCGTTTTGTTGCAATTTCGATTTTAACATCGCATTTCAGATCATAAATTTGCAACTGTCATGGAAAGCACTTTTTTGCGCATTGTGCCGCACATTTAAATCAAAATTGCAAGAAAACGATAAGAGCTAGAAGTTTGATGTCAAAGAACGAACTTTAGAGTGTAACAGGGGCCACAACTTTGCCAAAGAAAGAATTTTTATTTATTACGCATGTTTCAAAGATAATTGACAACAACCAATAAAAATACACTATTTTTAGCCATTTTGCTCTAGAAAACTTAGTTATTTAACTAAACCAATCGATTCAAAGATGCCATTTGTTAGAAAATTCAATAATCTTCCGAATAAGGGTAAAAAAACTTCGACAAGTTTGACCATTTTCAAGTTATTGCCAGTTAAGGCAATAAGAGTCATAAACATGGGAAGTTCAATAACTACGTAACGGTTGAGATTTGACCATATGCGTAGAAAAATTTTTTTCTCCATTTATGGTCCTCTATCACCCTTTAAAAAGTTTGCACTCGGGAACCTAACACCCTGTATATCTATATATATAAAAATGAATTTCTGTCTGTCTGTCTGTCTGTCTGTCTGTCTGTCTGACCGTTATGGATTAGTTTCCGAACCGATCGGTGTGAAATTTTGTGTGTGGGTATTTTTAGTACCGGGGAAGGTTCTTAGCTTGGTGCGGGATCTCTCCGGTCTCTGGAACGGGGAGCTCCCATACAAATGACCTTGCGGGAACTTCGCTATGGAACTGGATGTCAAAAAACACAGTAGGCAGGCAGTACGACGTTTGCCGGGAAGTACAAGACAAGGGGTCATTCAAAAATGACGTCCATAGTTTAGGGTGGAGGGGGGGTCTGAGAAAGTGTGACACTCCATGTATAAGGTATACGAAAAAGCGTGACAGAGGGGGGAGGGGGGTCTAAAATTCCCGAAAAATGATGGACGTCATATTTGAATCGCCCCCAAGTGGATGCTTCTAAACAGATTTGTCAACATTGTAAGTGATCATGCAAGGCTATTTTGGCATCGGAATCCGATTACCTCTGGGGGAGAGCTAGAGATTCAACATGATCAAGCTAAGGCGTCAGTAAGAGCAGGTAAGACACTATTTTTTTTCGGCTTAGGTCATAGAGCGTTGATAATAATGAGAATCTTCACGAAATAGGAGTACGCCAGTATTGATGGTGTTCTGCATATTTCGGCGCTTCAGGATTCAGCCTGTCCGATTTTACTACCATGGTACAGACCTATATCAAGTAAAACGATATCGGGACGCGAAATGGTCGCGCTAGCATCCACCGACCGAGAAATTCAACTGGCTTGAGAGGGCTGCCACCAACCGACAGGTTTCTGAGGATTACTACGACCCGGAAAAACGGGATGATTTTTTTCTGGAGGGGAACCAGAGGGGCTAACTTGAGATGACATGGTCGCCCGATATTTGAATATGCAAATCTGGATTGCAGTTTTTAAGAATCAAAAAGACTAGATTCTCCCAGAGATTCCTTCGAGAATGCATTTAGGGATTCCACAAGACATTTCTTTGGGGATTTGTCCATAAATGGGGATTTAGATATCTTGAGAGATTCCTTCAGTGATTTTTGTGCTGTTTTCGCCGTTTCCTCCGAGAGTTTAACCAGAGATCCTTCATAGTATTTCTGCAGGTATTCCTTCAGAGATGTCTTCTAGAATTTCACTAGAGATTTCTCCAATTAATCCATCTGGAATTCGCAGTATTTCTACAGGAATGTCTGGAAGAAATTCTTCAGATCCAATTGTTCCTTGAATAATTCGTCTAGAAATTATTGCAGACATGGAATTCTTCAAATTTGTTTTATCCAGTGATTCCTACAGAATCTTCCAGGAATTTGCTAAGAATACTCTCCTGTGATTCCCTAAGGAATTCCTCATGGGATTTCTTCAGAAATTCACCAGGAAATTCCTTCTGTGATTTTTCTGAAATAACGTTTGGGATTATTTTAAAAATAACTCCAAACACGCTTCTTGGGATTCCTCCAGAAATTCCTTCAGGAGTTTTTTCATGATTCCTCTGTAGATTCCTTCAGGGATTCGTCTAAAAAATCCTACAGGGATTCGTCCAGTAATTCCTCTATAAAGTTCCTCCAGGTATTCCTCTAGATATACCTCTAGCAATTCCTCTAGAGATTCCACTAGGGGTTCATCCAGGAACTCCTCCAGGAATTCTTTCAGGGATTTGTTCAAGAATTCCTTCAGATATTCTTCCTGGAAGTTCTCCAGTGATTCTTCAATAAAACCCACCAGAAATTTCTCTAGGGATTTCTCTAGATATTCCTCCAGGAGTTCCTTAGAAGATAGCTCAATGAATTTCTCTAGAGATTTCTCCAGAAATTCTCTCAGGTATGTCTACTGGAATTCCTTTTGGAGCCTCCAGGCATTCCTTCAGGAGTTCCTCTAGCGATTGCTCTTGGAATTCATCATCGAATTCTTTTAGAAATACCTCCAGGCATTCATCCAGGGATTTTTATAGGGATTCCTCCAGGGATTCATCCATGCATTCCTTCAGGATTTAATTCTGGGACTCCTCCAGGAATACCTTTAAGAATTCCACCAGGAATTCCTGCAGAATTTACCTCAGGAATTCTGGATTTCATCCAGGCATTTCCTCCAGGATTGCCAAACAAGAATACCTCCAGGATTTACCTCAAGAATTAATCCAGGAATTGATCCAGCAAAACCTTCAGGGATTCCTTTTTGAAATTGTTTTAAGAATTTCTTCAGTAATTCCTCCAGAAGTTTTTCCTGGGATTCCACTAGGAATTCTTCCAGGGTTTCCTTGTGGAATTTTTACAGAAATTTATCCTCCAGGTATTCCTCCAAGAATTCCTCCAGAGATTTCTCCAGGAATTGCTTCAAGAATTGGTCCAGGTATTTACCAGAAATTCCTTTAGGGATTCCTCTAAAGATTCTTCCAGGAATTCCTCCGACGATTCCTCCAATAATTCATCCAGATATTCCACCAAGATTTTTTCCAGGAATTCCTCCAAAAATTCCTCTGGAAATTCCTAATGGAATTTCTGCAGGGATTCCTCCAGGAGTTCCTTTGGAGTTTTCTCATGGATTCCTCCAGGTATTTTCTAGAAATACCTCATGAAATTCCTGTAGAAATTCCATAAGAGATTCCTCGAGGAATTTCTCAAAACAATCATTAAAGGATTCCTCCAGGGATTCTAACTGAAAGTTTACCAGCGATTCTTAAAAAAAAAAACCTCGAGAAATTCCTCCAGAAGTTCCTCTGAAGATTTCTCAAGGAATTTCTCTAGATGGCATGTCTCCAGGTATTCCTTCAGGAGCTTCTCTAGGGAATCCTCTAGGGAAAGCTCTTGGAATTCCTCCAGGAATTCTTTTAGGAATACCACCAGGCATTCCTCCAGGAGTTCCCCCAGGGACTCTCATAGGCATTCCTCCAGGGATTCATCCAGGCATTTCTCCAGGATTTGATTCTGGGACTCCTCCAGGAATACCTTTAAAATTCCAACAGGAATCCAATCATTCGTTCAGAAATTACAACGGCAATTTATCCAGGAATTTCTCCAGGAAATCATCCTCCCGGTGTTTATACATGAATTATTTTAAGAATCCAGGGATTCCTCCAAGGATTCCTCCAGAGATTTCTCCAGAAATTGATTCAAGAGATTCCTGCAGTAATTCCATCAGGATTTACCAGTAATTTACCAGCAATTCCTCGAGGAATTTAAAATGGGGCAATACAAAGTTTGCCGGGTCAGCTAGTGATATATAAATATCATTGTGAAGTGACAATTTTTCTCGTTTTGCATACGACGAAGACAACCGCACCAAAGTAGCAGCTAGCCGAATTGTTCTTCATCATTGTTTAATTTTTACCATAGTGTCACGTAGAAGGTTGTGTTCAAAATAGACGTCGACTTGCAGTTCTTTAAAATATTGATTTACAGTAGACGTTCGATAAGTGCAACATGTTTACGTTTCACTTACCGAATGAAATTCGATAACTGCAACAACTGACAGACGTCAAATAACTGTCAGTTGCTGCAGAATGCAACCAATGTGCATACGAAAAACATCGCATTGCAACAAAAGTGCATGCAAAAAACATCGCATCGCTTTTGACATTTCATTTTGACATATGAGGCTTTCCACGGACCAGCACGAATCCATTTTAATCGATGTTTTTAATTTACTTGATATTTTTGTATACTATTCCTTTTCATGTGAGAAACCATTTTTTCATATCAAAAGTTCATATTTTGTCTCGACTAACTTTCAAATAGGGCCTATGAAAAAATGGAACACAAGCAAATAAAAATTATAACACGGAAACGGCTTGTTCGATCGGAAAGGTTGTAGTTGTAGAATAATATATGGCGGCTCTCAGAAAAATACACATTGAAAAATTTATTTAGTTTTTCTTCTGAAAAAACTGAATTTTGTTACTAAAAATTAAATATCTCAAAAAGTTATTTTTTTACCTTCGTGTTTTTTGTGAGAATAAAGTTCATTCTGTTAGCTATCATCTGTAAAATTTTTATAGTGGTAAAAAAATGTACAAAAAAGTTACGGCACTTTGAACATTTTTGGTTGCGTGTTTTTTTAGAGTGCATGACGAATTTCCCGCAAACTAGATTTTGGGGTTGGCAGCACCCTCTCAGATTTCAATGGAATTGTGTAGGTATGAAGACTATGTACTTTAAAGCAACGTTGCATACTTTGTTGTTTTTTTTTAAATTTATCTACACTAATATTTGAAAAGGGCTTAAGTTTTTGACTATTTTATTTATACCAATATAACTTAAAAATAACATGACCTGCAAAAAAGTGTGGTATGTGTGACTTTAAGGAATTTGTGTAAACTTTCAAGTAAAAAATTGAAATATTGAAAAAAAAACGATCACGCTAAAAAAAGTTAAAAAATAAATTGAAGTCAATTTGGAATACATTCCCATTTGCGAAATTAAATAATTCCTATTTCGGAGAACCAAACCCCACACCAACCAATAAGAATAGAATTCAAAATGGATCAAAGTAATTAAATTGCTATTATCTAAATCTAACCCAACACAATTTTTTTTTTTTGAGTCAAACCAATTTTTGGGTATTTTTATACGTGGATTTTCACATATTGATATTGAACATAGCTTTACATGTTTCAATTATAAATCTATCCAATACAAAGAATATAATTTAGGATTCTCTTTTGAACCAGAACACCAGATTTGTTACACAGAAATTCAGAACATCAACCAGAAGTCGAATTTCAACTTAAAAGTTTTCTTATTCATAAGAGAATAAAATAAATACTTTGCATTAGATAGACTTGTGATTTAAACATATGGAGCTATGTTTAATTTAATATCTGTAAAAAACGCCCTGGATAAAATCTTTTGTTTTCTACCGAAGAGAAACACGCAAAATGATGACATGAAGTATTTGTTGTTAGGAACCGTCCATTAAAGACGTAGCATTTTAGAGGAAGTTTATGATATTGCTAGGAGCCTTCTATTAGGTATAGGAGAATATACTTTAAGAGGGGAGGAGCTGTCAAAAATGTTCTTCTAATGCTACCGTGATTTCGAATGCAGCGATATGGTCAAACTCAAACATTACAGAATCCTTGAAAAAGGTCCAATAAGGACCGAAACGTCGGGTTAAGAAAACATATTGTTTGTTCAAAACACATGGAATTACTCATACCAGACACTCACACCATTGTATCCATATGAGAAATAAAATAGTATTTACTGTGCCTCCGCCATGGCAGGACGGCTGATAATTCAATCGTCTTTTAATTAATTACATCTAAAAAACACAACGTTCAAAAGGGTCCACCCGTGCGCGATTGACCAAATTAGACTGAATTGCCAATTAAAGATATCATCCAACGTACAGTCGATCACCCAAAGAAAGTCAAACTCAAAGCAATAAAACAAGTACGACCACGATTCTCATCAGTCAACGAGATTGAAACTTTTACTACAAATCATTTTATTGCAATAGGTAAATATCATTTAAAATAAAAAATCAATAATTTTGCTTTCGGGATGAAATTGATCAGTAAATGAAATACCTTTGCATGTGCCAAAAATATGTTTTCCACCTGAATTAACAACTCCAGAATGCGAAATGCTGCGCAAAAGTTTAACGAGTTTTCTCAATTTTTAATTATTCAAGTTTTATATTTAATAAATTTCATGAAAACGCCTTAAAGTATGCACTTTTCATACTGAAAAAGTGATTACTTCCGAAAAGTGCAATTTTATGTATAAATTTAAATATTTATAAAATTTTTGATTATGAAATCGTGTTTAGCAAATACTTGGCAGCTAAAAGCATCCATTCTAATATTCATTACATGTGCGATACAGCCACGGTAACAAAAGTTTGAAAGGGTATTTGAGGTTCGCCAAACACGCAATTACGGAAAATATTAAATTTAATACAGAAATATGTGACTAATTGACTGTAAAACATGTAACTCATCATTCAATAATCCTTTAGCCGGATGATGGTCATTTTCTACAAATTGTTTTAAGTTTAAAGCAATATTTTTAACAAATGAACATGACCCTCACGTCGATTAATTTCACCCCACTGATCAGTTTCACCCGAAATCACGGTACCTCAGAAATACTTTTCTTCAAAAGTGCGCATCTTGCGATATATGGCAAAATTTTCAATAATTACAAAAATGTCATGTTTTGCAAATTGAAATAATTTTTCTTATTTGCATTTTTTTTTACTTTTAAAGCGTATTGACATTTTTCAATGTTATGAAAGTTCACATGATTATCTAAAAGTCACCCATACATAACTTTTTTGTAGGTAATGTCATTTTTAAGTTATATTGAGTAAAAAACGGTCAAATACTTTAGACCTTTTCAAATATTGGTCTAGGTAAATAAAAAAAAACAACGTATGCAATCTTGCTTTAAAATACAAAGTCTTTAAACCTAAGAAATTCCATCGGATTCTGAGACAGTTTTGCCAAACCCCTACGGCGAGTTTGCGTGAATTCGTCATACACTCTAAAAAACACAACCGAAAATGTTCAAAGTGCCATAACTTTTTTGTACATTTTTTTACCATTATGAAATTTCTACAGATGGTAGCTAACAGAATGAACTTTATTCTCACAAAATATTACGAAGGTAAAAAAATAACTTTTTGAGATATTTAATTTTTAGTAACAAAATTCAGTTTTTTTAGAAGAAAAACTAAATAAATTTTTCAATGTGTATTTTTCTGAGAGCCACCATTTATTAATCTACAACTTTGCCGAAGACAGTTTTCCGATCAAACAAGCAGTTTCAGAGATATGATTTTTCATTTGCATGTGTTCC